>NC_089838.1:251944567-253149567 GCF_035609145.1 Eleutherodactylus coqui | reverse complement strand
CAACGGAGCAGGTAAGTGGAATAACTTCTGTATGGCTCATATTTAATGCACGATGTACATTACAAAGTGCATTAATATGGCCATACGGAAGTGTATAACCCCACTTGGTTTCGCGAGACCACCCCTTTAAGCTGCGTCACCCCCTCCATTGTGATGCAGCTTCAATGCTTTTATAGCTCGCAGAGCACCTTGTGAGTTTTAGGACCCTCAGAGGAAGCAGGGCTTAGCCTCTATACTCTTTCCCCATTGAGTAGGGGTCTGTACAGCATCACTGCTACATCAGAACTTCCCAGTGCTCCAAACTTGGCGCTCTGAGCTCCTGTCTTTTTTACTCTTTGGCTGTAGCAGTTGGCCGGCAGAGGAGTCTTTACATGGAGCTTTAATGCACCTCTCCATACTCCTTGTGTTGACAAGTGCCTGTTAGCTTCCCATCCTCACCGATTCCTGGGCAGAGGGCAGAGATAAACCCATAGATCTCAGGTCGAATGACATGAGCGACAAAGCCCATCCTAGCTGTGTTCCTGACCACAAGGATGTTGGTGTAGGTTGTATTTGGGTGATATTATACTAGTGCTGACCTGCATTGATGTCATAATAATGTCCTACATCTGGGTTCAAACTGTGATGATATAAACATAGAAAATTAATGGCAGTAAAAGCCCACATATTCTGTCCTTATATTATTTCTCTTTTAGGATAGATCTCTGCTTATCCCAGACATGCTTGAATTCATTTTTTTGTTGATTTTCCAACCACATGTGCTGGAAGTTTGTTCCAAGCATCTACTACTTTCAGTAAAATATTTTTTTCTGACACTGCATTTGATTTGATTTTTCCTGTTATTAATCTCAGATTTTCTCCCCTTATTCAGCTTCCTAATAAAAACACTTCTGCATCTTTTTTTAAACTTTAACATATTTAAAGGCTTTGATTATGCCCACCACCTCCAGGCTATATAAATTAAGTTCTTTAAGTCTTTTCTGATAGGTTGAGACCTTCCACCATTTTGTAGCTCATCTGTGGATGTGCTCTATTCTATGAACTGAACACTGCACTGAACACTGCTCTCAGCCAATCAGAGGCAGCACTCACCCATTCATGAATTAATGAATGGATGAGTGCTGTCTCTGATTGGCTGAGCACAGGGACTAATCAGAGGCAGCTCTCAGCTGTCATTCAATAGCTAAGAGCTGCCTCTGATTGGTCCCAGCACTTAGCCAATCAGAGGCAGCCCATTCAGCAGGTGGGGATTTTAAATCCCCGCCTGCTGAACACTCCTCACAGCAGTGCAGGAGAAGAGCCAGCTGGACGCGGCTGAGCCCCAGCAGCTGAAGAAAGGGGAGTATTTTTTAATTATTATTTTTAACACCTTTTTTTCATGTTTTTCAGGGAAGGGCTTATATTTAAAGCCCTTCCCTGAAAAACAGTTACAGGATGCTAGCAGCTGGATCCCCTACCACAGCTGTCATCTGTGACAGCTGTGGTAGGGAATTCTTTATTCCCCGCAGGGATGAAGTATTCCTTTGCTGCATCTGTCGCAGATGGGGCAGGTGCAGCAGGGAATTCTTTTACCTCGTGGGGATAAAGAAAACATCTGCCGCATGCGGCAGATGTGTTCTTCATCCCCACGGGGACATGGCAGTGGCGGACAGGTAAGTATTTTTTTTTTCTTTTACACTAAAATTCAGTTTTTTTAGGAAAAAGCTTATATGTAAAGCTCTTTCTTGAAAAACAATTCAGGGGTGCTGGCAGACCATTGTCTTCAATGAAGCCGCCAGCAACAGTCGCGGCTCCATTGAAGGCAATGCACGGACCGGGATTCACGCATGTTTTTGCACGGACATGGGTGCGCATTTATGTACGCCCCTATGTTCGCACAAAAACACGCTCATGTGAAGCCACACTTTGACAGTGGGCAAACATGCAAAATCAGCAAGGGATCAAATACTTATCTCCTTCACTGTAACACCTCCTCATCCCATCCCCAAAGGTTCCCCTAACTTCTAGGGTTACGACTAGAGATGAGCGAGCACCAAAATGCTCGGGTGCTCGTTACTCGGGACGAACTTTTCGCGATGCTCGAGGGTTCGTTTCGAGTAACGAACCCCATTGAAGTCAATGGGCGACCCGAGCATTTTTGTATTTCGCCGATGCTCGCTAAGGTTTCCTTGTGTGAAAATCTGGGCAATTCAAGAAAGTGATGGGAACGACACAGCAACGGATAGGGCAGGCGAGGGGCTACATGTTGGGCTGCATCTCAAGTTCACAGGTCCCACTATTAAGCCACAATAGCGGCAAGAGTGGGCCCCCCCTCCCAACAACTTTTACTTCTGAAAAGCCCTCATTAGCATGGCATACCTTTGCTAAGCACCACACTACCTCCAACAAAACACAATCACTGCCTGCATGACACTCCGCTGCCACTTCTCCTGGGTTACATGCTGCCCAACCCCCCCCCCTGCCCCCCACAGCGCACACCAAAGTGTCCCTGCGCAGCCTTCAGCTGTCCTCATGCCACACCACCCTCATGTCTATTTAGAAGTGTGTCTGCCATGACGAGGAACCGCAGGCACGCACTGCAGAGGGTTGGCACGGCTAGGCAGCGACCCTCTTTAAAAGGGGTGGGGCGATAGCCCACAATGCTGTACAGAAGCAATGAGAAATAGAATCCTGTGCCACCGCCATCAGGAGCTGCACATGTGGGCATAGCAATGGGGAACCTGTGTGCCACACACTATTCATTCTGTCAAGGTGTCTCTGCATGCCCCAGTCAGACCGGGCTTTTTAATTCATAGACACAGGCAGGTGCAACTCCCTATTGTGAAGTCCCTGTCGACCGACAGCATGGGTGGCTCCCTGGAACCCACCGGCGGTACACAAAAATATCCCATTGCATTGCCCAACACAGCTGAGGTAGTAATGTCGTGCTTAATGCAGGTGGGCTTCGGCCCACACTGCATGCCCCAGTCAGACTGGGGTTCTTTACAAGTGGAATCAGATGCATTTATAATTTCCTGTGGACCCACAGCATGGGTGGGTGCCAGGAAGCCACCGGCGGTACATAGAAATATCCCATTGCATTGCCCAACACAGCTGAGGTAGTAATGTTGTGCTTAATACAGGTGGGCTTCGGCCCACACTGCATGCCCCAGTCAGACTGGGGTTCTTTACAAGTGGACACATGTAGGTTAAACTCCGTGTGCACCTACAGCATGGGTGGCTCCCTGGAACCCACCGGCGGTACACAAAAATATCCCATTGCATTGCCCAACACAGCTGAGGTAGTAATGTCGTGCTTAATGCAGGTGGGCTTCGGCCCACACTGCATGCCCCAGTCAGACTGGGGTTCTTTACAAGTGGAATCAGATGCATTTATAATTCCCTGTGGACCCACAGCATGGGTGGGTGCCAGGAAGCCACCGGCGGTACATAGAAATATCCCATTGCATTGCCCAACACAGCTGAGGTAGTAATGTTGTGCTTAATACAGGTGGGGTTCGGCCCACACTGCATGCCCCAGTCAGACTGGGGTTCTTTACAAGTGGAATCAGATGCATTTATAATTCCCTGTGGACCCACAGCATGGGTGGGTGCCAGGAAGCCACCAGCGGTACACAGAAATATCACATTGCATTGCCCAACACAGCAGATGTAACGTCAGCTGTAATGCATGTGGGCTAAAAATTCATTTGATTACACTGTAGGCGAGGGCCCACAAAAATTGCTGAATCAACAGTACTAATGTACATCAAAAAAATTGGCCATGGCCAACCAAGAGGGCAGGTGAAACCCATTAATCGCTTTGGTTAATGTGGCTTAAGTGGTAACTAGGCCTGGAGGAAGCCCAGTTTAACTAAAAATTGGTTCAAGTTAAAGTTTCAACGCTTTTAAGAGCATTGAAACATATAAAAATTGTTTAGAAAAATTATGAGTGAGCCTTGTGGCCCTAAGAAAAATTGCCCGTTCAGCGTGATTACGTGAGGTTTCAGGAGGAGGAGCAGGAGGAGGAGGAGGAATATTAGACACAGATTGATGAAGCAGAAATGTCCCCGTTTTGGATGGTGAGAGAGAACGTAGCTTCCATCCACGGGTGCAGCCTACGTATTGCTTACGTATCGCTGCTGTCCGCTGGTGGAGAAGAGAAGTCTGGGGAAATCCAGGCTTTGTTCATCTTGATGAGTGTTAGCCTGTCGGCACTGTCGGTTGACAGGCGGGTACGCTTATCTGTGATGATTCCCCCAGCCGCACTAAACACCCTTTCCGACAAGACGCTAGCCGCAGGACAAGCAAGCACCTCCAGGGCATACAGCGCTAGTTCAGGCCACGTGTCCAGCTTCGACACCCAGTAGTTGTAGGGGGCAGAGGCGTCACCGAGGATGGTCGTGCGATCGGCTACGTACTCCCTCACCATCCTTTTACAGTGCTCCCGCCGACTCAGCCTTGACTGGGGAGCGGTGACACAGTCTTGCTGGGGAGCCATAAAGCTGGCCAGGCCCTTAAAGTCTGTTGCACTGCCTGGGCTGTACATGCTGCTCGATCTACGCACCTCCCCTGCTACCTGGCCCTCGGAACTGCGCCTTCTGCCACTACCGCTGTCGGATGGGAATTTTACCATCAGCTTGTCCGCCAGGGTCCTGTGGTATAGCAACACTCTCGAACCCCTTTCCTCTTCGGGAATGAGAGTGGGAAGGTTCTCCTTATAGCGTGGGTCGAGCAGTGTGTACACCCAGTAATCCGTAGTGGCCAGAATGCGTTGAATGCGAGGGTCACGAGAAAGGCATCCTAACATGAAGTCAGCTATGTGTGCCAGGGTACCTGTACGCAACACATGGCTGTCCGCACTAGGAAGATCACTTTCAGGATCCTCCTCCTCCTCCTTCTCAGGCCATACACGCTGAAATGATGACAGGCAAGCAGCATGGGTACCGTCAGCAGTGGGCCAAGCTGTCTCTTCCCCCTCCTCCTCATCCTCCTCATGCTCCTCCTCCTCCTCCTGAACGCGCTGAGATATAGACAGGAGGATGCTCTGACTATCCAGCGACATACTGTCTTCCCCCGGCTCTGTTTCCGAGCGCAAAGCGGCTGCCTTTATGGTTTGCAGGGAAGTTCTCAAGATGCATAGCAGAGGAATGGTGATGCTAATGATTGCAGCATCGCCGCTCACCACCTGGGTAGACTGCTCAAAGTTTCCAAGGACCTGGCAGATGTCAGCCAACCAAGCCCACTCTTCTGAAAAGAATTGAGGAGGCTGACTCCCACTGCGCCGCCCATGTTGGAGTTGGTATTCCACTATAGCTCTACGCTGCTCATAGAGCCTAGCCAACATGTGGAGCGTAGAGTTCCACCATGTGGGCACGTCGCACAGCAGTCGGTGCACTGGCAGATTAAACCGATGTTGCAGGGTGCGCAGGGTGGCAGCGTCCGTGTGGGACTTGCGGAAATGTGCGCAGAGCCGGCGCACCTTTACGAGCAGGTCTGACAAGCGTGGGTAGCTTTTCAGAAAGCGCTGAACCACCAAATTAAAGACGTGGGCCAGGCATGGCACGTGCGTGAGGCTGCCGAGCTGCAGAGCCGCCACCAGGTTACGGCCGTTGTCACACACGACCATGCCCGGTTGGAGGCTCAGCGGCGCAAGCCAACGGTCGGTCTGCTCTGTCAGACCCTGCAGCAGTTCGTGGGCCGTGTGCCTCCTATCTCCTAAGCTGAGTAGTTTTAGCACGGCCTGCTGACGCTTGCCCACCGCTGTGCTGCCACGCCGCGCGACACCGACTGCTGGCGACGTCCTGCTGCTGCTGACACATCTAGATTGCGAGACAGAGGTTGAGGAGGAGGAGGAGGGTGCTTTAGTGGAAGAAGCATACACCGCCGAACATACCACCACCGAGCTGGGGCCCGCAATTCTGGGGGTGGGTAGGACGTGAGCGGTCCCAGGCTCTGACTCTGTCCCAGCCTCCACTAAATTCACCCAATGTGCCGTCAGGGAGATGTAGTGGCCCTGCCCGCCTGTGCTTGTCCACGTGTCCGTAGTTAAGTGGACCTTGCCACTAACCGCATTGGTGAGGGCGCGTACAATGTTGCGGGAGACGTGGTCGTGCAGGGCTTGGACGGCACATCGGGAAAAGTAGTGGCGACTGGGAACTGAGTAGCGCGGGGCCGCCGCCGCCATCATAGCTTTGAAGGACTCCGTTTCCACAACCCTATACGGCAGCATCTCAAGGCTGATAAATTTGGCTATGTGGACGGTTAACGATTGAGCGTGCGGGTGCGTGGCGGCGTACTTGCGCTTGCGCTCCAACACTTGCGCTAGCGACGGCTGGACTGTGCGGTGCGAGACATTGCTGGATGGGGCCGAGGACAGCGGAGGTGAGGGTGTGGGTGCAGGCCATGAGACGGTCGTGCCTGTGTCCTGAGAGGGGGGTTGGATCTCAATGGCAGGTTGGGGCACAGGGGGAGAGGCAGCGGTGCAAACCGGAGGTGGTGAACGGCCTTCGTCCCACCTTGTGGGGTGCTTGGCCATCATATGTCTGCGCATGCTGGTGGTGGTCAGGCTGTTGGTGGTGGCTCCCCGGCTGATCTTGGCGCGACAAAGGTTGCACACCACTGTTCGTCGGTCGTCAGGCATCTCGGTGAAAAACTGCCAGACCTTAGAGCACCTCGGCCTCTGCAGGGTGGCATGGCGCGAGGGGGCGCTTTGGGAAACACTTGGTGGATTATTCGGTCTGGCCCTGCCTCTACCCCTGGCCACCGCACTGCCTTTTGCAACCTGCCCTGCTGCTGCCCGTGCCTCCCCCTCTGAAGACCTGTCCTGTGTAGGCGTTGCACACCAGGTGGGGTCAGTCACCTCATCGTCCTGCTGCTCTTCCTCCGAATCCTCTGTGCGCTGCTCCCTCGGACTTACTGCCCTTACTACTACCTCACTGCAAGACAACTGTGTCTCATCGTCATCGTCCTCCTCACCCACTGAAAGGTCTTGAGACAGTTGCCGGAAGTCCCCAGCCTCATCCCCCGGACCCCGGGAACTTTCCAATGGTTGGGCATCAGTGACGATAAACTCCTCTGGTGGTAGAGGAACCACTGCTGCCCAATCTGAGCAGGGGCCCGAGAAACGTTCCTGGGAGTGTTCCCGCTTCTGAGCATGTGTCATTGTAGTGGAGTGAGGAGGCTGGGAGGAAGGAGGAGCAGCAGACAGAGGATTCGGATTTGCAGCAGTGGACGGCGCAGAACTGTGGCTGGACGATAGGTTGCTCGAAGCACTTTCTGCCATCCAGGACAGGACCTGCTCACACTGCTCATTTTCTAATAAAGGTCTCCCGCGTGGACCCATTAATTGGGCGATAAATGTGGGGACGCCAGAAACGTGCCTCTCTCCTAATCGCGCAGCAGTCGGCTGCGACACACCTGGATCAGGAGCTCGGCCTGTGCCCACACCCTCACTTGGCCCTCCGCGTCCTCGGCCGCGTCCACGTCCTCTAGGCCTACCCCTACCCCTCAGCATGCTGTATTACCAGTGATTTGATTTCCCAGGCAGGAAAGAAATTGGCGCAAGCCTGCAGGTCAAATATAATTTTTTCGCTTTTTTGCAAAGGGAAGGCCCCACTGCGTATATTCAATGAACAATACGTTTAATAACTGTGGTGTGGCCCTGAAAAAGTGTCACACAACTTTAGTGTAGCAGAGTTATTAACTCTGGCAGAGCAGGTATTTGCCAGTCAGGAAAGACAATGGCGCAAGCCTGCAGTAAACCGTAGCTGGTTGCGTCTGATTTTTGTACGTTCTCCACGCAGCACACACGTACACGGAGACCTTAGGACTGACACAGGCAGGCCAAATATAATTTTTTCGCTTTTTTGCAAAGGGAAGGCCCCACTGCGTATATTCAATGAACTATACGTTTAATAACTGTGGTGTGGCCCTGAAAAAGTGTCACACAACTATAGTGTAGCAGAGTTATTAACTCTGGCAGAGCAGGTATTTGCCAGTCAGGAAAGACAATGGCGCAAGCCTGCAGTAAACCGTAGCTGATTGCGTCTGATTTTTGTACGTTCTCCACGCAGCACACACGTACACGGAGACCTTAGGACTGACACAGGCAGGCCAAATATAATTTTTTCGCTTTTTTGCAAAGGGAAGGCCCCACTGCGTATATTCAATGAACAATACGTTTAATAACTGTGGTGTGGCCCTGAAAAAGTGTCACACAACTTTAGTGTAGCAGAGTTATTAACTCTGGCAGAGCAGGTATTTGCCAGTCAGGAAAGACAATGGCGCAAGCCTGCAGTAAACCGTAGCTGGTTGCGTCTGATTTTTGTACGTTCTCCACGCAGCACACACGTACACGGAGACCTTAGGACTGACACAGGCAGCCCAAATATAATTTTTTCGCTTTTTTGCAAAGGGAAGGCCCCACTGCGTATATTCAATGAACAATAACTGTGTTGTGGCCCTGCCTACACAATTCTGTCCCTGTAGTATCAATGGAGGGTGCAATGCTCTGCACAGACGATTTTTAGAAGAAAAAAAAAATGCAACACTGCTAACAGCAGCCAGCACAGTACTGCACACGGTTAAATTTGGCCCTAGAAAGGACTGTTGAGGTTCTTGAAGGCTACACTCACTCCTAACACTCTCCCTGCCTAAGCACCACTTCTGTCCCTAATACCGGGTGCAATGCTCTGCACTGCCGATTTTGAGGAAAAAAAAAAATTTTTTTCCACTGATAATAGCAGCCTGCACACAGGTAGATGTGGCCCTAAGAAGGACCGTTGGGGTTCTTGAAGCCTATACTCACTACAAACACTCTCCCTACAGCAACTCCAATAGAACAGCACTTTCCCTCACTAACTCACACGGCATCTGAGCCGAGCCACGGGAGGGGCCGACTTTTATACTCGGGTGACATCTGATCACCCCAGCCACTTACAGCAGGGGGGTGGTATAGGGCTTGAACGTCACAGGGGGAAGTTGTAATGCCTTCCCTGTCTTTCAATTGGCCAGAAAAGCGCGCTAATGTCTCAGAGAGGAAACTGAAAGTAACCGGAACACCGCGTGGTACTCGTTACGAGTAACTAGCATCCCGAACACCGTAATATTCGCACGAATATCAAGCTCGGACGAGTACGTTCGCTCATCTCTAGTTACGACGGATATGACACGTTCTCATTTTGTCTTCAAAGCTTCCAATGCTCCCAAAACTTTCCAAGCTACCAATTTGACTTAAGAATAATAGGATCTCCTATACTATTCTAATACAAGTGACCACATGTCTGAGTTCCAAAGTCTTCTAACAGAAAGGTTCCATCACATGTCTGTTTGAAGTGGAAATCAAACAGCCCACATGGTCATAAATGTTGACTCCTGGTTGTCTAATGCAAACTAAAATACCTCTTCCCCGAAATAAATATTAATTTCTACCCGAGATAATATATCTCAGAAGTCCATCATGTTGAACTCTCTCTCTCTTGATATGCCGATTATATTGGTTTAGACAGAAAGGTCACTTCTCTTTTGATATGCACATTTGATTGGTTTAGGCACAAACCTATTTACTTGGCTCTGTGTTCAAAACAATGATAGTTCAGTATATTCTGTTCAAAGTCTAAAAATTGTAATTAAAATAGCCGAATAAAATCTAAATAATCATACATTCAGTATTTTACATACACGGTGGTTCTCTCCCAACACAGCAAGGACAAATAGGACAGTCCGTGTACTACGATAGAGAAAGGAAAGAGTGGATCAAGCCCAATAGTGCAAGAGGCTTGAGTCTAGATATGTGACAAGGATTCAAAAAGCCTTGAGGCGGGTTACAAAAAATAGACAATGGAGGTACTACCAACCAGGTAGACCCACCAAAGGTGGGCAGACTAGATATGCGAAAACAAAAAAATGTATTTTGGTGCCAGTCTCCAATAAAAGTCGTAAGATAATATGATGAAATATCCAGCTTCTCTTTTATTAAATGAATTAAAAGCCAGCAGAAGATACATGTTTCGGGGTGAACTTCTTCATTTGTCCAACTGGGTAGTATATCACCCTTGGGACTACAGACATATGGACCCAAAAGTGCTTGTGGCACCAAGAGAAGAGAGGATCAGGGCTGTGAGACAAGGACAAGTGGAAATACCCTATGATAGATTTTGCTGAGAAGAAATTGTGGCTACAGATGATTGACGAGAGAATCTGGGTTTCCTCTGCAGAAGAGGAGACTAGGAATCTTAGCAGCCCTATCCTCCGCTCAGACTGCTGTCATAGCAGCTAAGAGAATTGCGGGAAGTGCAGTTTGCACAAAACTACAAGTCCAGCCAAAGCATCATTTTTTTAAACCCCAATCCTCCACTTGAGAAAATTCTGCATACACCTCTGAATACTAGCATGCGTTTTACTGAATATATCACTTTTAATAAGTGCCCTGTGCATACAAGAGATACAGAAACATCTGGGATTCCACAGTAAAGCATCTGCTGAAGGGCATTGAATGCATAGAAAAGACTTGCTGTGCTGTATGATGGACATTCCTTGTAGTAAGGAATCATCCTCCCCACTGACTCCCGCTAATCACAAAAATACTGCAAGCTCATTTCTGTAAAGAGCTAAGAACTTAAATAACAGTAAATTGTCTCAAGTGGGAAGAATAGAGATAGGATGTTAAATTGAATGATCTTTCATTTTTAGAGACAATTGCATACAGACTGTATTCCCCAGATAGAAAATGCATTGCATTATTAAAAAAATAAATCCATGTACTGTATGTACCACAGTGACGTCTAATATGAGATCTCTTTCACAGCCAATTTTCAGTCTTTGAATGCAGAATATCACTCGCAAGTCATTGAGAAATATATGAAAGCAACATATTGTAACTGCTGCAGGTTCATTTTTGGAGCAGTTGTGCCTCCTTGACCCTAAAACCTACCTCTTTTAGAATTAATCAATAAAACGACATAGGGTTGCCACCAGGTTAGCATTGGTGGTGGAACTGCCATCAGGGGTTCAACCCTACATTTAAAAAAGGAGCCTCTTCATCATGGTGCAGGCATTATCGCAGGGCCCATTTTTTCCACCAATGTAAAAGCCATAGGGGGCAGAGTAAACATGGGCTCTTTGGTTATATGACACTAACAAATTCTTGATGGCACTGCTGGATTTGCTTTATATTAATAATGTCTGGTTCTAGGTCATACCTTGTGCAAGCAAGAATAGTAAGTCCAAGTACAAGTAAGCTTGGATAAAGGCTATTTTTTATGTGAAATGCGTCGCTCCCGTGGAATCTTTTAAGCTGTCTGCTTATTTTCAATGTTTTTAAGCTGTCTGTGCAACTTCACGTGTTTTTGAATAAACATGAACTAGATTTTTTCACCAGCATACATTGAGCGGACCATCTATTCTTACTTGTTCTATTGATGTTGGGGTAAAAGAGTGCAGGCCGTATGGGAGCTCTATTTGCTGTGGATAATTGTTAATCTGAAGTCCTGCTAGAGCCGGTGAGTGTTTTTTCTTGGTTCTTTCACTACTGCATACTTTGTACACCATTTCATTTTCTGCGTTCCAGATTTGCTATTGTAAGAGAATAAGAGTTCCACTTGTGCTATTCACACATTTATGTATTATTTAAGAACTATCTTCAGTGTAAAGAAGAACAAGGAGTCCTGGAAGTGATGATTTCACCCCTACAGAGCCCTGATGTCAACATTATACAGTCTGTCTGGGATTACAAGAAGAGACAGAAGGATTTGAGAAAATCTGTAGGCAGTTCTCCAAGATGTTTGTAACAACCTCCCCGCCTGCTGAATGGGCTGCCTCTGATTGGTCACAGCGCTCAGCCAATCAGAGGCAGCACTCACTCACCCATTCATGAATTCATGAGCACACATACACGAGCACCGATTTGCGCATATATATATATATATATATATATATATATATATATATATATATATATATAATATATATAATAATTATCCGTTCAGTTGAGCCCAACGTTCGGTCACTTTATGGATCATTGTTCTCCATGCTTTCATATCCTTGACCACTTCTTTCAGTTCTTCTATGTGCATGTTTGTATTAGCTTTGATGCATCCAGCCAGCATGTTCTTTGAGGTCCGCTTCTTCGTGACCCACTAACTGTGCCGAGCATCAATGTTGTTTCCAGAGAATTGGCTCACATTATATGTCCAAAGTATGAGCAACGCTGTTTGGTGATTTTGCCCTTTAGCAATATTTTTGGTTTGATACACTCTAGGATCCTCTTAATATACGCAGCATTCTTCTCAAGCACCATAGTTCAAAAGCATCAATTTTACTTCTATCTGCCTTCATGAGTGTCCAGCTTTGATATGCGTATATGGAGATCAGAAGCATAATTGCATTTATCATTCGGGTCTTTGTAGCAATACTAATATCTTTGCTCTTCCATATCCTGGCCATTCCTTGCATTGCAGTACAGCTAAGTGCAATTCTTCGTTTGATTTCTGGTACTAATTTTCCAAATATAATATGTTTCTAGGCAGAAGAAACAACTGGGAAATGCAGAGATAACATCTAGAATGTACCTTTTTTCCGAATACGACTATTGACACTCATTGCCCTACATACTGCATTGTATTACGGTAGTAATAATAATCACCTTTATTTATATAGCACATGCATATTACATAGCACTTTAAATCACTTGGTATTGGGTTCTATCCTCATCAGGGCTCACACTCACCTATCTGCATGTTTTTGAAGTTTTGTATATAGTATTGAATATGGTAAGTGGGACTTTATTCAAAAACAAAATGTGTCCCGTTTTTTTCTAATGTCTTCACTTAAGTTTGTTCTTTTACAATATGATATGCGCAATCACCTGCCTATATTTGACAAGGTCACATGGTCATGGCATCTAGGGCCATTGATGTGCATTTCTTGATCATGATCTTATTTTTCCATAGAACGTTGTCCAATATAATCAATAGATTCACTTTAAATGAGGGATTAGAATGAGAATACATCAGCACTGCCTTCATTAATACGACTACCATGTGCATGAAAAATAGTTTATTACATTGATCTTGCCTGTTTCAAAAAGGTAAAATTAAATCAATAGTGGAAAACGTTTCTTATTAGAATCCAAAGAGAAATATAAAAATCCCTCTCGGGAATTAAATATTGAAATGCCTATTTAATTCAATTATTTTATTCCTTAGGTTGGGTTTATAAGATTTTAGCCCAGTAAGTTCATGTACTTAGATGGAGTTTGGTCTTTACACTTATACAAAGGGATATTCTTCCGATAATTTAGCAGGATAAATCCCTTCTATTTCTAAAAATTTAGTTTTCAGTCCTGATCACTGTTCACATGCTGCAATGACCATAGTGATAACATTGTTGCAAACATTGGTATGCAGATCAGATAATGATTTCATCTAGATTGTTACAATTTAGAATTCTTAAGGCCCATTTAGACACAACCATTATTGCTCAAAATTCACTCAAAAGCCATCTTTTGAGCAATAATCGTTGTGTGTAAACGCTCGCCCATCGTCCACATTTCGTTAAGTCGTCGCTCATCGTTGTCTTTCAGCGTGCTGGAAGACGACGATGAGCCTTATCAGGGATTCATAGCAGGATACAGCTGATACTATTGTTTCAGCTGTATCCCATCCCTGATAACAGGCTCGGTATGAAGAACAGAGCGGTCCAGCTCTGTTCTCCATACCTGGCACGGAGCGCTCGGCTGTATAACAGCTGGGCGCTCCGTGCAGAAAACATCTAGATGCAAAAGACAAGCCAGGACACCCTACTTGTCTTCTGCAGCCTCCGCTCCCAGCGCTTGGCTGTATAACAGCCGGGCGCTGGAACAGGGGCAACTGTTGTATGCAGAAGACAAGCATGGACACCCCACTTGTCTTCTGCAGCCTCCGCTGGCAGCGCAAGGTGATCGCTCATCTTGCACTGTAAATGACACAACGATGATCGCTCAAAAGTCGCTTGAGCGACATCTTTTGAGCGATTATCGTTGAGTCTAAATCAGTCTTTAGTTGGATACTAAGAAGAATCATTGGATATCCTGCACATATCAATCCTATACAAAACTGTACCTCCTACCATATAACATAGGGTGTCATTTGGGATGATTTAATGAGTCCTGCACTGAGCAAGGGGTTGGACCAGATGACCCTGGTGGTCCCTTCCAACTCTACCATTCTATGTATATGCCTATCCAGGGGCAAAATAGTTGTTTCCAGCATTGCATGATGGTATGTGTGGAGCTCCTTGCTCATTTAATCCCTTTGATCTTTTTTCAAATGTTTCACTATTATAAAATATTGACATAGTAAAAAGTGACATTATCCTGATAATGGAAAAATAACACCCCAGTCCTCATCAGTTAATGCTTCACCTTAGAAATCTTCTATATATGGTGTTATGATACCTGCGTATCTGTACAGAATGATTGAAAAAGAATGGTACAAAAGTAAAGCTGATTTATTCATAGATGAATTGAACAGCCAGAATGACATGAAATTTAGCTAATCTAGCCGCAATAAAAAAATTGCGACCTTTTAAAGCATTGGTTTCCAATGTATTCATTCAGATGGGTGATTTTTAGCCCCGTAAAAATGCCATGCTGGGAATAATAGAACATCTGCGACTGAAAACGGCAACTGATTATATATGCAGCCAGAAAATATAGGTCTTACCCTATCTTTCAGCCGATAAAAACTGTTGACTCCCATAGACTCCTATGTGAGCTGCAAAGTGAGGGAGTTTAGCAGTGACCAAAGCTGCGACAACATTAATTATTAGAGATGAGCGAGCATACTCCTCCGAGCTTGATGCTCGTTCGAGTATTAGGGTGCTCGAGATGCTCGTTACTCGAGACGAGCATCACGCGGTACTCGTCTCGATTAAACGAGCACTGACCATTGAATTCAATGGAGCCGGCAATACAGCGGGATGAATTGTCGGGAAGGGCTTAAATATATAAGCTCTTCCCTGCAATTCATCCAGAAATGTGTAAAAATAAAAAAATATATATACTCACCTTGTCCCGGCAGACGGAGTTCAGCGCAGCCGACCTGCAGTGGGTGTGAAGGGGGTGTGAGTCAGACATGCCCCTGATTGGCTCAGCGCTGAGCCAATCAGAGGCAGATCTCACTCACACCCATTCATGAATTCATGAATGGGTGAGTGAGTGTTGCCTCTGATTGGCTTAGCGCAGCTCTCAGCTGAATGACAGCAGTTCAGCACCACAGTGTAGGGGACAGCAGGAGAACACGAGGCTGTGCCCCGGCAGCTGAAGGGAGGTGAGTATCTATTTTTTTTGTTTTTTAAATCACTTTTAATTCATTTCCAGGGAATGGCTCATATGTAAAGTCCTTCCCTGAAAAAGAATTCAGGTGTGCCAGCGGACCATTGTCTTCAATGGAGTCGCCGGCAGGAGCAGCAGCGGCTCCATTGAAGAGAATGCCTGCATTTTTATTCTTTTTTACACTAAAATCTTTCTTTTTCAGCTAAGGGCTTATATTTTTAAGCCCTTCCCGAAAATTCTTCCCGCGCTCGCCGGCAGCCCATTGCTTTCTATGGAGCCGGCTGTATTGCCGGCTCCATTGAATTCAATGGGCTAACATCGTTCTTCTCTGCCACAGCTGTTACAGCTGTGGCAGAGGAGAACGATCGTTATGCTGACAGTGGGGGGGGGGGTCTCACTCTTAATAGTGAGACCTCGGAGCCCGAAATGCAGCCCTGCATGTTGCTCCTCGCCTGCCCTATCCATTTCTGTGTTTTTTACATGACTTTGGTGATTTGCTAAGATTTTCACAAATGAAAACCTTAGCGGAGCACCAGTCATATACAAAAATGCTTGAGTCGCCCATTGACTTCAATGGGGTTCGTTACTCAAAACGAACTCTCGAGCATCACTGAAAGTTCGACTCGCGTAACGAGCACCCGAGCATTTTGGTGCTCGCTCATCTCTATTAATTATCCCTTAGAAGCCATGCCGAGGACTTATGCTGTCCGAGGGTTTTCCACTATCCGTTGAACATACGCCACAATAACTCATGTGAATGGACGAGAAAACGTGAACTTTGGCCACAACTTTTTCCTGTTCACGTGTTTTTCGATGCGGCCACCATGAAAGCACAATGCTCGTGTGAATGAGACCTAAAGAACAGTTTATTAACGATGTTTCTGAGACATTAAAAAAATGATAATAGGTTAAAATCTACGATAAATAAGCCTGCATGCTTTTTCTTGCACCACACTTTGACCCCTTTGCTGTATCTTTGGTGTATGATGTTGGTGTCATTTGATGATACACATGCTCACCGGTGACGTAAAACCATCAAATGTGAGTTTAATACATTCAGAGAGGTGTCAGGTGGATTAAAAGTTACAATGTTAAGTCTATGGGCGGCGCTCCTGTGCTTCAGGCATGCGCTCGAATGAGTGAAGTGCTGCTAAACAACACAGCATACACTGCTAAGCTGCACCATACACTGCCCAACCAAGAGTGATAGAGAGACAGAGAGAGACAGCGATAGAGAGACAGGGAGCGCAATAGAGAGACAGAGTGAGAGCGATAGAAAGACAAATAGGGAGAGAGCAATAGAGACAGAAAGAGTGATACAGAGACAGATGCAAAGAGAGAGAACAATAGAGAGACAGAGTGAGAGAGCAATAGAGACAGAGAGACAGTTAGAGAAAGAGTGATAGAAACACAGAGGGAAAGCGATAGAGAGAGAGAGAGAGAGAGAGAGAGAGAGAGAGAGTGAGACAGAGAGAGAGCAATAGAGAGACAGAGTGACAGAGAGACAGAGAGAGAGATGGAGAGACAGACAGATAGAGAGAGCAATAGAGAAACAGAGAGCGAGTGAAAGAGAAACAGACAAAGGGAGAGTGATAGAGAAACAAAGAAAGAGCAATAAAGAGAGAGAGCAATAGACAGACACAGAAATAGAGAACGATAGAGAAACTGAGAGAGAGCGATAAAGAGACAAATAGATAGAGATAGTAATAGAGGGACAGAGAGAGAGAGCAATAGACAGACACAGAAAGAGTGTTGGACAGACCAAGAGTGATAGACAGACAGAGAAAGCACCGAACCCAGAAGAAGCAGCAGTGATTCTTTCTAGCTTGCTGAAGCCTGTAAGTGACCGAGCAGTCACATGTACAATGAAAAGCATGTGACCACTCGTCGCCTCTTCGGATTCCATGTGGCGGGCACGAATGGCTGCAGCACTTCACAGGGAGCTGCCAGGATAGATGAGTATTCAATTTCTCTTTATTTTAATCTATTATCATTTTTTTAAATGTCACGGAAAACCCCTTTAACAAACTGTTCCTTAATTGGATCTCTATGTTTCTTGGATAATTTTTATATACTATACTGATAAATTTTGCGTGTAGTTTTGCAGGGCATTTGTACAATAAGCAACAATTCTCCTTTTTTTCTCTACAGAGTAAAGCTACAGAATGCGGTATATTGAAGATTTCTGAGGAGAAGCACTGACTGACGTGAGGACTTATTTTTACATCACCAGGATATCAGGCTAGTGTCACATTTTACTACATGTCAACATTTTATAATAGTAAAACATTTTTGAAAAAGAGAAAAGATCGAAGGGATAGAAAGAAGAATCCTTGGACAAATGTTTGACAGCTGCACATGAAACATTCCACAAGAGAATGCTTGCATCAGATTAAGGAGGACAGAACTGTAGAGGAACTTATTTCTTAGGATTTCCGTTTTTTTCTGCAGTCTATAATACATCTCTATGTCAACATTCGAAGAACAGCGCATAAAATGAAGGATACCTTAATAAACAGTTTTTCAAGCCTAATACATGACCTTTCAATCTGACATGAATACCCCAAATGAAAATGTATTACATTTCAGCTTTGGCGCTGTTATGTTGCTGCTATTCAAAGTGGAACGTAGTAGCTTAATATATTCACATCCACAACAAATGTTCTTATTTTAGCACTGAGACCTAGACATTTTACAGCTAAATGCACACTTTTCCCTAAGCTGTAGTTCCTAGTCTTGAGAAAGGAAAGGTAAGTGCTGGACTGTCCCACCTTCCTCCTCTGTTCTAGGGCTGTCACAGCTTTAATGTCTATGTGATATGGGGTAATAATAATAATAAACTTTATTTGTATAGCGCCAACATATTCCGCAGCGCTTACATAGACGGGGGGAATACAGAAAGACAAAATACAAACATTACAGAACCACGGTTACATATAATAATCAGTTGATGGAAACAATAGGGGAGAGGGTCCTGCTCCAACAAGCTTACATACTATGAATAGTGGGGTGATACAGAAGATAAAGGGGCTGGCGGTGTGCGCGGTATGGCGAGGTGAAGAGTGAACAATGTTATACATAGACAATGGTCAGACATTTAGCCGTGTGACGGCAGAAACGGTATGACTGCAGGAGCAGTTTATGATGGCTAGCAGGGATTGCAGTCACTAGGACAGAGAGCATGTTATCAGGTGGAGTACAGAGGGGTTTGTTTAGGGAATGCGGTATGCCACCCTGAAGAGGTGCGTTTTTAGAGCACGCCTGAAGTTCTGCGACTCCTGGATTGCTCGGGTAGCCTTTGGTAGTGCGTTCCAGAGGACCGGTGCTGCTCTGGAGACGTCTTGGAGGCGGGAATAAGAAGTTTGAATTAAAGGGGCGCTCAGTCTGGTTTCGTTAGCAGAGCGGAGAGCCCGGGCTGGGTGATGGATTGAGATGAGGGAGGCAACATAGGGGGGCGCTGCGCTGTCGAGGGCTTTGTGGATGAATGTAGTGAGTTTAAATTGAATTCTGTATTTAACGGGCAGCCAGTGCAGTGACCGGCACAGGGCAGAGGCGTCCGAGTAGCGGCTGGACAGGAAGATGAGCCAGGCTGCCGCATTGAGGATGGATTGGAGAGGGTAGAGTCTGGTGCAATGGAGGCCGATCAGCAATGAGTTGCCATAATTGAGCCGGAAGTGGATGACGGCAACAGTAAGCGTTTTTAACGTGTCCACAGTGAGAAAAGAGCGGATTCTTGCGATGCTCTTGAGGTGCAGCTGACATGTTTGGGCCAGAGATTGGATGTAGGGGATAAATGATAGATCAGAGTCAAATATGACCCCAAGGCAGCGGGCATGTTTTCTAGGAGTTATGGTGGCACCACACACTGAGATGGAGATGTCAGGATGAGGTTGGTTAGTGGAAGGAGGAAACACCAGTAAGTCAGTTTTAGAGAGGTTTAGTTTTAGGTAGTGAGAGGACATAGTGTTAGAGACAGCGGACAGACAGTTGGTGATGTTCTGGAGGAAAGGTGCAGAGATGTCATGGGAAGAGGTGTATAGCTGGGTGTCGTCAGCATACAGGTGGTACTGGAGGCCAAATCTCCTGACGGTTTGTCCAATAGGGGATGTGTAGATAGAGAAAAGAAAGGGGTCAAGGACTGAGCCCTGGGGGACCCCAACAACAAGGAGAAGAGGAGGGGAGGTAGAGCCAGCAAAGGAGACACTGAAAGAGCGGTCAGATAGATAGGAGGAGAACCAGTAGAGAGCAGTGTCCTTTAGGCCAATGGAGCGAAGCATACTGAGGAGAAGTTTGTGGTCAACAGTGTCAAATGCTGCGGAAAGGTCGAGGAGGATCAGCAGGGAGTAATCGCCCCTCAATTTGGCTGTCAGTAGGTCATTGGATACCCTTGTAAGGGCAGTTTCTGTTGAGTGTTGAGGTCGGAAGCCAGACTGTAGGGGGTCTAGGAGAGAGTGCTCTGATAAATAGCTTACAAGGCGGGAGTAAACCAGGCGTTCTAGTAGTTTGGGGATGAAGGGGAGGTTTGATATGGGTCAGTAGTTGGCAGCATCAGTCGCATCCAGGATGACCCACATTTTCATATCTCAAGGTTACCTTCCCATGTACTGGACACACTGGTGTTGAAAGCATTGGGAATTACACCAGTAGGCCATCAGACTCACTCTCATTCTATTGTACAATTAATATTTTCCTACCATATGATTATAATCACTAATAACTTCAGAAGGGTTGTTGATCCAGAGATTATTCCATATGCCAGATTGGTGTCAGGAATAAATTTATTTTCCCTTAAATGGGGAAAATTGTCTTCTATCTCTGATTTTTTTGCCTTCCTATGGATCAACATTGGGGGGATAATAGGCTGAACTGAATACACATATGTCTCTTTTTGGCCTTACAAACTATGTAAATCTTTGATTATTATTATTTATTTTTAAGTGACTTTAATTACAAGGTGATGTCCATATGTTAAAGGGGTGTAAGTACATAAGATTTAAACAAGTACAATAAACATGAACTAAATAAATGACATTCTGGTACAGAGAAAGAGGACTTGCAATCTTCAAGGGAAGGGGAAGGAGACAGTAGGTAAGAGTAGAAGCTTCTCATGTGGTAATGTAGTGGCAATAGAAATTATTGTCAGTTGTAGGCTTTTCCGAAGAGGTAGGGTTTCAGGTTCCTTTTGAAGGTTTCGAAGGTGGGGGAGAATCTCATCATATGAAATAGTGAGTTCCAGCATATGGCAGACATACTAGAGAAATCGTGGAGACAGTTGTGTGAGGAGCAGACAAGAGCAGAGCAAAAAAGGAGGTCTTATGAGGAATGGAGGTTACATATGGGGAGGTATCAGGAGATTAGGTCAGAGATGTATGTAGAAGACAGGTTGTGGAAAGCATTTTATGTAATTGTTAATATTTTGAAGTGTATTACCTCGGTGATGGGTAATCAGTGAAGAGATTAACAGAGGGGAGAGGAAGGAGAGTAACAGAGGTAGATGTAGATAAGTTGGGCAGCAGAGTTGAAGATGGTTTAGCGGGGGTGGAAGAGTGTTAGATGGGAGGCTGTAGAGAATAGTGTACTCTAGGTGGGAGAAGATGGAGACATGCAGTAGCATTTTTGTAGACTCAATGTTGAAGAATGAAGGCCATATGCGAGAGATATTTTTGAGTTGTTGGTTGCAGGAGGTAGTGAGGTCTTGTATATATGGTTTGAAGGATCATTGATTCATATTCATGTTAAATCTCTCCATAGACTGTAGTTTTCCAACTGCTGTTTACCTCTTGTGAGTATCATATCAAATGTATTTTCATTTTCTAGTAGAGTATATCATTCTCAATGGGTTGGTGTCCACTGCATCCTCTTTACAATGATGAGGCCATGCGGCTCAGCTTTTAGTCATGCTGTTCTGATTTTTGTTTTCCAATGTTACCCATTATAATTATTCTATTGCAGCTCCCAACAACTAATGATACATGCTGCTATTATGGGAGCAGTCAACTGAATAACTGTAACCTGCAAAAATAATTTACAACGGAAGCTACTATAGATCTTGACTTGACCTTCACCATAGCATGCACAATGTACCACTACAAATACCAATGTAGAAATCCCCTAAATACGAGGTGATCATTCATTACCATGTAAACTAAATATTTCACAGCATGCCAAGGCATATTTCACACACAGAAATTCAAGGTGACTTCTAGTATTGCTAATAAAAATACTGTTTATATTATCCTAAAAGGCAAATGAGAACCTTGGTTCTGGGCATTATAATGTGAAGGTAATTAGGTCACAATGAAAACACCATAGTATATTATTCTAGAATGAAAAATAAACTCCCTAAATAAATAGACTGTTATCTGTAATAATGGCAAGATAATGATTCCTTGACCTTCTAGAAACAAGTGTGGACTTATGAATTAACAGAAATTGCTTAGTTCAGCTACGTTAAGCTAGTCAAACTCCTTATGCTGTAGCTTGGTGCGCGTACAGTAAAAAAATAAAATAAAATAAAAATGCAGTTATTGTCTGTAAATCATAGATGACGTGTTACCTACTGTGTCAATTGTGAAGCTGCTCACCATTTTAGCATCATACTTCTGTATCTTTATGAAAGTTGTACCATGTCACTAGGCCTTCTATGCAAGCCGCTTGGTGTTTTGGCTCAGACATTGCAGGAATGCTTTATGAGGCCTCAGTCAGACGGGCGATTTTTCACGCGATTTGCGCATGTGTCCGGCGATTTTTTAAAACCATTGCTTTGCAATGGTATCGGACACATGAGTGCTTTTTATGCGCTCATCCGATAAATTATAGAACAGAAATCGCAGATCGCACCTATCTGCGATCTGCGATTCCTGTTCTCATCTCTATATGCGCTCAATGGGGCCGGTGGCAGCAGCGCCGACCCCATCGAGAACATATAGAAGACAAATCATTCTCCTCTGCCACAGCTGAATTCATGAATGGGTGTGAGTGAGACCTGCCTCTGATTGGCTCAGGCTGAGCCAATCAGGGGCAAGTCTGAGTTACACCCCCTTCACATCCACTGCAGGCCGGCCACGCTGAACTCCGGCTGCCGGGACAAGGTGAGTATATATATATTTTTTATTTTAACACATTTCTGGATGAATTGCAGGGAAGGGCTTATATATCTAAGGCCTTCTCGAAAATTCATCCCGCGATCGCCGGAAGCCCATTGCTTTCAATGGAGCCGGCTGTATTGACGGCTCCATTGAATGCAATGCGCTGGACAGCTCCGGCCTGTTTCTAATGAAACGCGGCTAGGAGCAGATTTTCGGGTGATTTTTGGGCATCGGTCACGCGATTTGCGGATGCGCATCCGTCATGCGATCCGCAAATCGCGCAAAAAAAACGCCCGTGTGACTAAGGCCTTAGTGTGTTGTAGTCCATTGTGGCTATTCGATCGTTAATGCTACCTTGTCTTTGATCTCTGTTTACACAGTGGTTCCAAATTAGTCCTTTTGCCTTCCTATATACACTCTGGGAATTCATTCATGTCTTTCCTGAATATTAATATTAACCTTGCTGTATCTAGTTTTGTGACAATGTCTGAACCAGCTCAGCTCTGTTATACAGCCAAGCCTTGATAAAGAAAGAGGACTGTGCCAACAGCACAAATGTAATGCCCACTCTGGGTTGGGCTTCAAGATGCAGCAGCCAAAAAGGAGAATCCAAACCTTTATTTCCTCAAGAAGTCCAAGTAGTAAAGGAAGAGGTTTGGGCAGCATATATGAGTGCTAAGTACAACAAATTTTTATTGCCCCATCACAGAATAAAATTGGCAACGTTTCGACTGTGAGATCTTATGGTCGAAACATCGCTAATTTTATTCTGTGATGGGGCAATAAAAATTTGTCGTACTTAGCACCCATATATGCTGCCAGAACCTCTTTCTTTAATACTGCCAAGCCTTGTCTGCTCGTCCATGCTACAAAGCTACGCTGTGATCGCCAGTCAGATTGCATCTTTAAGGATTCAGTAATACCACCTGCACTAGATGTCCTTACAACTTGTATGCAAGGAGTCTCTGACCTAATGTTTTTCTGCCAAACTTATGACCGAGGAAATGATACAAAGTGAGTAAATGTGTTTACAGGACTCAGTGTCTCCAGGATATATTTATGTATATGCTATGGCATGTTTAACTACATTTACATTAAAATGAATTATCCCTTCTCAGCCTGCCTCCCAAGGTCGTTCACAACTTCAACGAGTTTTCCAACAAAAATATTGCTGCTGTAATATGCATTTCAAAGTGCATAAACACAAGTCAGATGGTGATGGTTAGGGCTTAACTCGATTTTTCTGTGCAGTGAATAGCCACTTTATTAAAGACCCCAATCTAGTAGTGTGTTGGACCTCCCCTGGCCATTAGAACTGCAGAAATTTGTTGTGATGTCCATTAACAGATATCAGAGAACTTGGGGTGTGCCAAGAAAAACATTTCCAACTAGATAGTAGTGACCCAAAAAGGTCCTACAAAATAGTAAGCATATGGGGATTAATGGTTTTGGGTGCACACATAATACAGGCCTATAATTTACAGTATCCATTAGTAGTAGTAGCTTTAAACTACACAGCAATGGGGTTATCTGTAATCGGCCCGGTAACCAGAACCCCCGACCATTAGCTATCTTTAAAACCCTAGCCATAGGTCAGCCTGGAAAATAAGAGAAATTCCCCAATTGGCTGAACACTGTGGTGTGTTATGAGGTGATGCTGAGAGAAAGCCTCTGATAGGTGTTTGTCCCCAGAGTCTTCCCAAGCAGAGCGGAAGTGAGAAGTTATTGTTGGAGAGAGGAGAAGGAGGTGCGCATGGTTGGAATGTGTGAGAAGCACAAGCAAGACAAACTTTCCCACAGGATATCAAGAGCCGGAGTGACAGAGAGAGACTCTGAGAGAGCACAAATAGTCACAGCTGGGGCAAAGATCCCATGTTCGAGGCCCAGTACACTCGGTGAGTGTGAGAAAGATAGGCCCTGTAACGGATATTGTAGAACCATAGAGACTAGAGTAAGCCTCATGCATCAAGGGGAAAGGAGACAAAATCTGGTTAATGATGGTTTTCCTGTTTGATGTCCTGCTGTGATATGGATGTATTTCATACAACATTAATGATTTCAAGTAAAATGTCCACCTACTGTTTGCACCAATGTTTCAGTCCGAGTGTTTTTACAAAGGTTACTGTGCTAATCAGCACTCGCATCACGACAAACTTTAATAACAGTACCATCAAAGCCAAAACCAGTTTAACCCCCTGCCGCCAGAGTCTCTTGAGGAAGGTGATGGTGATGGCCACCATGACACGGCTTTAATAAACATTTAGCACTCACATCACTCTTTTCACACTCCGGCCTACTACACCATTACTCCACCTCCACCAACTGTTGACCCTTTCATCAGCATGGTGCAAAAGAAATCTGTATTCATCTGACTAGGTGACTATTTCTACTGTTCAGTGATTCAATTGTGCTTAATGGAGTCTTGCCTTTCTGTTTCTCTTAGCAATGCCATTCAAACTGGTCATCTGCTATTATAGTCCATTCAAGTTGTGTAGTTAGAAACATTTAATGGAGTACCAACGTTGTATTGGGCTGCAATTTGCTGGATTGAACATCCCCTGTTCATTCAGAATGATTCTTGACAATCTCCTCTGACCTCTTTCATCAACAAGTTGTTTGCATCCATAGGATCCCTTTTTGCTGGATAGTTTTTCTTGATCAGACCATTGTTAGTATACTGTCCACACCATTGCGCAAGAAAACCCCACAAGGTTGGCAGTTTTTGAAATACTGTCTCCGGCTAATCTAGCGCTGATTCAAAGCCGCTTATTTATTTTTGCCCATTCTTTTGAAGATTCACACTGAAACTGATATACAGAAAACTAGTTAGATTCAATTTATGCTGCACTCCAGGGTCATGTGTCTAATTTCCGTATAGAGAAACCCCAATCGTGAAAAGTGTGTATGTCTAATAAAGTGGCCTTTCGTGTATAGTAGATTAAATTACTGGCAGGTATGCTGACATGTAAATACCATACCTTATTCCATAAACTGAACATTGGAACTTATATTGAAAACTATGATTTCATCCAATTTTCAGCTTACACCTAGTGCCATCCTTAAATCAAGACATTGCTTTCTATTCTTAGCTCTTAGTTCCAGTAATTCAATTTCAACGTGGAACTTTTTACTTCATTCGTGAAATAATTTGAAGTATGGTTTAGAGTTTACAGCAGTGATTGGAGAACTTCATACAGTTCAGTAATCTTTTTTATGGAGAGGCACTGAGTAGTAAATATAAGCTCCGTTTTAATCCTATCCAAATATCTAAAATTACCATTGAATAGGAGCTCAATATGTTCTACGCTGGGTGTCAAAAGCCATTGATGCTTCTGAATAGAGATGAATGAGTCTTTGAAATATTTCAATGCTGGAACCATATATGTCACGCATAAGAGACTGCAATGTAGAAATATAGATGCATGCTTTAGCAATTCGGTCCTTATAGGCTTGCAAACAGAAAATACCACTCTGTGCTAGAAATTACCCCTATCGGTGAAGCTCCAAGATGGCAAATTTTCAAAAATTTGCTAATTTCTTATTCCTTAATGGTAACCTGTCAGCTCAAACATGCTGTCCAAATTGTAGGCATCGTGTTATAGAGCAAGAGTAACTGAGCAGATTGATATATAGCTGAAGACAAAAAATATTTGTGCTCACTCTCTATTGTTTTCACCCGATCCTTGTACTCCGGCTGTGTATCCAACCTTGTTGGCAAGTCGTACAGTCCTCCACGAAATTCATATGAAAAGTTCAGCAAAAAAGAAGTTCGCCTTCAGAGGTATGGAAAACTCTCGCCTTTATTAATAGTGTCTCAGCATTAAACTGCATGAGACACTGAGACACTGTTAATAAAGGCGAAAGTTTTCCATACCTCTGAAGGCGAACCTCTTTTTTGCTGAACTTTTCAGATTGATATATAGTTTTATTAAAAAATGTTCATATATATTTTATTTTTTTACATATCTGCTTATTCTGAGTTGAGCAGTCCAATTGGCAGTCCTGTCAGTGATTGACAGCTATAAATGTATTACTGTGCATATAGAAATAACTGCAATCACTGCTAAGACCGCCTACTTGACCTCTAAGCTCAGAATAAGCAGAGATATACATGAATTAAATACAAGGTAGGCTGCACTCAGACAGCTGAGTGCAAATTGTTCTCAGGATTCTCAGGGACAATTTGCATGTGCTGTCCGGAGTCCAAGAGACTGAACTCTTGTTTATGAGTTGGACCAGAATAGGACATGCTGTGATTCCATGAAATAAAAGCACCGCTCTAAAAAAGCCCCATTGATTTTATTTGGTCCGAGTTCTGTCTAAGTTACAAACTCGTACATAACTCAGATCTACAACTTTGTATGTGAATAGGGCCTTATACTGAATCATAGAATGGACTCTAGAATGGTAGAGTTGGAAGGGACCTCCAGGGTCATTGGGTCCAACCCCTGCTCAATGCAGGATCAGATATTTGTCCAGCCTTTGTTTGAAGACTTTCATTGAAGGAGAACTCACCACCTCCCGTGGCAACCTGTTCCACTCATTCATCACCCTCTCTGTCAGAAAGTTTTTTTTCTAATATCTAATTAAAACAAGGAGGAGATAAAAGAAAGATACCAGATTTGGGATATTGGGCCCAAAGTTCTGATTTGGCTGAGTCACTGGAAACAAACCGGAATGTCCATACGCCGTAGCACACCTCTGAAGGCCTTACACTGGGTCCCTCTGACGCCCTGGTTTTTAAATTTACCCCAGAACAAACCTTTCCCCACCCTCTATGGGGTCATTCAGAGAGGAGTGGGGTAAATGCTTATGTACTTGATTTAAAATCCCTGCCTGCTGAAAGAGTTTCGGAGCAGTGCAAGAGGACCAAGCGGCAAGATGTATCTGAGCCCCGACAGCGGGGAGAGGTGAGTATATATTTTTTTATTTCTTTACACCAGCCAGGGATGATTTTAAGTGAAAGGCTTATATTTAAAGCCCTTCCCCGAAAATCACTGATGGGGTTGCCGACAGCCCATAGGTGGCCTCATTGAAAGCAATACTGCACGGAGCTTTGTTCAAGCGTATTTTGTTACATTTGTGACACGCGGATTTGTGCGCACATACACACGCAGAAATGCACGCTCGTGTGAATGAGGCCTTATGGTTCAAGTCTCCTACAGAAATATAAAAAATATTTAAAAAAATAAAAATATGTAAAGAAAAATGGTAAAAAAATAACAAAGACCCTTTTTTGTCAAAAAAATGTTTTTTGAAAATCCCACAGATTTCGTATCATTGTATTCATAACAACCTGTACAATAAATTGAACACATTATTTATCCTGCATGGCAAAAACCAGATCCTCCCATAAAAAGCAGTAGCAAAATGCTTATTTTGTTTGTTTTGCCTCCTCCAAAACTTCAGCTCGTCACACAAAAATCAAGCTCTCACAGAGCTCCAGCCATGGAAAAATAAAAAAGTTATGGGACTTTGAATGCAGCAATGTAAAAATAATAATAATTTGCTAAAAAAGAGTTTAAATTGTTGAAAAAACTAAAAAAAGCATAATATTTTTGGTATTGACGCAATTGTACTGAACTGCAGAAAAAATGTATCATGTAATTTATGCTGTATGATTTAGGGCTCCCACCGACTGGCGTTTTTTTCTCCACTGCGATGCGATTCTAAAGTTAAAGTCTCGCACCACAGTGCGAGAAAAACGCAGGCAGATATCCCAAAATCGCTGTGATATTGCTGCGACATCGCCAGTCTTTTCAATAGGGCCAGCGACAGCAGCGCTAGCCCCATTGGAAAGATATGGAGAATGCCGCTGACTTCTGCCACAGCTGTGACAGGAGTTTCCTTCATCCCCGCGGGGACCCCGCTAAGAGCTATCTGCCATTGGCTGAGCGCTCAACCAATAGCTAAGCAGTAGCTGCTATTGACTGAGCCCTCAGCCAATCTGAACAGCCCTCTCAGGAGGCGGGGATTTTTAAATCCCCGTCTGCTGGAAGAGCTCAGTAGCAGTGCCGGGGAGCCAGCCGGAGGACGCGGCTGACAGCAGGAGAGGTGAGTAACTTTTTAATTATTTTTTAAACCACTTTTTAATGATTATCGGAGAAGTGCTTATATTTCAAGCCCTTCTCCGATAATCATTCTGTAGGGCTTGTCAGAAACCACTGCTTTCAATGGGATCGGCAGCAGTGCCGATCCCATTGAAAGCAATGGGGTAGCATGCCGCTGACTTCTGCCACAGCTGTGACAGAAGTCCGCGGCATTCTCCATATCTTTTCAATGGGGCTAGCGCTGCTGCCGCTGGCCCCATTGAAAAGACTGTCGCAGCGATATCGCTGCGATTTCTCGCACTGCTCTGAGAGAGTTTTCACTTACTCTTGCAGCGCAGTGGAGAAAAAAACGCTAGGGGGTGGAAGCCCTAAGACTCATTTCACATGGGCTAGTGCGATATCGGCCTGATATTGTGCTCGCCAACATGTGATATCCCCAGGGTTGTGAGGCGTTATTATATCAAAACCGCCTCACATCTTTTCTGGGGAGTAGCAAATCTTCTAGGATCGCAGAGTTTCTCCCACTATTTTCAATGTGGAGACCTTGCATCGTACCTCGATGCTGTCACAAGCCCCATTGAAAACAAGAGCACACTCCAAGATGCGTTGCATTTTGTCTCCTACATCGCATCGCTGTACGATGTGGGAAAAAATCACTCGTGTGTATGACCCCATTCAAAAGATCCCATTCTGCGTTGCGAGACCCACAAATATTGTACGATGTTCTTGGCTGTGTGAAAATGGCCTAACAGTTTAAAATTTAAAAAATGGCAGAATTAATGTGTTTTCTCTCCCTGCTCTCAAAAAAAGTTTTACAATACATTATATGCACCCAAAAATGGTACTAATAAAAACTGCAGTTCGGCACGAAAAACAAAAGCCCTCGTATGGCCATGTCAAAGGAAAAAAAATTATGGCTTTTAAAAAGTGAATATGAAATTCCGCAAAAAATTGTTGCATCCTAATATAGGCCAAATATATACCCAAAATAGGCCATGTCCTTAAGGTCTCGGTCACATGGGCGTTTGTACGTGCATCTGACAGCTGCATTTGTGATCCGCATCTATATAGACCCAATGCTTTGCAATGGGAGCGGTCACATGTGCGAATTTTTCATGCGCACAAACGCATGCAGCGAAAATTATAGGACACAATGATTTGCAGAACGCTGCCTGCAAACGTTGTGGTCATTTTTGGGGAAGGGCTTGGCTTCTAATATAAGCCCTTCCCTGAAAACCATACTAAAAAAGTGTAAAAAACAAAAAAAAATCTATACTCACCTCTCTGCAGCTGCTGGGGCTCAGCCGTGTCCAGCCAGCTCTTCTCCTGCACTGCTCTCAATAGTATTCAGCAGGCGGGGATTTAAAATAGTGGGGAAAAATCATTCTCCCCCAATCGTGGGGAAAAAATACATGATTTTAACACAGAAAAATTACGATCGCCAGTGTGAAAAAGCCGTAAGGTGTTAAAAGCAAGTGCAGCTAAATTACTTAGGGCTTAAACAGATGGGCATGTTTTAGCCCCATCACGCATAACAGGACGAAAAGAAACTATTGATTTGAATGGCTTTGTTTCCACTATTGGGAACTGGTGCGGAGTTTCAATAGTATGTAAAATCACAGAGGTGAGGGAAAAAAAACAAAAACATTATTCACAGAAAAAGCCAAAAATACAATACCTGAAGGTCTGCAAAGCAGACACGGTCGCCATAGGCACAATCGCCATAAGGCAGGCACAATCGCCACCGGCACAATCACCGTAGGGCAGGCGCAATGGCCGTAAGCCCTTGAGATATGCAGTCAGCCAGACAATAATGTGGATGAGCAGCTTGTTCTTGGCAGGCTAATATGCAGTCACCCACTCAACCCAGCCCAGATTGGGGAGGAGTGACTGCATATACTAATAGCCTGCACATGTGAACGATACCAAAGATGCCAGCCATAGATGGATGGTGACCCACCATACAGGATATCAACCCTGGCTGATATAACAGCGGGTTGCCCTGTATCTCTAAAGTGGGCCGCACTGGCTGACATCTTGGGCTCCCCCACCAACTAGCAAACTACATACAAAAGTACTAATGCATACTATTAAAATGCGGGTGTTGGTACTGCATTATGGCCAAAACACATAGGCTGACGGGCCGCGCTGAGGCGACACTGCTTCTGTCAGTACCTACGCTAACTCACTATAAATTACATAAAATCACAGAGGTAAGGGGAAAAAAAACAAAAACATTATTCACAGAAAAAGCCAAAAATACAATACCTGAAGGTCTGCAAAGCAGACACGGTCGCCATAGGCACGATCGCCATAAGGCAGGCACAATCGCCACCGGCACAATCGCCGTAGGGCAGGCGCAATGGCTGTAAGCCCTGGAGATGTGCAGTCAGCCAGACAATAATGTGGAGGAGCAGCTTGTTCTTGGCAGGCTAATATGCAGTCACCCACTCAACCCACCCAGTTTGGGCAGGAGTGACTGCTTATACTAATAGTCTGCACATGTGAACGATACCAAAGATGCCAGCCAAAACAAAAACTTGTTCATGCGCCAGTACACTCCATAGTGGCAGGCGGTATTAAGGCCCATTTAGACACAATGATTATCGGTCAAAATTCGCTTAAAAGCCATCTTTTGAGCGATAATCATTGCATGTAAATGTGCCAATCTATCAGTTTTCTGCCAAATGATTGACTTCAGTTCAGCTTAAAATCAGTCCTTCAGCAGAACAGCTGATAAAACGGACCGCAAGCTGTGCTCTGTCCAGGGACCGCTGATAACAGCTGATTGCATTGTCTCAGCTGTAATCAGCATGGCAGAACAAAGACAATTTATTCAGATAACAGCAGGCGGTCCTCTGAATAAATTCAACTCCCTGCGGCTCACATGATACTAAATGTTACTAATAGGCATTCGTACCAATTAGCAGATTATGCAAATTTATCGCTCAAAAGCCATCTTTTGAGTGATAACCGTTGTGTGTAAATGTGCCCATCTTTCAATTTTCTGCCAAACTATGGATTTCAGTTCAGCTTGAAATTCGTTGTTCAGCAGAACAGCTAATAAGACGGACCACATGCTGTGCTCTGCCCAGGGAGACCTAATTGCGGCTGATTACATTGTCTCAGCTGTAATCAGCAAGGCAGAACAAAGAGAATTTATTCAGAAAACGGCAAGTGGGCCTCTGAATAAATTCAGCTTCGGGGGGCTAACAGGGTACAAATTGGTACTAGTAGGCATTAGTACTAGAGATGAGCGAGCACCAAAATGCTCGGGTGCTCATTACTCGAGACGAACTTTTCGCGATGCTCGAGGGTTCGTTTCGAATAACGAACCCCATTGAAGTCAATGGCGGACCCGAGCATTTTTGTATATCGCCGATGCTCGCTAAGGTTTTCATTTGTGAAAATCAGGGCAATTCAAGAAAGTGATGGGAACGACACAGCAACGGATAGGGCAGGTGAGGGGCTACATGCTGGGCTGCATCTCAAGTTCACAGGTCCCACTATTAAGCCACAATAGCGGCAAGAGTGGGCCCCCCCCCCCCCAACAACTTTTACTTCTGAAAAGCCCTCACTAGCAATGGATACCTTAGCTAAGCACCACACTACCTCCAACAAAGCACAATCACTGCCTGCATGACACTCCGCTGCCACTTCTCCTGGGTTACATGCTGCCCAACACCCCCCCCCCCCCCCGCACGACCCAGTGTCCACAGCGCACACCAAACTGTCCCTGCGCAGCCTTCAGCTGCCCTCATGCCACGCCACCCTCATGTCTATTTATAACTGCGTCTGCCAGAGGAAAAGAAGGCACACACTGCAGAGGGTTGGCACGGCTAGGCAGCGACCCTCTTTAAAAGGGTCGGGACGATAGTCCACAATGCTGTACAGAAGCAATGAGAAATCCAATCCTGTGCCACCTCCATCTGGAGCTGGACACGTGGGCATAGCAATGGGGAACCTATGTGCCACACACTATTCATTCTGTCAAGGTGTCTGCATGCCCCAGTCAGACCGCGGTTTTTTATAAATAGTCACAGGCAGGTACAACTCCGCAATGGGAATTCCGTGTGCACCCACAGCATGGGTGGCTCCCTGGAACCCACCGGCTGTACATAAATGTATCCCATTGCAGTGCCCTGGACAGCAGAGCTAACGTCAGATGAAATGCAGGTGGGCTTCGGCCCACACTGCATGCCCCAGTCAGACTGGGGTTCTTTAGAAGTGGACACAGATGCATTTACAACTCCCTGTGGACCCACAGCATGGGTGGCTCCCTGGAACCCACCGGCGGTACATAAAAATATCCCATTGCATTGCCCATCACAGCTGAGGTAATAATGTCATGTTTAATGCAGGTGGGCTTTGGCCCACACTGCATGCCCCAGTCAGACTGGGGTTCTTTAGAAGTGGACACAGATGCATTTACAACTCCCTGTGGACCAACAGCATGGGTGGGTGCCAGGAAGCCACCGGCGGAACATAAATATATCCCATTGCATTGCCCATCACAGCTGAGGTAATAATGTCATGTTTAATGCAGGTGGGCTTCGGCCCACACTGCATGCCCCAGTCAGACTGGGGTTCTTTAGAAGTGGACACAGATGCATTTACAACTCCCTGTGGATCCACAGCATGGGTGGCTCCATGGAACCCACCGGCGGTACATAAAAATATCCCATTGCATTGCCCATCACAGCTGAGGTAATAATGTCATATTTAATGCAGGTGGGCTTCGGCCAACACTGCATGCCCCAGTCAGACTGGGGTTCTTTAGAAGTGGACACAGATGCATTTACAACTTCCTGTGGACCCACAGCATGGGTGGCTCCCTGGAACCCACCGGCGGTACATAAAAATATCCCATTGCATTGCCCATCACAGCTGAGGTAATAATGTCATGTTTAATACAGGTGGGCTTCGGCCCACACTGCATGCCCCAGTCAGACTGGGGTTCTTTAGAAGTGGACACAGATGCATTTACAACTCCCTGTGGACCCACAGCATGGGTGGGTGCCAGGAAGCCACCGGCGGAACATAAATATATCCCATTGCATTGCCCATCACAGCTGAGGTAATAATGTCATGTTTAATGCAGGTGGGCTTCGGCCCACACTGCATGCCCCAGTCAGACTGAGGTTCTTTAGAAGTGGACACAGATGCAGTTAGAACTCCCTGTGGACCCACAGCATGGGTGGCTCCCTGGAACCCACCGGCGGTACATAAAAATATCCCATTGCATTGCCCATCACAGCTGATGTTACGTCAGCTGTAATGCAGGTGGGCAAAAAATTAATTGGATTACACTGTAGGCGAGGGCCCACAAAAATTGGTGTACCAACAGTACTAATGTACCTGAGAAAAATTGCCCATGCCCAACCGAGAGGGCAGGTGAAACCCATTAATCGCTTTGGTTAATGTGGCTTAATTGGTAACTAGGCCTGGAGGCAGCCCAGTTAAAATAAAAATTGGTTGAGGTGAAAGTTTCAACGCTTTAATTAGCATTGAAACGTATAAAAATTGTTTAGAAAAATTATATGACTGAGCCTTGTGGGCCTAAGAAAAATTGCACGTTCGGCGTGATTACGTCAGGTTTCAGGAGGAGGAGCAGGAGGAGGAGGATGAATATTATACACAGATTGATGAAGCAAAAAGGTCCCCGTTTTGGATGGTGATAGAGAACGATGCTTCCATCCTCGGGTGCAGCCTACGTATTGTTTATGTATCGCTGCTGTCCGCTGGTGGAGAAGAGAAGTCTGGGGAAATCCAGGCTTTGTTCATCTTGATGAGTGTAAGCCTGTCGGCACTGTCGGTTGACAGGTGGGTACGCTTATCCGTGATGATTCCCCCAGCCACACTAAACACACTCTCTGGCAAGACGCTAGCCGCAGGACAAGCAAGCACCTCCAGGGCATACAGCGCGAGTTCAGGCCACGTGTCCAGCTTCAACACCCAGTAGTTGTAGGGGGCAGAGGCGTCACCGAGGACGGTCGTGCGATCGGCTACGTACTCCCTCACCATCCTTTTACAGTGCTCCCGCCAACTCAGCCTTGACTGGGGACCGGTGACACAGTCTTGCTGGGGAGCCATAAAGCTGTCAAAGGCCTTAGAGAGTGTTCCCCTGCCTGCGCTGCACATGCTGCCTGATCTCTGCGCCTCCCCTGCTACCTGGGCCGCGGAAATGCGCCTTCGGCCACTAGCGCTGTCGGATGGGAAGTTTACCATCAGTTTGTCCGCCAGCGCCCTGTGGTATAGCATCATTCTCGAACCCCTTTCCTCTTCGGGAATGAGAGTGGAAAGGCTCTCCTTATACCGTGGGTCGAGCAGTGTGTACACCCAGTAATCCGTAGTGGCCAGAATGCGTGTAACGCGAGGGTCACGAGAAAGGCATCCTAACATGAAGTCAGCCATGTGTGCCGGGGTACCTGTACGCAACACATGGCTGTCCTCACTAGGAAGATCACTTTCAGGATCCTCCTCCTCCTCTGGCCATACACGCTGAAAGGATGACAGGCAAGCTGCATCTGTACCCTCAGCAGTGGGCCAAGCTGTCTCTTCCCCCTCCTCCTCATGCTCCTCCCCCTCCTCCTCCTCCTCCTCCTCCTCTTGCCATACACGCTGAAAGGATGACAGGCAAGCAGCATCTGTCCCCTCAGCAGTGGGCCAAGCTGTCTCTTCCCCCTCCTCCTCATGCTCCTCCCCCTCCTCCTCAACGCGCTGAGATATAGACATGAGGTTGCTCTGACTATCCAGCGACATACTGTCTTCCCCCGCCTCCGTTTCTGATTCCAAAGCGTCTGCCTTTATGCTTTTGCAGGGAACTTCTCAAGAGGCATAGCAGAGGAATGGTGACGCTAATGATTGCAGCATCCCCGCTCACCATCTGGGTAGACTCCTCAAAGTTTCCAAGGACCTGGCAGATGGCTGCCAACCAGGCCCACTCTTCTGTAAATAATTGAGGAGGCTGACTCCCACTGCGCCGCCCATGTTGGAGTTGGTATTCCACTATAGCTCTACGCTGCTCATAGAGTCTGGCCAACATGTGGAGCGTAGAGTTCCACTGTGTGGGCACGTCGCACAGCAGTCGGTGCACTGGCAGATTAAACAGATGTTGCAGTGTCCGCAGGGTGGGAGTGTGCGTGTGGGATTTGCGGAAATGTGCGCAGAGCTGGCGCACCTTTCCGAGCAGGTATGACAAGTGTGGGTAGCTTTTTAGAAAGCGCTGAACCACCAAATTAAAGACATGGGCCAGGCATGGCAAGTGCATGAGGCTGCCGAGCTGCAGAGCCGCCACCAGGTTACGGCCGTTGTCACACACGACCATGCCCGGTTGGAGGCTCAGCGGCGCAAGCCAGCGGTCGGTCTGCTCTGTCAGACCCTGCAGCAGTTCGTGCGCCGTGTGCCTCTTCTCTCCTAAGCTGAGTAGTTTCAGCACGGCCTGCTGACGCTTGCCCACCGCTGTGCTGCCATGCCGCGTGACACCGACTGCTGGCGACGTGCTGCTGCTGCTGACACATCTTGATTGCGAGACAGAGGTTGCGTAGGAGGAGGAGGAGGGTGGTTTAGTGGAGGAAGCATACACCCCCGCAGATACCACCACTGAGCTGGGGCACGCAATTCGGGGGGTGGGTAGGACGTGAGCGGTCCCAGGCTCTGACTCTGTCCCAGCCTCCACTAAATTCACCCAATGTGCCGTCAGGGAGATATAGTGGCCCTGCCCGCCTGTGCTTGTCCACGTGTCTGTTGTTAAGTGGACCTTGGCAGTAACCGCGTTGGTGATGGCGCGTACAATGTTGCGGGAGACGTGGTCGTGCAGGCCTGGGACGGCACATCGGGAAAAGTAGTGGCGACTGGGAACCGAGTAGCGCGGGGCCGCCGCCGCCATCATGCTTTTGAAAGCCTCCGTTTCCACAAGCCTATACGGCAGCATCTCTAGGCTGATTAATTTTGCAATGTGCACGTTTAACGCTTGAGCGTGCGGGTGCGTGGCGTCGTACTTGCGCTTGTGCTCAAACAGTGGCGCTAGCGACGTCTGGACGCTACGCTGAGAGACATTGCTGGATGGGGCCGAGGACAGCTGAGGTGAGGGTGTGGGTGCAGGCCAGGAGACGGTAGTGCCTGTGTCCTCAGAGGGGGGTTGGATCTCAGTGGCAGGTTGGGGCACAGGGGGAGAGGCAGTGGTGCAAACCGGAGGCGGTGAACGGGCATCGTCCCACCTTGTGGGGTGCTTGGCCATCATATGCCTGCGCATGCTGGTGGTGGTGCCTCCCCAGCTGATCTTGGCGCGACAAAGGTTGCACACCACTGTTCGTCTGTCGTCAGGCATCTCTGTGAAAAACTGCCACACCGTAGAGCACCTTGACCTCTGCAGGGTGGCATGGCGCGAGGGGGAGCTTTGGGAACCAGTTGGTGGATTATTCGGTCTGGCCCTGCCTCTACCCCTGGCCACCGCACTGGCTCGGCCTGTGCCCACACCCTGACTTGGGCCTCCGCGTCCTCGCCCGCGTCCACGTCCTCTAGGCCTACCCCTACCCCTCAGCATGGTGTATTACCAGTAGTGCAGAAACAGAACGCTGTAAATAAATGTGCCGCTTATTGGCCTGTGGTTGGAGGCTGAATTCGTTTACGGAACGCCAGGAAATAATTTGGCGCAAGCCTGCTGTAACACTTAGCTGGCTGCGTAGGATTTTGTAGAACTACTACACCCAGCACACACGGACCCAGAACACTGAGCACAGTGACAGGCAGGCCAAATAGATTTTTTGCCCAATATTTTTTAGAAAAGGCCCACTGCGTATATTCAATCAATAATATATGTCTTCTGTCCCTGCCTCCACAATTCTGTCCCTGGAGTATTACTGCAGGGCGCAATGCTCTGCATGGCCGATATACCAAAAAAAAAAAAAAGGGCAACACTGCAAAAAGCAGCCTCCACACTACTGCACACAGTTAGATGTGGCCCTAAGAAGGACCGTTGGGGTTCTTGAAGCCTACAATAACTCCTAACGCTCTCCCTGCCTAAGCACTTCTGTCCCTGGAGTATTACTGCAGGGCGCAATGCTCTGCACGGCCGATATACCAAAAAAAAAAAAAAAATGTGCAACACTGCAAAAAGCAGCCTCCACACTACTGCACACGGTTAGATGTGGCCCTAAGAAGGACCGTTGGGGTTCTTGAAGCCTACAATAACTCCTAACACTCTCCCTACAGCAGCTCCAACACGATACCACTTTCCCTGAGCTATGTCACAATGCATCTGAGGCGAGCCGCGGGAGGGGCCGATTTATATACTCGGGTGACACCTGATCTCGCCAGCCACTCACTGCAGGGGGGTGGTATAGGGCTTGAACGTCGCAGGGGGAAGTTGTAATGCCTTCCCTGTCTTTCAATTGGCCAGAAAAGCGCGCTAACGTCTCAGAGATGAAAGTGAAAGTAACCCGAACATCGCATGGTGCTCGTTACGAGTAACGAGCATCTCGAACACGCTAATACTCGAACGAGTATCAAGCTCGGACGAGTACGTTCGCGCATCTCTAATTAGTACCAATTAGCAGATTATGCAAAATGATCGCTCAAAAGCCATCTTTTAAGCGATCATCTTTGTGTCTAAATGAACCTTTATGGACCATGGGTTTTTGCCACTAACAATAGCAAATTTTGCTTTCTACTGCTATGCACATTAGAAAGCTGTATATACCAAAATATGAGACATACAGAATATGTGAGGACATGATAAAAAAGGAAAGTTCTCTATGTCAGAGTGCTGGGTGTGCAGGTCTTCCTGCTTGTAAAGTCCGTAGAAGAGTATTACCTATGAATAGCACAAGTGACATGAAGGCTATAAAGTCTGTAAAGCTTCCATCCAGCATGAAGTATACGGCATCCAGAGTGTGGAACAACTCACAAACTTCCTCACTGCTAGAGCAAAGAGAACAGCAGCCTTGATATCCTGACTAATCTCCCTCTTAACACAATCTCCTCGCTGCTTTCCTACATGACCGTCAATGTCATTTGCTTCTTAAGTTGCCCTTTTCTTTTTTTGTGCATTGCCCCAAGCAAACAGTAACTGGGATCCTGTCTAGAAAAAAACAACCACATTAATGATGTAAGGGGGGAATAGAACAGCAGGAGAAGTTTTCATTTTGTTAGAGTAACATAAGAGGGTAATAAAAACACAGATGGCTTATGATATAATAGACCGAACCTGCATAAAGTAATTGCAATGAAAATATTAGTTGCGTTCCTACAGAGCAATTAAGCTTCTTTATAAAATGGATGGCTTAATAATCCTATAATCAATATGAAAAGTGAAATAAATGGAAAATTACATGTGACAGATTTTCAATGAAAAGGTACATAAAAAATCTAGTTATTAACCAAAAAGACTAACTCACATTGATCTCCTAATAAAAAAAAATAATAGTAATTCTAGTCAATATGCAGAAAAAAACTGCTTCTACCTGAAGAATATGACGTTCTTTTCAAATGCTGGTCCTTCCATGTTTCATTTATATACAGTACTGTATATCACAAACTGATGCACTGTGCCCCTGACGGTGCATGGGTCTGGTGGGGAGTGGGCATGCACTGTGAAGGGTAGAAGCCGTCAGCAGCATAGAATGGCTTCTCCTTCACAGAGCACAGCCGGGAACAGAATTGCCAGGTACATAGTCACTGAGACCGATGGAGAGTTAAAGCACCAGCATGGAACTGGGGAGTAAAAGGGTAAAAAAGGGATAAAACTGAAAACAAACATTTAATGCAGTGTTATAGTGGGAATACCTGAGTCTGTGTCTGCACACTTCCCAGAACACAGCAGCACACAAATGTACCTCAGTTCTGAGGGGAAGCTTCTGCAACAGGTGAAGGATGCACGCTTCAAACAGTGACCTAGACCCTCGAACCCATAAACTTTGCAGAATCCATAATGGTAGAGCAGCATCCAGGGGTGTCCAACGTAACAAACGATAATACTCACATCCTTAAAAGGACTTTTCAAACTTTATAGTGTCCACATCAAGATGACAATGTTTTGGTTCCTCCTGCAACCTTTGTCAAGCCAATGCACATGCCTAAACATACACCATCTAATGTAGCAAGACATACACACATTAATCTCAATATATATAATGTACCCTGATTGCAAATTCAATAACAAATTCAATACTAAGTCAATATTCTGACATGCATCATAGCATTATAATACATAAGGCAATGGATTGTAATAAATATTGATTCCTTTTGGTTGCAAGGTTTCTAATTCGAAAATCCATCTAGATTCCCATAACCGCAACTTTCTCTCCCTGTCCGCCCCTCTGATCTTAAAGGGCACTGAATCAATTATTCTAAACTGGACTTGGCTCACGGTATGACCATGTTCCATAAAGTGTTTAGGGACTGGTAAATCAGTTTTGCATGTTCTAATATTACTTCTATGGTTTGCCATTCTTTTCCGAACCTCTGTGGTCGTCTCTCCCACATACATCAATCCACAGGGGCAATTGATGACGTAAACCACATATGCCGACGAGCATGTATAATGTCCCTTATTGTGATACAGGCCCCCGTTCGCGGATGTGTAAACCACGTAATTGTACTATGGTTCTGCACATGCGCAGGTTGGTGACACAGGTGCCCGCTCCATTGGTGCTCATGTTGCCTTGATATACATATGCGCAGAGAGACGTGCTGACGTGCCCTGTTGGGTGGTCGTGAGAGCACAGGAAGTCTCGAGCTTGCGCAATGGGCTGTCGAGGACACTGGACTTTCTGTGGGACGCTTACAGGGGATTAATATATATGGCTGCGTCATTCGTGGGAGCCTGCATCTGCTCTCATTGGACATCCAATCAGGAGTAACTGCTTGGTGACATGTGATTTTAATTATTAATTAATGTGGGTTGGTCATTGGTGGACATGTGTTTATGTCTTGCTACATTAGATGGTGTATGTTTAGGCATGTGCATTGGCTTGACAAAGGTTGCAGGAGCAACCAAAACATTGTCATCTTGATGTGGACACAATAAAGTTTGAAAAGTCCTTGTAAGGATGTGAGTATTATCGTTTGTTACTTTGGACACCCCTAGATGCTGCTCTTTCATTATAGATTGTGAGTCTGCATCTGCATTAGTCAGAACAGTGCAGACACAGCTGGAGCACCATGTAGTGCTGCTATGCAGCTAGGTGAATATGGATTTCCACAGCAAATTCTAAGCAATGTCCTCACCTAGCTGCAATGTCAAAGAGGGGTTTTCAAGGAAAAATGTACAAAAGGCTAATATAAAACATATTAAAAAAATGTTTAGAATTGTCTATTCTGGACATAAAATGTTTTAAATACTACCATAGTATGTTAGACTAAAAAAAGACATGTCCATCTAGTTCATCGTATTACTACCCCATTGTTGATCCAGAGGAAGGCAAAAAAAAGAGTGAGGGAAAAAGAAATCCTTCCTGGCTCCAAGTCTGGCAATCAGAATAATCCCGGGATCAACGACTCTTCTGAAGTAATTAGTGACTATAACATGTAATATTGCAATGGTCAAGAATGGTGTCCAGACCCTTTTTGAATATAGGCTCCACTGTATTACCGGCGTATAAGGTGACAGTTGGGGGGTCGTCTTATACGCCCGGTCGCCTTATACGCCGGTATATATTTTTAGTGTAACACATTTCTGGATGAATTGCAGGAAAGGGGTTATATATTTAACCCCTTTCCGACCATTCATCCTGCGATCGCGGGCAGCCCATTGCATTCAGTAGAACCTGCTGTATTGCCGCTCCATTGAATTCAATGGGCAAACATCGTTCTTCTCTGCTACAGCTGTTACAGCTGTGGCAGAGGAGAACGATCTTTATGCTGACAGTGGGGGGGGGGCACTCTTGCCGCTATTGTGGCTTAATAGTGGGACCTGTGAACTTGAGATGCAGCCCACCATGTAGCCCCTCGCCTGCCCTATCCGTCACTGTGTCATTCCCATCACTTTCTTGAATTGCCCAGATTTTCACACATGAAAACCTTAGCGAGCATCGGCGAAATACAAAAATGCTCTGGTCGCCCATTGACTTCAATGGGGTTCGTTGTTCGAAACGAACCCTCGAGCATCGCGGGAAGTTCGTTCCGAATAACGAACACCCGAACATTTTGGTGTTCGCTCATCTCTATTTAAGATGTTTTATACACTTTCTATTATTGTTTCTACTCTTATTTTTGAGGACATGGTCCCAGTCAATGAGCTAATCGATCTTTGCCTTACTTAGAGCTCATGCCCACGGCTGGGTCAGATGCAACCCGTGCCCCGGCATTGACCTTCCGGTTACCTGTCCGGTGTCTTCTCTCTCTGCTCTGCGATGTGCCAGCTGGCACACAGCCGCGCATGCACAGAGCAGAGCCGGCGCGTCTGCAGTGAAGTTTCTGTGCAAGCCTCTGTTCGCGGAATCTCGCCATGGAATTTCCGTCCATAGGCATTGGGCCTAAAGGTTAGTATTTTTGTATCTCCTTGATAAAGCTCCCTTTTGAAAGACAAGTGGAAATTTATTATAATATGGTCACTATTCTCCAGGTGCCTCCCAACCTGCACCTCTGTTATTCTGTCAGGTCTGTTGGTTAATATTAAGCCCAGAATGGCTGTCCCTTTAGAAGTTGTCCTGTAGAAGTTTGGTAAGCTAATTATCTTTAGTTATTAACAGAAACTTGTTACCTTTATGAGATTTGCAGGTTTCAGCTACCCAGTTTATATCTAAATCGCTAAAATCTAGCATAATGATTACCTCTTTGTGATTTGCTGCTTCATCTATTTGCCTCAGTAATAGATTTTCAGTGATTCTGTTATATCTGGAGGCCTATATAGAAGCCTTAGGAGGATTTTATTATTGTTTTTCTTTCCATGTATTTCTACCCATAAAGACTCCACATATTCATCTCCCTACCAGCTTCCCGTAATGTGGGCTTTAAACAGGATTTTACATAAAGACAAACCCCTTTTTGTCTTTTTTACAATCCCTTCTGAATAGACTGTAACTCTGTAAGTTCACCGCTCAGTCACAGCTTTCATCCAACCAGATCTCAGGTAGTCCAATATGTTGTAGCTTTAGGGTGACTACCCACTGGAGTTTTTTTTTCCCTGCGACATACGCAGCATTTTTTTTCCTGCAGGGGTCTATGGGACTTATAATGTTAAAATCGCGATTGCACAAAATCGCAATTTACCGCGATTTTGCGGTAAATTGCGATTTTGCGCGATCGCGATTTTAACATTACAAGTCCCATAGACCCCTGCAGAAAAAAATGCTGCGAATTTCTCAGGGAAAAAAAAACTCCAGTGGGTAGTCACCTTTAGTCAGACAATATTACGTCCTGATTGTCAACCTTATTGGTCAGTCTTCTAGCATTAGTCACCATTTAGTTTAAAAGGTTTTGGCTATTTTATATTTTCATTTATCCCTATTAGATGGTCTGCCAGTTTTAACTATACTAACCTCTCCCACCACTCCCCCCCCCCCCCCCATTTTCATCACTTAGGCCCCGGTCACTGTCTATATTTTCTTCCTCTCTATCTTTGTAATTTCCCTCCCACCCAAGTTCCTTAAAGTTTAGATTTTTTTCATGCTTTCTCTTCCTCTGTGCTGTGCTAGCAATCACATCATGCATCAGTGTAGAATTACATGACCAGCTAAATCCATTACCATCTCTGCCTGCTAGGAGGACACTGTAAATATCATTAACCTCTATATTCTCCTAAATAAGCTAAAGATCATAAGTATAGAGCCAGGGAGGATGAACTGTTATCTTAATTACGACGGTGTGACAGGAGCCTCTGATCATCATAAGGAATTGGATAGGATTGGAGTTTTGTCTTTCCCGGTGAAAAGAGTGTGTGGTACAGTCTATGAAATGTTAGTTGCAAGATGAATGAAAAAAAGTATCACCAGAATGGTCCTTTGAAGTGTACATGTCATTTTAGTTGTCTTTTCTATATAAGCTTTCTTATGGTTACATGAAGGAAAACACTGTATCTGACTCTTAGATGACTTATATCCTGAATTTATCATCAATGCCCCCCTTTAGGCTATTTTGAATTACCGTATATACCGGCGTATAAGACGACTTTTGAACCCCGAAAAATCTGCTCTGCAGTCGGGGGTCGTCTTATGCGCCGGTAATACAAAAAAAAAAAAAGTGTAAAAAAAAAAATTCATTACTCACCTCCCACGGCGTTCTGTCGCGCTCCGGCAGGATGTCGCTCGCTCCGGCAGGATGTCGCTCGCTCCTCGTCCCCGGCGCAGCATAGCTTTCTGAATGCGGGGCTTGAAATCCCCGCTTCCAGAAAGCTAATACACACGCCGGCAGCCATGACAGCATTGAATGGCTGTGATTGGCTGAAGGCGCACGTGTTAGCAATCACACCCATTCAATGATGTCATTGAATAGTGTGATTGGCTGAAGCCACGTGTGCTTTAGCCAATCACAGCCATTCAATGATGTCATGGCTGCCGGCGTGTGTATTAGCTTTCTGGAAGCGGGGATTTCAAGCCCCGCATTCAGAAAGCTATGCTGCGCCGGGGACGAGGAGCGAGCGACAGCCTGCCGGAGCGAGCGACATCCTGCCGGAGCGCGACAGAACGCCGTGGGAGGTGAGTAATGAAATTTTTTTTTTTTCTCCACTGTATACCGGCGTATAAGGTGACAGTTGGGGGGTCGTCTTATACGCCCCGTCGCCTTATACGCCGGTATATACGGTAACAAATTTCCTTGATCTCAGCTCCAGAGTGGTTGGTGACTGTTACACTGATGTCTCCCATACATTTCACACCCAGAGAAGATAAGATCCTGCTCAATTATCTCCATTTCACACATACATAGAAGGAGCAACAGTAGCATATAAGACATTACACAGCAACCTCTAATGTCCCATTTAGATGGGACAACAGTCATCCAAATGATTGCACAAGTGCTAAGGTAATCGTTACAGTCATTGGCGATTGCACAAAGCGTTTAGACAGGCAGACGCCACTGCTTACCGGTTACTGTTCTAACATCTTAAAGGGGTTGTCCCGCGAAAGCAAGTGGGTCTATACACTTCTGTATGGCCATATTAATGCACTTTGTAATGTACATTGTGCATTAATTATGAGCCATACAGAAGTTATAAGAAATTTTTCACTTACCTGTTCCGTTGCTAGCGTCCTCGTTTCCATGGAGCCGTCTAATTTTCAGCGTCTAATCGCCATATTAGACGCGCTTGCGCAGTCCGGGTCTTCTTCTTTTATGAATGGGGTCGCTCGACCCCATTTTTTCATTCATTTGGTTAAATTAGATATTAGAATATTGATGAATGAATGGAACAGCTTACCACGGGAGGTGGTGAGTTCTCCTTCAATGGAAGTGTTCAAACAAAGGCTGGACAAATATCTGTATGGGATGACTTAAAGGGGTTGTCTCGCGAAAGCAAGTGGGGTTAAGCACTTCTGTATGGCCATATTAATGCACTTTGTAATGTACATCGTGCATTAAATATGAGCCATACAGAAGTTATTCACTTACCTGCTCCGTTGCTAGCGTCCCCGTCGCCATGGATCCGTCTAATTCTGATGTCTTCTGGGTTTTTTAGACGCGCTTGTGCAGTCCGGTCTTCTGCCTGGTGAATGGGGCCGCTCGTGCCGGAGAGCTGCTCACCGCGTCGTCATCGTAGCTCTGCCCCATCACGTGCCGATTCCAGCCAATCAGGAGGCTGGAATCGGCAATGGACCGCACAGAAGCCCTGCGGTCCACCAAGGGAGAAGATCCCGGCGGCCATCTTCAGCAGGTAAGTAAGAAGTCACCGGAGCGCGGGGATTCAGGTAAGCGCTGTCCGGTGTTCTTGTTTAACCCCTGCATCGGGGTTGTCTCGCGCCGAACGGGGGGGGGAGGGGTTGAAAAATAAAAAAAAAAACGTTTCGGCGCGGGACAACCCCTTTAAGTAATCTTCAGGCTTTGGGGAGCCTTAAAAGTTGAAAGGTGCAGTTCTTTGAGAAAGACTTCCTATTTGTAGTTAATCCATTACTCCTGTAAATGGTGAACAGTTAGAGGGTCCCTAACATAAAGCACATCATATGTTGACTTTGTGATGCATAAAGTCCAGCAGTAAGGTGGGTATAAATGTTGTCTCTAGGCACTGTAGGTGAGATGCTTTGGAATGTGGGTGCTTATAAACTACTCCTTCTATAGAAGGCAATGGATGCTTCTATTTCTTTATCTCTCCCTCAGATACTGGTTGTTGCAGAATCAGGAGGCCATCAAAATTTTTGATTTGTAGGTCTCACATCAGACTGTTTATCACCGAGGCAGATAAGTTCCCACTGGAACAAAACTTAAATTCACCGATGGGAACCACTGACTGTGAGTTAAATATATTTCTCTAAAATAAACTCTGTTTTGGCTACAACATCAAAGGTAGGTTCTCGATAAGCCATATCTGCTTGGCCTCACTGTTGGGCATGCTAAGATATCACAGAGTAGACCGCTGACAGACACTCCGGTGGAATTTTTTTTTCATTTTTTACTCTCTGGCTGCTAACTGAAGGCACATAAATATCAAGTAATTCAACGAAGCATACTGGAAACAAATCTAGTTGCTGGCAAGTTGGGTTCAAAATCAGCTCTTTTTTTAAAGGAAAATCAAAATTTAGCTGCTGAGACTCTTTGTGGTATTTCATTATGTGCCATGTTTTTCAGGTATAAGGCAAGTAGGTTCCTGGCATACTCTTCTTTTTGTAGCAGGGACTATAAACAATCAGGTTATAGCACCTATTTTGATTACTATGAAGCTATAGTTTTGCCATAGTGTCGCATGGACTTCAAAGAATGTCCCTGCGACAATTGTACAATTGTATAATCGCAATACAAAAAGTATTTTAGTGCAGAATCTTGAGGGACATCTCCGCATGAAGTTTTACTACAATAACTAGAGGTCCACTCTAATATCCATAGGCATATACTGTTCATTCAGGACTCTAATCTATGATTTTCTGATAACAGAATGATGGACAAACCCATTAAAGGGAATCTATCACCAGGTTCATGCTGTTCAAAGCATAGCTAGCATTAATATGGGACAGTTATGTAGAGTGCAGCCGTGTATATCTTATTCTAATAAGGAAGTTGTAACAATACCTCTGAAACTTTCTTATTTGCATATTACCCAGAGGAGCATGCATGGCCTTATAAGTCTCCTCACTCACCTTCTTGGTGCTCTGCTCAAGGAGAGACAATACCCCTCCCGACTTCTATTTTATTCTAAAACACTGTGGTGCAGCTCCAAGTCAAGAGGTGGCGCCATGATGGCTTTTTCACTGCTCTGATCATCTAGCGGGAGAGCTCTCTCCCTGCTTGTGTAAATGGAGAGAACTGTCACTCTAAATGCAACCCACAGTGAGGGTGGACACTCACTTGCATTTGTCTTGCGCGTTTTTTTCACGCGATATCGCTGCGTTTTTTTTACGCGATTGTCAACGGGACTTTCTAATGTTAAAAACGTATTGTAAGTTTGTGCTTTGCAATTTTTGTGCGATGTGAGGCCATCCAAGAAACCCTGATGTACTGGAGGCCAATGAGTATGGCAACAAGTCGCGTAGAAGGAGATTCTCCCTTACTGCAGGGGACTCAGTCCCTGAAGCAACAACATTGCCATGAACCTGGGGTGGATGACAGTGCGGTCAATATAAATAGTAAAAAGGTAAAATACAGCTCACTAAAAAATCACTAGGGATACTATGACGGACAAGTACGGACTGGGAGAGTGCCTTTCGGATGGGACTGTAGTTAGTCTGGAGTTGTGACATTTTATTACAAGGCAGTTTGATGTTTATAGCAGATAGATGAGGTGATGAGTAGAACATGTTGTAATGAGGGTTAGTATAAAAATGATGATGTGACAAAGGATGCAGTGAAGCTAGGGGTGCCTTCACACAGGTGAGAAAATCACGCGATTTTCGCCTGCTGCGATAGTCAATAAAAATCAGAATATGAAACCAACGATTTACAATGGTTTCATTTCCATCAGTGATGTTTTCACTGATGTGATGTTGAGAGGATAGAAAATCGTGGCATGCTCTATCTTTCTCTATATTTCTACGGAGGCCTATTTTTATTGCATCGCAACGCTGCAAACTCGTGATGCGATTTTAACATTACAAAGTTCCATTGACTTTTGCAGAAAAAAATTGTGCAATTTTATCGCAGGCGGCTGCGATGCAAGATTATTCTCCCAAAAAAGCATCGCTGATGCTCACAAATCGCAGTGAATAAAAATGCGATTTTGCAGTGATGTGAGGATGTGAACAAGATATCGATTTGCACCTTTAGTGCTGTGAGTCTGCAGTGAAGCAGAACTCCAAAATTGGTAACGTACTCTGGAAGCTATGGTGCATGAGGCCACTATGTTAGTCATACCATAGACCTTCAAGAAATAGTGCAGAGTACGATGATAAATATGAGAGAGTACAAAGTGACTTGACTAGCCAGGGTGAATTCCCTGATGTGAAATTATGGATATATAGAATAAGTGTGAAACCCAGTTAAAGATGCGTAAAGTTCGAGTATGTTGTACGTGTGACTTCTGGTTAAAATATGTAAAGTCTTGAAGTACCAGTGCACTCCTATGGAGCGTAACCAGTTAACCAGTTAATTCAGTAAAGTTATTTATTTATTTTTTTTAAGTGCTGCCTTCGTCTGTCACCGCCGCGCCATCACACACCATCATCCACCACCTGATTTCACACACGCAGCTTAGTGAGGCAGAATTAAGCATAAGAAGCTATGTGATGTTTAAGGATAAGGGTCATATGAAAGACATCAAAACCATTAAATATTATGTCTGAAAATCTTTCTCAGCCTGGGCATCTTCACATTTATTATACTGAGACAAAGGGATCAAGCAAGTTTGGAGATTCGCTAGCAAACCCAAATTTTGTGTATCCTTAATTGGCTATACTAAGGCTGGGTTCTCACAGGACGAAATCCCGCTGGAAATCTCATGGTTTGGCCACAGCGAAAAAACGCAAGATTTCTGCCGGGAAAGCACTGCTTCAAAACCCATGGCACTTGGCCACGGGCTTTGGAGTGGCTTCGCCACATGCTTTTCCGTTGTGGATGGCAATCCCATAGAAAGGAGCGAGGCCGCAACAGAGAAAAAAAAATTGACAGGCTGCGGCCAGGGAATCTGCGCCGGCTTTGCCGCAACGGATTGGCTGTCCTGTGTGGATGAGATTCCTGAGAAATCTTGTTCACATGGCTGGCTAAGCCCGGGATTAGCAGCCGCAGGTGGATTTGCCGTAGCGAAATTCCGGACGGAATTTCTGCGGCAAATCCGCTGTGTGAACCCAGCCTAATGAATGAAACCTGCTTTCTTTATGCATAAAGTAAAGCAAATAATGCTTACCCTGCAACCCTTACTCCTAACCCTTTCCAATCCACTGTCTGACGTCTAAAGACATTATGATTTAAGGCTGTACAGCTCTGATGTTGAAAGACGTCCGTCAGGGTTCTCTTACTGTATATTGCCAGCCTCTCTGCTGTTAGAACCTATCCAACGTGTCACCTCATGCAGTACTGGCTATAGCCAGCAGATAGCGCCGTTGTATAACAGCAGAAAGAGAGTAAGCCCCCCAGGAAAACCAGAATACAAATTGGATTGGAAAGGGTTAAAGCAAATCTTAGATCACACTTTGTTGCGTTATACCATATTATCATGACTGATCCACTAGGCTGTTATACCAAATGGAACAGAAAAATCAGTCATTGAGACAGAATACTATAGACTCATAGTTCAGAGTCAGCTTTATTCATGTTGAGCGCAATCCCCTTGTCTCTCCTCAACTGCTCTCACCAATGGTTGTCAGTGTATACTTACCTTGTGCCACTTTTACACTAGCCGATTTAAAGGAGTTTTGTCATTAAAAAAAAAAATTCTATATTCACCTATTCCTCCCCAGACAGACTCCTTACCGCATCTTCCACTCTCTGATTTTCTCCAGTCCCCTGGGTCAGTTCACCGTAAGCCGGACGGATCCTCTTCTTCTTGTTATGAAGTGTGTGTTCCTCGCATTCTTCTTCCTGCAGGTCAGTGAAGGTTACGTTCCTGGGTAGTAGCATTCATTGGCTAGGAAGAATGCCAATCTATTGCAGAGACAGTGGGCATGCGCAGTCTAGGCAATAGCTCGGCACTCCCTGCTAGGCTGTAAACTAGTGACCTAGTGTACATTGCCAGGCAGGAAGAAGACTGCCTGTGAATGTGCGCTTCATCACTGGGAGCAGAAGAATTAGCCAGCTGGAGGTGAGATGACCCCCCAGGATCAGCAGGGAAAAGATAACTTAAGTAGATTGCCTGGGGATGAATACGTGAGTGTAGATTTTTTTTTTTTAATGACGGAACCCCTTTAAGTTTGAACGAGCGACTGATGTCACCGCTAATTCATTCGCAGTTGTTCACGCTCATGCAGAATGTTTAGACAGACAGATCAACTTTGAGAATTGTTAATTTCTTGTTTGGTGCTTTACATCATATGTGAAGCACTGAGCGGGGAGTGTTTAAACGTAACTAGAAGTAAGCGAACCACCAATGATTTTTATACAAGATGAAACTGAGCGACAAACGAAGAGTGAACAAAAAGTGCATGATGGCTCGCATATAAACAGAATGATTATCACGCACTTTTGTTCGTTTGAGCGAATTTTGAGCGATAAATGGGCCTTTAGAGTTGCTTTATCAGATGCCAGTATCTAATGTATTACTACCCAGTGGCCTCATAACTACTATTTGGAGCAAATATTATTCTATTTCCACTTTCTATACACTGTACCCTTCCTTTCATTGCTTACAAGGGGGATAAAGATGTTTTGTCAACGGCAGCTCTACTATCAGTCCCTAGAGCACCCAGGCATGGCCCAGCCTGGCAGCTCATAGTGGTAAAATAATAGCAAGGATGATAACTGTCTGAGTTGAAATGTTCACATGACACCAGTGCCCCTTTAAAGTGATAAAACAGATGAATCAAATAAAAAGTCAATAATCCAATCATTGGTTAAACCGGAGGCACACGGTTTACTTAACATTGGTAACATGGGTTTCCTCAGTACATGCGGCAACAGTCTTAGGCAACAACGGATTTGAACCTTCTTCTCTATGACAGTTGCAACCATTTTCTGTTACTAACACTCCATCTCATAAACACACTTGCCATCAGTCTCAGTTATCTGATGGTGGATTTCCTGAACAAGTACTGTGAGCGTGGCAGGAAAATAGATGGACAATCTCTCTGTTCCTAGTTCCTCTTGTCTTGAATCTAATGAGCACTTCATACACTCACTCATGCCCGACTTGTACTCCAACCAGAAGACGTGAAGCTGGACCTATTTTACCCTTCTGTGGATAAGCAGGGGAGGGAGTAACAAACTCCACCAACTTCACTCCCAACGTTCCACAGGCCCTTCATTCTTGAAGGGATCTCAACCCGATTTTGCGATTAAGATGGCTTTCTTTGGCTTTCTCTTGGACTGTGACAGCATCGGGGCATGAGCCTCCTACACACATCCTCCCTTCCTGACTACATCTCATCTTCTCTTCACTCTCACTCTCCCCTCACCCCTAACCCGCACACTCTTTATTCCTTCAACTACAAGCAGGTTAGGGTGACAGACACATTACAGTTGATGACATGAACACCAAACACATGCAATACACAAGAAGGAGACAAAAAAGCGTTGTGGGGTACCTACTCTATTCTGAGACACTACAATAGCAGTTGATGAAATTAAAGGTGTTATCTAGAGTAGTAACTTGAAGTTGCCGAGCTTGAATGCAAAATCGGTCACAGAGCTCCTTACCTACCATGTACCATTTATAATACTAAGTCATGTGAGATGAAGACCAAAGAAGTCTCCATCTCATATATTAAACCCTGTGGTTAAGTCCCAGTCCTGTCCAGGTTTCTTTCCCTATGTGGTTTTCTGAAGACAGAAACCTAAAACAGTGCAGATACTGAAAAGGAAAGCAAAGTGTAAAAAAACATCACAGCAATCAAGGATTCACTTTTCCAGCTCTACAGAAAGGTGGAGTTGCCTGGGGGCAGGGGTGTAGCTATGGGGGTGCAGATGATACCTGTATTTTAAATGACATATGGTAGGTAGAGGGTCCTGTTACAGATTTTGCATTGGGGCCCCAAGAGCCTCTAGGTAACCCTCTGCCTTATCTTTTAAGATTCTAGCAAACTCCCTGGCTGCTAGTGTTGCGTTAATGGTAGAGATGAGTGAACGTACTCGTCCGAGCTTGATACTCGTTCGAGTATTAGCGTGTTCGAGATGCTCGTTACTCGTGACGAGTACCACGCGATGTTCGAGTTACTTTCACTTTCATCTCTGAGACGTTAGCGCGCTTTTCTGGCCAATACAAAGACAGGGAAGGCATTACAACTTCCCCCTGCGACGTTCAAGCCCTATACCACCCCCCTGCAGGGAGTGGCTGGCGAGATCAGGTGTCACCCGAGTATATAAATCGGCCCCTCCCGCGGCTCGCCACAGATGCGTTCTGACATAGAGGAGGGAAAGTGCTGTTGGTGCCGGAGCTGCTATAGGGAGAGTGTTAGGAGTATTTTAGGCATCAAGAACCCCAACGGTCCTTCCTAGGGCCACATCTAACCGTGTGCAGTACTGTGCAGGCTGCTTTTTGCAGTGTTGCACTTTTTTTTTTTTGTATATCGGCCGTGCAGAGCATTGCGCCCTGCAGTAATTAATCATACTCTAGGGCCAGTAGTGGTGGTTAGGCAGGGACAGAAGACATATTTATTGAATATAGGCAGTGGGCCTTAGCAAAAACATTTGTGGAAAAAAATCTATTTGGGCTGCCTGTGACTGTCCTCAGTGTACTGGGTCTCTGCTGGGGGTAGTTGTCCTCCTAATTCATATGCAGCCAGCTAAGTGTTACAGCAGGCTTGCGCAAAATTATTTCCTGGCTCTGTGTTGGCTGTTAAATCACCGCTGTATTCCAGTCCACAGTGCAACAGTGTGCAGTTATTTTACATACTCCAGGGCCAGTAGTGGTGACGCAGGGACAGAAGACATATACACTGTATATAGGCAGTGGGCCTTAGCAAAAACATTTGTGGAAAAAAATCTATTTGGGCTGCCTGTGACTGTCCTCAGTGTACTGGGTCTCTGCTGGGGGTAGTTGTCCTCCTAATTCATATGCAGCCAGCTAAGTGTTACAGCAGGCTTGCGCAAAATTATTTCCTGGCTCTGTGTTGGCTGTTAAATCACCGCTGTATTCCAGTCCACAGTGCAACAGTGTGCAGTTATTTTACATACTCCAGGGCCAGTAGTGGTGACGCAGGGACAGAAGACATATACACTGTATATAGGCAGTGGGCCTTTCCAAAAACATTTGTGGAAAAAAATCTATTTGGGCTGCCTGTGACTGTCCTCAGTGTACTGGGTCTCTGCTGGGGGTTGTTGTCCTCCTAATTCATACGCAGCCAGCTAAGTGTTACAGCAGGCTTGCGCAAAATTATTTCCTGGCGTTCCGTAAGCGAAGTCAGCCTCCAACCACAGGCCAATAAGCGGCACATTTAATTACAGCGTTCTGTTTCTGCACTACTGGTAATACAGCATGCTGAGGGGTAGGGGTAGGCCTAGAGGACGTGGACGCGGGCGAGGACGCGGAGGCCCAAGTCAGGGTGTGGGCACAGGCCGAGCCAGTGCGGTGGCCAGGGGTAGAGGCAGGGCCAGACTGAATAATCCACCAACTGTTTCCCAAAGCGCCCCCTCGCGCCATGCCACCCTGCAGATGTCAAGGTGCTCTACAGTGTGGCAGTTTTTCACAGAGACGCCTAACGACCGACGAACTGTGGTGTGCAACCTTTGTCGTGCCAAGATCAGCTGGGGAGCCACCACCACCAGCATGCGCAGGCATATGATGGCCAAGCACCCCACAAGGTGGGACGAAGGCCGTTCACCGCCTCCGGTTTGCACCACTGCCTCTCCCCCTGTGCCCCAACCTGCCACTGAGATCCAACCCCCCTCTGAGGACACAGGCACTACCGTCTCCTGGCCTGCACCCACACCCTCACCACCGCTGTCCTCGGCCCCATCCAGCAATGTCTCTCAGCGCAGCGTCCAGACGTCGCTAGCGCCACTGTTTGAGCGCAAGCGCAAGTACGTCGCCACGCACCCGCACGCTCAAGCGTTAAACGTGCACATTGCCAAATTGATCAGCTTGGAGATGCTGCCGTATAGGCTTGTGAAAACGGAGGCTTTCAAAAGCATGATGGCGGCGGCGGCCCCGCGCTACTCGGTTCCCAGTTGCCACTACTTTTCCCGATATGCCGTCCCAGCCCTGCACGACCACGTCTCCCGCAACATTGTACGCGCCCTCACCAACGCGGTTACTGCCAAGGTCCACTTAACAACAGACACGTGGACAAGCACAGGCAGGCAGGGCCACTATATCTCCCTGACGGCACATTGGGTGAATTTAGTGGAGGCTGGGACAGAATCAGAGCCTGGGACCGCTCACGTCCTACCCACCCCCCGAATTGCGTGCCCCAGCTCGGTGGTGGTATCTGCGGGGGTGTATGCTTCCTCCACTAAACCACCCTCCTCCTCCTCCTCCTCCTACGCAACCTCTGTCTCGCAATCAAGATGTGTCAGCAGCAGCACGTCGCCAGCAGTCGGTGTCGCGCGGCACGGCAGCACAGCGGTGGGCAAGCGTCAGCAGGCCGTGCTGAAACTACTCAGCTTAGGAGAGAAGAGTCAGACGGCCCACGAACTGCTGCAGGGTCTGACAGAGCAGACCGACCGCTGGCTTGCGCCGCTGAGCCTCCAACCGGGCATGGTCGTGTGTGACAACGGCCGTAACCTGGTGGAGGCACTGCAGCTCGGCAGCCTCACGCACGTGCCATGCCTGGCCCATGTCTTTAATTTGGTAGTTCAGCGCTTTCTGAAAAGCTACCCACACTTGTCATACCTGCTCGGAAAGGTGTGCCGGGTCAGCGCACATTTCCGCAACTCCAAGACGGACGCTGCCACCCTGCGGACCCTGCAACATCGGTTTAATCTGCCAGTGCACCGATTGCTGTGCGACGTGCCCACACGGTGGAACTCTACGCTCCACATGTTGGCCAGGCTCTATGAGCAGCGTAGAGCTATTGTGGAATACCAACTCCAACATGGGCGGCGTAGTGGGAGTCAGCCTCCTCAATTCTTCACAGAAGAGTGGGCCTGGTTGGCAGACATCTGCCAGGTCCTTGGAAACTTTGAGGAGTCTACCCAGATGGTGAGCGGGGATGCTGAAATCATTAGCGTCACCATTCCTCTGCTATGCCTCTTGAGAAGTTCCCTGCAAAGCATAAAGGCAGACGCTTTGCACTTGGAAACGGAGGCGGGGGAAGACAGTATGTCGCTGGATAGTCAGAGCACCCTCATGTCTATATCTCAGCGCGTTGAGGAGGAGGAGGAGGGGGAGGAGCATGAGGAGGAGGGGGAAGAGACAGCTTGGCCCACTGCTGAGGGTACACATGCTGCTTGCCTGTCATCCTTTCAGCGTGTATGGTCAGAGGAAGAGGAGGAGGAGGAGGAGGATCCTGAAAGTGATCTTCCTAGTGAGGACAGCCATGTGTTGCGTACAGGTACCCTGGCACACATGGCTGACTTCATGTTAGGATGCCTTTCTCGTGACCCTCGCGTTACACGCATTCTGGCCACTACGGATTACTGGGTGTACACACTGCTCGACCCACGGTATAAGGATAACCTTTCCACTCTCATTCCCGAAGAGGAAAGGGGTTCGAGAATGATGCTATACCACAGGGCGCTGGTGGACAAACTGATGGTAAACTTCCCATCCGACAGCGCTAGTGGCCGAAGGCGCAGTTCCGAGGGCCAGGTAGCAGGGGAGGCGCAGAGATCAGGCAGCATGTACAGCGCAGGTAGGGGACCATTATCCAAGGCCTTTGCCAGCTTTCTGGCTCCCCAGCAAGACTGTGTCACCGCTCCCCAGTCAAGGCTGAGTTGGCGGGAGCACTGTAAAAGGATGGTGAGGGAGTACGTAGCCGATCGCACGACCGTCCTCCGTGACATCTCTGCCCCCTACAACTACTGGGTGTCGAAGCTGGACACGTGGCCTGAACTCGCGCTGTATGCCCTGGAGGTGCTTGCTTGTCCTGCGGCTAGCGTCTTGTCAGAGAGAGTGTTTAGTGCGGCTGGGGGAATCATTACGGATAAGCGTACCCGCCTGTCAACCAACAGTGCCGACAGGCTTACACTCATCAAGATGAACAAAGCCTGGATTTCCCCAGACTTCTCTTCTTCACCAGCAGACAGCAGCGATGCCTAAGCAATACGTAGGCTGCACCCGCGGATGGAAGCATCGTTCTCTATCACCATCAAAAACGGGGACCTTTTTGCTTCATCAATCTGTGTATAATATTCCTCCTCCCCCTCCTGCTCCTCCTCCTGAAACCTCACATAATCACACCGAATGGGCAATTTTTCTTAGGCCCACAAGGCTCAGTCATATAATTTTTGTAAACAATTTTTATACGTTTCAATGCTCATTAAAGTGTTGAAACTTTCACCTCAACCAATTTTTATTTTAACTGGGCTGCCTCCAGGCCTAGTAGTTACCAATTAAGCCACATTAACCAAAGCGATTAATGGGTTTCACCTACCCTCTTGGTTGGGCATGGGCAATTTTTCTCAGGTACATTAGTACTGTTGGTACACCAATTTTTGGGGGCCCTCGCCTACAGTGTAATCCAATTAATTTTTAGCCCACCTGCATTACAGCTGACATTACATCAGCTGTGATGGGCACTGCAATGGGATATATTTATGTACCGCCGGTGGGTTCCAGGGAGCCACCCATGCCGTGGGTCCACACGGAGTTGTAACTGCATGTGTCCACTTCTAAAGAACCCCAGTCTGACTGGGGCATGCAGTGTGGGCCAAAGCCCACCTGCATTAAAGGGGTTGTCCCGCGGCAGCAAGTGGGTCTATACACTTCTGTATGGCCATATTAATGCACTTTGTAATGTACATTGTGCATTAATTATGAGCCATACAGAAGTTATCAAAAGTTTTATACTTACCTGCTCCGTTGCTGGCGTCCTCGTCTCCATGGTGCCGACTAATTTTCGGCCTCCGATGGCCAAATTAGCCGCGCTTGCGCAGTCCGGGTCTTCTCCTGTCTTCAATGGGGCCGCTCGTGCAGAATGCCGGCTCCGTGTAGCTCCGCCCCGTCACGTGCCGATTCCAGCCAATCAGGAGGCTGGAATCGGCAATGGACCGCACAGAAGAGCTGCGGTCCACGGAGGAAGAGGATCCCGGCGGCCATCTTCACCGGTAAGTATAGAAGTCACCGGAGCGCGGGGATTAAGGTAAGCGCTGAGCTGTTTTTTTTTTAGGTCCCTGCATCGGGGTTGTCTCGCGCCGAACGGGGGGGGGGGGGGGGGGTTGAAAAAAAAAAAACCCGTTTCGGCGCGGGACAACCCCTTTAAGCACGACGTTACCTCAGCTGTGATGGGCACTGCAATGGGATATATTTATGTACCGCCGGTGGGTTCCAGGGAGCCACCCATGCTGTGGGTCCACACGGAGTTGTAACTGCATGTGTCCACTTCTAAAGAACCCCAGTCTGACTGGGGCATGCAGTGTGGGCCGAAGCCCACCTGCATTAAGCACAACGTTACCTCAGCTGTGATGGGCAATGCAATGGGATATATTAATGTACAGCCGGTGGGTTCCAGGGAGCCACCCATGCTGTGGGTGCACACGGAATTCCCATTGCGGAGTTTTACCTGCCTGTGACTATTTATAAAAAACCGCGGTCTGACTGGGGCATGCAGACACCTTGACAGAATGAATTGTGTGTGGCACATAGGTTCCCCATTGCTATGCCCACGTGTGCAGCTCCAGATGGAGGTGGCACAGGATTGGATTTCTCATTGCTTCTGTACAGCATTGTGGGCTATCGCCCCGCCCCTTTTAAAGAGGGTCGCTGCCTAGCCGTGCCAACCCTCTGCAGTGTGTGCCTGCAGTTCCTCTGGCAGACGCACTTATAAATAGACATGAGGGTGGTGTGGCATGAGTGCAGCTGAAGGCTGCGCAGGGACACTTTGGTGTGCGCTGTGGACACCGGGTCGTGCAGGGGGGGGGGGCAGCATGTAACCTAGGAGAAGTGGCAGCGGAGTGTCATGCAGGCAGTGATTGTGCGTTGTTGGAGGTAGTGTGGTGCTTAGCTAAGGTATGCATTGCTAATGAGGGATTTTCAGAAGTAAAAGTTGTTGGGAGGGGGGGGGCACTCTTGTAGCCCCTCGCCTGCCCTATCCGTTGCTGTGTCGTTCCCATCACTTTCTTGAATTGCCCCGATTTTCACAAATGAAAACCTTAGCGAGCATCGGCGATATACAAAAATGCTCGGGTCGCCCATTGACTTCAATGGGGTTCGTTACTCGAAACGAACCCTCGAGCATCGCGATAATTTCGGCCCGAGTAACGAGCACCCGAGCATTTTGGTGCTCGCTCATCTCTAGTTAATGGGCTTTTAAGAGACTCTGACACCTACTTTTAGCAATATAAGCTAAGCTTATGGGCTGAAAGTAGGTGATCCGCTGAGTTCAGGGATCTAAGTGTAATACTTAGCTGCCCCGTCATTCCCCCACTGTGAGTGCTGAAAGCCACCGCTTAATGCATTAAGAGGCGCTGCTAAATAGTCCACCCATTATAAAATTAGGCAGACCACTTAGCACACTACTCAATGCATTTAGCGGGGAAACGTAGGACTCAGCGGTTCATCTACCTTTAGCCCATAGGCTCAGCTTATAGTACTAAAAGTAGGTGACAGATGCCCTTTAAGAGACCCAACAACGCAGAGAAAAGTTTGTGGGAGGCATACTGAACTTTTGCATCCAGGCCCATAATCCTTTAGCTACGCCTCTGCCTGGGGGTGTACCCTAATGGCTTATCCAAAGCATAGTTACTGTTTTATATAAAGCTTTTTATAACGAAGTTTTATTGTGTATACGGTGGGCCTATTATTTGCCAACACCCATCAATCTATAGGTTGTTTATTTTCCCAAATGGATGATTAAGCTCCAGAATATGTGATAATATACATGAAGTATTGTACAACAATTAAATAATAAAGCAAGGAATTCTGCATGTAGTAATATTACTGACTTGTAATACTTGCTGATTGTCGTAAAAATTAGCGAAATGTACATGCAAGCGAGAGATTGCCTTTGGGGTTTCCTAATTAAAGTGCAGTGATGCTGACCTGACATTCTCATGTAGGAAGTCCCATTGGTTTATATCTGTTTACTAATTTCTGATATGAGCTTTTTAGCTAAGTAAGTGACCTTCTTCTTGTCTAATTGAATGGCATTAAGTCGACTAACACATTAAATTATAAATTCTCTAGCATCCCTTGTTCAGCACTTTCTATGTGTATGTTGCCCTGTTTTCCTATTCCTAAGAGTTCGGCAACTGCCTAGCAAGTGTTAATGGGAGCTGCAAACACCATCCACATAATGTAGGCTTCTGTTATTTCTCTATGGGATTGAAACCCTATCTAGTGATATAAAAAAAATCGAGTTCCATTAGCGGAATAAATGAAAAGATGTGTCTAATCCTCCTGGGAGAAGTCTAACTTTTCAAATGAAATTTCTTAATGAGAAGAATCTTTTGTTTCTGGCTACTTATTATGAAAACTATTCTTCCCACATTTAAAATAAAATTACAGCAAGAGATGAAGACATCCAGACTCCTGCTGGCTTAACTCTGCCACTACTAAAAGGCTGAACGATAGAATGCACTCCTCATTGGCACCCGAGGCGGATCTGTAAGGCTGCACAAAGGGTTTATGCCTTGCAACTGAAATTAATCTACAAAGATTGATTTTTGAATGAAGTGCCACTGATTTATTGGTGGGTAGGTAGCTTGGCAAAGCCCTATTCTTATTTACTGCTATCGCAAGTGGTTACGGCTTTCTGATAAGAGACCATTTTGCTTTGATGCACAAATCTGTGGAAGCAGTTTGGAATTGAAGTTATGCAGAGACGAGGCATCAAGCTGGCTGTATTAACACCATGCAGGGCTTGTGATTTACTGCTTCCTACTTTAACATCTGCTGGAGAGTAAAGTTTTTTTTATGTTTGATACATTTCATGCAGGGAAACTAAAGAAAGACGTACATGTCATTATACAGTATTCGTCAAGTAATAACTCCTTTATGGGCCTTTTCTAGCTTTCGCTGACATATTCACCAAGAAGACTCTGTTTTCAATCGAGAAATTCAATGCAAAACTGGGAGATGTCCAAATATCATTTTTAACCAACTGCTACTTATATTGTGAAAGTTCTTTACTTGGTTAGTACTCGTACTTAAAGAGTCTATGAGGACAACTGTCATGTACTGCCCCAATCATAAGGCTGCTCTCCGTTCATCATTTTGGCACCATCCTTCTGCATCTGTGAGGAGGTTGTGCCATGTTGCTGGTACTTCATGGGTCAAGAACGCTATCTTTTCTCCTTAGGGAGAGCACCTAGCCACGTCACAGACCTCTCGCTAGCCAAGCCAGGATCTTACTGCACACTTATGAGTGGCAAACACTCCTGAAACAGCTGTCTGTGTATGGATTCTGGCTTGATTTTCAATTTCCAGTCATTGTTACAAGGCTTGTATAAAGAGTCTGACATTGGCTTGCAGGAACGCTGCCTTCCAATAGGTGGCGCTGAAGAGGAATTGTTCCATCTCCCTTATTTGCTGGTACTTCCTTGCATGCAACTGGGGGCTCAGACAGGACATTATATAATCCTACAAGCATGGCTTGATAATGTGGTATTATCCACTGTGGAAATTCAATAGGTGATTCTTCCTTTGGTCTCTGTTGACACAGGGGTTCCTAATTAACTCATTACCTACCTTATTTAGACTCTGGGACTTCAGTCATGCCTTGCCTGAGTATCAAAGCAGTTGCACCTAGTTCTAGTCCTGTAAACTGCTAAACCAGATTGCCTTGTGCTATCCAGTGTTGTCCGGCTCGTTACCTGCATGTTTCAGCTTTCTCGTCCTGTTACCTGCATGGCTCAGCTACATTGTCTTGCTACTTGTCTGACTCTGCTACATCATCCACTACTTGCCCGGCTCTGCTACATCGTCTGCTACTTGACCAGCTTTACTACATCATCAAGCTTTGTCTGACCATCTGCACTGCTAGCCCCTCCATGATTGCTTATGTGATCACAGTTTCAAGGCTCCACAAAACAGCAGCTGAGTTAGGTGTCGTTACAACAACCCTTCCCTAAAGATAGCAAGATGACCACTCAATTTATCAGCTGATTGCCATGGGTTTAGCTTTTGGAACGCCTGTTCTCACCAGGATAAGCTTCCAGCTAGTCAAAGATTTCTCAAGTGGGATAACACTATCTATGATGTTAATTTCCCAGAAAGCAGTTTTCCAAAAGTGAAACAAAATTGCTTTGTCAGGGAATGGACTAATATAAAAAAAATAGGGCGGTCCAGCACAGGAGCCCCACCAGTACAATCCAGGAGGAAGCTACAGCGGTCATGTGCTGTTCATTGTTCATGTAAATACTAAGCCAATCACTGGCTTCAGCAATCACATGTAATTTATGGCAGTATCACCATTGTAGGAAAATCCCTTTAATGGACCTTCATGAGACAAGGCGTCTTTGTGAGGCAACAAATTTAACAAACAGTCATGGAGCTCCAGAATAAGTTATTTTATCTCTCTTTTTTATCCATGTAATTGGAAATCTACAAAATATAGCACATATAATCTTGATCTGCTATGTCTTCCAAACCTCCTAGGAGAAGAATGCTCAGCTCAGAACTGTCAATCAGGATTGTTGTGGGCTGAGGAAACAGTACACATAGGGTTGTTCTCAGTCTTGGCAGGATTTTGTTAAAAATCAAATGGAAAATGGTATATATCTGAGATTATATATTGCCCTCAGGTAGGAGACCTCATACATATTTAAAGGAACTGTCATTAGATTTACCATATGTTAATAAGCTCTCACCCAGGAGGAATAAAGCTGGTTCTCTAGTGCCAAATATTGGATAGTAAACCCCATAAGTCAATGTCCAGCCCTTCCATAGGCCTTGCCTAAGGATATAAGCCTGAACAGAATGTTTTACATATGAAAATGTAACCTATGCACAGACAGCTTGTCTCAGGATGAATTAGGCTTATGCTGAAACACGGAGCTGTCTTGTTTTTCCCTAATGGATGTGTAGTGGCCTAGAATGTATATTCCTGGCCCCTCCATAAATGCCATACATGTCATGTCTTTAGTAGATGCGCTGTGTAAAGTTGTCTAGTCCCCTTGTTATGTGTATTGCACAGCTGCAGCAAATGAGAGGTTAATGTTTGCATGAAACTGGGAGATGCCTGCAAATGTATCAATTTATGTCCTGTCATGTGGCATGTGAGGGATTATGAGTGAGAGAGGAGTATAGAGTTGAGTTCTGTTCTTCTGGGTTCCTGAGAGAGAGTGCCAGCCACTTGGGGGTAGCTTCAACCCTCATGTGGGGAAGAATGGGAGAGGAAGAAAGGTATCCTTAGGACCCTAATGCCTGGAGCCAATAGAGTGGAAAAGAAGTAAGAGAGAGAGTTGGAGAGTGATCGTGTCTAGAAAAGGCTGAGATCTCCGTGCACAGGTACTGTGCTTCAAGAGTGTATGTGGAGTGACCCTACCCCTATCCTCCTCTGAAGAGTTCCCCTGCCAGGAGCGGTTCCTGTCAGATAACCGAGACTGCAGGACCGGTGTCATCCTGTGTTTCCTCCCTGACCTCAAATCTGCTGTTTTGCCTGCACAGCCTTCTTTTGCATTTGTGCCTTGTATCACATTTATCAAGTAAAGTTTGGCCAGGCCCTGACCGTTCCCAGGAACCTGAGATACGTTACACAATCTGCAGCTCCTTTATTTACCACCAAGGTTCATTCTGGTGGGTAACGGAACAGTGGCATCACCTGTGACAACGTTATCTCCTGTTCCTATGTTTATTGGCCATCCCTCTCCTACGGGTGTCTGGAAGAGGCCCGGTGCTGCTCTGGCCGAGGTTACGTGCGTCCCTCCGGGAGGGAGTGTGGTAAGCGCCACCGTGACAAGTGACCACTCTACCCTCCCAGCTCCTCAACTTAAACCCTGTGTCTGGAGTCACCCTTCGGGACACTGCAGATGTACAGTTTTAATTTTTGATAAATAAACCAGAAGTTCTTTATCCTCATATTCCTGGAAGCAGGATTGTTTTTATAATTTAAGTTTATGCGCTGCAGTTGTTTCAGAATTGTTACACATTGTCTAGGTAAAGCAGGGTACTGGTTGGCTGGGTAAGAGGCATTAGATGTGGGACTGGGGTAATAATATTTCTCATTGTGGAGACCACCAAGTTGGTGTAGGGAATCTTACTGTCTGAGCAATGCTCCCTCAGAGCATTTACCTGCTTATTTTTTTCCAGGGAGCAGTGCCTGGTCTATAAGACTTTCCCCACCAACTTGGTGGTCTCCGCAATAAGGAACATTACCCTTCAAGATCTAGATTTCCTGTAATATGATCAAATAATCCAGTCTTCCAGAATATTTTATTTTTAACTTAAATGGAATCTGTCATCAACTATAAGCACCACAAATTTAACATAATAACACAGTAACATAGTACGTAGGGCCAAAAATGTGTCCATCTAGTTCAGTCTATTACCTGCCAATGTTGATCTGGAGGAAGACAAAAGGTAGAAGCCAATTTTTCCCATTCAAGGGAAAAAAATAATTCATGACTCCAATCTGGAAATCGGAATAATCCCTGGATCAACAACTGTGTTGAAGTTATTTATGATTCTAATAAATAATATTGTATTACGCAATTAAATTATAATGCTTATAGTTTAGATGGCGGGGAGTCTAGGGAGTTTCTTTTCATACTCACCTGGTCCTATGGCCTTGCGGAGTCCCATAGCAAAGTCAGCGTGTGTACAGCAGCTTGACACCTTTTAGAAGGCTGTCCACACACACCTCCCATTCATCTCTATAGCGGGTGCATGTGCACAACCGTCTGAAAAGAGTCAAGCTGGTGAGCGTTCGCTGACTTTGACAGTGGACAACACAGGGACAGGGTGAGTATGAGACACATATATTTTGACTCCCCACCATCTAACTTAGTTTATGGTGCTTATAGTTGATGACACATTCCCTTTAAGTGCAGCAGAAGTACCTAAGTGGCACTGGCAAAGTTATGTCAAAGAAACTGTGATTGGGATCTGATTAAGTATGTTTCAGTATGTGTCCTGGATTTCTTCCAACTTCATAACGATTTAAATCATGGTCACTGACCTTGATTAAGAGCACACGCTAAGAGCTACAGGGGTGTGAAAATTATACTATGAATTGTATTAATAGTTATAACATTATTCAGAGCTGTTTACTAAAATATTAAAGTTTTAACCAGTATTCACATCTCATTAAACAGCTGTACTACAGTGAATTGTCTACAACAAGCCTGCACAACATGCGGCCCTGCAGAGGATTTCTAGTGGCCCATAAACTGTGGCTGTAATAACCAATTAATGTCTGACAACACCAAATAACTATCCTATCACTGATTGACAACATGTATTAAATTTGTGTGGGCGAATCATCTTAAAGGATAATATATGATGCATGAATTTATTAATCTCATGAATAAGCAAATATCTATAGCCATATATAGTAATGCCTTATCCCTGAAGATTTTCTGCTCAGCAACTTGGCTTAGACAGGTCAAATACAGTTCTGTCTTGCGGCTGTTCCTTTTTTTGACTGATTTCACAAGTCTAGGCAAAATTGCAATAACACAAATAAATAATGTATATAACAATTTAGGTAGATTACTCTACTTACTCTACTTACTCGCTACTTAAGAACTATGCAGGTGGAGCGGGACACCGCCATTATCACTCGGCAAACAATACAGCTGTTTTGCATAAGCAAACAGCTGCATTGTTCTCCATGCTTACAGCTCGCGTCCTGCTGTGAACTACCAGTGGGACACAAGCTGAAAGAATCTTATCAGTGCTGCCGACTGTGATAACAGCCTACACCGCTGATAAGAGTTCATTGCTCAATTCTAGAAAACTAGAATTGAGCAAGGAATGAATCGTGCACAAAAACTGCATGATGTCCATGCATTTAGACACAAAAGATGACTTTGAGCAAATTTTGAGCGAGAATCATTGTGTCTAAATGGGCCTTTGCACTACACTGCTAAAGTTACTTGTGGTCTGCAGAATCTTTATAGTAAGTGTAAGTAGCTTACTACAAGTACTCATGCTAAAGTTAGGCCTTCAGAACAACTTTTAACATTGGGTAACATTCAATTCAATTCTGGCCCCCTAGAGCAGCAGTGTGCTGCATCTACATTACTTTTTGCCGCATCTAGCACAAATTGTGGCATATCCCTGCTTCTTTTGTCTCCCCTATTGACTTTTTCCTGCCCTGAGTGGTTCACTTTCGTAAACTTCGTCAAAATTTGGCATATTTTGAAAAATCTTTGCTGCTTCTACTACATTTTCCAGTATTTGTAAATATTCACCACATTTACAAGCACCGTTCACCTCTTTGATATATATGGCATAGATTACACCTGTTAACCTAAAACCATAGCAAATCATGCCTTTATTGATAAATAAGCCCCAGTGTCTGCAGATCTGTCAGCCTATGAAGATGCCTCTTCCACAGCATCCCAGTAACTACAGAAGCTCAAAAGCTAACAACAGGCAGTGGATTGCAGAAAGGCTAATTGGAAGATCCCTACTGACAGCTACTTCAAACTGAATTTACAGTGGTGAAACAACAAAATATTTAATGAAACTGTATTACAAGATTGATGAGACACATACAGGCTATTAGATAAACATGACTTGTCTGAACCGTTAGTGCCCCTTTAAGGTGGAATTTTTATTTAAAGGGGTTCTGACATCAAAAAAAAAAAAATTGTACTCACCTTGCCTGGCCTGGCCCGATCGCCAGGCATGTCCCCTCCAGCCGGCATCTTCTTCTGTGCCTTTAAAGCAGAGCAGGAGCGGTCAAAAAGACCGCTTCCTGCTCTGGTCCGTCCGTCAGCCACTTCCGAGGTGAACGGACGGGCGCTACGTCACAAGCAGTGCTTGCTGTGGGCGGCCCGTCTGTCCTGGCTGAACTCCGGAGTGCTGCGCATGCGCAGTGGAGACGCAGCCCGTCCTGACTCCTGTCAGAGGGCACCTCTCCACTGCGCATGCGCGCGATCCCGGAGCGGCGTGGCTCGTGCAGACAGAAGAGGAGGAACAGCGCCTGCTGGGAGATGACCCCCCCGATGTCAACAACAACAGAAGAACAGGTAAGTATTATCTTTTTATGCTTTAGCAGCCATTAAACCATGGGTTCCCTGGGTCCATTAGGCAGACCAGGGAACAATGGCTGCTAAAGCATAAAAACATTATTTGTGTCAGAACCCCTTTAAGTTTAGTGATATGCGAGGGTAGATGATAGTTGAAGTGTTCATAGCTTCTGCTTCAATAATAAAAGAAGTTATTTCTTTAAGAAAAAGTAGGTCATTACTGAAGGACCATAGACTGTAGAACTGCACAGTTGAACTTCATAGCCATGATTATTCTTTTCTTTCTTTCTGATGCTACATTGACCAGAGAGTCATGAAAGGCCTGCCGGAGAAGGCAGAGGTCACTTCTGCGAGACTTGCATCCTTCCTAGTTATCTTAAAAGCTCCTTTCGGTTACTTTTAGTCACTTGCTTGTGGCACCTGCCTGCTTTTATTACGTCATATTAATATTCTGAGCTGCAAATATATCTGCAAGGAGCCCAGAGGGAAATAAAGTGTGAATGCTTCAGTAAATGATTGGGGCGGCTGTATTAATTCAAAAGGACACTTTCATTTTATAGCTGATGTTGATTGCATTATATTATTGGATAGATTTAGATTATAGCATGTTGCGAGCCCGAGGCAATATTCATACTACAGAAACAAATTAAGCAAACATCCTTGCATCACATTTAAGATTATGTAAAGAAAGTAAACCTTGTCAATCTTCCTCCATTCACTGGAAGAGCGAGATTAACGTTCTTACTGTCTGCACTAAAAACCCGCTCTGAACTATTCAACTATCTGTCCTTCTCTTCAGGAAATAGGATCCGCAGAACAGCTGCCCATAAACAGCAATGTATATAGTTAATGGAAGGCATTGCTTTTTATATGCATGCAATGCTTCTACAAAACATTGGGTTTTAAGTAGTTTTGAAAGGCAGCGTTATTTATGCCTTTTCAGAAGTTTCCGTCGCTTTATGGATGGTAGAGTAAAATATCACCTACAGTACAAGGCTCATTAGCATATGGAACAGAACAATGCTAGTTAATAATTCACGAAGAACTCTGCTCATGTGATGAACCTGGTGGCAACTGAGAAACAGCTACAAAAGGTAAAAGTTTTGTTTCTGTTTTTTTTATACAGTTCTTTGCTAAAAATTCACCATTCATCTGAAATAAATAAATCTGTATTCTATTGTTGGCTTCCCTTTTATTTATTTAGTTATATAATAATTCTCCACACTTCGTGTTCTTTGTGGGCTACATTTCTAAAAGACAGAGCATTTCTTGAAGGTAGAGCATCTCTGCTATGGTGCACTTTCTGATCATACTTGACTAAGAACAAAGGAGAGATGTGTTCTTCTTTTTATGTCTTGCATATATAATACATACCATTAGTCTTTATGTATCAAATGACCTTAGCTTACAATCTTTCCTTCTTACAAAGGGCCTTTTCTTGAGCCATCACAAAAGAAGGAAACTACATACAACTTAAAGTATAGGAAAGAGCATCTGCTCACCATTCAATATTCAAAAGAAGTCCTTCACTTACAATAATTCCATTGTTATGTCCACAGCTTTTAGCAGAGAATAAAAGGAAATATGCAAAATTATTCATAAATGCAGGACTGTGCAAAAGTTTTAGGCAGGTGTGGAAAAAACGCTGCAAAGTAAGAATGCGTTTTGTCAATTAGCAAAATACAAGGTGAATGAACCAAAGAGAAGTGAGAATCAAATCAGTATTTGGTGTGACCACTGACCACTAGGGATGAGCGAGTATACTCGCTAAAGCACTACTCGTCCGAGTAATGTCCTTTAGACGAGTATCTCCCTGCTCGTCCCTGAAGATTCGGGGGCCGCCGCGGAGCGGGGAGCGGCGGGGGAGAGCGGGGAGGAACGGAGGGGAGATCTCGCTCTCCCGCCCGCACTCCTCTGCTCCCCGCCGCAACTCACCTGTCAGCTGTGGCGGCTCCCGAATCTTCAGGGGCGAGCAGGGAGATCCTCGTCTAAAGCACATTACTCGGACGAGTAGTGCCTTAGCGAGTATACTCGCTCATCCCTACTGACCACCCTTTTCTTCAAAACTGTATCTGCTTGTATTTCTCAGTGTTGAGGACACCATTAATCATGACTAAAACTCCTACTGCATTTGCTGAAATCCAGCTCCATACTTGCAAGGAACCTCCATAATTCTTCACTGTTGCCTGCAGTATTTGATTATTGTACTGCCCTCTAGCTATTCATAATTCCCTCCAGCTTGACTAAAGCCCCAGTTCCAGCAGCAGATAAACAGCCTCAAAGCATAATGCTGCCTCCACCATCTTCACATCAGGTATGGTGTTCTTTTGATGATGTGCAGTGTTGGTTTTGCACTAAATATACCTTTCGGAATTTTGGCAAGAAGTTCCCCCTTGGTCTTATCAGACCATAACATATTCTACCATATACTTTTGGCAGACTTGATGTAGGTTGTGACAAAACATAGCCGGGCTTGGATCTTTTTCAGAAAAGGCTTCCATCTTGCTCCCCTACTCCACAGCCCAGACATATGAAGAATTCGGGAGATGGTTGTCACATGCACTACACAACCAGTACTTGACGGAAAGTCCTGCAGCTCCTTTAATGTTGACAGCCTCTCAGACCAATTTTCTTCTTTTTTTTTCAGCAATTTTTGAGGGCCGTCCAGTACTTGGTAATGTCACTGTTGCGCTAAACTTAATCCATTTCTTGATGACCGTCTTCACTGAGTTCCATGGTATATGTAATGCCTTGGAAATTTTTGGTCGTCTTCTCCTGACTGATACCTTTCAACAATCAGATCCCTTTGATGTGCTGTAAGCTCTTTATGGCTTTTGCTGAGGAATGCAACTGGAAATGTCATGAAAATCCTCCTAGAAGAGCTGAACTTTATATGGGGTAAATCAGAATCACTGTAAATAAAAAGTACTGACTACTATTTATCATGAGTTTAAATGTGATTGACTCATTCGAACTCAACCACATCTCCAAACACATGAGGGTGTTCAAACGTACACAACTACCTTCTTTTAGTTCCATTTTTCCACCCTTAAAGATTTAACCTTGTTCTTCAATGGAATTGTACAGATAATGGGTCACATTGAACTTGGAAATCTGAAATGATTCATCTTTGTGGAATTTCGACAAAGATATGGAATTTTAACAGGTGTGTAGGCTTTTTATATCCACTGTAAATGAAAATTACTCAATAAAAAGGCATTCTGGAATTTCTTTTTAAATACCTGCATACCATATAGAATGAGCCAAAAAAATATGATCTGACTCTATATTATTAATATAGGCCTTTAGAATTTTCTATAGGCGCATTCGTATCTTTTTATGTATTTTTGATATTTTGCATATGCTCACCGCTTAACAATCAGGCTATACACATCTGGATTCCCATATGATGATTCGTTTGACTGTTGATTTGCTATATTAGGCTTTAAATGGAAACTTTTTTGTTTTTATATAAGCTATGAGTACAGACCCATACCTGGTCTGAAATGTATCTGGTACTGTACTGATGTTCAATAAAACGAGAATTTTCTAACAATTCTGAGCCCCAAGATAGGGGATAACTTTATGATTGATGGAACTGTGACTGCTGGATCACCCACCGATCCGAGAAGAGGGATCCTGACGGTCCCTGCATGAATGCGACCCACAACTCCTTTCATTTCAATGATTGAATCAGATTGCCGAGTACGAGTGCTGTTTAGAGATGAGCGAACACCAAAATGTTCGGGTGTTCGCTATTCGAAACGAACTTCCCGCGATGTTCGAGGGTTCGTTTCGAATAACGAACCCCATTGAAGTCAATGGGCGACCAGAGCATTTTTGTATTTCGCCGATGCTCGCTAAGGTTTTCATGTGTGAAAATCTGGGCAATTCAAGAAAGTGATGGGAATGACACAGAAACGGATAGGGCAGGCGAGGGGCTACATGTTGGGCTGCATCTCAAGTTCACAGGTCCCACTATTAAGCCACAATACCGGCAAGAGTGGGCCCCCCCCCCCCCCTCCCAACAACTTTTACTTCTGAAAAGCCCTCATTAGCATGGCATACCTTTGCTAAGCACCACACTAGCTACAACAAAGCACAATCACTGCCTGGATGACACTCCGCTGCCACTTCTCCTGGGTTACATGCTGACCAACCGCCCCCCCTCCCCCCCACAGCGCACACCAAAGTGTCCCTGCGCAGCCTTCAGCTGCCCTCATGCCACACCACCCTCATGTCTATTTAGAAGTGCGTCTGCCATGAGGAGGAACCGCAGGCACACACTGCAGAGGGTTGGCACGGCTAGGCAGCGACCCTCTTTAAAAGGGGCGGGGCGATAGCCCACAATGCTGTACAGAAGCAATGAGAAATAGAATCCTGTGCCACCGCCATCAGGAGCTGCACACGTGGGCATAGCAATGGGGAACCTATGTGCCACACACTATTCATTCTGTCAAGGTGTCTGCATGCCCCAGTCAGACTGGTAATATGTACCTTAACAGTAACCGCGTTGGTGGTAATGTGGTGGTGACTGCGGACCTAGTAGCACGGTTGTATTTTGTTGGTTTTCGGAATGCGGCCAGGATTAAGTGGGCCGTGGCGGGGGGATGGTGTGGGGGCTCTCTTGTTGTGTCGGTAAAGGTGAAATTCTTGGACTGCCACCAGACGAACCAATGCAAAGGCATTTGCCAAGAATGTTTTCCCTGTTGGAGGAGGAGGGGGATGTTTTTGAGGCACTACGTGTCCTCTCCACGTGTCCGTGGTTATATGCACCTTAACAGTAACCGCGTTGGTGGGAAATGGCCTCGCCGCCATCATGTCTTTGGGAAGCCTCTGTTTCCACACCCCAGAGACATACCATTAGCAGCGGTATAGGCAGAGCCCAGAATTCGTAACATTTCAGCCGTAGCATTAGGACAGGCCCCACTAACATATCAGTAGCAGCATTATAGGAGGAGCGCAGTCTTCGTTCCATGTCAGCAATAGTAGCACTCAAGACAGGCCCCAGTAACAATTCCGAAGCAGCAGTATAGCGGGAGCGCAGTCTTCGTTCCATGTCAGCAATAGTAGCACTCAAGACAGGCCCCAGTAACAATTCCGAAGCAGCAGTATAGCGGGAGCGCAGTCTTCGTTCCATGTCAGCAATAGTAGCACTCAAGACAGGCCCCAGTAACAATTCCGAAGCAGCAGTATAGCGGGAGCGCAGTCTTCGTTCCATGTCAGCAATAGTAGCACTCAAGACAGGCCCCAGTAACAATTCTGAAGCAGCAGTATAGTGGGAGCGCAGTCTTAGTTCCATTTCAGTAGCCTTAGTATAGCCAAGGCCCAAGTTACATTTATGTAGCTAAAGTGTAGGCCAACCCCACACACCTTTCTGTACCATGAGTGCAGGCGAAGAACATACAAATTGCTATGATTACACTGTAGGTGAGGGCCCCAAAAAATTGGTGTACCAACAGTACTAATGTACCTCAGTAAAAATTGGCCATGCCCAACCAAGATGGCAGGTGAATCGCTTTGGTTAATGTGGCTTAAGTGGTAAGTAGGCCTGGAGGCAGCCCAGTGTAACGAAAAATTGGTTCAAGTTAAAGTTCCAACGCTTTTAAGCGCATTGAAACTTATAAAAATTGTTCAGAAAAATTATTTGAGTGAGCCTTGTGGCCCTAAGAAAAATTGCCCGTTCAGCGTGATTACGTGAGGTTTCAGGAGGAGGAGCAGGAGGAGGAGGAGGAATATTAGACACAGATTGATGAAGCAGAAATGTCCCCGTTTTGGATGGTGAGAGAGAACGTAGCTTCCATCCGCGGGTGCAGCCTACGTATTGCTTACGTATCGCTGCTGTCCGCTGGTGGAGAACAGAAGTCTGGGGAAATCCAGCCTTTGTTCATCTTGATGAGTGTTAGCCTGTCGGCACTGTCGGTTGACAAGCGGCTACGCTTATCTGTGATGATTCCCCCAGCCGCACTAAACACCCTCTCCGACAAGACGCTAGCCGCAGGACAAGCAAGCACCTCCAGGGCATACAGCGCTAGTTCAGGCCACGTGTCCAGCTTCGACACCCAGTAGTTGTAGGGGGCAGAGGCGTCACCGAGGATGGTCGTGCGATCGGCTACGTACTCCCTCACCATCCTTTTACAGTGCTCCCGCCGACTCAGCCTTGACTGGGGAGCGGTGACACAGTCTTGGTGGGGAGCCATAAAGCTGGCCAGGCCCTTAAAGACTGTTGCACTGCCTGGGATGTACATGCTGCTCGATCTCCGCACCTCCCCTGCTACCTTGCCCTCGTTACTGCGCCTTCTGCCACTAGCGCTGTCGGCTGGGAATTTTACCATCAGCTTGTCCGCAAGGGTCCTGTGGTATAGCAACACTCTCGAACCCCTTTCCTCTTCGGGAATGAGAGTGGGCAGGTTCTCCTTATAGCGTGGGTCGAGCAGTGTGTACACCCAGTAATCCGTAGTGGCCAGAATGCGTGCAACGCGAGGGTCACGAGAAAGGCATCCTAACATGAAGTCAGCCATGTGTGCCAGGGTACCTGTACGCAACACATGGCTGTCTTCACTAGGAAGATCACTGCCAGGATCCTCCTCCTCCTCCTCCTCCTCCTCAGGCCATACACGCTGAAAGGATGACAGGCAATCAGCCGGTGTACCGTCAGCAGCGGGCCAAGCTGTCTCTTCCCCCTCCTCCTCATCCTCCTCATGCTCCTCCTCCTCCTCCTCCTGTACGCGCTGAGAAATAGACAGGAGGGTGCCCTGACTATCCAGCGGCATACTGTCTTCCACCGCCCCCGTTTCCGAGTGCAAAGCAGCTGCCTTTATGGTTTGCAGGGAATTTCTCAAGATGCATAGCAGAGGAATGGTGACGCTAATGATTGTAGCATCGCCGCTCACCACCTGGGTAGACTCCTCAAAATTACCAAGGACATGGCAGATGTCTGCCAACCAGGCCCACTCTTCTGAAAGGAATTGAGGAGGCTGACTCCCACTGCGCCGCCCATGTTGGAGTTGGTATTCGACTATAGCTCTACGCTGTTCATAGAGCCTGGCCAACATGTGGAGCGTAGAGTTCCACCGTGTGGGCACGTCGCACAGCAGTCGGTGCACTGGCAGCTTAAAGTGATGTTGCAGGGTGCGCAGTGTGGCAGCGTCCGTGTGGGACTTGCGGAAATGTGCGCAGAGCCGGCGCGCCTTTACGAGCAGGTCTGACAAGTGTGGGTAGCTTTTCAGAAAGCGCTGAACCACCAAATTAAAGACGTGGGCCAGGCATGGCACGTGCGTGAGGCTGCCGAGCTGCAGAGCCGCCACCAGGTTACGGCCGTTGTCACACATGACCATGCCCGGTTGGAGGCTCAGCGGCGCAAGCCAGCGGTCGGTCTGCTGTGTCAGACCCTGCAGCAGTTCGTGGGCCGTGTGCCTCTTATCGCCTAAGCTGAGTAGTTTCAGCACGGCCTGCTGACGCTTGCCCACCGCTGTGCTGCCACACCGCGCGACACCGACTGCTGGCGACATGCTGCTGCTAACACATCTTGATTGCGAGACAGAGGAGGAGGAGGAGGAGGAGGAGGGTGCTTTAGTGGAGGAAGCATACACCTCCGCAGATACCACCACCGAGCTGGGGCCCGCAATCCTGGGGGTGGGTAGGACGTGAGCGGTCCCAGGCTCTGACTCTGTCCCAGCCTCCACTAAATTCACCCAATGTGCCGTCAGGGAGATGTAGTGGCCCTGCCCGCCTGTGCTTGTCCACGTGTCCGTTGTTAAGTGGACCGTGGCAGTAACCGCGTTGGTGAGGGCGCGTACAATGTTGCGGGAGACGTGGTCGTGCAGGGCTGGGACGGCACCTCGGGAAAAGTAGTGGCGACTGGGAACTGAGTAGCGCGGGGCCGCCGCCTCCATGATACTTTTGAAGGACTCCGTTTCCACAACCCTATACGGCAGCATCTCAAGGCTGATGAATTTTGCTATGCGGACGGTTAACGTTTGAGCGTGCGGGTGCGTGGCGGCGTACTTGCGCTTGCGCTCCAACAGTTGCGCAAGCGACGGCTGGACGGTGCGCTGAACTACACTGCTGGATGGGGCCGAGGACAGCGGAGATGAGGGTGTGGGTGCAGGCCATGAGGCGGTAGTGCCTGTGTCCTGAGAGGGGGGTTGCATCTCAGTGGCAGGTTGGGGCACAGGGGGAGAGGCAGGGGTGCAAACCGGAGGCGCTGAACGGCCTTCGTCCCACCTTGTGGGGTGCTTGGCCATCATATGTCTGCGCATGGTGGTGGTGGTGAGGCTGTTGGTGTTGGCTCCCCGGCTGAGCTTTGCGCAACAAAGGTTGCACACCACTGTTCGTCGGTCGTCAGGCGTCTCTGTGAAAAACTGCCAGACCTTAGAGCACCTCGGCCTCTGCAGGGTGGCATGGCGCGAGGGGGCGCTTTGGGAAACACTTGGTGGATTATTCGGTCTGGCCCTGCCTCTACCCCTGGCCACCGCACTGCCTCTTGCAACCTGCCCTGCTGATGCCCTTGACTCCCCCTCTGAAGACCTGTCCTCCTGAGTAAGCGTTGCACACCAGGTGGGGTCAGTCACCTCATCGTCCTGCTGCTCTTCCTCCGAATCCTCTGTGCGCTGCTCCCTCGGACTTACTGCCCTTACTACTACCTCACTGCAAGACAACTGTGTCTGATCGTCATCGTCCTCCTTACCCACAGAAAGTTGTTGAGACAGTTGGCGGAAGTCCCCAGCCTCTTCCCCCGGACCCCGGGAACATTCGAATGGTTGGGCATCAGTGACGATAAACTCCTCTGGTGGGAGAGGAACCGCTGCTGCCCAATCTAAGCAGGGGCCCGAGAACAGTTCCTGGGAGTGTTCCCGCTCCTGAGCAGGTGTCATTGTAGTGGAGTGAGGAGGCTGGGAGGAAGGAGGAGCAGCAGACAGAGGATTCGGATTTGCAGCAGTGGACGGCGCAGAACTGCGGGTTGACGATAGGTTGCTCGAAGCACTTTCTGCCATCCAGGACAGGACCTGCTCACACTGCTCATTTTCTATTAACCGTCTCCCGCGTGGACCCATTAATTGGGCGATGAATGTGGGGACGCCAGAAACGTGCCTCTCTCCTAATCGCGCAGCAGTCGGCTGCGATACACCTGGATCAGGAGCTCGGCCTGTGCCCACACCCTGACTTGGCCCTCCGCGTCCTCGGCCGCGTCCACGTCCTCTAGGCCTACCCCTACCCCTCAGCATGCTGTATTACCAGTGATTTGATTTCACAGGCAGGAAATAAATTGGCGCAAGACTGCAGGCCAAATATAATTTTTTCCCTTTTTTGAAAACGAAAGGCCCCACTGCCTCTAGTGAATGAATAATCTAAGTTTAATAACTGTGCTGTGGCCCTGCTAATGTGGCACAGAACGTGAGGGTAGCAGAGTTATTATAACTCTGGCAGAGCTGGTATTTTTTTCCCAATTAAGGAAAGCAAATGGCGAAGCCAGCAGTAAAACGTAGCTGGGTGCGTCTGATTTTTAAACGTTGCACACGCAGCCGACACGTACACACAGCCCTTAGGACGGACAGAGGCAGGACAAATAGATTTTTTTTCAGTTTTTTTCCACCAAAAAGCAGCACTGCGTATATTTAATGAACATGAGAAGTTTAATAACTGTGCTGTGGCCCTGCTAATGTGGCACAGAACTTGAGGGTAGCAGAGTTATTATAACTCTGGCAGAGCTGGTATTTTTTTCCCAATTAAGGAAAGCAAATGGCGAAGCCAGCAGTAAAACGTAGCTGGGTGCGTCTGATTTTTAAACGTTGCGCACGCAGCCGACACGTACACACAGCCCTTAGGACGGACAGAGGCAGGACAAATAGATTTTTTTTCAGTTTTTTTCCACCAAAAGGCAGCACTGCGTATATTCAATGAACATGAGAAGTTTAATAACTGTGCTGTGGCCCTGCTAATGTGGCACAGAACTTGAGGGTAGCAGAGTTATTATAACTCTGGCAGAGCAGGTATTTTTTTTCCAAATTAAGGAAAGCAAATGGCGAAGCCAGGAGTAAACCGTAGCTGGGTGCGTCTGATTTTTAAACGTTGCACACGCAGCCGACACGTGTCCACAGCCCTTAGGACGGACAGAGGCAGGTCAAATAGAATTTTTTTCACTTGTTTTACAAGCAAAAGGCCGCATTGTGCATATTCAATGAATAATAACTGTGTTGTGGCCCTGCCTACACAATTCTTTCCCTGCAGTATCAATGGAGGGTGCAATGCTCTGCAGAGGCGATTTTGAGAAGAAAAAAAATATGCAGCACAGCTAACAGCAGCCAGCACAGTACTGCACACGGTTAAATATGGCCCTAGAAAGGACCGTTGAGGTTCTTGAAGGCTACACTCACTCCTAACACTCTCCCTGCCTATGCAACACTTCTGTCCCTAATGCCGGGTGCAACGCTCTGCAGAGCCGATTTTGAGAAAAAAAATAATTGCCACTGCTAACAGCAGCCAACACACAGCTATCAGTGGCCCTAATAAGGACCTTTGGGGGCCTTGAAGCCTACACTAACTACCAATTCTTTCCCTACAGCAGCTCCGGTACAAACAGCACTGTCCCTCATCTAACTCACAAGGCATCTGAGGTGAGCCGCGGGAGGGGCCGACTTTTATATTAGGCGGACACCTGATCTCCCCAGCCACTCACTGCAGGGGGGTGGTATAGGGCTTGAACGACGCAGGGGGAAGTTGTAATGCCTTCCCTGTCTTTCAATTGGCCAGAAAAGCGCTAACGTCTCAGGGAAGGAAGTGATAGTAACCCGAACACCGCATGGTGTTCGTTACGAATAACGAACATCCCGAACACCCTAATATCCGCACGGATATCAAGTTCGGACGAACACGTTCGCTCATCTCTAGTGCTGTTATTAAAATGAAGCCAGGACTGGTGAGTATAGATTCATCTGTTGTTTTTGTACTTCGACAGAATATTTTTTGCTGAGTACGAGTGCTGCTATTGAAATGAATGGAACGGCAGTGTGCATGTGCTTCATTCATTCAGGGACCATCGAGACTCCTCTCAGGATCAGAGGGGCTTCCAGCAGTTGGATTCCCAAAGGTCATAAAGTTATCCCCTATCTAAAGGATAGAGATTAGAGATGAGCGAACACCAAACTGTTCGGGTGCTCGTTATTCGGAACGAACTTCCCGCGATGCTCGAGGGTTCGTTTCGAACAACGAACCCCATTGAAGTCAATGGGCGACCAGAACATTTTTGTATTTCGCCGATGCTCGCTAAGGTTTTCATGTGTGAAAATCTGGGCAATTCAAGAAAGTGATGGGAACGACACAGCAACGGATAGGGCAGGCGAGGGGCTACATGTTGGGCTGCATCTCAAGTTCACAGGTCCCACTATTAAGCCACAATACCGGCAAGAGTGGGCCCCCCCCCTCCCAACAACTTTTACTTCTGAAAAGCCCCCATTAGCATGGCATATCTTTGCTAAGCACCACACTACCTCCAACAAAGCACAATCACTGCCTGCATGACACTCCACTGACACTTCTCCTGGGTTACATGCTGCCCAACCGCCCCCCCTCCCCCCACAGCGCACACCAAAGTGTCCCTGGGCAGCCTTCAGCTGCCCTCATGCCACACCACGCTCATGTCTATTTAGAAGTGCGTCTGCCATGACGAGGGACCGCAGGCACACACTGCAGAGGTTGGCACGGCTAGGCAGCGACCCTCTTTAAAAGTGGCGGAGCGATAGCCCACAATGCTGTACAGAAGCAATGAGAAATAGAATCCTGTGCCACCGCCATCAGGAGCTGCACACGTGGGCATAGCAATGGGGAACCTATGTGCCACACACTATTCATTCTGTCAAGGTGTCTGCATGCCCCAATCAGACCGGGCTTTTTAATTCATAGACACAGGCAGGTACAACTCCCTATTGTGAAGTCCCTGTCGACCCACAGCATGGGTGGCTCCCTGGAACCCACCGGCGGTACACAGAAATATCCCATTGCATTGCCCAACACAGCTGAGGTAGTAATGTCGTGCTTAATGCAGGTGGGCTTCGGCCCACACTGCATGCCCCAGTCTGACTGGGGTTCTTTATAAGTGTACAGATGTAGTAAAAACTCCATGTGCACCTACAGCATGGGTGGGTGCCAGGAAGCCACCGGCGGTACATAGAAATATCCCATTGCATTGCCCAACACAGCTGAGGTAGTAATGTTGTGCTTAACCCTTTCCAATCCAATTTGTATATGGTTTTCCTAGGGGGCTTACTCTTTTTCTGCCGTTATACAACGGCGCTATATGCCGGCTAAAGCCAGTACTGCATGAGCTGACACGTAGGATAGGCTCCGACAGCAGAGAGGCTGGCAATATACAGTAAGAGAACCCCGACGGACGTCTACCAACAACGGAGCTGTACAGCTTTAAACCCTAATGTCTTCACAGGTCACACAGTGGACTGAAAAGGGTTAATGCAGGTGGGTTTCGGCCCACACTGCATGCCCCAGTCAGACTGGGTTTCTTTATAAGTGGAAACAGATGCATTTATAATTCCCTGTGGACCCACAGCATGGGTGGGTGCCAGGAAGCCACCGGCGGTACATAGAAATATCCCATTGCATTGCCCAACACAGCTGAGGTAGTAATGTCGTGCGTAATACAGGTGGGCTTCGGCCCACACTGCATGCCCCAGTCTGACCGGGGTTCTTTACAAGTGGACACATGTAGGTTACACTCCGTGTGCACCTACAGCATGGGTGGCTCCCTGGAACCCACCGGCGGTACATAAAAATATCTCATTGCATTGCCCAACACAGCTGAGGTAGTAATGTCGTGCTTAATGCAGGTGGGCTTCGGCCCACACTGCATGCCCCAGTCAGACTGGGGTTCTTTAGAAGTGGACACATGTAGGTTAAACTCCCTGTGGACCCACTGCCTGGGAGGGTGCCAGGAAGCCACCGGCGGTACATAGAAATATCCCATTGCATTGCCCAACACAGCTGAGGTAGTAATGTCGTGCGTAATACAGGTGGGCTTCGGCCCACACTGCATGCCCCAGTCAGACTGGGGTTCTTTAGAAGTGGACACATGTATTAAAAACTCCGTGTGCACCTACAGCATGGGTGGCTCCCTGGAACCCACCGGCGGTACATAAAAATATCCCATTGCATTGCCCAACACAGCTGAGGTAACGTCAGCTGTAATGCAGGTGGGCTAAAAATTAATTTGATTACACTGTAGGCGAGGGCCCACAAAAATTGCTGTATCAACAGTACTAATGTACATCCCAAAAATTGGCCATGGCCAGCCAAGAGGGCAGGTGAAACCCATTAATCGCTTTGGTTAATGTGGCTTAAGTGGTAACTAGGCCTGGAGGCAGCCCAGTGTAACCAAAAATTGGTTCAAGTTAAAGTTCCAATGCTTTTAAGCGCATTGAAACTTATAAAAATTGTTCCGAAAAATTATTTGAGTGAGCCTTGTGGCCCTAAGAAAAATTGCCCGTTCAGCGTGATTACGTGAGGTTTCAGGAGGAGGAGCAGGAGGAGGAGGAGGAATATTAGACACAGATTGATGAAGCAGAAATGTCCCCGTTTTGGATGGTGAGAGAGAACGTAGCTTCCATCCGCGGGTGCAGCCTACGTATTGCTTACGTATCGCTGCTGTCCGCTGGTGGAGAACAGAAGTCTGGGGAAATCCAGCCTTTGTTCATCTTGATGAGTGTTAGCCTGTCGGCACTGTCGGTTGACAAGCGGCTACGCTTATCTGTGATGATTCCCCCAGCTGCACTAAACACCCTCTCCGACAAGACGCTAGCCGCAGGACAAGCAAGCACCTCCAGGGCATACAGCGCTAGTTCAGGCCACGTGTCCAGCTTCGACACCCAGTAGTTGTAGGGGGCAGAGGCGTCACCAAGGATGGTCGTGCGATCCGCTACGTACTCCCTCACCATCCTTTTACAGTGCTCCCGCCGACTCAGCCTTGACTGGGGAGCGGTGACACAGTCTTGGTGGGGAGCCATAAAGCTGGCCAGGCCCTTAAAGACTGTTGCACTGCCTGGGATGTACATGCTGCTCGATCTACGCACATCCCCTGCTACCTTGCCCTCGGTACTGCGCCTTCTGCCACTAGCGCTGTCGGCTGGGAATTTTACCATCAGCTTGTCCGCAAGGGTCCTGTGGTATAGCAACACTCTCGAACCCCTTTCCTCTTCGGGAATCAGAGTGGGCAGGTTCTCCTTATACCGTGGATCGAGCAGTGTGTACACCCAGTAATCCGTCGTGGCCAGAATGCGTGCAACGCGAGGGTCACGAGAAAGGCATCCTAACATGAAGTCAGCCATGTGTGCCAGGGTACCTGTACGCAACACATGGCTGTCGTCACTAGGAAGATCACTTTCAGGATCCTCCTCCTCCTCCTCCTCCTCCTCCTCCTCAGGCCATACACGCTGAAAGGATGACAGGCAATCAGCCGGTGTACCGTCAGCAGCGGGCCAAGCTGTCTCTTCCCCCTCCTCCTCATCCTCCTCATGCTCCTCCTCCTCCTCCTGTACGTGCTGAGAAATAGACAGGAGGGTGCCCTGACTATCCAGCGGCATACTGTCTTCCCCCGCCCCCGTTTCCGAGCGCAAAGCAGCTGCCTTTATGGTTTGCAGGGAATTTCTCAATATGCATAGCAGACGAATGGTGACGCTAATGATTGTAGCATCGCCGCTCACCACCTGGGTAGACTCCTCAAAATTACCAAGGACATGGCAGATGTCTGCCAACCAGGCCCACTCTTCTGAAAGGAATTGAGGAGGCTGACTCCCACTGCGCCGCCCATGTTGGAGTTGGTATTCGACTATAGCTCTACGTTGTTCATAGAGCCTGGCCAACATGTGGAGCGTAGAGTTCCACCGTGTGGGCACGTCGCACAGCAGTCGGTGCACTGGCAGCTTAAAGTGATGTTGCAGGGTGCGCAGGGTGGCAGCGTCCGTGTGGGACTTGCGAAAATGTGCACAGAGCCGGCGCGCCTTTACGAGCAGGTCTGACAAGCGTGGGTAGCTTTTCAGAAAGCGCTGAACCACCAAATTAAAGACGTGGGCCAGGCATGGCACGTGCGTGAGGCTGCCGAGCTGCAGAGCCGCCACCAGGTTACGGCCGTTGTCACACACGACCATGCCCGGTTGGAGGCTCAGCGGCGCAAGCCAGCGGTCGGTCTGCTGTGTCAGACCCTGCAGCAGTTCGTGGGCCGTGTGCCTCTTATCGCCTAAGCTGAGTAGTTTCAGCACGGCCTGCTGACGCTTGCCCACCGCTGTGCTGCCACACCGCGCGACACCGACTGCTGGCGACATGCTGCTGCTAACACATCTTGATTGCGAGACAGAGGAGGAGGAGGAGGAGGAGGAGGGTGCTTTAGTGGAGGAAGCATACACCTCCGCAGATACCACCACCGAGCTGGGGCCCGCAATTCTGGGGGTGGGTAGAACATGAGCGGTCCCAGGCTCTGACTCTGTCCCAGCCTCCACTAAATTCACCCAATGTGCCGTCAGGGAGATGTAGTGGCCCTGCCCGCCTGTGCTTGTCCACGTGTCCGTAGTTAAGTGGAGCGTGGCAGTAACCGCGTTGGTGAGGGCGCGTACAATGTTGCGGGAGACGTGGTCGTGCAGGGCTGGGACGGCACATCGGGAAAAGTAGTGGCGACTGGGAACTGAGTAGCGCGGGGCCGCCGCCTCCATGATACTTTTGAAGGACTCCGTTTCCACAACCCTATACGGCAGCATCTCAAGGCTGATGAATTTTGCTATGCGGACGGTTAACGTTTGAGCGTGCGGGTGCGTGGCGGCGTACTTGCGCTTGCGCTCCAACAGTTGCGCAAGCGACGGCTGGACGGTGCGCTGAACTACACTGCTGGATGGGGCCGAGGACAGCGGAGGTGAGGGTGTGGGTGCAGGCCAGGAGACGGTAGTGCCTGTGTCCTGAGAGGGGGGTTGCATCTCAGTGGCAGGTTGGGGCACAGGGGGAGAGGCAGGGGTGCAAACCGGAGGTGCTGAACGGCCTTCGTCCCACCTTGCGGGGTGCTTGGCCATCATATGTCTGCGCATGGTGGTGGTGGTGAGGCTGTTGGTGTTGGCTCCCCGGCTGAGCTTTGCGCAACAAAGGTTGCACACCACTGTTCGTCGGTCGTCAGGCGTCTCTGTGAAAAACTGCCAGACCTTAGAGCACCTCGGCCTCTGCAGGGTGGCATGGCGCGAGGGGGCGCTTTGGGAAACACTTGGTGGATTATTCGGTCTGGCCCTGCCTCTACCCCTGGCCACCGCACTGCCTCTTGCAACCTGCCCTGCTGATGCCCTTGACTCCCCCTCTGAAGACCTGTCCTCCTGAGTAAGCGTTGCACACCAGGTGGGGTCAGTCACCTCATCGTCCTGCTGCTCTTCCTCCGAATCCTCTGTGCGCTGCTCCCTCGGACTTACTGCCTTTACTACTACCTCACTGCAAGACAACTGTGTCTGATCGTCATCGTCCTCCTCACCCACAGAAAGTTGTTGAGACAGTTGGCGGAAGTCCCCAGCCTCTTCCCCCGGACCCCGGGAACTTTCGAATGGTTGGGCATCAGTGACGATAAACTCCTCTGGTGGGAGAGGAACCGCTGCTGCCCAATCTAAGCAGGGGCCCGAGAACAGTTCCTGGGAGTGTTCCCGCTCCTGAGCAGGTGTTATTGTAGTGGAGTGAGGAGGCTGGGAGGAAGGAGGAGCAGCAGACAGAGGATTCGGATTGGCAGCAGTGGACGGCGCAGAACTGCGGGTAGACGATAGGTTGCTCAAAGCACTTTCTGCCATCCAGGACAGGACCTGCTCACACTGCTCATTTTCTATTAACCGTCTCCCGCGTGGACCCATTAATTGGGCGATGAATGTGGGGACACCAGAAACGTGCCTCTCTCCTAATCGCGCAGCAGTCGGCTGCGACACACCTGGATCAGGAGCTCGGCCTGTGCCCACACCCTGACTTGGCCCTCCGCGTCCTCGGCCGCGTCCATGTCCTCTAGGCCTACCCCTACCCCTCAGCATGCTGTATTACCAGTGATTTGATTTCACAGGCAGCTAATAAATTGGCGCAAGACTGCAGGCCAAATATAATTTTTTCCCTTTTTTGAAAACGAAAGGCCCCACTGCCTCTAGTGAATGAATAATCTAAGTTTAATAACTGTGCTGTGTCCCTGCTAATGTGTCACAGAACGTGAGGGTAGCAGAGTTATTAACTGTGGCAGAGCAGGTATTTTTTTTCCCAATTAAGGAAAGCAAATGGCGAAGCCAGGAGTAAAACGTAGCTGGGTGCGTATGATTTTTAAAGGTGTCACACGCAGCCGACACGTGTCCACCGCCCTTAGGACGGACAGAGGCCGGACAAATAGAATTATTTTCACTTGTTTTACAAGCAAAAGGCAGCACTGCGTATATTCAATAAATAATAACTGTGTTGTGGCCCTGCCTATACAATTCTTTCCCTGCAGTATCAATGGAGGGTGCAATGCTCTGCAGAAGCGATTTTGAGAAGCAAAAAAAAATGCAGCACAGCTAACAGCAGCCTGGACAGTACTGCACACGGATAAATATGGCCCTAGAAAGGACCGTTGAGGTTCTTGAAGGCTACACTCACTCCTAACACTCTCCCTGCCTATGCAGCACTTCTGTCCCTAATGCCAGGTGCAACGGTCTGCAGAGGCGATTTTGTGAAAAAAAAAATTGCCACTGCTAACAGCAGCCAACACACAGCTATCAGTGGCCCTAATAAGGACCTTTGGGGGGTCTTGAAGCCTACACTAACTACCAATTCTTTCCCTACAGCAGCTCCGGTACAAACAGCACTGTCCCTCAGCTAACTCACCAGGCATCTGAGCCGAACCGCGGGAGGGGCTGACTTTTATGTTCGGGTGACACCTGATCTTCCCAGCCACTCACAGCAGGGGGGTGGTATAGGGCTTGAACGTCACAGGGGGAAGTTGTAATGCCTTCCCTGTCTTTCAATTGGCCAGAAAAGCGCGCTAACGTCTCAGGGAAGGAAGTGAAAATAACCAGAACACCGCATGGTGTTCGTTACGAATAACGAACATCCCGAACACCCTAATATTCGCACGAATATCAAGCTCGGAAGAACACGTTCGCTCATCTCTAATAGAGATACATTTATAATTTGGTTCAAACTCTAATTAGAACAGCACACAAATCAACTTCAACGAGGGCCCATTCACACAGGCTCATTTTCTGTCTGTATTACATCAGTATTTTTTCTCGATGTAATATGGGCAGCACACAACACCATTGATTTGTGTTGGTCCATTCAAACGTGTTTTTTTATTGTTTGTTTAAAGACGCGCAGCATGCCCATATTTAATCACCCATTAAAGTCAATGAGATCACATGAAATGCAGCAATTATGCAACTGTGCGCGTATTCACTTAGTTTTTTTACACATGTTGCCAGAAGACAGTGGGGGAAAAAGTGACACCAATTGGGCCGTTTTTTTCATGCATGTAAAACACAGTGAATACATAAAAACGCATGCAAAATTCACACACACATACAGTGATAAGGCTACATTATTCACAGACCAAAATTTCATACGCCCATGTGAATGAGCCCTTAACCCTTTGCAATGCAATTTTGGATTAAGGGTTTCCTAGGGGTCTTTCTCTTTCTGCCATTATACAATGGCGCCATCTGCTGGCTAGAGCCAGTACTGCGGTATGGGACATGCTAGAGAGGCCCCCGACAACAGAACAGCCAGTAATATATAGTAAGAATACCCTGCCAGACGTATTCCGACATCGGAGCTGCACAGTCTTTAATCAGAATGTCTTTAGACGTCAGACAGTGGATTGGCAAGGGTTAATCACACTTAGGTTGACTTGACCTCTGGCTGCCACTTGCACCGTTCCTACTCACATGAGAAGAGTTCACTAAAATCTCTGGTTTACTTTACAGTATCCCACTGGTATGGCCACCTGTGTCCCCTTGTTTCCGCTAACCTCAACAAACACTCCTTCCGTCTGAGCCTTGTTTTGGCCTTTGACCAGTTCTATCTTTCATCCATGTTGCTCCAGCACTACCTATCTATTCTCCCCAACAGTGCCCTGTTTACAGACTACAGTCATCCTATTGACGAGTTGTCACAGGCTACTTCAGCTAACCACAGACCCCAGTGGTAAACCGCGGAGGTCTATGATTGGTTGCAGCAGTCTGTGACGTTCTGCTCAATGTCTGACTCTGGCGTGGTGACCGGATAGGTAGCGTTGGAGCAGGAGGAAGCCAGGACTGGTGAATATAGACCCATCTGTTGTTTCTGTGCATCAACAGAATATTGTTATGTAAGAAAATATAATGCTGCATTTAGATGTAACGATTATCGTTCAAAAAAATCATTAAAATGAGCAAAACTGAACAATATCATTTGGTTTAAATGTGAGCCAATGCCTGAATGTTGAATGAGATTCGTTCACTTTTCGTTCTTCGTTCAGATTCAGCAGGACTAAAAGTCATTATTTCTCTTTGCGTTTAAACACTCCTCACTTAGTGTTTCACATGGGAATGTGGTCAGAAACGCTCTTTTCTCCTTAGGGAGAGCAACTATATACTATAAACTAAGTGAGGAGACTCAAATGGCCACGCACGCTCCTCTGGGTAATATGCAAATAAGGGAGATGGAATAAAACCTCCACAGTGCCACCTATTGAAAGGCAGCATTCCTTCGAGTCAAAGTGGGACTTTTTATACAAGTCTTCTTACAATGACTGGGAATCAAAAGCAAAGCCAGACTCCATGTACATACAGCTGTTTCCGGGTTATTGCCCATCATCAGTGTACAGTAGGAGTCTGGCTTTTGCTAGTGAGAGGCCTGGGACAGGGGTCCATGTACATGGAGTCTGGCTTTGCTTTTGATTCCCAGTCATTGTAAGAAGACTTGTATAAAAAGTCCCACTTTGACTCGAAGGAATGCTGCCTTTCAATAGGTGGCACTGTGGAGGATTTATTCCATCTCCCTTATTTGCATATTACCCAGAGGAGCGTGCGTGGCCATTTGAGTCTCCTCACTTAGTTTATAGTATATAGTTGCTCTCCCTAAGGAGAAAAGAGCGTTTCTGACCCCTGTCCCAGGCCTCTCACTAGCAAAAGCCAGACTCCTACTGTACACTGATGATGGGCAATAACCCGGAAACAGCTGTATGTACATGGAGTCTGGCTTTTCTTTTGATTCCCAGTCATTGTAAGAAGACTTGTATAAAAAGTCCCACTTTGACTCGAAGGAATGCTGCCTTTCAATAGGTGGCACTGTGGAGGATTTATTACATGGGAATGTAAAACACTGAACGATAGGTGAACGACTCCCAATGAGGATCTGCCTGTCTAAACAGGCAGAGCAAACAAGTTATTGGTGATGTTACTTGCTCGTTCAAACAAGAATCGGCTCGTCTAAAAGGGCCTTTACTCAGAAAGCTCATTTAAAGAATTAACCAAAAAGGATGCAAAGAAACAAACACAGGCGTCTTATGTCTTCTTCAGAAGTGAATGAATTTTTTTCCATAAAACAAAGTGTTGACGGTTGTCAAATAAAAGCAAATAGGACTTGTGACATTGTTTGTCCAAGAATCTATATCCTTTCATAAATCAGCAAGGGTCAGATAGCTTTGTTCTCTGTAAATTGGTGAAATCACAATAAACAGCTAAAAAAAGCACAAAAGCAAAGGTTATGAGGTTATTGTTTCATATATATTACAGTGACAGTGAAGAATTGTTTTATTTGTTACTCCTGCAACAATCATAGGCCAATTCTACATTTACAAGGGTCCAGTCCTAACCAATTAAAGTGAACCTGAAATATGAAAAGTCATATTTGGTGTACAGGCAGATCTGTTTGAGCCAACAAATCAAAAAAAGTGTCAAAATGAACATTCTTTTCAACTATAGCAAAGACAGAATGATTATAAAACAAATCACTGAGAAAAAGAGCTGCACATAAACTAAAGCACATAAGCTTCAGTATGGGAGGCTCATAGAAATCTCCTATAACTTCCGAAAGGCTATATTTACATGGCTGATATTCTCGTACGACTTTTGTGTGTTGCAAGCCGCACAAAATTTGCATGTAAATAGAACCCACTGGAGCTATTTACAGAGGCGAGTTTTCCCTCACAGCGGCATATCTTAGTTCCGTACGAGTCTCGCACAAAAGTAGAACATGTGGTATCCTACACATTGCACAGCACATGGATGGGAATCTCAGGTGTGACTTAGAATCGGCCTTGGAAATATGGCCTTATGTAGTCAAAAACTATGCATGCTCAGCTTGTTGATTCTGTATGTTACTTTAATAGTAAGAGGGATATAAGGAACTGGTAAACCCCTTTGTCATTTCTTATTTCTAAGTGGAAATAAATGGTCATACAGGCAAGCAATCTGCCACCAAATATCTAATGTGTATTCAGCTTAGCTGACATCACTTGCTATTCTTATCACCAGCTGATGACCTAACAATGATGTTCAGCTGATATATGCAACACATGTCTGTACTTCATTTTGCAAGAATGTCATTAATTTATCCTTGCTTCACATTGCAGCTGTTAAAAGCAGGTGTCTCATGTCAGACATATATAGTGTATCCACAAAGTCAGTCATAAAAGTCTCAACTATCAAGAGAATGGAGATCCCCGTCTAAGGGAAAGGCGCTGCCCTACTTTCCCCCTTACAGAAAGCAGAGGCTTTGTGGCTAAGCTAAGCCCCACCGCTCCAGCCATGTGACTTGGCCAGGAGGAAACAGGAAGAAGTGCTGCGAAGAGGAGGCTCCACCCTTTCAGTGATGTCACTGCTGCGTTAACTGCAGCCACAGCAGAGGATAGTTAATGAGGCTAAGCCCCACCCCAGTGACATGTCCTAAATGTTCAAGAATGCTGGAGGTGCCTATCAGGCACCCTATATAAGAGGCTGAGGAGCTTTGCCAGAGCAAGCGCAGAGCTGTAATGCATGTTGGAGAGAAGCAAAACACCATAGGCAGCACAGCAGTGAGAAGCCTTCTGGAAGTGGTGGATGCTGTTGCCCAGCTGTTCCCCATGTTGTGCTGAGCAGCGTACACAGACATTATTGCATCAGGAGTGCTGTGAAATAATCAATAACAGTCAATAGCCTGCAGAAACACAGTGCAAGGGACCACCAAATGAAGGAACAAAAGGGCCCTGATAACTGGGGGCCAAAGATCAGTAGTTGCCTAGAGCTACAGAGGACTGGCCCAGAGGTTCAACTGTTTGTGGGAAAGAGAGCATCAGTGCAGAGTCTCCAACTCCAGGAAGACATTGAGACAACCATCTGGATTTCTGAGGACTCATGGTTGAGGAACGCTCCTGATTCCAGATTAGTCGGAGCCAGTCAAAACCAATACCATTGTGTAATTGACGTAAGTGAGGCCGACCTTACACACATGATCAATATCTTGGAATATGTTAAAGGAGGAAAAAAGGGAAAGGGAGACATGATAAAAACCTTAACCCTTTCCAATCTACTGTCTGACATCTTCCTACATTCTGATGGAAGTTTGTACAGCTCCAATGTCAGAAGACGTCCGACAGGGTATTCTTACTATCTATTGCCAGCCTCTCAGGCGCACACACACTGGCTTTAGCCAGCAGATGGCACTGTTGTATAACAACAAAAAGAGAAAGCCTTTTAGGAAACCCTGAATCCAAAATTGGATTGGAAAGAGTTAATATATGTTACAAGTATAAATAAGGTTTAGAGGAAAGTGTTTTCATTAGAAGGCTAAACACTAGAACAAGGGAGATTAGTTGAGATTATTTGGGGGAAAAGAATCAAAGCAATGTCAGAGAACCTTTTTTTACTGAAAGAGTAGTAGATTCTTGGAACAAACGTCCCGAAGATGTGGTTGTCAAGTCAACAATGAATGTAAGCTGCCTGTAATAAGGATAGGTCTATGCTTAGAGAGAAATATAAGGGCAGACTAGATGGTTCATGGGGGCAGGGATGCCTTTTTCTGCTGTCAATTTTCTATGTTTCTACAAAAAATAAACGGCCTCCGGAAAGTAGGGATTCATGAGATCTCTTACTGAGCACAATTTTCTTTTGTTCAATCTTCGTCTCTTTTTATTTCTTTGAACTCTTTCCTGATTTTCACGGACCTGGCAATTGATCCTTAATTGCGAGTGGCATTCTATACAATTGAGAGGAAATAGACTTAGCAGCTCTGCGATAAGAATAAAATGATCATCCCAAGTTATTTTCTGTCTTAATCACACAGTCAACTAAACAAGGCTTTATCTAAGATTTCAAAGCCATCAAACTCTTGTGGACATGACTGACTCAACTACTATATACCAATTTTGTTCTCTCAGTATGTAGTGGCAATAGAATAAACTGTGTCTGATGTCTACTGACAACACAAGTAGAAGGCAACAGAGATGAGTTTATATTGGTGCAGTGTTTAGTGCAAGACAGTGTGTATGTTGAGACTACATGAGGTCGATAAGTAATATCTAATTGGCCTATGAAACAGTAGGCCTGCCCACTGGAGGACTGTAGGAAAGGAGTAATTGACAGTGTGCCTGATAGAAAGCTATGGGACTCCTGAAGCTGAGATAGAGTCCCAGAGCTCCATGTTAACATATGCAACATATATCAATTCTAAGTACCTTTCATAAAATAAACATAGGTGATCTTTGAGCAAAATAACTAAAAAGACCCCTCTCCTGCTCCCTCATGTCATGAATGACTTTATCTTGCATGCTTTTTTGGAAGGATGTGTCACCCAGCTTAGGGCTGTGTAGATAGGTCTCTGATCATTTTCAAGTTTCATGGTTATAGGTGTGTCTCAGCTGCAAAGTAGGTTGGGTTAAGCCAGCAACCACTTCATAAAAATCTGGCCTTTGGTGGACTTGTTGTATATCATACAGACCCACCAGCCCAGCTAGAGTACTGTTCAAAGGTGAACAATTAAATTCTATATCTAGTGTTGCCTGCAACCACCAAAATTATTGTGCTGCTCGTTGTTATTGTAACCATCAAGCATTTGTGCCACTCTTGTAAAGACTAATAAAGTCATCTATTCAACTACTATGGTCTGTGAGCATTCTTAAAAGGGAATCCAGTAAGCATCCCTTACAAATTGCATATGCTACTTCTATCAGGGCGTAGCTGTAATCGGTGCAAGACATTTTGTCATACTTAGACCCCAAGCTTTATGAGCCCCATAAGGTCTTCCTTCATCATATAAGTGGACTAGTATTGTGAATAAGCCATTATAGAATCATAGAATGGTGGAGTTGGAAGGGTCCTCCAGGGTCATGGGGTCAACCCCCTGCTCGGTGCAGGATTCACTAAATCATTCCAGACCGATATTTGTCCAGCCTTTGAACACTTCCATTGAAGGAGAAGTCACCACCTTCCGTAATAACCTGTTCCACTCATTGATGACCCTCAGTGTCAGAAAGTTTTTTCTAATATCTAATTTGTGTCTCCTCCCTTTCAGTTTAATCCCATTGCTTCCAGTCTTTCCTTGTGCAAATGAGAATAGGGCTGATCCATCTGCACTGTGACAGCCCTTCAGATATTTGTAGACAGCTATTAAAGGGGTTGTCCCGAGGCATAAGTGAAATTTTTTTTTTTTGCCCAGTCCCCCTTCTAAAGCAAACATTACAATTTACACGTTTAAAGCGTTTTTAAAGATGGTTTATACTCACCATTCCAGCGTGTCATAAACTTATAAAAGTTCTTCTTTAAAGATGGCCGCCGGTCCTTTCCCAGGGATGCACCATGGTTTTCTCCCATGGTGCACCGCGGGTCTTCTCCCATGGTGCACCGTGGATGTCTTGCGTTCCACTGCCGATTACAGCCACCTAATTGGCTGATCGGCACCACGTGACGGGGCGGAGCTACGATGACGACGCGCAGACCAGCTCTCCGGCGCGAGCACACAGCAGAAGACCAGACTGCGCAAGCGCGTCTAAAGAAGCAAGAAGACACCGAAATTAGACGGCTCCATGGAGACGGGGACGCCAGCAACGGAGTGGGTAAGTGAATAACTTCTGTATGGCTCATATTTAATGCACGATGTATATTACAAAGTGCATTAATATGGCCATACAGAAGTGTATAACCCCACTTGCTTTCGCAGGACAACCCCTTTAAGTCTCCTCTCAGCCTTCTTTTTTGCAGCTAAACATTCCCAGATCCTTTAACGGTTCCTCATTGGACATGATTTGCAGACCGCTCACCATCTTGGTAGCTCTTCTCTGAACTTGCTCCAGTTTATCTATGTCTTTTTTTAAGGGGGGTGCCCAGAGCTGGACACAGTATTCCAGATGAGGTCTGACTAGGCAAGAGTAGAGGGAGGGGGGGGGGGATAATTACCTCACATGATCTAGACTCCATGCTTCTCTTTATACATCCCAGAATTGTGTTTACCTTTTTGGCTGCTGTATCACATTGTTAACTCATGTCCAGTGTATGATCTATTAGTATACCAAAGTATTTTTCACATGTGCTGTTGCTTAGCCCAATTCCTCCCATTCTGTATGTGCTTTTTTCATTTTTCTTGCCAAGATGTAGGACTTTGCATTTCTCCTTGTTAAATACCATTCTGTTATTCACCACCCACTGTTCAAGCTTTTCTAGATCTTTTTGAATACTCTCTCTTCTCTAGTGTTAGCCTTTCCTCCTAGCTTTGTGTTGTCGGCAAATTTGATCAGTTTCCCATCAATTGCCTCCTCCAGATCATTTATAAAAATTTTGAACAATACTGAGCCTAGGACAGAGCGTTGTGGTACCCCACTTGATACATTCTTCAACTTGGATGTGCAGCCATTTATGACCACTCTTTGAGTACCATCACTTAGCCAGTTGTAAATCCACCTACAGTTCCCTTGTTAAGTCCATTTTCAATAAGTATGATATGAGATACTTTGATAAATGCATTACTAAAGTCAAGATATACTATATCCACCATATTTCCCTGATCAACCCAGTCAGTGATTCTGTCATTAAAGGAAATTAGATTAATCTGGCAAGACTTGTTTGCTACAAACCCATGATGGCCCTGGTTAATTACTCCATTTTTATCCAAGTACTTGCATACTTGCTGTTTAATAATTTGTTCAGAGATCTTTCCCAATATAGAAGTCAGGCTCACAAGCATGTAGCTTCCTGGATCCACCTTCTTCCCTTTTTTTAGATAGGGACAATATTTGCCCTTTTCCATTCTTCTGAGACTTCTCCTGTTCTCCAGGAATTTTCAAAGATTATGGCGAGTGCTTCAGCAATTACCTACGCTGCTTCCTTTAGTATCCTAGGATATAATTCATCTGGACCTTGAGACTTGAATTCATTTAAGTTAGCTAAGTGTTCCCTCACCATCTCTCTGCTTATAGATAGCCTGCATTCTTTTATTTCCCCAATAGCACAGGGAAGATCAGTTGATGTTCCATCTACTTTCTGAGAGAAAACAGATACAAAATAGGAATTTAAAAAGTTCGGCCTTCTCAACATCATTTTTAACCAATTCACCATTTACATCTTGTAAGCATCCAATAGCATCTTTGACTTTTCTTTTGCTTTTGACATACCCCCAAAATCCTTTTTATTGCTTTTGGTCTCTGTTGCAAGCCTCAATTCATTATTAGCTTTAGCTTTTCTGAAACTTGCCCTGCAGTTTCTACAGACTGCATTATATTTTATTTAGATATTTCCTCCTCTTTCTGTCAGGGAAATTCCAAGTACAACACCAATCAGGCCCACCCCAAATGTCCCGCTGTCGACGATAAGGAAGAAACACCACACACAGGAGTCTGGTCTAGCTCCTCACACGGGAGAAAAAAACTGCGCTCTTTATTACAGATTACATGAGATCTTATACCCTCTGCCCCCTCACCTCCAAGGGGTGATGGGCTTATAACCATATATGGGCAGTCCGGTTTTCTGGCCTGAGACAGTGAGGCGCCTCTGGCTTATGTACAGAAAATCACGTATTTAATTAACTCCAGTGCAAAGAATCACCCACTCAATTCTAAGAAAGCGGCTTTAAGCATGCATTCTTCGTATCTCTTTCTCCCCTCCTCCACTTCGTCCTTCGTCTGGTTCCTTTGGACATTCTTTCTCTGTTTTGCCTTGCAAAGCATCTTGGCATATCTGATATAAGGCGAAGTATTAAAGTTTTTTTTTTTTCATAGAGTTAGTACACATATGAGAATAAAAGTTAGTATACATATAAAAAGAAAGGCACATAACTATATCTATATGAATGTATATATTCCAGTGTTTTCTTTTCTACCTGCAAGGATATATATGTATCCTTCTCAAACCCCCCTAAAAAAAAAACTTAATACGGAGATCGACTACCAGGCCTCGCACTCTCCCTCGTGTCAGGGTTTCCCCACTGCCCGTAAAGCCCTACTCCTAAGGGGGGGGGGGATCCCTACCTCACCTCAGAAGGAGGCCATGGATTCCCTGGGCCCATTTCCGGGCATCCATACCCTCCATCTGTAAGAGTTAACACCCCGTAGGATGTGCCCTCGCCGGAACCTAGGGTCTTCTGCGCTGTCCCTAGGCATATGGGAATTCCACTGACAATTCATCTTAGGAGACCGAGGTAGGTATAGTACTAGTCCATCTCTCCGTTTCTTTGGTAGTGTACCGTAGTTGGCATGGTTGGGACTGGCTCTTCATCCTTTTGAAACAAAGGGAATGTCGGTGTCACATTGTCCAGTCCCTTACTCACACTCTTTTTGATCAGAGGGAAAATACAAGTACAGGAAATCAGTAAAACCAGCAAAACAATGCCTAGGATTGAACCCATTTGAATCAGGAGTTTTTTCCATCCCGTCAACCAAGAAAAATATTGATCCCAGGGATCTGTAACCCCTGAGTTCCTCTTGAGTTCTTCTGATAGGCTAGCTAATTTTTTAATAGCGACAGTCACTTTACCTGTAGGTCCGGTGTTATCAGGAATGTAGGTGCAGCAAGTTTCGCCGATCATCTTGCATACTCCACCTTTTTCTGCTAAAATCATATCCAGGGCCACTCTATTTTGGAATGCCATGGATGCAGTGGGCCCTAACTGGTCAGCTAGCCCTTGTAAAACATCTCTGGTGTAGTTTACAAACCTCTGCTGATTATAATAAATGTAATTTATCCAGTTTACATTCTTGTTAATAGTGACAATAGCAAATAAGGATTCAAAACCTGCTTTAACCTGATCCCTGGCCTTAAATTCATCTGGCACCCCCCTTGGCACTCCTATTGCATCTATGTATACATGTGGATCAAAACTACCACCTGGAGTGTCAACTTCTCTCTTAGCACGGTGTGGTGTTAGATTCTCAGAGTAATCTGCCTGTAATATGTGTAAGGGCATTAAGGCTTTGGCCAGGGCACACTCCCCAGTCCAATCCCCCTCAAGCCTGGTATGTATCTTACCGTCTCCGCATAGCCAGTAAACATCTCCCAGAGACTGGATCTGCCTCTGTGCCCGGGCGCCATCTTTCCTACTGGCACAATAACCATCAGTGAAGTTTCCCAGAAATCTGCCAGTATCATAATTGACAAAACAAGTGTAATTCCCAGGATATACTGTAATACCTTCCACGGATTGGGGCACCTTAACGATGATGGGGTATTCATTCTTCCATTTCTCACACTCTGTCTCATTTGCGGTGGTGTTAGTATACAGACTAATAAAACAAGTTTCATGATTTTCAGGTAATTCAAGGGGGACTGTGCCCAGATGGGGCCTAGCCTTACCGCAAACATAACAGTCAGTCTGGTTATAAGTGTCTGCATTGTATTTCATCCATTCCAACCATAGATTGCGGTCAAAGAAACCTGTTTCTATGGCCATGGTGTCTTCAAAGGTAGGATTGGCTATGGCCATAATTCTGCTTTCTATTTTCATTTTGGGGGCAAGTGGTTTTGTTGGACCTACAGGTTTTAATGGCTGTACCCATCTGGGGTCACCGTTCATGTCTGCAATTTTGAATTTTCCCAAAGGATCATCAGTCCCCCCCTGCACCCACACTCCCAGTAAGTAGTTACCTGCATCTCCTGACCCAGGATTTTCAATGGTCAGTGTCAAAGGCATGTTAGCCCATGGTCTCCATTTCTATAACTCCTTCCCCGTCGTAGTAATGTCATTCGGCTAATCAGTGATTTCCCATTTTGGTCCTTCTTATTTTGTGCACTCTGAGGCTTGTATCCCCAATCGTTTCCAGTGTTCCAACCTACTGCCCCCCAATTTTTGCATTCTGTCCCCCAGTGTTCATCTGTGACACATATATACATTTCTCCCTGAGTGTAGCGTTCATATTGTCCGTTTGATTGTATGCGCTTGTCTTGATCCCTGAAACAGGGGGCTATTGTACAGTAGTCAAAGGTGTATGTGGCTACGTGTGTATTTGAGGAATTATACCACAATGTCACTTCCCCTTCATATTCTCTGGACCAAGGGTTCCAGTTTCCCCCCTGTCCTGCCCCTGAACGCGTGACGGCAACTTCTGCCCAGGCCGCCCCCCCTGCCCACAGTAGGTAAAGGATATGCAGGATCATGAGTTCGGTGCTCCGGGGTCCGGGGCCTTCTTGCAGTGTGAGGCGTGGATCCAAGTAGGCTTTCCCTCGAGCTTGACTGCAGTCGGGGTGGTGAGCAACACCTGGTAGGGGCCTTCAAACCGGGTTTCTAGTCCTTCTCTCTCAAACTTTTTCACATAGACCCGGTCTCCTGGTTTCAGATCGTGACACTCCTCTGTGGGACCTGGGAGAGAAGCCGAGACTGCAGAATGCGTTACTGACAATTCTTTAGCGAGGCCAACAACAAAGTTAACAAGAGAATCACTTCCTAAACTCAATTGCTGTGGTATGTACCCCCCCACCCGTGGGGGACCCCCAAACAGAATCTCATAAGGGGACAGTTTAGCTGGACCACCTGGGGTAGTCCTAACGGAGTAGAGGGCAATGGGGAGGATCTCTGTCCAGGGCAATTTCAGCTCTTGTGTGGCCTTCAAGATCTTATTTTTCAGTGTGCCATTAAGTCTCTCAACCTTGCCACTGCTTTGTGGGTGGTACGGGGTGTGGAGTCCTAAGTCTGCGCCCACCAGTTTCCAGAGGGAACGGGTTACACTGGCTGTGAAGGCGGGGCCCTGATCACTTTCAATGACCTCTGGGACTCCAAATCTGCAAACAAGTTCAGTAAGGAGCTTCTTAACCGTGGTGGTCGCTGTCATATTTACCACCGGGTATGCCTCAGGCCACCCAGAGAACATATCCACCACCACTAAGGCATAGCGGTACTTTCCAGCCTTGGGAAGCTGGACGTGGTCTATCTGGATCCTCTGGAATGGGTACAAAGGCTTTGCAAGGTGTTGGGGAGGTACTTTGACAGTTTGTCCTGGGTTACATTTCCCACATGCTTCACAGGTCCTGGTGAAATTAGCCATCAAAGTGGTAATCCCTGGAGCATAATAGATTTGCTTGACGACAGCATGCATCTGTTGCTTCCCCCTGTGTGTCAGTCCATGGGCCCACTGTACTACAGCGGGGTACAGTGCTCTGGGCAAACAAAGGAGTCCCCGTACTCTGATCAGCTTAGTTCTTGGGTCTTCTTCTGCTCCATCTTCTTCCCAAGAGATCTTTTCTTCTGGTGGAGCCATCCGCTGGAAGTGTCTCAGTATATCCATTGGGGTAGGTGTCTTCTTCTCTTCTTCTTCTGTTTTCTGGTTGGTCTTTGCAGTGGCTCTGGTATGAACTATCATCAGCTGCTCTCCTTCCTCTTGTATTGCGGCAGCCTTCGCGGCCTGGTCAGCCAGATGGTTTCCTTGAGCTTGTTCTGAGTCCAGTTTCCCGTGAGCCTTGACCTTTATGATGGCAACTAGCTCTGGGAGCGTGAGGGCTTGTAGTAGTTCTTCAATTGCTTCAGCATTCTTCACAGGGCTTCCGTTGGCCGTCTTATAACCCCTCATCTTCCAGATCTGTCCAAAATCAGTAGCTTCTCCAAAAGCGTACCGTGAATCCGTATAGATGTTTGCGGTTTTCCCTTCTGCCAGTTGACATGCCACCGCTAAGGCTTGTAGTTCCGCTTCTTGTGCTGACCTTGATGGTGGTAGCGCTCCGGATGCCAGGACAGTAGTCTGTGAAGTGACAGCCCATCCGGTATGGAAACGTCCCTGGTCATCAGCAAACCTGGAGCCATCGGTGTACATGACAAAATCTGGATTGGAGATGGGGGTTGTTGAAAAGTTCTGAGGTAGGGAGCCCTGCTGTTCCAGCAGTTGTAGACAGTCATGGTCTGGCGGCTGACCGGGGAGTTCAGGGGGACCTTGGTCCTTCACTTCATCATCCCCCCTTGCGAGAGGAAGGAGAGTCGCTGGGTTGAGAGTGGTACAGGTAGCAAGGGTGACATTGGAAGGGAGTAAGAGTTCACATTGCAGGCGAGTGTGGCGTGCCTGTGAGATGAGAGACCTCTGTGAAACCTTCAAGATGGCGTTGATGTCATGAGGGGAGAACACGGTCACCGGGTGCCCAAGCACAATGTCCGAAGTCTTGTGAAGCATCAGCTGGGCTGCAATGACTGCTTTCATGCAGACCGGGGTTGCCTGAGCAACAGAGTCAAGTTGAGCAGAGTAGTACCCAAGTGGTTTGAAACGTTCAGCTGCCTTTTGGGCAAGCACACCGGAGGCATGGCCAATGGTTTCAGAGATGAAAAGAGAGAATGGTTTGTTGTAGTCCGGTAGCCCAAGGGCAGGGGCAGAGAGGATAGCTTGCTTCAGGAGGGTCACCCCTTCAGTGACTGTTATCATCGTGGCAGAGTTGGAGGCAAAATTTGGAGTAGACAGACAGGCGTACAGTGGGGCCATGATGCGGGAAGCCTCAGGGATCCATTGGCGACAGTATGTGACCAGTCCTAAGAAAGCTTGAAGCTGCTTAACAGTCACCGGAGTTGGCATAGAAGAGATGGCAGCCTGGCGTTCAGGGGTAAGATGCTTAACCCCTGCAGAGATGCAGTGCCCCAGAAAAATGACTCTGGGTGCACACCACTGGAGCTTCTGGAGAGAGACTTTGCAGTTGAGATCTGAAAGCACATGAAGCAACCTGATGGACCAGAATTCACATTCCTGCAAGGAGGGACCACAAAGAAGCAAATCATCCACGTATTGCAGCAGGCAGATGTCTGGAGGGAGTGTGGAGATGAATGGCAGAAGACACGACTGCAGGGCCTGTGAAAATTGATTAGGAGAGTTCTGGGCACCCTGAGGCATCCTGGTCAAGGTGTATTGAGCGCCCTCAAAAGTGAAGGCAAAAAGATACTGGGAGTCTGGGTCCAATGGGACACTGAAAAAGGCGTTGGTAAGATCCAGTACGGTGAAGTAGGTGGAGGTAGCAGGCACTTGGGATAACAAAGTATTTGGGTTGGGAACTACCGGTGTTTCCAAAATGGTGACAGCGTTAACTGCGCGTAGATCTTGAACAAGTCTGTATGCATCCGGTTGTCCCTTTGGGGTTTTCTTCTTGACCGGGAACAGGGGTGTATTCGCAGGTGATGTACAGCGGATAAGCACTCCAGCCTTCAAGAGACAGAGGATCTGTTCCCGGAGAGAATTAGGTTGTGTAGTCCTCAGAGGATATTGTGGTACTCGAGGTGGCAGTGCACCTGGCTTGAGTAGAACTTTCACTGGGGGAACCGGCAGAAGGCCAACATCATCCGGGCCTGTGGCCCACAAGGCAGGTGGAAAGCACGGTATTAAGTGAGATGGCAGTGATGTGGGGGATGATTCTTCAAAGTTCGAGTGCATCAACAAGGGAATGCAGGTAAGCAAGCAGGTCTCCTCTGGGGTTGGCTTCAGGTCTCCAAGTGACACACAAATGCCAGAATCTGAGTATGTGATGGTGGCATGTAACTTCTGTAGTAAGTCAGTTCCCAAGAGGTTGAGAGGGCACGTCGGGGAGACAAGGAACTGAGACAGGATAGCCTGGGTGTGAGGTCCCACTTGAAGGGGAGCAGTAAGGGGAGCAGACCTAGGTTCTCCATCAACTCCAACGCAGGAGACAGTATTGGAAGAAATGGGCAGACTGGCATTTTGAACGTCCACAGCTCTCAAGACTGATCTTGCAGCCCCAGTGTCCACAAGGAAGGAAAAAGGCGTTCCCTCTATCTCTAAGGAGGCCGTACAGAGGGGACCGGAGGGTTTCATAGTAGGCAAGGCAAAGAGAGGGGCGGACACGGGGGCTTCCGATTGTCAACGTGAATGCTGGAAATGTTGACCTTGAGGGTTGCCATTAGGTGCCTGAGGATGGCCTAATCCTCCTTCAGGGTTCCCAAATTGCTGGGCAGTGTTCACCGCTGCACGCTGATCTGATCTGCCGTTGTCCATTGGCGCGCGCCTTCGGCAAAACTTTCTGATGTGACCATACTTCCCACACGCGAAGCATTGAGGTCTTGGCATCTGAAATCCAGGGAACTGCTGGCCCTGTTGGGGGGCATACGGATAAGAAGCCAGTTGGGAGTACATTTGCTGCGGAGCCAGTTGGGGGTACATTTGCAGCGGTTGCTGGAGATACTGTGGCTGAAAAGATTGTGTCTGAGGTGGGAACAATTGTTGTGGATACTGGGCAATGACTGGTGCCTGTGGAGGGGGGGGGGCTGTGTCCAGTGCTGGCTGTTGGGCGGCGGGGGTCACAGGCATAACTGGGGTGGTTGGCTTTGTGTACGAGGTTCCTTCGCTTGCCTCTTCATCTGTGAGAGACAATTGGACGAGTTGAGTCACTGTCTTCTTGGGTGGGCATGCCTTCTCATAGGATTTAGCGATCAGCAATAACTGCTTGGGTGGCATATCCGAGTGTTCAGGACGGGCTTTAGACAGTGGCAGGCCGATTGTGGGCTTCAGGCCTTCAACAAAGGATTTATTGAAAAGAACACGATGTGTAGGGGTAGAAATATCAAATCCATGATCAGAGAACAAAAGTTGCAACCTGGAGTAGAATTTTTCCACAGACTCTGTATCTTCCTGAGTAGAATCCAGTAGAGATGCAGTAGCATCTGCCAGTCTGTCTTTAGCCCAAGTATGTAGCTTGAAACAGAACCTGACACCGGATTGGTACGAGGTGTCATCCGGGTCCTCTAAGATGGCTGCGTAGATAATGGGCCAGAAGTTGGAGCCCGCAGCCAAGCTGCAGATATGGACCAGGTCACGGTGGGCTGCAGAGTATATGCCCTGTAACTAGCAAACTGCCCGATAGAAGGACATGGGTGACTTTTCTGGGTCTGGGAGCTGTTTCACCATGGCAGAAACCTCTTTAGGGGGAAACCCCTCATACCTGGTACCCTGTGTTGGCATGAGAGGCGTAATCGGTACCAACGGGGCAGGGGTAGGCTCCTGATCAGGGGACACTGGACGTGACAGGTGTGAGGGACCCCTGCCCCGTGTGATGACTTCTTGCATGAGGGGAAGGATCTCGGGGGAATTTGTGCAGATACGGATCTCTTTAAGAAGAGGCACGGGTTTGTGCATCTTAATGGTGTTTAACATAATAGCTATACAGTCCTTCTTTGGAAATCCGAAGAGTCCTGTAGAAATCAAGGGGATAGACACTGAAGTAAACTTTTCCACCCGGCAGGTGGCGAGGACACCATCTACTGTGTCCTGCAGGATGGCTGCTGAATGCTGTGGGTCACCATGATCATATATAGGCCCTACTGCATGAATAATACTCCCACAGGGGAGGTTGCCGGGGCCCGTCAGGGCTATGGCCCCTGGTCTGATTGGACCCGACTCCTCCAGTAACCTATCACAATCGAGTTGGATAGTCGGGCCACCCTTCTCTGCTATTTGCTTGGCTAGTCCTCCCTTGTGTTTTAAATTGGAGTTAGCAGGGTTTACTATGGCGTCAGTACGGTGAGTAGTGATGTCACCTAGGCCTAATGCCAAGATACACCGTCCAGTCCATAGGGGAACCAGATGGTGTTCAGTCCACTGCTCCTCATATGTGTTGGAGGTCGGCGGCAAGAATTGGATCCGGGCCTGTTGCGACCGGTCCCATTGATTAGGGGTAGAAGCTACAACTCCCCGTCCTTGCAGTACAGGGGAGGCCTCAGTGAAAGAATTGGGGGAAGGAACGTAGGATGGCTGGGGGGGTGCGGAAGGAGACGGAGGAGGGTGGTGGCGGGGGCTTGGAGGCCTGGGGGAGAGGTCCGGCGGGGCCGGATACCTGGCCTCGCAGACTGAGGCCTCGGCCTGTAGTGGAGTATCTCCCGATACTTGGCTAACGGGATCCGGGAGAGAATCATGGCCTGTTATGGCTGATCTCCTGTGTGCCATCCTCTCCATAAACTCCGGGGTACGCAGAAGTTGCGCAAGTTCCATAGACGGGAAAATGGGTGCTACAGTATCCGGCAGCAGTGGATGACCACCAGGGGGGACATAAAAGGAGCCATCCGGTAGTAATACGGGATATAAGAATGTGTGGTTGGCAGTTGGCCGCAGTTGGTTGGCAGGTGTATCAATATGGCCGCCGGAAATGAGATCATGACGTAGTTCCGGGTCTGGAGAGGAAGAGGTGGGGGCTACTGTGCCAACCCTGGGAGGAAGTGGAGGAGGCGGTAGAGGGGAAGTGGAAGGGGCTGGAGGAGGAGGAGGAGGAGGCAACGGAGGGGAAGGGGAAAGGGCTGGTGGTGGAGGGGGAGGTGGAAATTCCGGAGGTGGCAGTGACGTGACAGGAGGTGGTCTGGGGGGCGTGACAATTAACACAGTATTCCATGGAGGGTGGGTTCTGTTGGCCACAATGATGACACTCCCAAAATTTTGTGCGGTCGCCATTACAGGGCGGCGGCCGCTCACATACAGGCATTTTTCCAGGCAAATAATACATGAACATACTTATTTTTCCCTGATTGTCCCTTTGCTCCTCCTCAACCCAACCCTCTTTTGCAATTTCAGCTGCCGTTTTCTGCCACATTTCAGCACTTTCTAGTAACCCTTTGTCTCTCAAGGCACCCCTCTTAGTCCTAAGAACCTCCTCCTAGTCGCCATACTGCAATCTGCCGTGCAGGTCCATGTCACATATTTTCATAAGAGATTTCGTACATTTTACAAATTGTGATCCTTGTCTCTCTGCCACCAATTCATCTGCTCGGCGGCGGCCCTTAAGGGGCTCCGCCTTCCTCAGTAAGGTCTTGTACATATTAAAACAACAGCAACAATAATAAAAATAACACGCTCCACAGAGTATATCCTTCTGACCCGAATTGTTAGCCCCTTATATACGGCAAGACAACCGAAGGTATCTCCTTCTATGGAGCCAATCCCAAAGAGTGCATCCCTCTACTCAGCTAAACCTTCAACAACTAAACTAAACTAGACCGGAGGGTTCCTTCGTCTATGGGATCTGTCTCACAGAGTGCTTCCCTCTCCTCAGCTAAACCATTAACGACTAAATAAACTCACATGGAGGGTTCCTTCGTCTGTGAGACCAAATGAAAAGTAAGAGAAGAGGAGAGAAGAGAAAAGAGAAAAAAAAAAAAAAATTCTGCAGATACAACAAACAATCTCCACTATTGCTAAAACAATATGCAACTCAGCAACAAATAAACTATCGACCAGTCCCTGGATGGGCGATTGGTGTGCTATCACGGTCAGTGGTCCGTGACGACAAACCCGGAGCCCACACGAGTTACCGTGTAGAACTCTTAACCCAATCCGTCCGGTCACAAAACACAGATAGTCCCTCCTGCTGCAAGACTCTCAGCGTAAAACACAACATAAATATATGTTTGTCTTACCTGGAGTTCTGTGAGTTGATCAGGCTCGGTTTGCAGCAGGACAGCTTCTCAGTGGCGTGGATCCGGGTGAATTGCGCTGTAAGCTCCAGCTTTGACGCCCCAGTTGGTTGCGCCAATTTGTCAGGGAAATTCCAAGTACAACACCAATCAGGCCCACCCCAAATGTCCCGCTGTCGACGATAAGGAAGAAACACCACACACAGGAGTCTGGTCTAGCTCCTCACACGGGAGAAAAAAACTGCGCTCTTTATTACAGATTACATGAGATCTTATACCCTCTGCCCCCTCACCTCCAAGGGGTGATGGGCTTATAACCATATATGGGCAGTCCGGTTTTCTGGCCTGAGACAGTGAGGCGCCTCTGGCTTATGTACAGAAAATCACGTATTTAATTAACTCCAGTGCAAAGAATCACCCACTCAATTCTAAGAAAGCGGCTTTAAGCATGCATTCTTCGTATCTCTTTCTCCCCTCCTTCACTTCGTCCTTCGTCTGGTTCCTTTGGACATTCTTTCTCTGTTTTGCCTTGCAAAGCATCTTGGCATATCTGATATAAGGCGAAGTATTAAAGTTGTTTTTTTTTCATAGAGTTAGTACACATATGAGAATAAAAGTTAGTATACATATAAAAAGAAAGGCACATAACTATATCTATATGAATGTATATATTCCAGTGTTTTCTTTTCTACCTGCAAGGATATATATGTATCCTTCTCATTTCCATTTGATAAACATATTTTTCTTCGTTTTTAACACGTGTGCAAGTTCTGTGTTCATCCATCCTGGTCTCTTTAAATGCTTCCCATTCTTACTTCTTTTAGGGATTGTTAACGATTGTGCTTTGAGAATCTCATTTCGCAATATGTCCCAACCTTCTTGGACATTTCTGTCCTTCAGAACATCCCGCTATTGGATTCTTCCTACCAGATTTTCTGAGTTCATTAAAATCTGCCTTTCAGAAATCCAACCTTGAGGTCTGAGTCTTCTCAGGTCTTCCTCCCATTTTTATAAAAAAAATCAAGGATAGCATGATCACTGCCTCCTAAAGTTCCAGCCACCCTTACTTCCTCAACCATGTCCTCACTGTTGGTAAGAATTAGGTGCAAGATAGCAGATCACCCTGTTTTCTCTTCAATATTTTGGAAGATAACATTGTCAGCAAGAAATTATTGGCTCCATTACTTTTACCTGAAAGAGATTCCCAACAAATGTCCGGATAGTTATAATCTCCCATAATCACAATGTCATGCTTTTTTGAGAGCTTGGCCATACGATGTAGAAAAAGTTCATCCATTATCTTCTGCTTGTCCAGGTGGCCTATGGTAAATGCCTACAATGGTGTCATTTCCTTTAGAGTTGAATTTGACTTTTAGAATTGGGGTCTAGCAGCTTTAAATTTTAAGTAACTAATGAATGAATTCTCATTAGTCACCCTGTTGATGGCCATGTTTACACGGAACATCTGTTGCTTACATTTGCTCTATTGAGTGACTATTCAGACTATACTTGTCCAATATAAAGCCATCCTTAAATGGTAGTTTTACAGATGACTATAATTTGACTCCCAAAACCTGTATGATCAAATGAAACAGGATTAGGAAACATGGCTATTTTCTTTCAAAACCAGTGCTACATGGTCTAGTATCCACTGTTTGTCGCTGAATTGCAGCATAGCTCCATTGAACTGAATGAAATACTACTAGATGTGCTTGATGTTTTCAGGCTTGCAATAGATAAAAAAGCAACAGATAAGGAGTTTGGAAATGTTCTATATCCAGCTATGTACATATCTTTTTTTACAGGGCCTTATCTTATTATTAATTGGTAAAATTTCAGCCGCAGTTCAGAAGGCCAGTGAATTTGCTGGTGACAGAATACAAGAGCCTACACTTAATCATCTGCCTCGTTAAACATGAATATGTTAGTTGGCAGATGAAGGGGAGATTCCCATTGCCTGACATAGGCTTCTAGTTCTCAAGATTTATAATGAACTAACTTGATGCTGCTTAGAATTGCACTGAATTGAACTCCCTTATCTGTCTGTACCTGAAGAACAAAAATCATGAATAGTTTATTTGTCCTGAAATATTTAACATGAAATACTTTAGAGTGTTTGTGGAAAACCCCTAATCTTTCACACAAGACTGTATTGTTAGGCTTTCTTCTCACAAAGTTTTTTTTTTTGCATTTCAAAAATAAGTGTTTGTAAAAATGCAGTCATCTGTTTAAAGAGAACATTTTTTAAAAATATGTTTTTGCAGTGTTTTCTGCAAAATAAAATGATTGAGTACCTCGGTTGTTTATTGTGCTTTTTTTTGCTGCCACTTTTTGCATAAAAGTCATTTGATCTAAACACAAAACACATTAACATATGTGGTTTGTGTTTGTGCAGAAGCAAAAAGCAATGGATGTCTGTGGGAGAAAAAGGCCGCTTTTTTGGGCCAAGTGCTGTCCATGTATTTTAAAGGATAGGATACGGCCCTATTATAGCCTATGGGGCTATACACATACCTACCAGGGTAGGTCTTATTTTCAGGGAAACAGGTATGCACCTAGCCAGAGATTGGTTTCACGCATTCTGAAAAAATATGCAACAGAAAATTCCACACAAAAATCCACATGTCTAGCGTATGGAACACATGCACCAAAAAGTCAAAATGCAACACAAGTGAAGTAAAACATCACAGAAAAAAGAGCACACACTGTTTGTAATATTTCATTGATTTACAGCTACTTTAATATCTGATAACTATGTATAAATATATCAAGGAACAATACAGAGATCTCTTCTATCATTTATTTATACCCAGCACTGTGACTGTAACAATGGGGCTATCCTCTATGTCTATAGGAAAGAAGCTTTCTACACCGACACAGAAGGGGGGGTTCTTTACTGTAAGAGCAGAAAGACTATGGAACTCTCTGCCTGAGGATGTGGTGATGACAAATTGGATAAAAGAGTTTAAGAGGAACCTGGACACCTTTCATGAGTGTAACAATCTTACATGTTATAGTCACTAATTACTTCAAAAGGTTGGTGATCAAGGGCGTAGTTCTAATTACCAAATTTTGAGTCAAGAAGGATTTTTCCTAAATTGAAGGAAACTGGCTTCTCCCTCATTGGGGGTTTCTGCCTTCCTCTGGATCAACATAGGGGGAAATAGTCTGAACTAAATGGACACGAGTCTTTTTGCAGCTTAATATACCATGTTACTTTGATAGATTTACCCTAAAAGAAAGCAAGTAAAAATGCCACAAAAAACGTGGTGTTTAGATGCTGTGTTTTTCCTGGCTTTTTTGAGGCAGAAATGATCACCATCAGATGTTAGGTGTAGGTCTATAAGATTTAGGAAATGCACTACAAACGTTTTTGTTTAGTTGTTCTTTGCTTTTCTTATGTTTTTTTTTTGTGTCCATGGCATTATTTTACAACCACAGTTTCACGTTCGTCCTGGACTGCCAAAAAGAACAGGGTACTGGGGGCAGCCAGGATGGACATGGGAACTAGCTTGTACAGGTGGCTAGAGCAGAACAGACAGAGAGCACCTCTGTAGGAAGGTGGAAGCATGTCCCTAAAATAACAGGGAGATAAAGGGTCCCTGCCTGAAAGCGGAGTAATCGCCTCGATAAAGATGGCCCCACTGTCTTCTTCCTGGGCCCAGACTGTCCCTATAGGGAGCCCCGCAGAGTTGAACAGATACAACAAAATCAGAATGATAAAGAAAACATACAACTGACAGGAAAAAACAGAACAAGTAAAGACAAACAATGGACACAAACAGAGAATAAACCAGAGCATAGGAGCCAGACACACAGTAGCTCTGAGCAGGCTGATTGCTCAGGGATCACTGAAAAATTATTCGGCACTCCCGTGGGAGAAGCTGATTGGCTGACAGAAATGTCAATCACCAGCCATACCTCTCAGACACTAGCAGGACTAATTAACCTGGACTAGTAAGCACAGGAGCTGTTAACCCTGGCTAGTCTGGATATAACCTACAGAAACAAGGTGTGCTGGCAAATAATTAACCATGTGCTGACTAAGATGTGACACTCAGCTGCCCATACCTAAAGAAGTTCTGTCATTAAAAAAAAATCTATACTTACCTATTCCTCCCCCGTCAGTTTACTTACAAGATCTTCACTTCCACTATCTTCTCCTGACTCCTGCAGTACTGGGGGTCACTTCACCTCCAGCTGCTTGATTCTTCTCCTTGCAGTGAGGTTACGTACATTGCCAGCAGTCTTCTTCCTACCAGCCAATGTACATTACATCACAGTTCAAAGGCTAGCAGGGGGAGTGCCGATCTACTTCAGAGACTGCTCATGCGTGCTGTCTCTAAAATAGATTAGCATTCCTTCCAAGGCAGTGAACAACGTGACTTTCACTGACCCAGCTGGAAGAAGAATGTGAGGAATGCCAACTTCATAACTAGCCAGCCGGCCTGCAGTGAGGTGACCCGGTGCACTGCAGAAGCTCAGCGAGGAGAAGATCTGGTAAGTAGACTGACGGGGGAGGAATAGGTAAGTATAGATTTTTTTTAATGACAAAAACCCTTTAAGGCTTAGCTTAAAAAAAAAGAATCCGGGGGGGTGGGGGAGGGTAAACATCCCCCAAAAATATTTTAAAAATATATTTTTTCAAGCTTAAAGAAAGGCAGCAAAGAACTGTGTTTATTGAAAGTCAAAGCCTGGTTAATACAGCGTAGAGGTTCCCACAGAGATAATATTTTAGGGTGAAAATAAATCGCAGAAAAATCACAAATATTTTTTGGCTGGCTTTTTTTAGTCGCATTTTTCATTCAGATATTCAATTTTTTTCTTTGGCTTTTTTCCTGCCGTATCCAGAGCATTCTGCAATTTGCAAAAAAAAAAAATCAATGGATCCAAAACAATTTTGCAAAAGTGAACAGAAAAGTAACTCCAAAATATGCAATGTCTATAGGACTTCTCATATGTTCATATTAACCTACAGCAAACATGAAAATAGCCTTTTTTTTTACCAGAAAAAAAACTGCCGCAGCGTCAAACCACCAAAAAATGTGTAGTCATCTTGGATCTCGGACAATCTTCATGTGGACACTGTTCTAATAAGGATAAGGACCTATACATACAGATGTCACTGTTCCCATAAATGTATCATTCACTCTATGAACTTATATGTATAAAGATAAAGAATCATTTATTTAATGTTGTCTGTTAGCGTACACGCCTTTATTTATTACATGGGTCAAACTGGTCATTTAACATAATTTGCAAGTATTTAAGGACCCATGTCCACAGGCGGATTTTTGAGGCAGAAATGAAGCGGGCGTTCTGCTCCGGATTACATTTTTCTGTGTTTCCCACACGGACAGCTTCCAGTGAAGTCAATGAAAGCCGCCCGATCCGTGGCCCGTCTGCAGCTGAGACTGCAGATGGACCACGGATTCCATGAGAAAGCAGGAATTTGCACACCAGCCGCACTTCCGCACCCATCCGCATTACAGAAAAAAGAAGACCCGGACTGGTTACTAGGATCCCCGGCTGCGGGCAGGGGCAGATTCTGCCTCAGGCTCCCATATGCAGAATCCGACCCGCCCCTGGACATAAGGCCTAAGTGGTTCCTGACTTTTGACCTTCCCTACTTTTATGTACACTTATGGTAGGTTCACATGTGGCATAAAAATACACCATAAACAGATCCACTGCAAAATACACATTCCAGGGCTCATTCACACTGGCATATTTGCGCTCATATTTGCACATGCTAAATTTGTGCACACAATACGCAGTGAAGAGAACCCATTGATTTGAATGGGTACATTCACATATCCTTTTTTGGGTGGGGGTGCATAAATGTGTACACAATAAGCGAGAAATGGGCGAAATACAATTCATAGTGCAAATACGTTGTGCTGAAGCGTGTGCATTTACAGATCAGGCCTCATTCAGACGGGCGTGTTTATGTGCCCATGTACGTGTGCACAAAACTGCTCGTCTATTAGAACTATTGGTTCCCTATGGTGTGTTCACTTGTCCGTGTTTTACAGGCATGCAAACGCGTGCACCTGTAAAAGATAGGACCATAGGTCCGTGCCGCACGTAAATATTCCCCGAGGGGAGTCCCCTCATCACTGAACACTGTGACAGCACTGTCGCAGTGTTCAGTAATGATGGCACTCCCAGCAGGGAGTAAAGAATCCCATGCCACAGCTGTCACAGATATTCTGCCATTGCTTTCAATGGGTTCCTGTCATTGAAAGCAATGGGATGCCGGCAACCCAACAGTGATTTTCGAGGAAGAGCTTTAAATATAAGCTCTTCACTGAAAATCATTCCTAGCTGTAGTAAAAAATATATATACTTACCTCTCCGCTGCTGCCACTTGGTCTCTGGCACTGTAATGAAGTTCTTTCAATTAATTTAGTGAATAGCCAAATGGTGCCTGTGATTGGATGAGCGCTGTGACCAATCATAGGCAGTGCTCAGCTGTCATTCAATGAATGGCAGAGTGCTGCCTGTGATTGGCTGAGCGCTCAGCCAATCAGACGCAGTCCTTTCAGCAGGCTGATTTTAAATCACCACCTGCTGAAAGAACTTTATTACAGTGACGGGACCCAAGCAGCTAGACGCTCCTGAGCCCCGGCAGCACCGGAGAGGTGAGTATAGATTTTGTTTTATTTTTTTACTACAGCTAGCAATGATTTTGAGGGAAGGGCTTATATTTAAAGCCCTTTCCTGAAAATCACTGCAGGGGTGTCGGCATCCTATTGCTTTCAATAGAGCCACCGGCAGCAGTGGCATCCCTATTGATGGCAATAGGTAAGCAGTTCCGTTCATGCGTGTTTTGGCATGTGCGTGAATGCATGGATTTGTGCGCCCACACGCATGTGCAAAACAATGCTTGTGTGAACGAGGCCTAAGCTTGAGTGAAGAAGCTCTTCACGTGGATTTTGATGCATACTTGGGTGCAAACATGCTGTGTAATTTGTGGCAGAATTTCAGTGAATTTTTGCATCACAGAAAGCAGAATCTGTAACATTTCCACATTGTCGCAGAAAATGTTGCAGATCCACAGGAGGCTCCACAAACCATGGTAAATTCTGATCCAAAATCCACAGAGTACCCATGGATTTTGATGCAGAATTGAATGGCTATGATTGGTTCATCGAGCGCTGGCTCTGATTCGCTGAACCGCGGCACTCGAGAACCAATCACAGCCAGCACTTTCTGGAGGCGGGGGATTTGAACCCCTGGCCAGAAAGCACTTAGAGAAAACTATAAGCAAGTGCCGGGGAGCTGCAGAGAAGACGCGGCGAAGTGAACAGCAGCTCTTAGGTGATGTATTTTTAATTTATTTTTTTAATAGAGCTAGGGTTTATTTTAGGGCTTTTACAGTAGGATTTCCTACTGTAAACGTTGCTTTGAATAAAAACCGCATTTTCGTGCAATGCAAGAAAAAGGAAGTCTCAATAGGGAAACCTGGGCTACAAAACATTGCAAACCGCGGAAATATTTAGCAACCTGTGATATTATTTCCCCACAATATAGCAGCTTACAAAACATCGCTAATGTGGGCTTCACATCTATGCAATTTGCAGTGCTGTCGCAGCACAAGAAAATCGCACGATTTAGTCGCCCATGTGAAACCGACCTAAATAAAACATTCGAATTCCCTTATACAACACATATTTGCTGTAGGCTTTCCCAAGCAGCAAATCCATACTTAAGTTTTTGCTGAAATACTGTCCCCGGACTCTGCGGGGCATCTACTTCCATCCCACCAGCTTAGCTTATGAGGCTAAAAGTAGGTGACAAATTCCCTTTAATTAGAACTTTTTTATATTATTACATTGGTGAGCGCAAGAGACGTAACAATCTCAGCTCTTCTACATCTAGACATGAAAATGTTTATCGCTTGGGTGCCGTATCAAAAAGGAATTGAAATCATTCCTTTGAATCAAGACTTTTGCAGCAATTATCTCCAGAGATAAACAGCGCTGTATCTTTGGGACAGGGTAAATGGGACACAAAAAGCCTCTTCAGTAAATGAATGAAGCTTCCGAGCGTGATAAGATGAATGGAACATACAGAAAGCACAGGTCTTCCAGTCACTTAATTCTATGTAACTCTTGTCAGCCGGATCTGTTGCATCCAGTTGCTCACACTTCTAATGAACCAACATGTCAATCTTGAAAGGTATTTGTTTCAGCAGCTTCCGAGGCCTGGAGGGCTGTCAGATGTAATCACACTACCCTGTCAAAGATCAATAAAGCTGCAAACAAAATTGCGTCTCTTTTTACTTGAAAGATTTCTGGGCCATGGAATTAATAGTAGCTTGAATCCAAGATGACATCAGACAATCTTTGTTGTAAGTCAAGCTATCGTCTGAATTTTTAATTAGAGTGGTAAAAATAAATAGCTAATAGGCAGCGCTTCCATGATGGAAATTCTAGGTTTCGCCTACTTCAATGAAACAGACTTTCCGCTGTACAGTAAGAATTTCACAGTAGACGCCGAATGTATAGTTAACAGTCCGGGGGTCCTTCTTGGCAATATTGTTTTCCCATTACCTTGCCATGTATGTAAAATGGGGGCCAGATTCTCTGTCTGGTGACAGTAAGGCTTCTTTCACACTCGGTATATTGGCCAGCGTTTTCACGGCCGGCCAATATACGCTTCCATCTGGGGCATTGAAGCTCGTGAACGGTCACGCAACTCTAACGTTTGTGCGCCCGTTCACACAGCATGGGGCCCAATGCATATGCACTGAGCTCACCACGCCGTTGCCCCGTTTCCCCTCCCTCCCCATTGCAGGCTCACCTCTCATCTGCTCCCTGCTCGTTCTTTGCAATGGAATGGCTATGGACAAGGGGTGGGGTGAGAGCAGTAGCTTAGCTCCGGCCACGTCCCACTGCTTCTCTATAGCCTTTAATGGGAGGAGGCGGGACAGGCCAGTGCTTAGCTCCGCCCCTGCCCTGCCCCCTTCCATTGTGCAGAACGAGTGGGGAGGAGAAGAGAAGTGAGCCTGCACGGGGGGTTAAAGAGAGCAGAGAGAGGGCGTCCCATAGGAGCCCATGCAGCTGCAGACGTACTCAGGCCGAAAAGATTCAGTTCCAGGACTATCTTTTGGGCCCGATGTAAAAACGCCTGGCACTATGTTGGCCTTCCCAGGCGCCTTTATGTCTCAATAATACGCCCATGTGATCTGATGCATTGGATTCCAGTGCATTGGATTACATGAAAAAGGCTGGCCGATATGCGCTCGTGTGAAAGAAGCCTTCGGTTGGCTTTACACGAACCAAGCACTGCGGAATAAGTTGGCGCTATACAAATAAAGATTATTATTATTGGCAATGTTGATAAATAGCTGTCCTGTGTAAAAGCGGGTCCCTACAAGGCACTGAGTGAGAAATTGCTTATTAGTCACTAGTCCCTTTATTTCCGTTCAGTGGTATGAAGCAACTTGTGAGTGACTACTTGTTAGTATAAACAGGCAGTTGTTCATTGTTGAACGTCTGCCTGTTCACAGTGAATAGAGGCGGGCGGCCGGAAGTGATCTTTAACACTCTCCGTCTGCATTCATTGGGAGAGTATCACTCTTGTGAGAGAACAGAAGCAATTGTAGCGCTGCAATCGTAACGTTGGTGCTATACGAAAAAAAAAATATATTATTTATTTTTAGACACCCGACAGTCATGCTGTCTAAAGTCAACCTAAGGCCTCTTTTACACAACCATTTGCATTTTTAAGGTCACCCATAAGCAACATAAAATTGCATGAATGAAGAATTGCCGCAATCGAGTCCCGATGTTTAGCCGCGTATTTCCTGCCATTCTCACGGCAAAAAAATACGCTGCAGCGTGGAAATCCCTTGATCGGCAGAAATCCTCGGAATGACTGCTAATGATAAAATAGAGGCAGCTGTCTACTTTTCTAAGCATTGGATGCAGCTAAACTCCCCCCTCCTTTTATCTTTACACTTCCATTGAAGTCAATGGGAGCTTCCTGCATATCTCCCAAGACCTATCTTTTGGCGCCACATACAAAATCAGCGACCAGTTTGTGCTATTTTTCCGGTTGCAAATTTTTTATGGACTCAAAAATCGTTGATATGAATGAATACATTGGAATCCAATGCTTCACATGATCGCGAGCGAATAACATGTGGTCAAGTGAATAACTCCTAAGATCAAAGCTTGGTAATAAGCGTACACATGCTCGCAATAGCGTGACAGAATAGCGCTATGAAGGGAGTGTTATTGCGCACATATCCGTGCATACCGCTATACTTTTCTACGCTGCAGGGCCTGTTTATATCAGTGTGAACACGTGCTTTGATTGAACAGGCTGTGCAGCCAAATTAGTCCTCAGTTTTATCGATTATCCCTGCGTAATCGCACAGTTCAGTGCACAATGCCTTGCCATAGACTCCTATGGTGCCTTAGGTGTACAAATGCATACAAAAATAGAGCAATTCACATATATTTTCACATGCTCTGCATATTTAATGCAAAAACCCAGTGCGAGTGATTTTGCTTGTGCTCGAAATCGCCCGTCTGCAGAAGCTCCAAGGGCGGCATCACACAAGCGTAAGCACAAACATGCTCGCTCCTGTGCTACGTATTTGCACAGTGAAGGAGTGCCTGCACAAATACTGTGCCCATTTGCGCAGGCATTGCTGACTGACACGGGCCGGGAAAATCCCCTCTCCCTGATTTAAATGGCTATTAAGCTGAAGTTGGTGCTAGTCCATATGTGTGCATTTGCGCCCCTTCATAGACTCTTATGGGGACCTATGGTGCACAAATGCACACAAAAAAAGCATGTTACGTTTTTTTCTCATGTGATTGAAATGTGCGCTCCAATAAGAACAGTGAGAATGAACCCATTGAAAACAATTATCTTTATTCTCTGCAGCAGAAGGGACTGTATCAGACTACTGTAGCACACTGTGCGTAGGGTAGTCTGGAAATTGGGTGGCCATTTTGAATATATCAAGAGCAGATCGTGAATGGGGCGAACTGTGGCAGGAACATTGAAAAGGATAACTATACACTCTGTATGTATTGTGATATTTTTACTTTAAAGCAAAGGGTCACTTTACCAGTAAAAGGCAAAGACAGCAGAATAATTGCAGTCGTCATGCTCTTCCCAATAAATAGTTCTGATTTGTTACTGTGTGATACAAACAATATTCTCACCCTCAGTCATTTGTAGTGCTGGATGGTAAATGCAAGCAGAAATGAAAGTAATGAGACATGACGTTCCAAAGTGTGAAAGTAAGACCTGTGAAATAATGAACAAGCTAGGAATAACATTGTCTATTTATTATAAGCTGCAACAAAGATCTGAGTAAAGTAGGTATCAACTAGCCGTAGTGATGTAAGGGTCCCGGGAAAATAAACCATAAAAAGGGTCTCATCACCTATATACCAACACCCAGCAATCACAGCCTTCTCATGTGAAACATACAGGTTCCATGTACAAGGCAATCACATCCAAGTGTATTTAATACACTGTTGCCCTCATTGAGAGGTTAAAGGGGTTGTCCCGCGGCAGCAAGTGGGTCTATACACTTCTGTATGGCCATATTAATGCACTTTGTAATGTACATTGTGCATTAACCCCTTAATGACATGGCCTATTTTGAGCTTAAGGACCAAGCCTTATTTTTCAAATCTGACATCTGTCACTTTCTGTGCTAATAACTTTTGAATGCTTTTACTTATCAAGGTGATTCTGAGATTGTTTTTTCGTGACATATTGTACTTTATGTTAGTGTAAAAATTTCATCAATAAATTTTGTCCTTATTAGGAAAAAAAATCCAAATTTACTGAAAATTTGGAAAAATTCACAATTTTCAAACTTTGAATTGTTTTCTTTGTAAGATAGAAAGTCAAACACCACAACATAGTTATTAATTAACATTTCCCATAGGCCTACTTTACACAGCAATCATTTTTTAAGTGTTATTTTACTTTTTGCAGACTCCACAAAGTATATAAATTTAGCAGTAATTTTTCACATTTACTAGCAAATTTCAAAATCTAAATTTTTTAAGGACCAATGCAGTTCAGGCATAGTTTTGCCGAGCCTGTATATCAGAATCCCCCATGAATTGCCCCATTTTAAAATCAGCACCCTTCAAAGTATTCAAAATGGCATTTAGAAAGTTTATTAACCCTTTAGATGTTTTACAGGAATTAAAGGAAAGTGCATCAAAAATTAGAACAGTTCCTTTTTTCTACTGATTTTCAATATAAAACCTTTTTTTTTAATATAAAACAGTAGGAGTTAGCAAAGAAACAAAACTTGGAATGTATTACCCAGATTCCGCAGTTTTTAGAAATGCCCCATATGTGGACGTAGCCTGTTGTATGGGCACATGGTAGGTCTCAGAAGGAAAGGAGCGCTTCTTGTCTTTTTGAATGCAGATTTGGCAGGAATAATTTTCAGACCCCATGTAGTGTTTGCAGTGCCCCTGAGGTAGCAGTACATTTGAAACCCCCAATAACTGACCCCATTTTGGAAACTACACCCCTCAGGGAATTTATTAAGGGGTGTAGTGAGCGGTTTGAACCCACAGATGTTTGAGGAATTTTTTTTAACAGTTTGAGTTCAATACGAAAAAATCCAATTTTTCACATAATGTTCAGCTTTAGGCCCAGATTTATATTTTTTACCAGTGGCAGAAGGAAAAAACGTACCCCATGATGCGTTACCCAGTTGCTCTCGAACACGGAAATGCCCCATATGTGGACGTAGCCTGTTGTATGGGCACAGGGCAGGACTCAGAAGGATAGGAGCGCTTCTTGGCTTTTTGAATGCAGATTTTGCTGGAATAATTTTCAGACCCCATGTAGTGTTTGCAGTGCCCCTGAGGTACCAGTGCATTTGAAACCCCCAACAACTGACCCCATTTTGGAAACTACACCCCTCAGGGAATTTTTTAAGGAGTGTAGTGAGCGGTTTGAACCCACAGGTATTTGAGGAATTTTTTTTAACAATTTGAGTTGAGAACGAAAAATTCACATTTTTCCAATAATGCTCAGCTTTAGGCCCAGATTTTTATTTTTCACCAGGAGCAGAAGGAGAAAACATAGTCCATAATGCATTACCCAATTACTCTCGAGCACGGAAATGCCCCATATGTGGATGTAAACTGTTGTTTGGGCACATGGCAGGGCTCAGAAAGAAAGGAGCGCTTTTTTTGAATGCAGATTTTGCTGGAATAATTTTCAGACACCGTGTAGTGTTTGCAGTGCCCCTGAGGTACCAGTGCATTTGAGACCCCCAACAACTGACCCCATTTTGGAAACTACACCCCTCAGGGAATTTTTTAAGGGGTGTAGTGAGCGGTTTGAACCCACAGGTATTTGAGGAATTTTTTTTAACAATTTGAGTTGAGAACGAAAAATTCATATTTTTCCAATAATGCTCAGTTTAGGCCCAGATTTTTATTTTTTACCAGGGGCAGAAGGAGAAAACGTAACCCATGATGTTACCCAACAGGGAAATGCCCCATATGTCAATCTAAACTGTTTTTAGGGCGCAGGGCTCAGAAGGGAAGGACTTAGCATGTGGCTTTATGTACAAGCTGTGCGAAGTACATCAGGGTATAACGTCAGGGCAATAAAAAAATTAAAATTTCAGGGACATGTGGTAGATCTTAAAACATTCATTTATACAGAGGCCGGGTTGTGTGGGGCACGTTTCACACTGGTATCTGGTGTCTTTTCTTATCCCCTGTTTGTAGCACACTCTGCACCTCTTTTGGGTCCTTCCCTTCGTCGCAGTGGAGGGAATTTCACTGAGAAAATGCTGCCCTGGTACAATTCTTGTGGCCTCGCTTCCAGAAGTACTGGGCCTCTCCCCCACCTCCTGGTCCCCAAATATTAGGTCCTTGATAACTTCCTCTTGAAATTCAAGGAATGTCCCCCTGTGGCCTGCACCTCGGAACAGCACGTAGGCATTATACAGTGCCATCTGTACGAGGTGCACGGCCAGTTTTTTGTACCACACCCGTGTTTTCCGCATGGCTCTATAGGGCTCCAGTACCTGGTCTGATAGATCGACCCCTCCCATGTACTTATTATAGTCGAGGACGCAGTCTGGTTTGGGGGTCTCTGCACTGGTACCTCGTACTGGGCAGGGGGTACTGCTGTGGCCGTGTATTGTCGTCAACATAAGGACATCCCTCTTGTCCTTATATTTAACGCACAATACATTGTCGCTGCATTGGGCCCGGCTCTCACCCCTTCTGAGCAGTTGCCCAAGCAGCGTCTTAGGGAGGCTTTTTTGATTTTTCCGAACAGTGCCACATGCCACTGTTCCTCTGGAAGCGAGGCACTGAAACAGAGGGACACTGGTATAAAGGCTATCCAGGTACAGATGGTAACCCTGGTCTAATAGTGGGTGCACCAGTTCCCACACTATTTTTCCTGTTACTCCCAGCACGGGGGGGCATTCTGGGGGCTCAATTTTAGTGTCCTTCCCCTCGTAAATACGGAACTTGTGGGTGTACCCTGATGTACTTTCGCACAGCTTGTACAACTTCACACCATACCATGCCCGCTTACTGGGCAGGTACTGGCGGAATTTTAGCCTCCCCTTGAAGTGTACCAGGGACTCGTCTACTGCAATGTTTATCTGTGGGGCATACACCTGGGCAAACTTGGCGTTAAAATGGTCTATTACGGGCCTGATCTTATACAACCGATCGTAATTGGGGTGATCGCTGGGGGGGCACAGCTGGTTGTCATTGTAGTGCAGAAATTTTAAAATACACTCAAAGCGCGTCCTCGACATCGCCATGCGGAACATTGGGGTGTGGTACAAAATATCGGTAGACCAGTACGCCCTGATTGCTGGCTTCTTTATTAGCCCCATGGTTAGTATAAGCCCCCCAAATTTTTTTATCTCTGGTGCATCCACAGGGGTCCACTTATCGGGTCTGGCATAGCTGGAGGTGGGATTTTCTTCTATAAAATTCTGGGCGTACAAATTCGTCTGGGTAACAATATGGGCAATGAACTCTTCAGAAAAAAAAAACTTGAAGAAGTCCTTCCCTCTGAGCCCTTCCGTGTCAAATTGAATCCCTGGGTTCCCAATAAAATCAGGGATCTGGGGTCTGTAATCTTCCGGGGTACTCCAGTGAGCATCTGATGCATTGGGGTCAGTGGCGGTCCTTGGACGCCTTCTCGGGGGGGGGGAGCTCAGACTCGCTGGATGAGGATGAGGATGAGGAGTCGGAGAATGCCAAAAAAGTGGGGTCGTCATCACCACTACCTGAGTCCGAGTCTGATGCAATGATTGCATACAGTTCCTCTGAAGTGTACCTCCTGCGGGCCATATTTATATAAAATGGGGCACACGGGGAAAAAGTTTTATTAGATGGGACACTGCGGGATGGGGTGACCACGGGACGGGGGTCGGAAAGAACGCGGAAACTTATGTGGTGTATTCACGTAAGTGTTTTTTTTTTTCTTTTTTTTTTTTTACACAGACGAATACACTGACACAACACGGACTAACGACACACTACACACTAGACGGACTAACGACACGCTACACTAACTAATGACGGGTGACGGGACAGGTAACGAAATGGGAACAACAGGAACTTTTTTTTTGTTTTTTTGGTTTTTTTTTTACACAGACGAATACACTGACAGTACACGGACTAACGACACGCTACACACTAGACGGACTAACTAAACGCTACACTAACTAATAACGGGTGACGGGACAGGTAACGAAATGGGAACAACAGGAACTTTTTTTTTGTTTTTTTGGTTTTTTTTTTACACAGACGAATACACTGACAGTACACGGACTAACGACACGCTACACACTAGACGGACTAACTAAACGCTACACTAACTAATAACGGGTGACGGGACAGGTAACGAAATGGGAACAACAGGAACTTTTTTTGTTTTTTTTTTGTTTTTTTTTACACAGACGAATACACTGACAGTACACGGACTAACGACACGCTACACACTAGACGGACTAACTAAACGCTACACTAACTAATAACGGGTGACGGGACAGGTAACGAAATGGGAACAACAGGAACTTTTTTTTTTTTTTTTTACACCAAGGGATACACTGACTACACGCTGCGCTACACTACACTGCTGATCGCACGCTACAGCTCACTCACTACACTTCTGATCACACACTACAGATCCCTCACTCACTACACTACACTGCAATTCTGATCACTCACTCCACTCTGCTACACTACACTGCCTGATCAATCACTCACTACACTCACTACACTACACTGCCTGATCAATCACTCACTACACTCACTACACTACACCACACTGATCACTAACACTCACTCCACTACACCACACTGATGACTAACTCCTCTCCACTACACTGATCACTAACTCCACTACACTACACTACACTACACTACACTACACTACACTGATCACGCACTCCCTGCCTAATCTACACAGTAATCACTCTTTTTTATCACAAATACCACAGTAGGTGCTCTATCTACAAGCACCGGAAACACACTGCGGTGCTTGCACATGGAGCCCCTACTGTAAACAGCGCGAAGTCCGCTGCTGCGCTGTGATTGGTCAGGGAGTTTTTCCCTGACCAATCACAGCGATCGTGGGGGAGGGACCGCTCTGATTGGTCCCCAGCCCGGACGCAGCACTTGTCTGCTGACTATGTCAGCAGACATCACTGCTGTGTCGCCGCGATTGTCACCGCGGCGACACTTTAATGACATGACGTACCCGGTACGTCATGTTGCGGGAAGTATCCCGCTACCATGACGTACCAGGTACGTCCAGGAGCGGGAAGGGGTTAATTATGAGCCATACAGAAGTTTTAAAAGTTATTCACTTAACTGTTCCGTTGCTGGCGTCCTCGTCTCCATGGTTGCCGTCTAATTTTCGCCGTCTAATGGCCAAATTAGACGCGCTTGCGCAGTCCGGGTCTTCTGCTGTCTTCAATGGGGCCGCTCGTGCAGAATGCCGACTCCGTGTAGCTCCGCCCCGTCACGTGCCGATTCCAGCCAATCAGGAGGCTGGAATCGGCAATGGACCGCACAGAAGCCCTGCGGTCCACAGAGAGAGAGGATCCCGGCGGCCATCTTCAGCAGGTGAGTATGAAGACGCCGGACCGCCGGGATTCGGGTAAGTACTACCCGGTTTGTTTTTTTAACCCCTGCATCGGGGTTGTCTCGCGCCGAACGGGGGGGGGGGGGGGGAGGGGGTTTAAAAAAAAAAAAAAAACCGTTTCGGCGCGGGACAACCCCTTTAACCTTTCTGTCTAGCAGTTATATTACCCCCTCCGTTTATTAAACTGGTTACCTGGTTTTTCGTAAAATTAAATTTACAGCTACTCTACTGGTCGATAAAGCTTTTCGCAATGTTGTATGGTTATATATCTTATCTCTCATCGTTATCTGTGAACCAACTTGTGCTCTGTTCTACAGCCAATAACTTGATACATTCTAGAATGGGTTTCTCACAGGTGGTTAACAGTGGCTGTTTTGCTAGTTTCTTGAGTATGCAAATTCCAGTGAAACTGGCCAACCATCTAATATGTATAGAGTCATAGAATTGTAGAGTTGGAAGGGATCTCCAGGGTCACCGGGCCCACACCCTGCTGGATTCACTAAATCATCCCAGACAGATGTCTGTCCAGCCTTTGTTTGAACACTTCCATTGAAGGAGAACTCACTATCTCCCGTGGTAACCTGTTCCACTCAATTATCACCCTCCCTTTCAGTTTCACCCCGTTGCTTCTAGTTTTTCCTTGTGCAAATGAGAATAGGCCTGATCCCTCAGCACGGTGACAGGCCTTCAGATATTTGTAGACCGCTATTAAGTCTCCTCTTAGCCTTCTTGTTTGCAAGCTAAACATTCCCAGATCCTTTAACCATTCCTCATCAAACATGATTTGCAGACCACTCACCATCTTGGCAACTGTTCTCTGAACTTGCTCCAGTTTGTCTATGTCTTTATAGGGATCGCCCAACTCTTCCTAACAGCAGATTAGGGAAGAGAAGGATCAGGCACTTTAATTTCATCATGCCCAGTCACTTTGTTGTTAGGGGACATAAGCCACTGCTAGATGTTCCTGGCTTCATCTTACTTTCCTCTACTCCCCATTTAAAACATATGCATGCTTCGCTTCATGTACATATGTATGAGGATATTGTCAGGAATAGCTGTCAGCAAAGCAGCTGTCTGATGTGTATGGCCAGTCATTTTTTGCTATTTACAGATGTATTCAGTGCCCATACGACTAATGCAGAGCACTACATCATTATCATAATGCACCCATGCTTTCTGTGTAGCCTGGAAGTCAATAGTGTGCAATTGGCTATGCATATTGCGTAAGCATTGAACAAACTTCGGTACGCCAAGCAAACATTATTGACACCAAATGCTCATTTTAAGAAACATACATCAGTAGTTCAAGTTCATTGTTAATGTTTAGCTAAAACTCAACTAGAAGTCATAACTAGTGTTGAATGAACCAAATCAGTAGAACTGTGTTTCAGGTCAAACTTTGCTAGATGTTCAGATCGTCAGGAACCTGAAGGAAGCTTTTAGCAAAGTTCTACTTGAAACAAGGTTCTGTTGATTCAGTACGCTCAAAACTAGTCCTGAACACTGGTCTATTACATTGTCTAAAAGACATAAAAGCTCTGTATAACACTCTTAGTGTGCTATGGCTCTTAGACAGCATTATACACCAGTTTTAGGGGTTTTGGTGAACTTCCAGGACAGTTTGAACTAATTTGGACCAAACCAAACTTTTTGCACAAGTTCATCAAACCGAACCGAACTCTTCAAAAGTTTGCTCATCAATAGTCATAATCTTTAAGTTAGAAAAGACAAATACAGTATATTCTATCTTGCATAAGGCCTTAGTTAAGCTTCTTTTTCCAACTATTTTTTCTTGAATGAAGATATGGAAGCTTACAGTAGTTCTATTAACTAGTTCATTGAAGAGTAGCTTGCACACAGTTTTGCCAATGGCTATCACTATCAATACACAAAGTGACATGTTCCAACTAAAGAAAAAAATGACATTTGCATATTGTCAGGGATCAAACCCAGGACCTACTGTACTCCAGCCGTCGGCTCTCCCTGTTGAGCTATACAGCCTGTGGACAGTTCCCCTGCATAACTCTCAGCATTGTTACATTATCCCGGTTATCCACTTCCTGCCTCGTGGTCCTGACCCAGCCTCTGTCTCTGATTAGGCTTGCTAAATAAACCTGGCCCTGATCCCTTCTTCCATGCATGACTATTCTGCTCCACAGCACTGTTTGATCAAGCTCCACTTGCCTTTTCCCCTGGCATTTCTGCAAGAACTCCTAATACTGACTTCTGGCTTCCTTTCCGACTATGCGACGCACCTCATCCATCTGAACTGTAAACCGAGACCTCCTGATACTGACTTCTCACTTCCCTTCTGACTGTGCTACTCGCCTCATCCATCTGTACCGCAAACCGAGACCTCCCTTTCCTGACTTCTGGCTCTTCCCTGACTACTCTCCAGAGCTGCAGCCGTTACACCTGAGGCTCCAACCTAGTGCCTGAAATCGCGAGACATATAGTTAGTTATCTATAGGAAAGCAACATTTTGAAAAATCACAATACTCTGAGCTTTAATGAACTCAAGTTCACTCACATTCCTGATTCGATTTCATTTACAATATTACCAAGCTTTGATAATTATAACTAGATTACATAACACTTGTTGACAGCATTATGTATGAATTACAGGTGGCGTACAGTGCATGAAAGCAGAATGAAAGTTTAAGTATATCTTGAATCTAAAGATATTTTAATTGCATGTTTTTGAGATGTGTAGGGTTCTTTGTCAAGCATAAGTATCATTCCTAGGATTATGTCACACAAATAGACAAGAGAACTCTTTAAATCTCGCAATTTAACTCTATTCATTTAGTCAAAAGAGGACACTACTTTATCTCCACTTATTTCCAGCTTCTATTGTGGCCAATGCAGCACAAACAATTATGGTATGCACATTAGAATACAGACTTGTTGAATGAGATAACTATCTACCTTTCCTCCTCAGTCTTGTGCAGTCTTGTTGGCAGCTGATTGAAGATATACATTTGAATTTACTAGTGGATATACTTGTGGCAATATGCAGGAAAATAAAAGATGAAAACGGCACCTGATGGTCACAAATCAAGTTAGTGGACTGTCAAGAAAGCTCAGTGGTAGAAAATCCCATCATATCATTCCCGGAGGAGATATCCAGGATCCTGCTTACAAATGAGGTCATTTAAACCTTTCTGTAAAATCTATAACTGTTATATTCAAGCTGAAGGCCAGTTAACACTTTTTTTACTCTTGTGAATGCAACTTTAGGAATAAACCACTGGCAAAGAAAATATATTCTGCAAACCAAAAAGGTCATCTAGTCATCTGGTTTCCTAAGCAATGCAAGAACTTATAATAAAAAAAGTCTATAGTCAATATTTATCAAGCAAATGTTGGCATGCAAAAGTGAAACATTTTGGCACTAGCCTAGTTTGAGTAAAAAAACGTCTAACTTTTTACAATTTACACCACTCACTCCACTTTTAAGCAAATGGAGCTTGGCTTTTCCAGTCCAACATACTTCTGATATAATTCATGATGGAAACTGGTGTAAATTATACCAAAAAACTACCTAACCTCATAACTGGCATAATTTTTTTTTTTAGAAATCGCCCAAGAACTACGACAAAGTGATAGATGCATTAGGCACATCTTGAGTCTGTGGAAATCATATTAACACCTCCGTTTGTAACACCGATCTTCATAAATTTCTCCATATGTGTAAGGAGTCATGATTATTTCATGCCGTATTTTCTACATTGGGTATATGTCATTGTATACTCTCATTGACAATTTTCTCAATTTTCTAATTTATTGCACTGTATGTTTCAATTCAAAACTAAGCAGCTATTGCATGCATGCAAAGGAGTAGCTAGCAAGGTTACCAAGGGGTAGTGACTCCGAGTCCACTCACATTGGGGCCTACCTAGAGCATGAGGCAAAGCCACACTCAACTATATTGACATTCGAAGGACAGTGATACAGTTGAAACCTATGGTAGATAAGGAAATCATAGGATCCCTGCCCTACTATTCTCCACAGGCTGACAAGATGTCAGAATCCCAACACAAACAGATTGACAACTTCATTGCATTTCCCTACTTGTGCCAGGCAAAAAGAGGTCTCTGCACTCATTAGAAGTAAGAAAGTTCCTGTTTAGGAGCATTTCAGTGAACATTATTATTTTTAAGGTGCATTATTACTTTTTAAGTGCCTGTTAGGGCATTACTACTTTTAAGGCGACACTGGGGGCATTATTACTATCAATGGAGCATACCAGAGGCATTAGCACAGTCAATAAAATATTACTACTTTCTAAGGAGCAAATAGGTGGTATAAATATTATGTCAGGCACAAAAGGAATATTATTACTGTGTAGACAATTAGGAGGAACACTATAACTGTATGGGGCACAGAGAAGATCATTGTTACTTTATGGGGTACAAAAAATGACACCATTACTGCTTGGGGAACAAAAAGAGATACTTTTACTATGCAATGCGCTATTACTGCCTGGAGCAGAACATGGGCCACTATCTGTTAGTCACTATTATGTTTGGGAACACTATCTGCTGCTGCTGTTTTCAGGGTTGCTGTCTGTGTGACACTATTTACTCGGTGGGGGTTAGTTATAGTTCTAACAAACTGATTTCTGAAACACAGTATTTTGGTGCACCGTGCCACATAGCTGGTACATTCATAGGGGAAGATGGGTCAGCAAGCACAAAATTGGGGTAGCAGCAGGATGGAAAATTTGCCTAGGTTAGGAAAAGGTTGTGGCTGGGAGAGGTCATAATGGTCTGGGTCAGATGAAAAATACAGAAAAGTTAACATCTACATTCATAGAGGAAACCATCTGAATTTTACAGTACTGCAGTGCACCTGGGTAAAACTGCTATTCAGCAATGTATGGTCACTGTATGGTGGTAATATTAGTCTTAGTATTACTAGGATTAGCTCCTATAATAGTAAACATACATTGCCTGGATTGGGGACCGCTCAGGATGTTCCCTTTTACCCTGTGCTGAAACCCCCTGGCTGTGCCTCTGCATACATACCTTTAGTTCATAGGCAGAGGTTAATTTCACCCAAGACAAGAAGGCGGTCCAAGTCGGGTCTCAACAAACCTGTAGTTTATAGTTGATCTGTCCCTTTAAGACCTTATAATCTAACATTGCCAATTGCTGACTTCACGTCATTGGATTTTTATGTACACAAGGAATGTGCAGAAATCTGATGTAACATTATAGCATTTCTTATAGAAAATAATGACTTTCTATAATTACTCTTCTTGTACCTGTCAAGCCTCACAGTACAAGATGCAGAGTTTTATTTTGAGCAGTGGCTTTTAGAAGAAATGGTGGCGCTAAGTATTTAGAGTGATCACCTGCTCGGCATTTCAGTAGTGGCTTTCTATAGCTACTTATTGGCATTATTATAGCATGTCATGCTTCTTTTGAGCTCATTATGCTAACCGGTTATGACCGTTTTCCTTACTTACAGTTCATCAACATGTATAATTTCTTTACTGCTTTTAGTCATATACTAATCTCAGATTTTACCTATGCATTTTCAGAAGTACAAGTGAGACAAATGGATAGGTCGTTTCTTCATGGTAATAATTTATGGCTTGTTGGATAGATTGTGTAAACATGAATAACATAGGAACATAAGTGACACATAGCTTTTAACTGCACAGCGTGGTGAGACGTTATTGACATTTCTGTAAAACGGGAGGTACACCTGCTGTTTAGGGACACCCCCAGGTGCCCGCTTGATGGAGATCAGTACACACGGTATCTTGCTCTAGCTCACAGCAAGTGCTGTCTGTGGCAATGAAGGAGCTGTCAGAGTTGGGTGGATAAGAGTTAAGATATTTAGCAGTTTATGCAGACTCATTTTCTACACTAAGCTGGTGCTATACTGTCAACCATTTATGTTCGGAAAGGCTGCACACATATCTTATTCCCATTGTGCTGTGAAATAATGATTGAATTACTTTGTTATAAAATCAGGAAAGTTATGCAAAATTAAAACTTGCAGTTGCCCTAACAGAAGTTGTAGACTAATGAAGGATTAGTAACAATGTAACATAGTATGTTACGCCTAGATAAGCCTACAATTCCCCCCAATGTTGATCCAGAGGAAGGCAAAAAAAACCAATGAGATACAAGCCAATTTTCCTCATTTAAAGGAGAAAAATTCCTTCCCGATCTAATCTGGCAATCGGAATAATCCCCTGATTACCGATCCTTCTAAAGTTATTTGAGATTATAACATGTTATATTGTATCACTCAAGAAAGGCACCCAGGCCCTTCTTAAACTCTTTTATTGAATTCGCCATCACCACGCCCTCAGGCAGGGAGTTCCATAGTCTCACTGCTCTTACAGTAAAGAACCCCCTTCTATGTTGATGTAGAATCTTTCTTTCCTCTAGACACAAAGGATGATCCTTGTTGCAGTTGTTGTCAGCGCCACAGGGCTTGGAGTGGAAGCTGCTGCTCTGACCTCTGAGTAGTGGATACACTATTGTTACTGCAGATGCAGCTTTCATTGGCATTCATGGGGGGCTGCACCTGCAATTATATTTGCCAGCCACTACACAGGGGTCAGAGCAGCAGCTTCCACTCGGACCCCTGTATGTAGTGACGCTGACCACGGGCTCCTTCCTCTACATATATGAGTATATCTTTCCATCTCTATTCGTGGGAAGTTCATGGCCTGACCTGAACACCACTCTTTTTCCTGCTGTATCCTAAGCTGCCATACTATAGATCTAATGAAATGTAAAAGTACATGTAAGTTTTTCATTTGCAGTCCCACTTGTCCTCAGCTCTTGGTTACAAGTCACAGCACAAGAAGGGTCTATCTCCGAAGGGTGAATATACTGAATAAGAACTGCTTTGTTTACACTCCTAGATAGTAATAATACTGATTATATTTATGAGATTTTCAGAAGCATACAAGTGGCTGAAATTTTAGGAAAGTAATTTACATACTTATAAAAGAAGTTCAGAGTTTGACCAGATAACTTTGGTGAGGGAGCTGCCATGATAGAGTTATGTTTCAGCTTGAGGTCTTTCTTAAACAAAAGGAAAAAGGAACCTCGAGTGAACACATAGTACAGTTTTGGAATAAACGCTTCTTATTTCAGAATAATTAATGTATTAATAAATATTAAGTTTTGTAAAGATAATGTTTAAACATTTTGGTGGAGGGGGTGTGGTAGGTCTTTCTGCTTGAAGTAGTCCACAATTAGGCTAGAACAGCTCAGCTAAGCAAAGAAAGAAAGAAAGTCATCATTACTCTAAAAAATGCAGGTCAGTCAATTATGAAAAAATGCTAGAACTTCAAATGTAGTTGCAAAACCATTGCATGCTGTGATGAAACAGGCTGTAATAAACATAACCAGAGCAAAGGCAGACCAGGTGTTACCTCTACTGCACTGGACAAGTTAATTCAAATCATCAGTTTCAGAATTCGTAAGTTACGTGAAATGGGGAAAAGACAGCTGACTGCGCTCGTGGGGTTACAGATTTTTATTATTATAACAGAGCGACGCGTTTCGGCAGACATATACCGCCTTTATCAAGCTCAATATACTATTCAACAAAAAAGACATTTATATACAAACAGTTATTCACAACAGCCGGCTTTAATTACCGGGATTAATTAGCTATGCAAGCTTGTGAATAACTGTATATAAATGTCTTTTTTGTTGAATAGTATATTGAGCTTGATAAAGGCGGTATATGTCTGCCGAAACGCGTCGCTCTGTTATAATAATAAAAATCTGTAACCCCACGAGCGCAGTCAGCTGTCTTTTCCCCATTTCAAGTAATTTCTCAAGCACCTTGCGAGGTGCTTTGCTTGCTGAACACTGCAGCTCTCCGTCGCTCCACGGATCAGGGAGTTAAAGATTCAATTCAAAGCCGTCCTGGACATCGGTGCCGGCAGGGTCTATCTGATAGATTTTCCCTGCTAGGCACCAGGTGAGTGCAAAGATGTTTATTTATGTACTGCTCTGAAAATCCTTTTCCTCAATCTTCCGATAACTTGGCGCACCCCTCATTTATATATTTTTATAGAATTCGTAAGTTATCATCAACCCCTCAGATTAAAGTCCAGTTGAATACTCCAATGAGTTTAAACAGTTGACAACTCAAAACATCAACTATTCAGAGGAGACTTCATGAATCGGGCCTCCATGGTAAAATTACTGCCAAAAAAACAATAATGAGAGAAGCAAAAAGAAGAAGAATCTAGCTTGGGAACACAAACAGTGGACATCGGACCAGTGGACATCTGTTCTATGGTCTGAGTCCAAATATGAGATTTTTGGCTTTAACCTATGTGTCTGTTGTAGATGCAGACCAGGTACAGTAAATGGATGATATCTGAAGGTATGCTTGTCACTGTGAAGTATGGAGAAGGGGGTGTAATAGTACGAGGGTGCTTAAAGAAGTTTTCTGGAACTGAACTATTGATGATCAATCCTCAGAATAAGCCATCAATAGTTGATCAGTGAGTCCACCACCCAAGATTTCTGCTGATCAGCAGTCTGAAGAGGGAAGTGAATGAGGTTGAGCTACTATACCAGAGACAGATGCTATACAGTATATGGAACTATGCCTGGTATGGACTGAAGTGGTCAGGGTGCTTACTGGAGCACTGCTGTTACTTCAACCAGATGATTGGTGAGGATCCTGAGCATCAGACCCCCTCTGATCAATTATTGATGACTTATTCTGAGGATTGGGCATCAATGGTTCAGCCTCGGAAAACCCTATTAAGTGCATTTATTTTTTGCAATATGGTTTGATTAAAAATATTGCACCATTTAGCTTCTGGGGCTTCTATATATCACTGTATATAGCAAGCTGCAGAAAGCCTTTCACCAGCAGATCAGTTACTGAGCTCCTCTGAAGACTCAGACTCCAGCCCTCCCTTAATTCCACCAGCCATAACTTATTTTAATATGTAATATTTCAAGGATTGTTTCTTAGTGTTTCCTCAGGTTCTAGCATTACAGTACATTTTACTTATTAACAGTACGCCAACTCTTTGTCAGCATCAGTTATATCTAGAGATGAGTGAGCATACTCGTCCGAGCTTGATACTCGTTCGAGTATTAGGATGTTCGAGATGCTCGTTACTCGTAACGAGTACCACGCGGTGTTCGGGTTACTTTCATTTTCTTCCCTGACAAATTTGCACGCTTTTCTGGCCAATAGAAAGACAGGGAAGGCATTACAACTTCCCCCTGCAACGTTCAAGCCCTATACCACCCCCCTGCAGTGAGTGGCTGGCGAGATTAGGTGTCACCTGAGTATTAAAATCTGCCCCTCCCGCGGCTCGCCACAGATGCATTCTGACATTAGTTCAGGGAAAGTGGTATCTTGGTGGAGCTGCTATAGGGAGAGTGTTAGGAGTGATTTTTGGTTTCAAGAACCCCAACGGTCCTTCTTAAGGCCATAGAAATCGCAGATCGCACCTATGTGCCATCTGCAATTTCTGTTCTCTTCTCTGTATGCGCTCAATGGGACCGGCGGCAGCAGCGCCGACCCCATTGAGAACATATAGAAGACAAATCATTCTTCTCTGCCACAGCTGTAACAGCTGTGGCAGAGAAGAACGATGTTTGCCCATTGAATTCAATGGAGCCAGCAATACAGCAGGTTCCACTGAAAGCAATGGGCTGCCGGCGATCGCGGGATGAATTGTCGGGAAGGGGTTAAATATATAAGCCCTTCCCTGCAATTCATCCAGAAATGTGTTACAATAAAAATATATACCGTCGTATAAGGCGACGGGGCGTATAAGACGACCCCCCAACTGTCACCTTATACGCCGGCAATACAGTGGAGCAAAGAATAAAAATCATTACTCACTTCTTCTGACATTCTGCGGTGCTCCTGCAGGCTGTCGCTCCCTCCTGGTTCCCGGCAGAGCCTTGCTTTCTCTACGAAGGGCTTTTAAATCCCCGCCTCGAAACGAACCCTCGAGCATTGCGAAAATTTCGTCCCGAGTAACGAGCACCCGAGCATTTTGGTGCTCGCTCATCTCTAGTTATATCACTCACTTATCACAACCTCTATAAACACTGGTGCTGCGCCATTCCTATACCAATCCTCATAGTATATGCTATTTTAATATGACTATTTAACAAGCACACAGATTATTTTCCTTGAAATGCTAACGCTTGATGAAAGGCCTATCATCATTGACTGATACACATATCATGAACTTACTGAAGCTAATTATGTTACAAAATCAATACTGCATCTTAGTTTTAATTATTTCTTGTTTTTAGGTGTACGCTTAACGCACAATATGTGACTTTAATTAGACTTGCATAGTACATAAATTAAAATGGCATTTATTCACATAAAAGGTGTATAAATATTTCTAATAATGAGGATGCTAATTATATATAATGATGCACACTGTGATTAACTCTTGATTCATGTAGTGAGGTGGTTCAGCTTACCAATAGCAAAGTATTCTGATTACAGAAAAATAAATAACATTGCAAATATTATTTGGAAGGTTTTTCATCAAACGCTTAGAGCAAGTTTAGGAGTCCGCAGAATCCTTACCAACTAATAAAGCCCTGATTATAGACAGCCTTCCTGCCGAGCTATCTACATTTTTTTAGAGGTAATGAGGGGTGAATTACCTACCTCCATGAAAGAGGTGATGATAATTGTCATACCTAAATTAAAGAAGATACCCCTCCTGGCTGATTCCTACAGACCCATATCTATCATATCCGTAGATATCAAAATTATGCAACAAAGATACGGGCTACCAGATTGTCCTCGGTAATTTCTTCATGGATCCTTTCAGATCAGACAGTTTTTATACCATCCCATCCATTGCGATGAATATTTGGAGACTCTACCTTAATTTACAGATAACAGGAGATAATGTAGGGTTAAGGGTGCTATGTTCACTGGACACTGCTAAAGCATTCAGCAGTGTTGAGTGGATATTCTTATGGGCGGTCATGCATAAAATAAGATTCAGTTCAACTTTAATAACTTGGCTAAAGTTACTCTATGCAGATCCTAAAGCCGGCATTCAAGCGAATGGTGGTTCAACTCCCACTTTCTCATTATATAGGGGATCACATCAACTCTGAGCACTCTTATTCACATTAGCAATAGTGCCCCTTGCGAGTAAGATTAGAATACACCCTGGTATCATCAGCTTCAGCAATGGCTTTTTGGAAAAAAAGATTGTGCTACTTGTAGACGATGTGCTCTTATTCTTGGGGGATTCGGAGACATCACTAGAGATGGCTATCTCATTATTTAATGAATTGCGCGCTTATTCAGGCTTTGTTATGAATTGGAATCCTTTCTTATGTTACTAGATCAGCCCAACTTGGCTTTTTTTTGACTGCACACCCTTAGTTTATCCATAATTGCTTAAATATTTAGGCGTATGTATCTCAAGGAGCATTTTTGACTGTTAAATTAAAACTTGACCCACTACTATTCAGATTTACACAGAAATTAGATGTGTGGTGCCAGATCCCATTGTAGTAGTAGGAAGAGTGAACTTGATCAAAATAATTTTGATGCTGCCGTTACCTTACCTACTTCCTAATTTCCCGCCTCTGGATAGTACAGTGTTTTATCTACAGAGTGAAAAACCTCATTAGGAACCTTATAAGGTGCAAACAATGCCCTCATATAAAGTTACAGACACTCCAATTTGCAAAAGAGGTAAGTGGGCTAGTCCTTCCTAAGCCTAAAATATATTACCCGGCTGCTCAACTGCAACATATCAGGGGCTGGGAATCAGAGGAAACAACACTACCCCCATTAGAGATAATGGGAGTGTAGGGGTGCACACAATTACACCTATCTGGGACATCCTTTGGCTTCCAGAGCAAAATAGGTTGGTAGACTTCGAGCTTTGAAGAAACAAGGGTATTAGATGTGTCTTACAGATAGTGTAGTGTTCGGAGAGGAACTGAGACAATTTGACTTATTGCAAAGTGATTATGGATTGCCACACACTCACTTTTATAAATATTTATAGCTACGACATGTTTACAGGGCAGAACTGACCTCCTCAGAGTTAAGAATCTCTCATTGTGCTCCTGCAGAGATAATTGATACTGCCTCCTCTACAGGGGGGGGGGGGATATTGAGTCTATGTGGTTATCTCCAGGTTGAATTTTTTCTTCTAATGTTTTTTTTATTGAAGATTTCAATTTAAAACAGTTACAAGACTCAAGATTTAGTGTATTTGAAAAAGAGATAACAGTCTAGATGAGTTCTAGACAACCCAAAGAAAAACCTCAGTACATTGAAGATGCACTCTGTATCAGCCAAACTTTTTTTAACATTACTAGTAAAACATGAAATGAGCATAAGAAATAACAATGACAGCATATACGACTGAACAAAAAAATTATATTTTAGTCGATAAAACACCAGGGTGTAAAAAAAAAGAGTATCCGTTCAAAGTCTTAAATGGCAGTGTATTAAAAGAGAGCCTAAGAGGGGATAATTAAAGTGTCTTATTATATGCAACCCATCCATACTAGATGATATTAAGCTGGCTCTTGGTATCATTTTCCCAGGCCATTAATTTGTTCAAACCTATAGTGTTGTTTAGTTTTTTCCAACCATTGTTGTATGATAGGAGAGGATTGAAAGCACCAAAGTTAAGGAATTAATAGTTTGGCTGCTGTTAGCATCCAGGTTACAAGGTCATGTCTCATCAGTGTAAATGTAGGTGTAGAGGACCAGAGTAAAACCAGCTCAGGCATAAGCTGTACGTCAACCTTACATACTTTCCTAATTACAAGCTTCACTTGACTTCAGAATTGCAAAAGCATAGGGCATGAGAGACACAAATGGGATAAGGTGCCTGGAGCCGAATGACATCTCCAGTAAGCATCAGAAGAAGAGAGATCTCCTGGTCGAATTTAACTCGCCAGTCCCCTCTTCAATTAAGAGTAAATCGGAGAGTGACATTGTTCCTACTGAAGACACACAGTAGTCTGAAATCTTACAGATGATCCATAAATTATCTCTGAGTGAGTCACATTGATTTTGTTATAGATACATGAGTCACAGAGTATATAGAACTCCAGCATTTTTGCATAATATTGGGGTAAGGGTCTTTCCGCTATGTTTAAGGTGCAAAACACAATCTCCGGGGTTGATACATATGAAGTGGCAATGTATACCAGGTGATTCTGGATGCTGACCGTATAGTCTGTGTTGTGGGAAATGTCTGTGACTTGCTGGTGGATAAGGCAGAGCAGAGAGCTCTAGCTAGGCTGCTTTACATGGCTAGGAAATTCATAGTACAGTATCGGCTTGATGAGGAACCTCCAATGTTTTGGGAATTCAAGTAGAAAGTTAAATAGCTCTTGTCTTTGGAAAAAAAATGTATATATCTTAAGCAAAAAGTAAGACACAAATACGACAAACTATAGAAAAAGTGGATGAGTATTCCTGAACTTGCGCTTCTACATTTGCTTAGCAGTAGTGTACCAATGAGCTAGTTCACTTCAAATGCAACTATGGATGTATTCACATGGGCAAGTCCAATATTGGCCTGAGGAATTTGGACCAATATTGCACTCATAAACCTGTGATTTTTGCCTGTGATGGTGATGTGTTTTGGGAGAAAAACACATTGCAATGTGAAAATTGCATGTTTTTTTCAATAGTAAGAATAGAAAACTTGCATCGCACCCACATGAAAATTGTATCTGTGCGAGTGCAATGCAATTTTTTCAAGCTCTCATAGCAAATAGTGGGCAATTCTTAAACATATAGCAATGGGATGGAACTCTCATGTGAAATTCGCCTGTGTGAATACACCCTTACATTTGTTCTTAGAATAAGCAGGTTATGCTTGTTGCAGAGTGTGATTTTTGGGTCCACCATACTCACACCTTCACTGTATATATGAGACTTACCCCTGTTCTAGAAATACTATATCACCCTGGCATATGCTATATTAATAAACTTTAGAGCCTTAAGGGCTCACTGACACAGGTGTAAGCAGTTTCGATCTGAAAAATATGTAGTGTATTCACAGAACAAAACTGCTCGTATTTACTATGTATTTTGGACCTTGTTGCATTCTGTTTTGCGCTCATATTTCACGTGCGCAAAAAGACGTAAGGAAGACCTAAAGATTTTTCCTACTGACTTACGTAAATACACAGTGTATACATATGTATCTGTGAAAGTATTAGGGCTTAAACAGATGACTGTGTTTTCATCATGTTTTGCGGGCGTGAAAATCACGCCAACAAAGTGTGACAAAATGATGCGATTGATTGCAAAGGTTTCATTTTCTGTAGCTTGATTCTCGCTACACCTGTAAAAAAATATATCCTTGCCCTATCTTTTTCACACATAGTTTTTTAAATGCAAGAAAAGATAGGGCAGGATCTTTCTTTCTTTCTTTCTTCTGCGCACAATAGTGCAAAGTTAAAAAAAAAAAAAAATACGCACGTCCAAAGAAGTCCTAAGGTGGAGACAATTATAGCCATTTTACACGGGCTGACAGTCTGGAAAACAACTGCATGAGTGCTGATGTCACCACTAAGGCTATTAGCACTTGTGCAGAGCGTTTATACTTAAAGACTTCACCATTGGATCGTGGTGAAGTTTTGAGTGACAAGCCCGCGATCCACTGATGGTTTTTGAGCTGAGTGAAAAGTCAGCTTAACAAACTGCGAAGGAATAATAAGCAACTTTTGTGCATTTACACAAATTTTGAATAATAATCGTCCTGTTTAAATGGCCCATTAGAAGCTCTTGTAGACTTGTGTGGTTTTATAACACCCTATCTATTATTAGAAGATTCACAGACAAACATAACAAATTATTTAGGATTTACAATTTTCACGCTGTTCTACTCCCTAAGACAATAGAATATTTAAATGTGTTTACAGTGTGAGGCTGCAATACAGCGACAGGGACTTTAGCTAGAATGTAGTAGCTTTTCTCATTGAGCTTGCATGCCCTGACAGACAAACTCCTAGAATAGGAAGAAATCTGTTTTGTCTGGTGAATCTGCATGCTGTTCTTTCATTCTGTGCCCAGCAGAAACATCTTGATTGGGTTATAAGAAATAGAGCATACGTTCTGGGTTGTATAATTAGACTTTTTTGTAATTGTAGAGGAGTACAGGTGAATAATCTGTATAAATGAATGTAACACAATATGAGATTGATCTGTACATGATAGATGTACATTATGTTAAAGGTTTCAGTCTCATACTGGTAGCCTTGTGTTTATTCAGTCTGATGGCTACCCGACTGCTGGCCTACTGCAACTGCAATCTCCAAGGAAGTTTTTGTTAATGGTAATTCAAGGAATGAAATTGCAGCAGGGATTCCGAATTAGTGAAATTCCAAATTAGTGGATTAAAAGACTTCAGGAATCTTTCAATTAAGTGGTCGTTCAGGGAACAACATTGCTGCTGCAGCTTATCAGGCTTGAGTAATAAATGTTCTGTGGGCAATGAAATGACCCAGTGGAGGTCATGCTCAATCATTCTGGCAAATAGGCACTCCGGGAGGGCCAAAAGACAGGTATACCAAAGACTGGATGTTTGGATGTTGGTTAGATAGAGTACGTTTGTAAGCAAATTGTAACAGATGGATAAATGCTGATGGATTCAGAATGAAGGGCTTCATACAGAAGCTCTTGCTTGGAAAGATTATGGGCTGAGCATGAAGAACGGTGAAATCTGTTATAAAATTCCATTACTTGCCTAGAGAGCTAACTTTTCCATGTCCTGTAGTTGGTGTTTGTCTTGCGTTCTTTTTTTTTTTGGCCAATGTTCATTCTAAGGGGTAAATAATGCGTTACTTTGATAGATCGGACTTTTACAGATGCAGAAATACCAAATACGTATTTGTGTTTTATAATTTAGATTCTTTTGTTGTAAATATGGCAAAAGTTTTTTTTTTACTTTTATTACTTTTTTTTTCAACAATTAGTAAAACTTTATTGGTTTCACTTTTACTTTTTTTTCTAGTCCCCACAACTTGAAATATAGATATTTATATTCTTGATGCATGCACAACACAATGTACAAGATATATTCAATATATTGGGTTTTACTTATCTGAATACTCTTGAGTTGTGTAATGCTAAAACAGTAATGAGACAACTGTGTACTTGACAAGCCTGATAAGTACATTACAAACAGAATCAGATTAGTCACAAGAGTTTAATTAAAATGTATTACATTTTCAATCTGGGTAACAAACATGAGTGTTCAAAAAGTTTATATTGAATACATGACAATAAGGTTATTTATATGTATGCACATCACGTTAGTTGTAAGTAACTAACACTACTTCTTGGATTGAATGTCTGGCCACAAATAAAGACCTGACATACTTTTCAAGTAAGATACATACACTTAATTTACAAAGTAATGTGTTCTTACTGTAATATATATCATTATTTTGAATGTGTCATGTTTCAAGCCATAGAAAGGTTTTTTATTGCTGTACATCTAGATGCTGGCCCCTTTTAATTCTACTGGTCTTTACTGGAGTTCAGGAAATTCTTCATCAGACACCAAGTACCTTTCTGCTGCCGGGCTCACTAAATACAAGGGTAGTTTGCTAGTCACATCTAATCTCCCCATTAAGAAATGTTCTGTTTTGAACCCAGCTATATGGATCCAAAATGAGCCTCGTGTGGTGCAGAGTGTTGAGGCAGCAGAAATACAGTCCTAACCTGAAGGTTGCAGCGTAAACAGGCAGGCATCCGGAAGAGATCTGCAGCATGCTTAGTCTCTATTCACTGAGCGACTATCATTCCTGTATGATTGTACCATTGGATTAGCGCATTGCCAACGTGGTTCCAATTTACAAAAAGGAGTCCAAAAGTGAGCCTGGTAACTACAGGCTGGTAAGTCTCACTTCAGTAACTGGAAAAATATTCGAGGGGTTTCTGAGAGACGCCATCGAAGAATACCTCAAGGAGAACAACGGAATAACTCCTCACCAGCACGGGTTCATGAAGGGTTGATCTTGTCAGACCAATCTAATCAGCTTCTACGATGAAGTAAGCTCTAAGCTGGACCTGGGAGAGTCTATTGATCTCGTATATCTGAACTTCTCTAAAGCATTTGACACAGTGCCGCATAATAGGCTGATATATAAAATGAGACAGCTCGGACTGGGTGAAAACGTGTGTATCTGGGTAAAGAATCGGCTCAGAGAAAGAAAGCAGAGGGTGGTAATAAATGGCTCATACTCTGATTGAAAAAGAGCAGGCAGGTAGCGTAGTCAGAGAGAAGTCAAGAGGTCAGTACACAGAAGCAGCAATTGTAGTGAGAGGAGCAGTTGGTAACTGAGTTTGACTAAGGGCTGAGAGCACAATAATCTTGCAAGGAAAGGACGTACAAGGCCAGACGTAAATATTGAGTCCAATCAAGTAACAGGGTAGAGGAAATCATGCAAACAGGAACAGGGGTGGGGAACAAGGACAGGATTCAGCAGCAGAGCTATCCAGAGTGAAGTTCAACTCGAGTAACGAGCACTCAAGCATTTTGGTGCTCGCTCATCTCTAGTATTTACTAAAACAGACATGTTAAGAGCAGTTATAGTTCCACTTTTAAGAAATTGCATAAATTACATATAAATCTAATTTAAGGCCACTGCAAATGACCTCTTACTGTAAAGATTTTATATAGAGGCATACAAATATTTGTAGCATGCTTCATTCAATTACTTATAAGTTTCATATGGCAGCATTCTCGTCAATACTTTGCATCTCTATTTGTAAGCCAAAACCAGGAGTTGTTCCAGGACATGAAAGAGGTGCAAATGTTTCCATGATACTTTTTCTCTGTGCAGACTCCACACCAGGTTTTGACTTACAAAATACAGAAGAAAAATACTGACCAAATTGCTGCCATGTGAATGAAGCCTGATCAATACTTGTGGTCAAGTTTGTAATATACATTAAGTGAATATACTGTATTATTTTGGCCTCTCAAAGTAGTACAATCTGATTAGTAAGCCTTTGAACCATAAAAGCATGTGAACCATATTCAAGCTCAGAAAAAGTTTCACAATGCTGAAGTGTTTTAATATTTTATTCAATCCACTTTTCAATTTTGCTGTCACAAATATTTTATTTACTTTGCACAGATATGGCAATCCTTTTCATCAGCTCCTCTTTTCAAGGTAGACAAGGCCATCTCTAGAGCTTGGAAAATAGCTTCTTTCATTTTAAATGCTTCAGACGTCTTATACACACCCAAAGACAAAAATGTAACATTTTTTAGCTGAGTTTAATAACATGCAAAACCAAAATTAATGGTAATTAATACCTTTCAGAATTGTAATTTAGGATTGAAGACACATATAGAGAAGAGAAAACCCCTGTGGATTTTTAGACAAAAATGAATAACATAGTATGAATAAATCATTCTTCATTCCGCAATTTGCTTATTACAATCAAGGCTGGTTTTAGACAAAGTATGGCACTCTGCTAAGTTAAAAGTAGAGCCCCGCCTATCCATAGAGCAAATCTGCAGCTAGATGGAAAGATATGTCATATGCCCCCAATGACTGTGAAGGTTCTCCAGCATGCTTTTGGTTTTTGGGATTCCCTTCCCAGTGTTAGCGAATGTTTTTTCTTTCAGGTCAGGAACAAATGGTTAAACCTCTGGTGAATTTTTCTTTAACTCACTAAGGCCTTGACAGTAATCACACATAACATAAAAGGCTTCAATAGGGTTTTCCATGCTGCGGCAGCTGTCAGTGCCGGGAAACACAGGGCTTGAAGCAAGAGCTCCAACCCCTGAGTAGTGGCCAGCACTCATAATTGCAGGCACAGCTTCCATTGATTTTAATGAGAACTGAGTCTGCAATTATGAGTACTGGCCACAACACAGGGGTCAGAGCAGTGGCTTCTGCTCTGATTTCAATGAGAGCTGCGCCTACAATTATGAGCACCAGTCAATACAAAGGGGTCAGAACAGTGGCTTCTGCTCCAACCCCCATATATCCCAAGACTGACAGCCAATGCTGCCTGGAAAACTCCTTTAATAGCCCAATAGAGGTGAATGGCACTCTTCAACTATAGAAGACTCTATGGCGATATAATTATGATCCAAGAAACTAATTTCTCTCCCTAAAGTTATCCCAAATTCTTTAACTGTCATTCTCATAAGACTTTTTCTCTACATCTGAAATTTAATCAAAAGTGGTTGCAATCCTTTTGAAAATGCCTCTTCTCTTTTCATCTAATAAAACTGATATTGACCCTGAGTGACAATTTATTATCCTTTCAAATATGTTAGCAGGGAGTAGAGTCCCATTTGCTACAATATCTGCTCAAACTCAGCCCCCTCTACATTTTTCGTGTCTTTTTTTCATTGTTTGGAAAAGTACACAAATTTATATATTATACCCCGGCTGCCCCTAAATCACTTCTTTACCAAATTAGGTGATTAGACTTAGTAGACGTATGGAGTTAGGATGATCCACTCCATGGAGACTACTCATTTGTTTCATGAGTTCACAATAGTCATTCTAGTCATTTCTTTTTAGCATCAGTGCATCTAACAATGTAAAATCATGATTCAGCTTATCATGCCTATGCCTGGCCTGACCACTCTATTCATTCCTGTACTGTCTTCCCTTTTACCTAATACTGCAAATTTTACATGGAAAATTAATGATTCACTACTGACCCATTCTGAAATAGCTCCTAGCATTTACGATGCACTTCAGAACTATTTTTCCAACAACAATATATCAGGAACTTCCCTATTCTTCCCTTTGGCTAGCTCATAAAGCCGTCATTAGGGAAGACATAATCCAGGATGGCTCTTGACTAAAGAAACAGAAATGAAAGGTCTTAAAAACCTTGCTTAATAAACCTACTAGACTTCAAAGACAATATGTTCGGTGTCCTTTCCCTCTACTGTATTCTTAGATCGCCGACACTAAGGCTTCATCATTGACCGAGAAAACAAAAAAGGAAAAAAAAAAAAGTAATTTGTTGGGTTAAAAATACATTTTATGCTTTTGCTAACAAAATTAGCTCTATGTTTGCTCGGAGGCTTAAATCTCATGTAAGAGGGCATCAATTATATCAATTACGCACACCCCAGGGCTCACTCACTACAGACCCAAAGCAGATACTTGACATCATACACCGCTTCTGTACCTCCTTATACAGTGTTTTCTCTCTGCTAAACATAACAAATATTAAAGAATGGCTTTTCTTTTGGTCTTCCTTGTCTTACTACAGATTCTTACACATCCATAACTTCAGCAATCTCGGAGGACGAAATCATAGAAGTGATCAAATCAATCTCCAACTCCAAGTGTCCAGACCCTGATGGCTTTTCCCTCTTACCGGTATATTACAAAAATGGTCGTCATCTTAGTTCCATATGTTGCTTCCTTTTTTAGTTCTCTACTATCCCAAAATATTCCTTCCCCAGAATTCTCTCAAGCTAACATCTCACTGATGCCGAAATCAGGGAAGGACTATATGAATTGTAATAACCTTTGTCCCATCTTGATTTTAAGTATCAACTATAAAATATTTACTAAAATTGTTGCAATAAGATTAGCTCCTTCCATCCCGATCTGATTTCTTCCGAGCAAAGGAGTTTTATTTCTTTCAGGAAAACAACAGATAATATTATATTGGTCACTAACATCCAGAGGTGCCCTGCCATGAAGCAACCTAAGACTCTCTGAGTTTGGCCTCTTGTCCAGTTTGGTTGCAAATCCCTCTAAATCAGTAGCTATGGGGATAGACCTCTCAAATAACACACAGAAAGTTACCTCCTTAAATTTTGGTTTATCTTGGGAAACATCACACATCTCATACCCTGCCACAGAAAGTCCATCTGGCCCTAACCACCTATTTTTATGCAACTACCCCAGCAATATGTGTTAATAAATAACTCTGGGAGGACTGGTCAAAATATCTAATCTCGTGGCTTGGTCAGTTAAATGGCTATGCTTCCAAAGCTGACATACTTCTTTAGAACCCAATAAAGCTATTGAGCAGGTCTAACAGCTCATTAAAAATGTATTTTGGCTGGGTTCAAGGCACAGGTTTCTCGGAAAACACTCTGCCGCTCTTCCAAGAATGGAGGCCTATACCCTAAATTGTACTGTCAGGCTGCTCACATTGCACAGAAAACGGTGTGGAACTGCACCCCCTTAAAAATTAAATGGGTCCTATTTGAATCACTTACTACTTGCCTTGCCTCCTTGCAGGCACTAATGCAGGCACTTCCTTGCAACTGCTATTGTTGAATCCTGACTTCTGTCCTGGAAAAGGATCCTATACAGTTCGCTTAGTGATCACAGGCAGATCTCTTTAATTAGCAAGCTGTGCAGAAACAACAAAATCAACTCATTTGAGACCTTACATCAGGAATATCAGATAATCTTTTTTTGTATAGCGCCAACTTATTCCACAGCGCAGTAGCACAAAGGGAATATTTTTGGTAGGCAGATTCACTACTTACTGTCAACCCCTAGATATATCTTAAAAGAGTCTTTTATGACAAGTTTTAAGGTCTTCTGCCATAACTCTCCTAGAAACAAAGGGTATTATTTCCATTCTTTATGGCCACTTTAGATCCCTCCTCTATTCAGGCCCTACTACCTATATGTTGGTCTGGAGGAAAAAATAGGCCCCATACCAAGGACTGCTCTTGACAGCAGATTTTTGACAGTACAAGTACCATCACTTGCCCAAATAATCTTTAAGAAATCTCCTATAAAATTCTCACCAGATGATATCTTACTCTTGAGAGGCTTGCCAAATGCTCCCCAAACTACTCAAATGAATGTTTCTTCAACTGCGGGAGTGTGGGAACCTTAGAGCATATTTAATATTCTACCTAGTAGTCCAAATCACATTGAAAAAGAACAGGGCATCTCTTAACCCCTTAGTGACCATCCTGTTTGCGCCTTAATGACCTGGTCAAATTTTGGAAATCTGACATGTGTCACTTTAACATAGAACATATCCAAGTAATTCTGACATTGTTTTTTCACCACATATTGTACTTCATTTAGGTGGTAAAAATAGACCAATAGAATTTGTGTATATTTATTAAAAGCGCTGAAATTGGGAAAATCTTGAAAAAAAATTATCATTTTTTTACATTTTCAACTGCAAAATGTCAAATATGTGCAAACAAGCTGTACAAATTTTTGATGAAATATATATTTCCACCTGTTTACTTTATTCTGGAAGCACATTGGAAAACAATGTAGTTGCGTATGGTCTGTGGATATATCCGTACCATAGAGCACAATGGGCTCTATGTCGCGGATTTCCACAGTAAAATAGAACATGCTGCATTCTGTTTTCTGCTAGTGGATTATGTAATTCCAACCCGCTAATGTGAGCGGAATTATGTAATCCAATGCATTTGATTGATTTGCGTATTACCACGGACTAACGCATGCAGATTCTCCAATTTCTCTCCGGTCGTGTGAGACTGGCATTCGGTAGATTGCTACCTTTTTATCACGTGACCGGGGACCTCTCAAAGAGGCCCCCAGTCACTGCATCATGGTCCCAAATACCCGGGAGCAAGGGGATTTTAAATTTCCCAGGTCCTCCCTGGCTTGTGTGTATTTGTTCAGCATTCGGCAGCGGGTGCATGCACAGAACCTGGTAAGTCCACGGAAGAGGTTCGTGTCGGGGTTCAAATATGAAGGCCTCCGGTAAGACGTTTCATCTCCTCTCACTGATTGCATTGGTGAGGGGAGACTAAACTTCAACTTTTTTTTAACTTTTACGTGATCATCAATATTCATTGGATAATGGTGATCACATGACCGGGGATCACTTACCGCGGCCATTGGTCACTGCTCCAGGCTCTTGGCTACCTTTAGTAGCCAGGAGCAAAGAGATTTTAAATTTCCCGGGTCTTCCCCAGCTTCTGTGGTTGTGTCAGCCATTTTACCGATAGGTGCATGCACCAAAGCTGGGGAAAGGTCCTTGGATAAAGATCCCATTGGGGGACATTGCTGTAGGCCTTAGGTAAGTAATTTCACCTCCCTTCATAAATCAGATCTGTGGCGGAAGGTGAAACTTTAACTTTTTTCTACTTTTACATGATTGCTGTTATCTATTGGATAACCGAGACCACGTGGCCAGGGAAGGCGTACCGCGGTCTCCTGTTAAATCTCCAGGCTCTTGGCTACGTTTGGTAGCCAGGAGCAGTAAGATTTTAATTTACCCTGGCAATCTGCAACTTTTGCGCATGTATTTGCCATTTTGGCGATCGGTGCATGCGCAGAAGCTGAGGTAAGGCTCATGGATACATTGTAAAATTACAAAATACGTAATTGCATCTTGCCTCACAGATATTTTTAACGGTTTTTTTTACATCAATTGGATAACGGCGAACATGTGACCGGGGACCACATATGACGGACCCCGGTGACAACTCCCTGCTCTAAGCTACTCATGCCGGGAGAAGGGAAATTTTAAATCTCTCTGGCATTTAACATCTGACACACATGCGCAGAAGACAGTGTCAAGTCCAGGAATGACCAGAATGCCGCGGGACATGGCGGAGGATGGAGATGAGTACTTTCAGCTCCACTCCTGGATCTGATCCATGAGGGGAGCTGAAATGCTCACCCCTCGTGCTCTGCCATGTACTTTTATTCTGTTAGATATCGGAGATCGGATAACTGGGGACTGCAAACCGCAGCCCTTAGTGCATACTCCAGACTCCCACCTACCTGTGACACCTTCTGGCCCTATGGCTTTATTCTACAGGGAGGCCGTCAATTGACGGACGTGTGGAATAAAGTCCAGCTAGTCAGGCCGTCAAAAGGCATATCGTCGTCACAAAGGTGTTAAACTTTAAACTTGGCACTAAGATTAAGTTTTTCCTCGTCCATCTTTTTAAATGCTGACATACCGGGACTTCTGGACTTCTTAGAACTTTACGGCAAGTGGTAGCGCATGTACTATCTACAGTTATATGGCCAATATTTATCAGAAATTTCCTGCCTGTTCCTTTTCCTAAAACTCTATCCAAACTCAATGAAATTCAGTGCTTTTAGAGATTATTTAGCATAATTGACAATAAACTCTCCAAATATGAAGCTATCTGGTCAAACTGGAGTTCTATTGATTAATGAGACTTAGTATTTCGCTGGCTTTCTACTTATTCCATTTGGTTGTATGTAACATCTCTATACTAGACTGTTCTTTTCTATTGTTGTTGATCCGGTTAACAGATTCTTATTTCTTCGTGATTTTAATGTTTTCATTGGACGTTTCATATATTCAATTTGCTAATTTATTTCTTAAAGCTGTATTTTCCCATTCCTCAGGTACTGTAAACTCCTGTCCTGTAGTTACAGTGACTGTTTGACTCTGTACACTCTATCATCGCAAGCTGTGGGACTTTGTTATTCTTTATAAAATTCTAATAAAGCCCAAAATGTTATACTAGCAACACAATTACATCCAGTGAGTTCAGAGGATGGTGTGTAGATTGCTGCTCTGCTGATCTCTCGCTGTTCTAAGGGTGCACTCTACAGACCATATGAATAAAGTACAAAGAAATCCAGTGACTCATAGGTGATGTCTTCTTTAATTGTATTAATTCGCTTTCTTGCTGTCTTTTACACTTGTCCCAGAACACCATGATGACTTCTTCCAGTCATGACTTATCTACAGAGTTTGCCACCTAAACATCTTTGGCTCCTTGCTTTTCCAACACATTCTCTACCATATCACAACCTGCACAAATTCCCCTATCTGTTGATACCCCCAATTCTGTAAGTGTTGCTGCCCCATTTTCTCCCATTACCATACCTCCTGCATGGTATAGTGTTCCTATATACTGTATTTCAGATATAATGTTGTCATAAGTATAGTTACCCCCAAAAAAATAATGTCACACAGGTGGCACCAATGAAATCTGTTGAGCCAGATTGTTAGAGACCCCAAACAGATAGTGCCCCATATTGTGCCCCAGATGGTAATAGTATACTACGTAGTAAAAGTGCCGACAAAGAAATAGTAATCTTTTCAGTACCCATACACAGTAGCAGTGCTCTTTTTAGGTTCCAGACAAAAAAGGGAGATAGGCTCAGAATCCAATTCAGTCCTATTATAATCAAAATCAAAAAGGCTTTTGCCATAAGCAATAACTAGGATTTGGATCTCTTTAAAATATAACTTTTATTGAATTGCACAAAGATTTCACATAGAACGAAAATATTTAAAAGCCCAGTTAATTCTGCAGACATATATATTTTATAGATTGTGGTTTATTACTATCCACATTATCAATGTTATCCCATATTCGGATAGCGCTCAGTCTATGACTATAGTTATATTTTCATTTGTTATTCAGCAGGTCAGTACTGGAGAGGATGATCAAGTGGTCAAAAAATAAACGGGACACGCATTCCCCATAGAGACCAATAACAACAAATAAATTCCCCTAGCTGGAAATACAGGGAAGCCTCAAGAGTATTGCTTATAGCATCTGACTAAATTATCTTCTCGTCAGAACCTATCACACCATCCTCCAGCATTTAACATGGAGGGAAGTTGTATGACTGTCCTGCTATATTCTGAGTAATAGCAATGACCCAAAGGGTTAATAGCGTGGATTAGCAGTGCCTGCAGACTAATACTGATATTAAAAGGTAGAATGGACCTCCCCCAACATTTTTCACCACCTAAGTGGCGTCTTCAGGGGAATATAGGAGATAGAGGTTTCACATGGTAATAATTCCTACCTTTATGCCAGCTACACAGTAATAATGACCCTTCTGTGTCACCACACAGTAAAACTGTGCACTATTGTGTCCCCTACAGAGTAATAATGCTTGCTTCATGTTCCCTAGGCAGTAATAGTACTCTCTATCCCAACTTAGTGATGCCCCTATAACTGCTCCCTATGGTAGCCCTCTATTACATAGAGTACTCCCCTATAACATCTCTGTTACGCAGACTGCTCCCTATGACCCTTCTGTTATACAGACTGCTCCTTTTGCACATTCTGTTAAACGCACTGCTCTTCATGCACCCATGTCTCACAAACAAGTGCCCATGCCCCCTCTGTTAAATAGCATGCTCTCATATCCCTCTCTCAACTGCTCCCCATGCCACCCTGTTACACAAACAGCTCTCCATACCTTTTCCCTTCTCATAGTCTGCTCCTTATGCCCCCTTTTTCACAGACCCCCAATATCTTTATAATGCATATTTTAAGTTGGGGTGGAGTTCTACTGTAAAATAAGCTTGTCATCAAGACCACTGGCCTCCTGGCTGGCGCTCCCAGAAGACTTAGAGGTCGACATCATGCCTAAAACTCTGCCTTGGTACTATGTAGTCACGTAATCTGGAGAATTTTCTGTTGACACGTTTTCATAATTTTTTCTTTATTACATTTTTTTAGATTAGTTGTCACAGTGTTCACATCCAAAGATTTTAATCATGTGAAGGGGAAGAGAATTGTACAGCATGGCTCACTTAATTATACTATCATTGCTTTGCATCAGAGTAAAGGTTTTTTGGGGAACTTTTTCATTTCCAATTTTGGATGATGCTATAGGCTCTCTAAAACCAGGTAAACCTGGATTATGCCACTAGTAACACCATTAATGCAGTGCTAGTTCTATAATTCAATAAGACGTTATGTAATTTGTTGTGGCCACTGGCCGTGGCTGGGGCCTTTCCCTACCCTCTTTCCCACCAGTCACGGCCATCAGCATCTCCATGTGATAGATGCCACACTGGCCTTTTAAGGGACACCCTATGATTGGCACTGAAAGTAGTAGGGATGCTACCCTCAGCCAATCCTCATCTTTCCCATGCTATTTAAGGCACCCCTTCCCAATGGAGAGTGTCTGAGCAATAGGTTTCATAAGGTTTTGCAAAGGTGCTATAGTTTCATGTCTGATCCTTTATTGACCCAAACCTGTCTACCCAGCCTTTCCATGTACTCCTGATCTGACATTAGTTAGTGGTACCTTGACCACAATTTATCTGATTGCTTCCTGACTCTCCATTCATGCAATTAATCTACCCCTCCTGACCTTGGCCTGTGAAATCAACTACACCTCTGCCTGTCCCTTCAATATTACGCTTCTATGCCTCTGACTTGCCCATTTCAACTGCCATTGCACCAAAACTACTGTAGCTAAGTTCAGATCCCGTCAGATGGGTTAAAGAGTGAAAACCAGAGGACCACCTAGGAGCAGCCCATTATTATTCATATTTCTTGGTGATTTTATGACCATACCATACAACACTGGGAATCTATAGTTTATTTTTTTGCAACTAGTGCATCATTACTCATTTATTTGTGAAACTAGCAAAAATCTATTATGAGAGTAAAATTATATAATGGAGATAATTTGCATTGTTTCACTTTAAAACTGCATAATATAAAACCGTGTATCTACTGAAAAAATCTGAAATCAGCAAGTTACTTCTGAAGTGTATAAACTCTACTTTGATCAAGGAACTCATATGTGGCTCATAATATTATTTATTGTACAGCTGGAGGTATATTATTCCTGATAAAATTACATATCCCTACTTCCCGGACCCTCTGGTTTTGCGACGGCAGGCACAGTGGCTGTTCAGTGTAGAAAGTACAATTATTGTACCAGAAAGAAATAACATTCTGAGTCATAGATGATTAAGTGGGAAGTAAGATTTGGAAATTATTGTCATAGTTCTAACATATCAGCATAAGGCCAGTTTCAGACAACTGTAATGTGCTACATTTTAACATCTATATTACAGCATGTATTACACCCCCTCTTTTGACCAAGTTAGACAGCTGTAGAGCTGCAATGCTACATCTATAATAAGGAGGTTGAAATGCAGCCATATTATGACCAGTGTTTATTACTACTACTTATTGTCAGAAAGTGGATGTGGACCTACTTTGCCACACACTGATTTGGCTTAAGGCTAAATTTGGAAGCAGCACTTGAGCAGCCCCAGTTTTCACCTAGATGAAATGGGTAGACTACCGACAGGACAGGCAGATGAAAAAAAACAACACAAAACAATACTGATAGTACCGAGGTAGATGGAACAACCTGGCAGATGGTAACAAAATAGCAGACAAGCTGACAGAGGCAGGAGACCTACAGATGCAGGCTAGCTAGCAACCTGAGGGAAACCAATAACTGGCAGTGATTGCAGTCACTGCCAGGCTTTTAAACAGAAGCCTCCGCCCAGAGGCGGAGAGAGGGAGACAGCCAACTCCCCATAGCACATCAAAAGGGAGCTGGTGCACAGCAGCTGCACTCCCAGGTGCGCGCGAGCACGGCACCACCAGGACTACCGAGCGCGCACACCGCGCCGCGAGCCACCAGCACAAAGGGATAAAAGATTTCAATAACGACTTGTGAAAAAGCCTATGTACCCTCCAAGTAGCTGGCAATTCAAATTCATAAGCCAGCAGATTTACTACCCGCGTAATGCCAAAGAGACCCACGTAACGTGGCGAAAGTTTCAAGGACGGAACCTTCAATTTGAGATTTCTAGACGACAAATACACCTTCTGTCCCACCCAGTAAGGTTCAGACACCAACAGACTCTTTCCACTACGCAACTGCATACGAGCCCCCGTTGCTTCCATATTCTTCTGTACCTCTCTCCATACTCCCTGCAGCGCATCTGTGGCAATCAGTGATTGCAGTCACTGACAGTCTTTTAAACAGAAGCCTCCGCCCAGAGGCAGAGAGAGGGAGACAGCCAACTCCCCATAGCACATCAAAAGGGAGCTTGCGCACGGCAGCTGCACTCCTAGGTGCGCGCGTGCATGGCGCCGCCAGGACTACCTAGCGCGCGCACCGCGAGCCACTAGCACCACGCCAGTCCGGCCCCGCGCCCTCGCAGCCAGGCCACAAGTCAGGGGGACACGCCCCGACCACGGGACCCAGCACACGGTCGCCTCGGGAGGAGCCGCAACTGCCGCATGGTAACAACTTTGCTCTACATGCAAGAAAGATATCTTCCTGCTTTTTTTTTCAAAATTGCGCACAATAGCTCGGAGTTTGAATAGTCAAAAATAAATCACTGGTTCATGTGCTAATATGCTCCATAGCATTGAATGTATTTGCACATGCACCAGTCTGAAGCCACCCTTAGAGGAAGGATGCCTAATATAGCCAGGGCTTACAGAAGATTGGCTGGTTACACTTTAGCAGAACACGCTTAGGCCCTTTAAGTATGAGGGAAGGAGTGTTTGTGTTACCAATCAGTAGAGGCAAGGGACTGTGCAAAGAATCGGACATGGGGTCTGCCACAGGTTTGGAATTGACCATGGTAACAGCAGCAGCAGGTGAGCCAAGATGGCCATGGCCATGCGCTGTGAAACCTTGTAAGAGCAAGGTTATACATACCATATAGAAATCTGCTCATTAGAAGAAAGTGCCTAGCCTGGACATTTACCATCGCTGGTGAGTCGGTGCAGAGCTACCCCTTCACAGAATCATAGCACCATTAGCAAACAAGGGAGAGGGTATGCTGGTCATATTTTGCTCTGTGAATATTCTTTAGTAATATTCTGCATGGCAGTGTACATAATATATTTATTCACATTGGTCCCTGTCCTACAAATGCAGCTCACAAACAAATATTCATTTCTTCAATAAGGCCAAATCAAACTTGGTTCAGATGTTATCTGCAGACAAAATGTCACAGAATGTTTTTAATAAAGATCTGAAAATGTAAGTTGGTGAAAGTGACTGATTCATTGGATTTAAATGTTTCTTTGCAAGAGAAAAAAAACATCATATTTCAACCCTATATCAAAAGTAAAAGCCCAACAAAAAGATTTTGTAAAAGGTCAAATGTAATGATCTGTCTTTAAACAAAGATCATACAGTAGTGGCCTATGATATTTTCAGTTGCTCTATATATCGATGAAAAAAGCTAGACAACAAAGAAGCTGACAGGAAAGGGTTCGATTCCTTTGAATTTTAGTCTTGGGCTGCACAATGACTTTTAAGGTGTGATTTCTAAACCCATCAAAGATGAGAAATACAGTTATCCTTGTGACTTTTGAGGTGTCTTGAAGATTTCTTCTCTCAAAATGATTTTCCATGATGAATTTTGGTTATGTGTGTGCTTCATACTGCAATGAGTAGGAATTTTACTGTCTCACTTATGCAAATATTTGCAGATATTTCCCAGAAGAGCATGGATGGCCTAATGAGTCTCCTCACTCACCTTCTAGGTACTCTCCTTAAGGAGTGATGATACCCTTCCCTACTCACTGTCAAGTTGACAACGCAGTATTTTTAAAGTGATACTGTTATCTCAGACAATTAAATCATATCCATGGAACAGGCCATAACTGTCTGATAGATGCAGACCACCTATTTCCAGAGCAGATGCATGCCACACAGTTTCTGTAGCTCTAAGTCAACAGAAAGAGAGTCATGGACACACAACCTCTTCTCTATTCATTAACCAGAAGCAGCCTCACCAGATGGAGCAAAGGGTCAGAGGAGCCCCATTCTGGAGATAGGTGCAGGTCCCATATCCTGTGCAATATGCCATCACTTTATAGGATGGGAAAATCCATTTAATAATATTGAAGGGAAAAGATGATGACAACCTGCAACAAACAGGAGGACACACATACGCTTACACTATCCTACTAAAAGTAATTGGATACCTGAGAATCTATCAAAAATAGTATTTATTTACTTATGTTAATACTTTGTGGGGCTCCTTTGGCCCTAATGACATCGGATAATCTCTGTGGCATACTTTCTACTAACATCTAATACACTTCAGTTGGTATTTCCCTCCACTCATCCTGCAAACTTCTGCTAAATTCCTTCAAGGAAGATGGATGCTGTTCATATTATTTCCTGACCCAATATTCCAGTTTATTTCAAATATCTTCAGTAGGGTTCAGGTCGAACTCTATGCAGGCCAGTCCAATTTTGGAGCATCTGTATCCTCAAACATATGTAAAACAGTGTTGGATTTGTGGTAAGGTGTTTTCTCTTGTTGGAAGTATTGCTGACCATCCCCAGAATATTGCCACATTGTCACCAGCACATTATTACCTAGAATATCAAAGTACACCTCCATGTTCATAATTCTTTCCATTACAACAAATAGATCTAGAGCATGCCACATAAAACATCCCCAGACCATAATGGAACCTTCACTGTGCTTAACTGTTGGCACAATAGACTCAGGCAAAATGAGTTCCCCAGGCCTCCATCACACCCAGGTACTCTATCTGATTTGACTCTACAGTTAAATTCTTCCATTGCTCAACTGTCCAATAACAACATTCCTTGCATCATTGTAGATGAGCCAGTGCATCTTCTGTAATGGGGTTTTGTCATTAGAAAACAAAAATTCTATACTTACCTATTCCTCCCCTGTCAGTCTTCTTACCACATCTTTTCCCCACCGATCTTCTCCTGGCTCCTGCAGTCTGCCGCATCACCTCACCACAAGCTAGTCGATTCTTCTTCTTCTGGTGATGAAGCGTCCATTTTTTGCAGTCTCCTTCCTGCAGGGAAATGTACGCTACATCACTAGTGACGTAATGTTTACAGCCTACCAGGAAGTGCTGATCTATTGCTGAGACTGCACATGCACGCTGTCTTTCTGCAATAGTATATGAACTCATTTGGCGAGACGGCACGCATTCGCAGTCTCAGCAATAGATCGGCATTCTTTCCTAGGCAGTGAACGTTACATCACTAGTGACGTAACCTACACTGACCTGCCAGAAGGAGAAAGCAGAGACTGGACGCATCATAACAAAAAGAAGAGGATCCAGCCGGCTCCTGGGGAAGAAGGCTGCCTGGGGAGGAATAAGTATTAATTTTTTTCTTTTTAAATGACAAAACCCCTTTAAGATATTTTTCCAGATGTTTGCAGGATAAATGGTGGGTAATACCAGCTGAAGTGTATCAGGCGTTAGTAGAAGGTATGCCACAGAGACTATCTGATGTCATCAGGGCCAAAGGAGGCTCCACTGCGTATTAACATATGGAAATAAATACTACTTTTAATTTTTGCTCAGGTGTCCAATTAACTTTTGGTAGGATAGTGTATATGTATACATTATAGAATCAAGGTTAGGAATTTTAATATGGTAGATAGAAATCAAAACTGACTTATACATTAAGAATAATTATTACTTTTACTCTAAAATAAGATTTAATTTATTTTTGTTCTATAAATTACAATTTATATGAGGTCTAACTTTAATTAATCATTGATGCTTATATTTCTGCCCCTTTGTACTAGCATGTTTCAATTACAAAGGGAGAACATTTGCTAGTGTTAAAATGATTTCAAACTATTAGTGTAATTTAAGTAATCTCTTTCTATTCTCTTATCCCTTTTCTTTTTTGCATTATGCTGCGAGATAACTGTGTGTTCAAAATAGGTTTCTTGGCCATAAGCTGTTATCAGAGGGACCTTTTATTAATATTAGACTATGACATATTACAGGAAATTAGTGTCGAGCTAGGACTAATTCTACAAACATATTAAGAAAATTGCAGGGTAATTTATAGAGAAAATGCAGAACAATGCATGCCCTTAAATAAATAGAATTTTTAAGGAGAAAAGTCTCATATGTTTTATAATGTACAGTATAACTTTTGTAGAATAGTATCTAAACTTCAAAAACAGAAACATTAATAAAAAGTGTTTGATACAGTTGATACAAGGACCTCGATGATTGGAACATTCCAAGGCCCTAGATTGAATGTCTCGGGTCATTGCGCCCTGTTCTCCTGTCTCCCTCTCTCTAAACAATTATTGTTTATAATTAAAGTACTTTTGTGTTTGGAGAAGTTAATCATGTAGGATTCTACTACGTCTGAGCTGCTTTTTCTTTAGCAATTTAGATGTTAAATTCCTTATCTTGCATATTCATTGTGTGTTTGTTTCTTTTGATCAATGGTAATAACTGAATTATGTTTGATTTGCATTATTATGTGCCCCTATAAAAACTCATGCCTGTCAATCAATCAACAGATTACTTTGATCATGCTAAGTGTTGTTAAAACCTCCTCAGCTCAGACCACCTTTAACTAAGAATATGGACCCCAAAAAGCACATCGCATAACAATTATTGCTTTTTGGATTAACACAGTATAATTCAAGGCTAAACCACTTTGTTGAAAGCCACCACTAAATGTTTTCAAATGGCAATTCCTTTTTCCTGTGAAAAAGGAAAAAGAAAACATACAGTACATGCAATAAATATTAAAGGGAATCTACCACTTATGATTTTTACTAATTAAACCAGACAGTAAAACATTTTTTATTTTTTCTCATTCGCTTTTATTCTCTGATTGCACAATTTGTATTCTTTGGTCAATACATTTTGTCTGAGCTGCATTTAGGGATATCCTTTACATCCAAAATCATAGACCATTCACACAGTGGACAGGAAGGGACAACTGACCTATATGAGAGACTATTCTAGGCATGTTCTGTGAGCTGTGTAGAGGACATTGTTCAGGGACCAGGACTATATAAACTGTAGCCTATTAGGAAAGAGGATCCGGTGTTATCTATATACAGGTGTTACCTCTCAGTGTAATTCTGCCTGTGATGATAATGAGATGACTATTGAAAAGTACAGGAAGAGTCAAACTATTATCAGTCTTAGTGGTCAGTGTGAAAATGCAGGACTTTAGGATTTGGTTTTTAATATAGATAGTGGGATTGAAAAGAAAAAAAAACTAAAAATTCTTTAAAAATATGTTTAACATAAAAACCTTATTTATACAATTGGTTATTTTCTGATGACACATTCCCTTTAAAGATTAACAGTGTACTGCTTAAACAAAACACAACTCAGATTTAGACCCTGCATACCTGCTGTTTCTGTATTGTGGATGACTGTGGCGGCTTGCCATCAGTCATGCGCAGTACAGTTTTTTATTCAATATTTGTATTTCCCGCTGTCGCTCAGCGATGAGACAGGTACCTGTGGCCCATACGCAATGCTAATTGTGTATGGGCTGTGGGTCGGACAGCCTCCATTGACTTAAATGGAGGCCGTCCGTGCAGAGTCTGTGGTAAAATGGAGCATGCTGATACTTTTCTTCCACTCACGGAATATGCAAAACGTATCCGTGAGTGTGAATGAAAAAGCAAAAGTACATGCTTTTCAATGCCCATGTTTTGCCGGGGATCCTTTGCGTGGACACTCATCACAGATTACGTAATTGGAATCCGCCCATGTGAGCTCAGCCTAAGATATATTACCTAGACAACTGCTACCGGTACAATGCTAACATGCATGCTCAAAGTCTGTGCCTTGTCAAGTACGGGATGGAAAACTCTACACTGTACTTGTATGTCCACCACAAGTGTCCACCAGGGAAGTATGCTTGGGATACAAGATGTGGGCATGTCTTACGAAATAACAAGAAGGCATCTACAGTAGGTTTTTACCATATTAGGTAGTCACACAGGCATCTGCCAAAATAAGTTATAATTTAGGAAATCTATGCGGAATATAGGATTACTCTGATTAGACTATCCCTTTCATTTCAAATACATTATTTTCTTATTTGATAAACTATTGCTTTTTCCCACATAGTTATAATGTTACCACAGCCACAACCAAGGCTTGTGTTTGGCAGGAGATTCACAGGTTTAGGACTGATTGAAATATACTGTGAACAACAAATGTTTGATTTCTGCAAGCCGATAAACACATTTCTTGAATTATGCACGGATTAGTATTTTTCTTACCTGCAATGTGCAGATAATACAAAAAGACTTCAACATGGATCCAACCAGCACCAATGACATAAACAGAGCAGACATACACTTTAGTTCTGTAGTTCCAAAATTAACACAAACCAGTCCAGTTTCATTACTTATTCAATGCTTTATAAGAAAGCATGATGAGAACCAAAGGTATTTCCATGCTAAATATGGGCCCTTTGTAGTCGTGATCATCTCTATTACGTTTGTACAGAGAAGGGTAACGATTTACAATATTAATTATAATCTAAGTATATAAATAAAGCTGCTAGGATTTTCATATGTAGCAGATTTGTTGTTACTTTGTGGTTATTTAATTTCAAAGTTATATAATAATTAGAGATGAGCTAACACCAAAATGTTCGGGTGTTCGTTATTCGGAACGAACTTCCCGTGATGCTCGAGGGTTCGTTTCGAACAACGAACCCCATTGAAGTCAATGGGCGACCAGAACATTTTTGTATTTCGCCGATGCTCGCTAAGGTTTTCATGTGTGAAAATCTGGGCAATTCAGGAAAGTGATGGGAATGACACAGTGACGGATAGGGCAGGCGAGGGGCTACATGTTGGGCTGCATCTCAAGTTCACAGGTCCCACTATTAAGCCACAATAGCGGCAAGAGTGGGCCCCCCCCCCCCCAACAACTTTTACTTCTGAAAAGCCCTCATTAGCATGGCATACCTTTGCTAAGCACCACACTACCTCCAACAAAGCACAATCACCGCCTGCATGACACTCCACTGCCACTTCTCCTGTGTTACATGCTGCCCAACCGCACCCCCTCCCCCCCACAGCGCACACCAAACTGTCCCTGCGCAGCCTTCAGCTGCCCTCATGCCACACCACCCTCATGTCTATTTAGAAGTGCGTCTGCCACGACGAGGGACCGCAGGCACACACTGCACAGGGTTGGCACGGCTAGGTAGCGACCCTCTTTAATAGGGGCGGGGCGATAGCCCACAATGCTGTACAGAAGCAATGAGAAATATAATCCTGTGCCACCGCCATCAGGAGCTGCACACGTGGGCATAGCAATGGGGAACCTATGTGCCACACACTATTCATTCTGTCAAGGTGTCTGCATGCCCCAGTCAGACTGGTAATATGCACCTTAACAGTAACCGCGTTGGTGGTAATGTGGTGGTGACTGCGGACCTAGTACCACGGTTGTATTTTGTTGGTTTTCGGAATGTGGCCAGGATTAAGTGGGCCGTGGCGGGGGGATGGTGGGGGGGCTCTCTTGTAGTGTCGGTAAAGGTGAAATTCTTGGACTGCCACCAGACGAACCAATGCAAAGGCATTTGCCAACAATGTTTACCCTGTTGGAGGAGGGGGATGTTTTTGAGGCACTACGTGTCCTCTCCACGTGTCCGTGGTTATATGCACCTTAACAGTAACCGCGTTGGTGGTAATGTGGTGGTGACTGCGGACCTAGTACCACGGTTGTATTTTGTTGGTTTTCGGAATGTGGCCAGGATTAAGTGGGCCATGGCGGGGGGATGGTGGGGGGGCTCTCTTGTAGTGTCGGTAAAGGTGAAATTCTTGGACTGCCACCAGACGAACCAATGCAAAGGCATTTGCCAACAATGTTTTCCCTGTTGGAGGAGGAGGGGGATGTTTTTGAGGCACTACGTGTCCTCTCCACGTGTCCGTGGTTATATGCACCTTAACAGTAACCGCGTTGGTGGTAATGTGGTGGTGACTGCGGACCTAGTACCACGGTTGTATTTTGTTGGTTTTCGGAATGTGGCCAGGATTAAGTGGGCCGTGGCGGGGGGATGGTGGGGGGGCTCTCTTGTAGTGTCGGTAAAGGTGAAATTCTTGGACTGCCACCAGACGAACCAATGCAAAGGCATTTGCCAACAATGTTTTCCCTGTTGGAGGAGGAGGGGGATGTTTTTGAGGCACTACGTGTCCTCTCCACGTGTCCGTTCCATGTAAGCAATAGTAGCACTCAAGACAGGCCCCAGTAACAATTCTGAAGCAGCAGTATAGCGGGAGCGCAGTCTTCGTTCCATGTAAGCAATAGTAGCACTCAAGACAGGCCCCAGTAACAATTCTGAAGCAGCAGTATAGGGGGAGCGCAGTCTTCGTTCCATGTAAGCAATAGTAGCACTCAAGACAGGCCCCAGTAACAATTCTGAAGCAGCAGTATAGCGGGAGCGCAGTCTTAGTTCCATTTCAGTAGCCTTAGTATAGCCAAGGCACAAGTGACATTTATGTAGCTAAAGTGTAGGCCAACCCCACACACCTTTCTGTACCATGAGTGCAGGCGAAGAACATAGAAATTACTATGATTACACTGTAGGTGAGGGCCCAAAAAAATTGGTGTACCAACAGTACTAATGTACCTCAGTAAAAATTGGCCATGCCCAACCAAGATGGCAGGTGAATCGCTTTGGTTAATGTGGCTTAAGTGGTAACTAGGCCTGGAGGCAGCCCAGTGTAACGAAAAATTGGTTCAAGTTAAAGTTCCAACGCTTTTAAGCTAATTGAAACTTATAAAAATTGTTCTGAAAAATTATTTGAGTGAGCCTTGTGGCCCTAAGAAAAATTGCCCGTTCAGCGTGATTACGTGAGGTTTCAGGAGGAGGAGCAGGAGGAGGAGGAGGAGGAATATTAGACACAGATTGATGAAGCAGAAATGTCCCCGTTTTGGATGGTGAGAGAGAACGTAGCTTCCATCCGCGGGTGCAGCCTACGTATTGCTTAGGTATCGCTGCTGTCCGCTGGTGGAGAACAGAAGTCTGGGGAAATCCAGCCTTTGTTTATCTTGATGAGTGTTAGCCTGTCGGCACTGTCGGTTGACAAGCGGCTACGCTTATCTGTGATGATTCCCCCAGCCGCACTAAACACCCTCTCCGACAAGACGCTAGCCGCAGGACAAGCAAGCACCTCAAGGGCATACAGGGCTAGTTCAGGCCACGTGTCCAGCTTCGACACCCAGTAGTTGTAGGGGGCAGAGGCGTCACCAAGGATGGTCGTGCGATCCGCTACGTACTCCCTCACCATCCTTTTACAGTGCTCCCGCCGACTCAGCCGTGACTGGCTAAAGCCAGTACTGCATGAGCTGACACGTAGGATAGGCTCCGACAGCAGAGAGGCTGGCAATATACAGTAAGAGAACCCCGACGGACGTCTACCAACAACGGAGCTGTACAGCCTTAAACCCTAATGTCTTCACAGGTCACACAGTGGACTGGAAAGGGTTAATGCAGGTGGGTTTCGGCCCACACTGCATGCCCCAGTCAGACTGGGTTTCTTTATAAGTGGAAACAGATGCATTTATAATTCCCTGTGGACCCACTGCCTGGGTGGGTGCCAGGAAGCCACCGGCGGTACATAGAAATATCCCATTGCATTGCCCAACACAGCTGAGGTAGTAATGTTGTGCGTAATACAGGTGGGCTTCGGCCCACACTGCATGCCCCAGTCAGACTGGGGTTCTTTAGAAGTGTACAGATGTATTAAAAACTCCGTGTGCACCTACAGCATGGGTGGCTCCCTGGAACCCACCGGCGGTACACAAAAATATCCCATTGCATTGCCCAACACAGCTGAGGTAGTAATGTCGTGCTTAATGCAGGTGGGCTTCGGCCCACACTGCATGCCCCAGTCAGACTGGGGTTCTTTACAAGTGGACACATGTAGGTTAAACTCCCTGTGGACCCACTGCTTGGGTGGGTGCCAGGAAGCCACCGGCGGTACATAGAAATATCCCATTGCATTGCCCAACACAGCTGAGGTAGTAATGTTGTGCGTAATACAGGTGGGCTTCGGCCCACACTGCATGCCCCAGTCAGACTGGGGTTCTTTAGAAGTGTACAGATGTATTAAAAACTCAGTGTGCACCTACAGCATGGGTGGCTCCCTGGAACCCACCGGCGGTACACAAAAATATCCCATTGCATTGCCCAACACAGCTGAGGTTACGTCAGCTGTAATGCAGGTGGGCTAAAAATTAATTTGATTACACTGTAGGCGAGGGCCCACAAAAATTGCTGTATCAACAGTACTAATGTACATCCCAAAAATTGGCCATGGCCAGCCAAGAGGGCAGGTGAAACACATTAATCGCTTTGGTTAATGTGGCTTAAGTGGTAACTAGGCCTGGAGGCAGCCCAGTGTAACGAAAAATTGGTTCAAGTTAAAGTTCCAATGCTTTTAAGCGCATTGAAACTTTTAAAAATTGTTCTGAAAAATTATTTGACTGAGCCTTGTGGCCCTAAGAAAAATTGCCCGTTCAGCGTGATTACGTGAGGTTTCAGGAGGAGGAGCAGGAGGAGGAGGAGGAGGAATATTAGACACAGATTGATGAAGCAGAAATGTCCCCGTTTTGGATGGTGAGAGAGAACGTAGCTTCCATCCGCGGGTGCAGCCTACGTATTGCTTACGTATCGCTGCTGTCCGCTGGTGGAGAACAGAAGTCTGGGGAAATCCAGCCTTTGTTCATCTTGATGAGTGTTAGCCTGTCGGCACTGTCGGTTGACAAGCGGCTACGCTTATCTGTGATGATTCCCCCAGCCGCACTAAACACCCTTTCCGACAAGACGCTAGCCGCAGGACAAGCAAGCACCTCCAGGGCATACAGCGCGAGTTCAGGCCACGTGTCCAGCTTCGACACCCAGTAGTTGTAGGGGGCAGAGGCGTCACCAAGGATGGTCGTGCGATCCGCTACGTACTCCCTCACCATCCTTTTACAGTGCTCCCGCCGACTCAGCCGTGACTGGGGAGCGGTGACACAGTCTTGGTGGGGAGCCATAAAGCTGGCCAGGCCCTTAAAGACTGTTGCACTGCCTGGGATGTACATGCTGCTCGATCTACGCACATCCCCTGCAACATGGCCCTCGGAACTGAGCCTTCTGCCACTAGCGCTGTCGGCTGGGAATTTTACCATCAGCTTGTCCGCAAGGGTCCTGTGGTATAGCAACACTCTCGAACCCCTTTCCTCTTCGGGAATCAGAGTGGGCAGGTTCTCCTTATACCGTGGATCGAGCAGTGTGTACACCCAGTAATCCGTCGTGGCCAGAATGCGTGCAACGCGAGGGTCACGAGAAAGGCATCCTAACATGAAGTCAGCCATGTGTGCCAGGGTACCAGTACGCAACACATGGCTGTCCTCACTAGGAAGATCACTTTCAGGATCCTCCTCCTCCTCCTCCTCCTCCTCAGGCCATACACGCTGAAAGGATGACAGGCAATCAGCCGGTGTACCGTCAGCAGCGGCCCAAGCTGTCTCTTCCCCCTCCTCCTCATCCTCCTCATGCTCCTCCTCCTCCTCCTGTACGCGCTGAGAAATAGACAGGAGGGTGCCCTGACTATCCAGCGGCATACTGTCTTCCCCCGCCCCCGTTTCCGAGCGCAAAGCAGCTGCCTTTATGGTTTGCAGGGAATTTCTCAAGATGCATAGCAGAGGAATGGTGACGCTAATGATTGTAGCATCGCCGCTCACCACCTGGGTAGACTCCTCAAAATTACCAAGGACATGGCAGATGTCTGCCAACCAGGCCCACTCTTCTGAAAGGAATTGAGGAGGCTGACTCCCACTGCGCCGCCCATGTTGGAGTTGGTATTCGACTATAGCTCTACGTTGTTCATAGAGCCTGGCCAACATGTGGAGCGTAGAGTTCCACCGTGTGGGCACGTCGCACAGCAGTCGGTGCACTGGCAGCTTAAAGTGATGTTGCAGGGTGCGCAGGGTGGCAGCGTCCGTGTGGGACTTGCGGAAATGTGCGCAGAGCCGGCGCGCCTTTACGAGCAGGTCTGACAAGCGTGGGTAGCTTTTCAGAAAGCGCTGAACCACCAAATTAAAGACGTGGGCCAGGCATGGCACGTGCGTGAGGCTGCCGAGCTGCAGAGCCGCCATCAGGTTACGGCCGTTGTCACACACGACCATGCCCGGTTGGAGGCTCAGCGGCGCAAGCCAGCGGTCGGTCTGCTGTGTCAGACCCTGCAGCAGTTCGTGGGCCGTGTGCCTCTTATCGCCTAAGCTGAGTAGTTTCAGCACGGCCTGCTGACGCTTGCCCACCGCTGTGCTGCCACACCGCGCGACACCGACTGCTGGCGACATGCTGCTGCTAACACATCTTGATTGCGAGACAGAGGAGGAGGAGGAGGAGGAGGGTGCTTTAGTGGAGGAAGCATACACCTCCGCAGATACCAGCACCGAGCTGGGGCCCGCAATTCTGGGGGTGGGTAGGACGTGAGCGGTCCCAGGCTCTGACTCTGTCCCAGCCTCCACTAAATTCACCCAATGTGCCGTCAGGGAGATGTAGTGGCCCTGCCCGCCTGTGCTTGTCCACGTGTCCGTAGTTAAGTGGACCGTGGCAGTAACCGCGTTGGTGAGGGCGCGTACAATGTTGCGGGAGACGTGGTCGTGCAGGGCTGGGACGGCACATCGGGAAAAGTAGTGGCGACTGGGAACTGAGTAGCGCGGGGCCGCCGCCTCCATGATACTTTTGAAGGACTCCGTTTCCACAACCCTATACGGCAGCATCTCAAGGCTGATGAATTTTGCGATGCGGACGGTTAACGTTTGAGCGTGCGGGTGCGTGGCGGCGTACTTGCGCTTGCGCTCCAACAGTTGCGCTAGCGACGGCTGGACTGTGCGGTGCGAGACATTGGTGGATGGGGCCGAGGACAGCGGAGGTGAGGGTGTGGGTGCAGGCCATGAGACGGTCGTGCCTGTGTCCTGAGAGGGGGGTTGCATCTCAGTGGCAGGTTGGGGCACAGGGCGAGAGGCAGGGGTGCAAACCGGAGGCGGTGAACGGCCTTCGTCCCACCTTGTGGGGTGCTTGGCCATCATATGCCTGCGCATGGTGGTGGTGGTGAGGCTGTTGGTGTTGGCTCCCCGGCTGAGCTTTGCGCAACAAAGGTTGCACACCACTGTTCGTCGGTCGTCAGGCGTCTCTGTGAAAAACTGCCAGACCTTAGAGCACCTCGGCCTCTGCAGGGTGGCATGGCGCGAGGGGGCGCTTTGGGAAACACTTGGTGGATTATTCGGTCTGGCCCTGCCTCTACCCCTGGCCCTGGCCACCGCACTGCCTCTTGCAACCTGCCCTGCTGATGCCCTTGACTCCCCCTCTGAAGACCTGTCCTCCTGAGTAAGCGTTGCACACCAGGTGGGGTCAGTCACCTCATCGTCCTGCTGCTCTTCCTCCGAATCCTCTGTGCGCTGCTCCCTCGGACTTACTGCCCTTACTACTACCTCACTGCAAGACAACTGTGTATGATCGTCATCGTCCTCCTCACCCACAGAAAGTTGTTGAGACAGTTGGCGGAAGTCCCCAGCCTCATCCCCCGGACCCCGGGAACTTTCGAATGGTTGGGCATCAGTGACTATAAACTCCTCTGGTGGGAGAGGAACCGCTGCTGCCCAATCTGAGCAGGGGCCCGAGAACAGTTCCTGGGAGTGTTCCCGCTCCTGAGCAGGTGTCATTGTAGTGGAGTGAGGAGGCTGGGAGGAAGGAGGAGCAGCAGACAGAGGATTCGGATTTGCAGCAGTGGACGGCGCAGAACTGCGTGTTGACGATAGGTTGCTCGAAGCACTTTCTGCCATCCAGGACAGGACCTGCTCACACTGCTCATTTTCTAATAACCGTCTCCCGCGTGGACCCATTAATTGGGCGATGAATGTGGGGACGCCAGAAACGTGCCTCTCTCCTAATCGCGCAGCAGTCGGCTGCGACACACCGGGATCAGGAGCTCGGCCTGTGCCCACACCCTGACTTGGCCCTCCGCGTCCTCGGCCGCGTCCACGTCCTCTAGGCCTACCCCTACTCCTCAGCATGCTGTATTACCAGTGATTTGATTTAACAGGCAGGAAATAAATTGGCGCAAGACTGCAGGCCAAATATAATTTTTGCCCTTTTGGGAAAACGAAAGGCCCCACTGCCTCTAGTGAATGAATAATCTAAGTTTAATAACTGTGCTGTGTCCCTGCTTATGTGTCACAGAACGTGAGGGTAGCAGAGTTATTATAACTCTGGCAGAGCAGGTATTTTTTTTCCCAATTAAGGGAAGCAAATGGCGAAGCCAGCAGTAAAGCGTAGCTGGGTGCGTATGATTTAGCAATGTTTTTCACGCAGCTCACACGTGTCCACAGGCGTTAGGACGGACAGAGGCTGGACAAATAGATTTGTTTTCAGTTTTTTCCCACCAAAAGGCAGCACTGCGTATATTCAATGAACATGAGAAGTTTAATAACTGTGCTGTGTCCCTGCTTATGCAAGACTTGTATAAAAAGTCCCACTTTGACTCGAAGGAATGCTGCCTTTCAGTAGGTGGCACTGTGGAGGATTTATTCCATCTCCCTTATTTGCATATTACCCAGAGGAGCGTGCGTGGCCATTTGAGTCTCCTCACTTATTTATAGTATATAGTTGCTCTCCCTAAGGAGAAAAGAGCGTTTCTGACCCCTGCTTATGTGTCACAGAACGTGAGGGTAGCAGAGTTATTAACTGTGGCAGAGCAGGTATTTTTTTTCCCAATTAAGGAAAGCAAATGGCGAAGCCAGCAGTAAAGCGTAGCTGGGTGCGTATGATTTAGCAATGTTTTTCACGCAGCTCACACGTGTCCACAGGCGTTAGGACGGACAGAGGCTGGACAAATAGATTTGTTTTCAGTTTTTTCCCACCAAAAGGCAGCACTGCGTATATTCAATGAACATGAGAAGTTTAATAACTGTGCTGTGTCCCTGCTTATGTGTCACAGAACGTGAGGGTAGCAGAGTTATTATAACTCTGGCAGAGCAGGTATTTTTTTTCCCAATTAAGGAAAGCAAATGGCGAAGCCAGCAGTAAAGCGTAGCTGGGTGCGTATGATTTAGCAATGTTTTTCACGCAGCTCACACGTGTCCACAGGCGTTAGGACGGACAGAGGCTGGACAAATAGATTTGTTTCCACTTGTTTTTCCACCAAAAGGCAGCACTGCGTATATTCTATGAATAATAACTGTGTTGTGGCCCTGCCTATACAATTCTTTCCCTGCAGTATCAATGGAGGGTGGAATGCTCTGCAGAGGCGATTTTGAGAAGCCCAAAAAAAATGCAGCACAGCTAACAGCAGCCTGGACAGTACTGCACACGGATAAATATGGCCCTAGAAAGGACCGTTGAGGTTCTTGAAGGCTACACTCACTCCTAACACTCTCCCTGCCTATGCAGCACTTCTGTCCCTAATGCCAGGTGCAACGCTCTGCAGAGCCGATTTTGAGAGAAAAAAAAATTCCACTGCTAACAGCAGCCAACACACAGCTATCAGTGGCCCTAATAAGGACCTTTGGGGGGTCTTGAAGCCTACACTAACTACCAATTCTTTCCCTACAGCAGCTCCGGTATAAACAGCACTGTCCCTCATCTAACTCACACCGCATCTGAGGCGAGCCGCGGGAGGGGCCGACTTTTATATTAGGCGAACACCTGATCTCGCCAGCCACTCACAGCAGGGGGGTGGTATAGGGCTTAAACGTTGCAGGGGGAAGTTGTAATGCCTTCCCTGTCTTTCAATTGGCCAGAAAAGCGCGCTAACGTCTCAGGGAAGGAAGTGAAAGTAACCAGAACACCGCATGGTGTTCGTTACGAATAACGAACATCCCGAACACCCTAATATTCGCACGAATATCAAGCTCGGACGAACGCGTTCGCTCATCTCTAATAATAATGTGTAGATTTACATGGAGTCATGAAGGGCACCAAGGAGATATGCTGATTTCAAAAATATATTGTTTTTTTATTATTTCATTCTGTATTTTCATATAAAAGCTGCCTATGTTGGCATTAAAGCCCACGGGAATTTTTTCATTTTTGCACTGCCACATTCAGAGAGCCATAACTTTTGAATTGTTCTGTTTGAGGTAGCTATGTGAAAGCTTGATTGTTAAAGTATGATGGAGGGTTCCCAAAGTGTTTTCCACTGCACTGTGAAAAACAAGCGCTGTGATGGAAACCCTGAATCCAAATGAATGAAACCGTTCACTGTCATCAGTGAAATGAACACCACTTTGGTTTCTGTATGAGAAGGTTTCCATTTGTTTCTGTTATATTTGGAGTAAAGAATAATATAATTAATAGAGATGAGCGAACGTACTCGTCCGAGCTTGATACTCGTTCGAGTATTAGCGTGTTCGAGATGCTCGTTACTCGTGACGAGTACCATGTGATGTTCGAGTTACTTTCACTTTCATCTCTGAGACGTTAGCGCGCTTTTCTGGCCAATAGAAAGACAGGGAAGGCATTACAACTTCCCCCTGCAACGTTCAAGCCCTATACCACCCCCCCTGCAATGAGTGGCTGGCGAGATCAGGTGTCACCCGAGTATATAAATCGGCCCCTCCCGCGGCTCGCCACAGATGCGTTCTGACAGAGATCAGGGACAGTGCTGCTGGTGTTAGGAGTATTTTAGGCTTCAGGAACCCCAACAGTCCTTCTTAGGGCCACATCTAACTGTGTGCAGTAGTGTGGAGGCTGCTTTTTGCAGTGTTGTACATTTTTTTTTTTTGTATATCGGCCGTGCAGAGCATTGCGCCCTGCAGTAATTATACATAGTCCAGGGCCAGTAGTGGTGGTGAGGCAGGGACAGAAGACATATTTATTGAATATAGGCAGTAGGCCTTTCCAAAAACATTTGGGAAAAAAAATCTATTTGGGCTGCCTGTGACTGTCCTCAGTGTACTGGGTCTGTGCTGGGGGTAGTTGTCCTCCTAATTCATACGCAGCCAGCTAAGTGTTACAGCAGGCCTGCGCAAAATTATTTCCTGGCTCTGTGTTGGCTGTTACATCACTGCTGTATTCCAGTCCACAGTGCAACAGTCTGCAGTTATTTTACATACTCCAGGGCCAGTAGTGGTGAGGCAGGGACAGAAGACATATTTATTGAATATAGGCAGTGGGCCTTTCCAAAAACATTTGGGAAAAAAAATCTATTTGGGCTGCCTGTGACTGTCCTCAGTGTACTGGGTCTGTGCTGGGGGTAGTGTTACAGCAGGCTTGCGCAAAATTATTTCCTGGCTCTGCTGTGCGTTCCGTAAGCGAAGTCAGCCTCCAACCACAGGCCAATAAGTGGCACATTTAATTACAGCGTTCTGTTTCTTCACTACTGGTAATACAGCATGCTGAGGGGTAGGGGTAGGCCTAGAGGACGTGGACGCGGGCGAGGACGCGGAGGCCCAAGTCAGGGTGTGGGCACAGGTCGAGCCAGTGCGGTGGCCAGGGGTAGAGGCAGGGCCAGACCAAATAATCCACCAACTGTTTCCCAAAGCGCCCCCTCGCGCCATGCCACCCTGCAGAGGTCAAGGTGCTCTACGGTGTGGCAGTTTTTCACAGAGACACCTGACGACCGACGAACAGTGGTGTGCAACCTTTGTCGCGCCAAGATCAGCTGGGGAGCCACCACCACCAGCATGCGCAGGCATATGATGGCTAAGCACCCCACAAGGTGGGACGAAGGCCGTTCACCGCCTCCGGTTTGCACCACTGCCTCTCTCCCTGTGCCCCAACCTGCCACAGAGATCCAACCCCCCTCTGAGGACACAGGCACTACCGTCTCCTGGCCTGCACCCACACCCTCACCTCCGCTGTCCTCGGCCCCATCCAGCAATGTCTCTCAGCGCAGCGTCCAGACGTCGCTAGCGCCACTGTTTGAGCGCAAGTACGCCGCCACGCACCCGCACGCTCAAGCGTTAAACGTGCACATTGCCAAATTGATCAGCCTGGAGATGCTGCCATATAGGCTTGTGGAAACGGAGGCTTTCAAAAGCATGATGGCGGCGGCGGCCCCGCGCTTCTCGGTTCCCAGTTGCCACTACTTTTCCCGATGTGCCGTCCCAGCCCTGCACGACCACGTCTCCCGCAACATTGTACGCGCCCTCACCAACGCGGTTACTGCCAAGGTCCACTTAACAACGGACACGTGGACAAGCACAGGCGGGCAGGGCCACTATATATCCCTGACGGCACATTGGGTGAATTTAGTGGAGGCTGGGACAGAGTCAGAGCCTGGGACCGTTCACGTCCTACCCACCCCCAGAATTGCGGACCCCAGCTCGGTGCTGGTATCTGCGGCGGTGTATGCTTCCTCCACTAAACCACCCTCCTCCTCCTCCAACGCAACCTCTGTCTCGCAATCAAGATGTGTCAGCAGCAGCACGTCGCCAGCAGTCGGTGTCGCGCGGCGTGGCAGCACAGCGGTGGGCAAGCGTCAGCAGGCCGTGCTGAAACTACTCAGCTTAGGAGAGAAGAGGCACATGGCCCACGAACTGCTGCAGGGTCTGACAGAGCAGACCGACCGCTGGCTTGCGCCGCTGAGCCTCCAACCGGGCATGGTCGTGTGTGACAACGGCCGTAACCTGGTGGCGGCTCTACAGCTCGGCAGCCTCACGCACATGCCATGCCTGGCCCATGTCTTTAATTTGGTGGTTCAGCGCTTTCTGAAAAGCTACCCACACTTGTCATACCTGCTCGGAAAGGTGCGCCGGGTCAGCGCACATTTCCGCAACTCCAAGAGGGATGCTGCCACCCTGCGGACCCAGCAACATCGGTTTAATCTGCCAGTGCACCGACTGCTGTGCGACGTGCCCACACGGTGGAACTCTACGCTCCACATGTTGGCCAGGCTCTATGAGCAGCGTAGAGCTATAGTGGAATACCAACTCCAACATGGGCCGCGTAGTGGGATACAGCCTCCTCAATTCTTTACAGAAGAGTGGGCCTGGTTGGCAGACATCTGCCAGGTCCTTGGAAAGTTTGAGGAGTCTACCCAGGTGGTGAGCGGCGATGCTGCAATCATTAGCGTCACCATTCCTCTGCTATGCCTCTTGAGAAGTTCCCTGCAAAGCATAAAGGCAGACGCTTTGCACTCGGAAACGGAGGCGTGGGAAGACAGTATGTCGCTGGATAGTCAGAGCACCCTCATGTCTATATCTCAGCGCGTTGAGGATGAGGAGGAGGGGGAAGAAACAGCTTGGCCCACTGCTGAGGGTGCCCATGCTGCTTGCCTGTCATCCTTTCAGCGTGTATGGCCGGAGGAGGAGGAGGAGGAGGAGGAGGATCCTGAAAGTGATCTTCCTAGTGAGGACAGCCATGTGTTGCGTACAGGTACCTTGGCACACATGGCTGACTTCATGTTAGGATGCCTTTCTCGTGACCCTCGCGTTACACACATTCTGGCCACTACGGATTACTGGGTGTACACACTGCTCGACCCACGGTATAAGGAGAACCTTTCCACTCTCATTCCCGAAGAGGAAAGGGGTTCGAGAATGATGCTATACCACAGGGCGCTGGTGGACAAACTGATGGTAAACTTCCCATCCGACAGCGCTAGTGGCCGAAGGTGCAGTTCCGAGGGCCAGGTAGCAGGGGAGGCGCAGAGATCAGGCAGCATGTACAGGGCAGGCAGGAGAACATTCTCCAAGGCCTTTGCCAGCTTTCTGGCTCCCCAGCAAGACTGTGTCACCGCTCCCCAGTAAAGGCTGAGTTGGCGGGAGCACTGTAAAAGGATGGTGAGGGAGTATGTAGCCGATCGCACGACCGTCCTCGGTGATGCCTCTGTCCCTTACAACTACTGGGTGTCGAAGCTGGACACGTGGCCTGAACTCGCGCTATATGCCCTGGAGGTGCTTGCTTGTCCTGCGGCTAGCGTCTTGTCAGAGAGGGTGTTTAGTGCGGCTGGGGGAATCATCACGGATAAGCGTACCCGCCTGTCAACCGACAGTGCCGACAGGCTTACACTCATCAAGATGAACAAAGCCTGGATTTCCCCAGACTTCTCTTCTTCACCAGCGGACAGCAGCGATACCTAAGCAATACGTAGGCTGCACCCGCGGATGGAAGCATCGTTCTCTATCACCATCAAAAACGGGGACATTTTTGCTTCATCAATCTGTGTATAATATTCCTCCTCCCCCTCCTGCTCCTCCTCCTGAAACCTCACGTAATCACGCCGAACGGGCAATTTTTCTTAGGCCCACAAGGCTCAGTCATATAATTTTTCTAAACAATTTTTATACGTTTCAATGCTCATTAAAGCGTTGAAACTTGCACCTGAACCAATTTTTATTTTAACTGGGCTGCCTCCAGGCCTAGTTACCAATTAGGCCACATTAACCAAAGCGATTAATGGGTTTCACCTGCCCTCTTGGTTGGGCATGGCCAATTTTCCTTAGGTACATTAGTACTGTTGGTACACCATTTTTTTGGGGCCCTCGTCTACAGTGTAATCCAATTAATTTTTTGCCCACCTGCATTACAGCTGATGTTACATCAGCTGTGCTGGGCACTGCAATGGGATATATTTATGTACCGCCGGTGGGTTCCAGGGAGCCACCCATGCTGTCGGTCCACACGGAGTTGTAACTACATGTGTCCACTTCTAAAGAACCCCAGTCTCACTGGGGCATGCAGTGTGGGCCTAAGCCCACCTGCATTAAACATGACATCACCTCAGCTGTGATGGGCAATGCAATGGGATATATTTATGTACCGCCGGTGGCTTCCTGGCACCCACCCATGCTGTCGGTCCTCAGGGACTTCACAATAGGGAGTTGTACCTGCCTGTGTCTATGAATTAAAAAGCCCGGTCAGGTTGGGGCATGCAGTGTGGGCCGAAGCCCACCTGCATTTAATCGGACGTTACCTCAGCTGTGATGGGCACTGCAAGGGGATACATTTATGTACAGCCGGTGGGTTCCAGGGAGCCACCCATGCTGTGGGTGCACACGGAATTCCCATTGCGGAGTTGTACCTGCCTGTGACTATTTATAAAAAACCGCGGTCTGACTGGGGCATGCAGACACCTTGACAGAATGAATAGTGTGTGGCACATAGGTTCCCCATTGCTATGCCCACGTGTGCAGCTCCAGATGGAGGTGGCACAGGATTGGATTTCTCATTGCTTCTGTACAGCATTGTGGGCTATCGCCCCGCCCCTTTTAAAGAGGGTCGCTGCCTAGCCGTGCCAACCCTCTGCAGTGTGTGCCTGCGGTTCCTCCTCATGGCAGACGCACTTATAAATAGACATGAGTGTGGCGTGGCATGAGGGCAGCTGAAGGCTGCGCAGGGACAATTTGGTGTGCGCTGTGGACACTGGGTCGTGCAGGGGGGGGGGTTGGGCAGCATGTAACCCAGGAGAAGTGGCAGCGGAGTGTCATGCAGGCAGTGATTGTGCTTTGTTGGAGGTAGTGTGGTGCTTAGCTAAGGTATGCATTGCTAATGAGGGCTTTTCAGAAGTAAAAATTGTTGGGAGGGGGGGTCCCACTCTTGCCGCTATTGTGGCTTAATAGTGGGACCTGGGAACTTGAGATGCAGCCCAACATGTAGCCCCTCACCTGCCCTATCCGTTGCTGTGTCGTTCCCATCACTTTCTTGAATTGCTCAGATTTTCACAAATGAAAACCTTAGCGAGCATCGGCGATATACAAAAATGCTCGGGTCGCCCATTGACTTCAATGGGGTTCGTTACTCGAAACGAACCCTCGAGCATCGCGAAAATTTCGTCCCGAGTAACGAGCACCCGAGCATTTTGGTGCTCGCTCATCTCTAATAATTAACTATTTTTTTAGTTAACTGTTTTTTATTTTCATTTTACCATTGATGTGCCATATGAGAAATTGTCTTTCATGGGATGAGATGTAGTTTTCATTGGTGCCATTTCATGGTGCATTATTATTTTGGAATAAATTGAAAAAACAACTCTACTGTTGGTTTTTGTATTTCTTAACACCATTCACGATGTGGTTAACAATCATAATAATAAGGTGTTAACTTTATTATTTGGGTCATGACAATAACACATACAGATGTAACAGAGTTTAAGAATGCTATTACACGGGACAAGAATTGGTCAATATTGCTCATTCTTCATTCGGTAGTTGGCCTGTGTAAAAGTACCCTAAAGCCCCATTTACATGGGACAATTATTGCTTAAAATTCACTCAAACAAAGTTTTTTCAGTGATATTCATTGCGTGTAAATGCTACCATCGCTTACTTTTCGGCTGAACGATGATTTTATGCTGAGTTTAAAATCGATCTTTCGGCCTGTCAGCTGATAGCAGGGGCTGCATGTTCTGATTCTCCATGGGAGCACTGATAACATTGTTTTTAGCTGCAGTCCCATGGTAGAATAAAGGGTCTGTATGCAGATAACAGACCACCTGCTGTTATCTGCATATAGCTCAGAGAGGCTCATTTACATGCAAATAAAGCTAATAAGCTACTAATGGACTTTGCGTGTGAATAGGGCTTTGCTTGTCTGTGATGACTTGTCACAGAAAGTTATCTTATCTGACTTCATTAAAACCAAATTGTTCTCTTAACCCAATGAAAGCCTTTGCAAAGTAATTGAATAAGTAAACAAACAGTGGCACAGAAAGTTATCATAACTTGTTAAAAGTAATGTCAAATGGAACTTTTTACCAGAATAATAATCAACAGAAGGGGGGCTTTGGGCAAGAAAGGGGGGCATTTTCTCCAAAGTGTTTCTACACCCATGGGAGAAGTATAAAAGAAGAAAAAGAAGAGGGGGATAATACAGATCCAGAAGCAGGGGAGTGGACTATGCAGCGTTCCTTCCACTTATCACTAACCCTAGCTATTTTAACGAGCTGGAGGACACTCCTAGACCTGAACCCAAGGAATGTGGGCCATAACCCTTAGGCACATTGAGGATTGTGTGTGCTTTTATGCTTCATTGATTGCAGAAGGACCATTGCATAGCCCACATCAAAATATCAGAACATTACTGGGTGGTCACCCTCCCTGATCCCTGATACAAGGCGAAAATGACAAATCTCATGCGCCCGTGTGACTGAACCCTTAAGCAACTTGAGGAGAGCTTTTTCCTATTTAGAGGATAAAAACGAATGATTTTGATTAAAAACGAAGTTTTTAATTTTCCATGGATGGAGCTCTGTGAGGGCTTGTTTTTTTTTTCGGGATGAGATGTAGTTTTTATCTGTACCATTTTGGGGTACATACGGCTTTTTTTTATCACTTTTATTACGTTTTTTGGGAGACAAAATGAACAAAATAAGTATTTTGCCTATAACTATTTTTAAGGGATTTTTTTTACAATTTTTGCTGTGCAGGATAAAAAGTTTGTTCCGTTTGTTGTTTGAGTCGTTACGGATATAATGATACCAAATAGGTGGAATTTTAATTTTTTTACTTTTTTTATAATAATAGGGTGAAAACACAAAGAAAGAGGTTTTTTTTTTACATTTTCCTTTTTTTTATTTACACTTTTTATGTCCCTGTAGAGGATTTGTATCATAACACCTATGATTACTATGATCTACGATAAAGCATCATAGGCAATGGCAAAGCAGGACACCGATATCTAATGTCATGTTGCCATGACAACCCTTCAGCCCTTCACGATTACATTGCGGGGGCTTTGACGTCACAGAGGGAGCGCGCTCCCTCTAAGAGCCTTTTACATGCCGCAATCTACATAGATCACGGCATGTAAGGGGTTGACAGCGGGGGTCGCTGTCCTGATGCACCCCCGCTGTTGCAGCGGGAGGCCAGCTATCGATGACAGCCGGCTCCCTCTGTCGGATAGCTCTTGATCTCTTCCAATCTTGCGCTATCCACAGGTCGGAAGTGTACATCCGGTTGCGTTAAGTACCGCTCTGCCAGGACGTACACTTATGCTCTGTGGCGTTAAGGGGTTAACGGATTGCAGCTCATAGTGGATGAGCAAGCAGCCACCACAGTAGCAGCACCATTAGTGGCAGAGGAGGTCTAACAGAAGAATAGCATAGTTTTTTCAGCTTGTCGCAGCCTGCATCAAAGGCACAGGATAGGACTCAGTCACAGGCAGCACTTTTCCATGATAGTCCAAGAGTGTGTCAGCTCCTGCATGGATGAACTTTGATATGGCATTGGCACCTTCGACTTCTTGATGTCTAAGCTAGATGAGTAGGCAGAACTTGCACAACCTGCTTTAGAGGTGCTTACCTGCCGCGCTGCCAGTGTGCTGTCAGAAAGGGTGTTCAGCACAACTGGGGTTGTGATATCTGATAGATGCATCTGCCTGTCCACAGATAATGTGGATCACCAGACGTTTGTAAAAAATTAACCACCTTGCAAAATTTCTCCTTCCAAAATTTATGACATTGCTCTTAAAACAAGCACCACTGTGTTGTCTCCCATAGCAAAAATGTTGGCAACTCTACTGCTTTTCTTTGGAGGAAAATGAGTAGGAGTCCCGGGCTTGAGTTTTGTGTTCACCTAGTAGAATTTGTCCTGATTATTTTTTGCTAGCTCTACAGCTGTTCCTTAGAGCAGGCCTGTGCTTGAGTATTGTGTTCACCTGGCAGAAGTAGCCCTCATGAAATTTATGACATTTTCTTTAACCCCTTCCCGCTGCAGGGCGTAAGTTTACATCCTGGCAGCCTGGTACTTCCCGCAACAGGACGTAAACTTACGTCCTGGAGATAGCGCGGGATTACATATTATCCCGCGCTATCCCGCAGCGGGAGCCGGCTGTCAGTCACAGCCGGCGTCCCGCTGCAACAGCAGGGGGACGTTGGAGATGCGCCCCCCGCTGTTAACCCCTTCCCTGCCGCGATCTAAGTAGATCGCGGCAGGGAAAGAGTTCACAGAGGGAGCGGACTCCCTCTGTGTCACCGGCCGGCTCTCGCGATAACATCGCGAGAGCCCGGCCTGTCACCATGGTAACAGGACGCCAGACACTGGCGTCCTGTATTGCCTATGCTTATGATCGCTGTATAAGCGATAAGATGCCATGCCTTATGACAGCGATCATCAGGGCAGTGGTTAAAGTCCCTCAGAGGGACACAAACAGTGTAAAAAAACTAAGATTAAAAAAATGAATTAAAAAAAATGTAAAAAAAGAGTAAAAAAAACATTTTTTTATGCTTTTTCTCAGATTAGCATAAAAAAAGGTAAAAAAAAAATAAAACCCCACATATTTGGTAATGTCGCGTCCGTAACGATGCGTAAAATAAGATGCACATGCTTTTGACTGTGCACGAAAAAAAACGCAAAAAACCGCTAAAAAACTGAGGCAAAATGCTAATTTTTAGCATTTTGCCTCACTAAAAACGCAATAAAAGTGATCAAAAAAAGCCGTATGTACCCCAAAATGGTACTAGTAAAAACTACAAATCGTTTCGCAAAAAATAAGCCCTCATAGAGCTCTGTACATCAAAAAATAAAAAGTTACAGGACTTTGAATGCAGCAATTTAGAATAGAAAAAAGATTTCCAAAAAAAAGGGTTTTTATTGCAGAAAAGTGGGAAAACCTAAAAAAAGTGTAAGAATTTTGGTATCGTTGTAACCGTACCGGTCCGCAGAAAAAATAGAATGTCTCATTTATGCTGCATGATTAATGCTGTAAAAAAAAAAAAAATCTATGGCAGAATTGATGCGTTTTCTCTCCCTGCTATCATAAAAAAAAAAAGGTTTACAATATAGTTAATGTACCCAAAAGTGGCACCGATAAAAACTACAGTTCGCAACGCAAAAAACTACTCTTCGCAAAGCCGTCATACGGCCGCGTCGACGGAAAAATAAAAAGTTATGACTTTTGATAAATGGAGAAGAAAATCCGCCAAAAATTGTTGCGTCCTTAAGCCCAAAATAGGCCATGTCAAGAAGGGGTTAAAGCAAGCACCATACCTGCTGTCTTCCTTGGTGCAATTTTTGGTAGCTCTACAGCTGTTTCTTGGAATAGCCCATGCTTCAGTGTTGTGTTCACCTAGCACACATACAGTTTTATGCTAGTTTTATTGCCGCTACACTGCTTTAGGGCACGTTCACATGAGCGCGTTCAGCGCGCATTAGCGATACGTGAATAGATTGCGGCTATAGTGCTGTAAAAGATCACATAATTGGCATACTTCAAGCTATCTGAAGAAGCCCATTCACATGATCAGAGATGCGTGCTGCATGCTTTCAAGTCTCCCATAGGAGCCTATGGAAAGCACGCAGCAAAGATAGGACATGTCCCATCTTTGTGTGCAGCTTGAAGCCGACATGCAAGTTTGCCCTTGCATGTCCTATCTTTTGCAGGTGCGAGTGTTTTGCGCATCTAAAATTCCTTTGTGCGAACACTTCTATAGGAAACCATTTGTTCAATTCTAGAGATGAGCGAACGTACTCGTCCGAGCTTGATATTCGTGCGAATATTAGGGTGCTCGGGATGCTCGTTACTCGTAACGAGCACCACGCGGTGTTCTGGTTACTTTCAGTTTCCTCTCTGAGACGTTAGCACGCTTTTCTGGCCAATTGAAAGACAGGGAAGGCATTACAACTTCCCCCTGTGACGTTCAAGCCCTATACCACCCCCCTGCTGTGAGTGGCTGGGGCGATCAGATGTCACTCGAGTATAAAAGTCGGCCCCTCCCGCGGCTCGCCACACATGCCTTGTGAGTTAGCTGAGGGAAAGTGCTGCTGCTGGTGCTGCTGTAGGGAGAGCGTTAGGAGTCAGTGTAGGCTTCAAGAACCCCAACGGTCCTTCTCAGGGCCACATCTACCTGTGTGCAGGCTGCTGCTAGCAGTGTTTTTTTTTTCTCAAAATCGGCAGTGCAGAGCATTGCACCCGGCATTAGGGACAGAAGTGGTGTATAGGCAGGGAGAGTGTTAGGAGTGAGTGTAGCCTTCAAGAACCTCAACGGTCCTTTCTAGGGCCAAATTGAAGCGAGTGCAGTACTGTGCTGGCTGCTGTTAGCAGTGTTGCATTTTTTTTTTCTTCTAAAAATCGTCTGTGCAGAGCATTGCACCCTCCATTGATACTACAGGCACAGAATTGTGTAGGCAGGGCCACAACACAGTTATTGTTCATTGAATATACGCAGTGGGTCCTTCCCTTTGCAAAAAAGGACAAAAAATTATATTTGGCCTGCCTGTGTCAGTCCTAAGGTCTCCGTGTACGTGTGTGCTGCGTGGACAACGTACAAAAATCAGACGCAACCAGCTACGGTTTACTGCAGGCTTGCGCCATTGTCTTTCCTGACTGGCAAATACCTGCTCTGCTAGAGTTAATAACTCTGCTACACTATAGTTGTGTGACACTTTTTGAGGGCCACACCACAGATATTAAACTTCTTGTTCATTGAATATACGCAGTGGGTGCTTCCCTTTGCTAAAAAGGACAAAAAATTATATTTGGCCAGCCTGTGTCAGTCCTAAGGTCTCCGTGTACGTGTGTGCTGCGTGGACAATGTACAAAAATCAGACGCAACCAGCTACGGTTTACTGCAGGCTTGCGCCATTGTCTTTCCTGACTGGCAAATACCTGCTCTGCTAGAGTTAAGAACTCTGCTACACTATAGTTGTGTGACACTTTTTGAGGGCCACACCACAGATATTAAACTTCTTGTTCATTGAATATACGCAGTGGGTGCTTCCCTTTGCAAAAAAGGAAAAGAAATTATATTTGGCCTGCCTGTGTCAGTCCTAAGGTCTCCGTGTACGTGTGTGCTTCGTGGACAACGTACAAAAATCAGACGCAACCAGCTACGGTTTACTGCAGGCTTGCGCCATTGTCTTTCCTGACTGGCAAATACCTGCTCTGCTAGAGTTAATAACTCTGCTACACTATAGTTGTGTGACACTTTTTGAGGGCCACACCACAGATATTAAACTTCTTGTTCATTGAATATACGCAGCGGGTGCTTCCCTTTGCAAAAAAGGAAAAGAAATTATATTTGGCCTGCCTGTGTCAGTCCTAAGGTCTCCGTGTACGTGTGTGCTGCGTGTACAATGTACAAAAATCAGACGCAACCAGCTACGCTTTACTGCAGGCTTGCGCCATTGTCTTTCCTGACTGGCAAATACCTGCTCTGCTAGAGTTAATAACTCTGCTACACTATAGTTGTGTGACACTTTTTGAGGGCCACACCACAGATATTAAACTTCTTGTTCATTGAATATACGCAGTGGGGTCTTCCCTTTGCAAAAAAGCGAAAACATTATATTTGGCCTGCAGGCTTGCGCCAATTTATTTCCTGCCTGGGAAATCAAATCACTGGTAATACAGCATGCTGAGGGGTAGGGGTAAGCCTAGAGGACGTGGACGTGGACGTGGCCGAGGACGTGGAGGGCCAAGTGAGGGTGTGGGCACAGACCGAGCTCCTGATCCAGGTGTGTCGCAGCCGACTGCTGCGCGATTAGGAGAGAGGCACGTTTCTCGCGTCCCCACATTCATCGCCCAATTAATGGGTCCACGCGGGAGACCTTTATTAGAAAATGAGCAGTGTGAGCAGGTCCTGTCCTGGATGGCAGAAAGTGCTTCGAGCAAGCTATCATCCACCCACAGTTCTGCGCCATCCAGTGCTGCAAATCCGAATCCTCTGTCTGCTGCTCCTCCTTCCTCCCAGCCTCCTCACTCCACTGCAATGACACCTGCTCAGGAGCGGGAACACTCCCAGGAACTGTTCTCGGGCCCCTGCTTAGATTGGGCAGCAGTGGTTCCTCTCCCACCAGAGGAGTTTATCGTCACTGATGCCCAACCATTCGAAAGTTCCAGGGGTCCGGGGGAAGAGGCTGGGGACTTCCGCCAACTGTCTCAACAACTTTCTGTGGGTGAGGAGGACGATGACGATGAGACACAGTTGTCTTGCAGTGAGGTAGTAGTAAGGGCAGTAAGTCCAAGGGAGCAGCGCACAGAGGATTCGGAGGAAGAGCAGCAGGACGATGAGGTGACTGACCCCACCTGGTGTGCAACGCCTACTCAGGACAGGTCTTCAGAGGGGGAGGCAAGGGCATCAGCAGGGCAGGTTGCAAGAGGCAGTGCGGTGGCCAGGGGTAGAGGCAGGGCCAGACCGAATAATCCACCAAGTGTTTCCCAAAGCACACCCTCGCGCCATGCCACCCTGCAGAGGCCGAGGTGCTCTAAGGTCTGGCAGTTTTTCACAGAGACGCCTGACGACTGACGAACAGTGGTGTGCAACCTTTGTCGCGCCAAGATCAGCCGGGGAGCCAACACCAACAGCCTCACCACCACCAGCATGCGCAGACATATGATGGCCAAGCACCCCACAAGGTGGGACGAAGGCCGTTCACCGCCTCCGGTTTGCACCGCTGCCTCTCCCCCAGTGCCCTAACCTGCCACTGAGATCCAACCTCCCTCTCAGGACACAGGCACAACCGTCTCATGGCCTGCACCCACAGCCTCACCTCCGCTGTCCTCGGCCCCATCCACCAATGTCTCGCACCGCACAGTCCAGCCGTCGCTAGCGCAAGTGTTGGAGCGCAAGCGCTAGTACGCCACCACGCACCCGCACGCTCAATCGTTAACCGTCCACATAGCCAAATTTATCAGCCTTGAGATGCTGCCGTATAGGGTTGTGGAAACGGAGTCCTTCAAAGCTATGATGGCGGCGGCGGCCCCGCGCTACTCAGTTCCCAGTCGCCACTACATTTCCCGATGTGCCGTCCCAGCCCTGCACGACCACGTCTCCCGCAACATTGTACGCGCCCTCACCAATGCGGTTAGTGGCAAGGTCCACTTAACTACGGACACGTGGACAAGCACAGGCGGGCAGGGCCACTACATCTCCCTGACGGCACATTGGGTGAATTTAGTGGAGGCTGGGACAGAGTCAGAGCCTGGGACCGCTCAAGTCCTACCCACCCCCAGAATTGCGGGCCCCAGCTCGGTGGTGGTATCTGCGGCGGTGTATGCTTCTTCCACTAAAGCACCCTCCTCCTCCTCCTCCTCTTCAACCTCTGTCTCGCAATCTAGATGTGTCAGCAGCAGCAGGACGTCACCAGCAGTCGGTGTCGCGCAGCGTGGCAGCACAGCGGTGGGCAAGCGTCAGCAGGCCGTGCTGAAACTACTCAGCTTAGGAGATAGGAGGCACACGGCCCACGAATTGCTGCAGGGTCTGACAGAGCAGACGGACGGTTGGCTTGCGCCGCTGAGCCTCCAACCGGGCATGGTCGTGTGTGACAACGGCCGTAACCTGGTGGCGGCTCTGCAGCTCGGCAGCCTCACGCACATGCCATGCCTGGCCCACGTCTTTAATTTGGTGGTTCAGCGCTTTCTGAAAAGCTACCCACGCTTGTCAGACCTGCTCGTAAAGGTGCGCCGGCTCTGCGCACATTTCCGCAAGTCCCACACGGACCCTGCCACCCTGCGCACCCTGCAACATCGGTTTAATCTGCCAGTGCACCGACTGCTGTGCGACGTGCCCACACGGTGGAACTCTACGCTCCACATGTTGGCTAGGCTCTATGAGCAGCGTAGAGCTATAGTGGAATACCAACTCCAACATGGGCGGCGCAGTGGGAGTCAGCCTCCTCAATTCTTTTCAGAAGAGTGGGCCTGGTTGGCAGACATCTGCCAGGTCCTTCGAAACTTTGATCAGTCTACCCAGGTGGTGAGCGGCGATGCTGCAATCATTAGCGTCACCATTCCTCTGCTATGCATCTTGAGAAGTTCCCTGCAAACCATAAAGGCAGCCGCTTTGCGCTCGGAAACAGAGTCGGGGGAAGACAGTATGTCGCTGGATAGTCAGAGCACCCTCCTGTCTATATCTCAGCGCGTTCAGGAGGAGGAGGAGAAGGATGAGGAGGAGGGGGAAGAGACAGCTTGGCCCACTGCTGACGGTACCCATGCTGCTTGCCTGTCATCATTTCCTGAGGAGGAGGAGGAGGAGGATCCTGAAAGTGATCTTCCTAGTGCGGACAGCCATGTGTTGCGTACAGGTACCCTGGCACACATGGCTGACTTCATGTTAGGATGCCTTTCTTGTGACCCTCGCATTCAACGCATTCTGGCCACTACGGATTACTGGGTGTACACACTGCTCGACCCACGCTATAAGGAGAACCTTCCCAGTCTCATTCCCGAAGAGGAAAGGGGTTCGAGAGTGTTGCTATACCACAGGACCCTGGCGGACAAGCTGATGGTAAAATTCCCATCCGACAGCGCTAGTGGCAGAAGGCGCAGTTCCGAGGGCCAGGTAGCAGGGGAGGTGCATAGATCGAGCAGCATGTACAGCCCAGGCAGTGCAACAGTCTTTAAGGGCCTGGCCAGCTTTATGGCTCCCCAGCAAGACTGTGTCACTGCTCCCCAGTCAAGGCTGAGTCGGCGGGAGCACTGTAAAAGGATGGTGAGGGAGTACGTAGCGGATCGCACGACCATCCTCGGTGACGCCTCTGCCCCCTACAACTACTGGGTGTCAAAGCTGGACACGTGGCCTGAACTAGCGCTGTATGCCCTGGAGGTGCTTGCTTGTCCTGCGGCTAGCGTCTTGTCGGAGAGGGTGTTTAGTGCGGCTGGGGGAATCATCACAGATAAGCGTACCCGCCTGTCAACCGACAGTGCCGACAGGCTAACATTCATCAAGATGAACAAAGCCTGGATTTCCCCAGACTTCTCTTCTCCACCAGCGGACAGCAGCGATACGTAAGCAATACGTATTATGCACCCGCGGATGGAAGCTACGTTCTCTCTCACTATCCAAAACGGGGACATTTCTGCTTCATCAATCTGTGTCTAATATTCCTCCTCCTGCTCCTCCTCCTGAAACCTCAGGTAATCACGCTGAACGGGCAATTTTTCTTAGCGCCACAAGGCTCACTCATCTAATTTTTCGAAACAATTTTTATATGTTTCAATGCTCTTAAAAGCGTTGAAACTTTAACTTGAACCAATTTTTCGTTAAACTGGGCTGCCTCCAGGCCTAGTTACCACTTAAGCCACATTAACCAAAGCGATTAATGGGTTTCACCTGCCATCTTGGTTGGGCATGGCCAATTTTTACTGAGGTACATTAGTACTGTTGGTACACCAATTTTTTGGGGCCATCACCTACAGTGTAATCATAGCAATTTGTATGTTCTTCACCTGCACTCATGGTACAGAAAGGTGTGTGGGGTTGGCCTACACTTTAGCTACATAAATGTAACTTGGGCCTTGGCTATACTGCAGCTACTGAAATGGAACGAAGACTGCGCTCCCACTATACTGCTGCTTCGGAATTGTTACTGGGGCCTCTCTTGAGTGCTACTATTGCTGACATGGAACGAAGACTGCGCTCCTGCTATAATGCTGCTAGTGATATGTTAGTGGGGCCTGTCCTAATGCTACGGCTGAAATGTTACGAATTCTGGGCTCTGCCTATACCGCTGCTAATGGTATGTCTCTGGGGTGTGGAAACAGAGGCTTCCCAAAGACATGATGGCGGCGAGGCTATTTCCCACCAACGCGGTTACTGTAAAGGTGCATATAACCACGGACACGTGTAGAGGACACGTAGTGCCTCAAAAACATCCCCCTCCTCCTCCAACAGGGAAAACAAACATTCTTGGCAAATGCCTTTGCATTGGTTCGTCTGGTGGCAGTCCAAGAATTTCACCTTTACCGACACTACAAGAGAGCCCCCACACCATCCCCCCGCCACGGCCCACTTAATCCTGGCCACATTCCGAAAACCAACAAAATAAAACCGCGCTACTAGGTCCGCAGTCACCACCACATTACCACCAACGCGGTTACTGTTAAGGTACATATTACCAGTCTGACTGGGGCATGCAGACACCTTGACAGAATGAATAGTGTGTGACACATAGGTTCCCCATTGCTATGCCCACGTGTGCAGCTCCTGATGGCGGTGGCACAGGATTCTATTTCTCATTGCTTCTGTACAGCATTGTGGGCTATCGCCCCGCCACTTTTAAAGAGGGTCGCTGCCTAGCCGTGCCAACCTCTGCAGTGTGTGCCTGCGGTTCCTCCTCATGGCAGACGCACTTCTAAATAGACATGAGGGTGGTGAGGCATTAGGGCAGCTGAAGGCTGCGCAGGGACACTTTGGTGTGCGCTGTGGGGGGGAGGGGGGGCGGTTGGGCAGCATGTAACCCAGGAGAAGTGGCAGTGGAGTGTCATGCAGGCAGTGATTGTGCTTTGTTGGAGGTAGTGTGGTGCTTAGCTAAGGTATGCCATGCTAATGAGGGCTTTTCAGAAGTAAAAGTTTTTGGGAGGGGGGGGGCCCCACTCTTGCCGGTATTGTGGCTTAATAGTGGGACCTGTGAACTTGAGATGCAGCCCAACATGTAGCCCCTCGCCTGCCCTATCCGTTGCTGTGTTGTTCCCATCACTTTCTTGAATTGCCCAGATTTTCACACAAGGAAACCTTAGCGAGCATCGGCGAAATACAAAAATGCTCGGGTCGCCCATTGACTTCAATGGGGTTCGTTACTCGAAACAAACCCTCGAGCATCGCGAAAAGTTCGTCCCGAATAACGAGCACCCGAGCATTTTGGTGCTCGCTCATCTCTATTCAATTCCGATGCAATCTTTTCACCTGTCGCTAATAGGCACAGAACGCGCTCGTGTGAACGAGCCCTTAAAGCAGGATGGTCAGCACCACTAAGGTGACACAAACATAATAAACTATTAATAATAGTTGCAAAGTGACGCCGCCCTCCTTCCCAATGCCCTAAGCACATACGCTCAAGTGCCTTTTAATAAATATGGCCCTGCTTAGAGGTGAAGGAGTTACCTCCTTAAGGGAAACTGCATTATATTCCATAACCTGTATTTCTATGAGATGATCCCAATATTGAAATTAGTGTTATTGAAATCATTCAGAAGGTATAATCGATCTACTCTAGTTAACAGTAGATTGTGTCTAGATAATCAAAGATAATTCCATTGCTCATCAATGTCCTGCTTTAATGTTCATTCCTTTATTATTTCCGTGTTCTTGAATAAACTTGTACACTTTGATTACTCCGTCTGCTGCATCGTATCCTGAATCCTGTGTTGCTACACCTCCATTGCTGCTTGTGACAATGAGAAAAGCTGATGGCTGGGGGTTTTTAGAAGCCGAACTCATGATAAAAGGCAAGCTTTAAAAGGTGTTACCAAAAAGATGGAAAATCTATTAATTGAAAAAGTCATGAAAACCACACATGACTGATTCAGCTATGTTATATCTGTATGTTATACACTTTTTTTTATCGTGGCACTGAGTTTTCATTAGCAACATATCTTATAATCTTGTTGCATCCCTTTGCATCTTATCATTTTCATTCTACTGAAAAAAAATGGTAGCTGTGAAGGAGTAGAATAAAACCTCCAATTAAATATGCTGTACATACTGTGTGTAATGTTACTCGACTGTCGAGAGAGATAAAATGTTGTTATAGACACAAGAATTTAGAGAGAAAAAAACGAGCCGTGGATGCTTGTAACCGTCTGCCATTTAGAGCCGCACAATTATCCTTCACTCTCGTGTTTAACTGCTTTGCTTTAATTAAAATGCATTAGTTTGTGGATGCTATTTTCTAGCGTTCAGCTAATGGAATATTCAAGTGTTGTCTTAAAAATCATTAATTTTTGTAAAATAACAAGACTGTTATTACACTCTCCTCCTTTTGGAATCGTGTTACTAATAGCATTTTCCTAGGTGCGACACAATAAAGATCAATCAAGTAGTATTTGGCAAAAGGAAGATAAACAAGACTGGATGGCTTTTAATGACTTGACAAATTTATATGTTGGGTTAATAATCTTCTGCTAAAGAAGAGGTGAGAATGGGTCAGGAAAGATAAGCAGAATCGTTGATTTACAAAGAAGACATGATTCATTAGATTGAATAAATATTCCTGAATCGCATTTTATGGCTCCGTGCTTTAGCTTAGCAACACAAAAGCTCAAGAGCTGGTGGTGATAGCAATGCTTGCAGGGGAACATCAATGATGATGATTGTGACCCTCAAACTATAGTTGCATAGTTGGATTCTGTAGTTAAGACATGTCCATCAACAATGGATGATGGGATAAGAAGGGGTAAATAGTAAAACTTTGTTCCCTTAGTAAACTAAAAGATGGTAAAAAAAAAACATAAGACATGCCCTAAGGGCTCAGTCAGACGATTGTTTTTTGAACGCATTTAGTTGCGTGAAAAAAAGCACAAAATGCGTGCATCAAAAATTCGCGTGAGCAAAGCGGCCAGCACGTAGAATTCACACTTGTGTGCGTTGACATGATGGCAAAATTTGCACATAGAGTGTGGTGCCATTACTGTGGATTCCTTGGATGTGAAACCCCTGGATGCTGTCACATCCAGGGGTTTCACCTTGCGGTCAATGGGGCTGGTGGTGAAGAATTCCCCTGTCACAGCTGTGGCACAGGAGCACGATGTTCTCCCATTGCTTTCAATGGGGTCGGCGCTTCTGCAGCCCCATTGAAAGCGATGGGGTGACCGCAAGCCCTGCAGGGATTTTCAGAGAAGGGCTTTCAATCAAAGGCAGCTCTCAGCCAATGAATGACAGCTGAGTGCTGCCTGTGATTGGTCCCTGCGCTCAGCCAATCAGAGGCAGCGCTTTCTGTAGGTGGGGATTTTCAATCCCTGGCCACCAGAAGACAGAAAAACACTGCCGGGGATGGAGAGAAGAGCCGAACAGCGCTTCTAGGCAAGTTACCTTTTTTTTTTTCTACAGCTAAGGATGATCTTCAGGGAAAGGCTTATATTTAAAGCCCTTCTCTCAAAATGCCTGCAGGGCCTGCTGCTAGCCCCTTGCTTTTAATGGGACTGCAGAAGTGCTGGCCCCATTGAAAGCAATAGAACATTGTGCTCCTGTGCCACAGCTGTGACAGCTGTCGCAGGGGAATTCTTCATCTCTGCGGAGAGTCCCCTTGTCACTGAACACTGTGACAGTGATGTCACAGTGTTCAGTGATGAGGGGACTCCCCACGAAAATTAAGAAACCCTAGCCAACAGCTGTCACAGATGTGGCAGAGGATTGTGATCTTCTCTGCAGGTTCTCAATGGGGTTGGAGCTGCTGCCGCCGGCCCCATTGACCACAAGGTGAAACCCCTGGATGTGACAGCATTCAGGGGTTTCACATCCAAGGAATCCCCTACTGCAGCTGTCACAGCCACAGCAGGGGATAGCGATGGTACCGTACTTTATGTGTGAATTTTAGGTGCATGTGCACGTTTAGGTGCGTTTGGCAAATTGCTGCCCTATTTTTTACAGTTGCAAATTTCATTTGCATGTAAAAAATGCACGTGACCACTTTCATTGAAAAGCATTGGTTCTAATAGATGCGAATCTCAAACCCACCTAACATGCGCTTAAAAAAACGGTCGTCTGACTGAGCCCTAAAAAATTAAAAGCCTCCCTTTTGCTCTACAGTGATGATCAGACTGCATCAACATCCAAACAAGAATTCTATACTATTGAAGTGAATGGGACTCAGAATGCAGTACCACTCTGGGCCACTGCACAATGTATAGAGCTGGCACTCCATACATTAAAACAACGGGCTAGAGAAACAGCTGATCGGTATGTGTCCTGGCTGGCGGATCCCTGCTAATAAGTTACTGATGACTTATTCTGAGGATAGAAACCAAAAAGTGGCAACAGCACTCAAAATACATTTGCTATCAGAAATATACATACCTATTATAAATACACTAACCACATTAAATAATGCAAGGTTCTTGGTACATAATTTGATCAAATCTACCAAGACCCTTGCATTATTTAATGTGGTTAGAGTATTTATTATAGGTATGTATATTTCTGATAGCAAATGTATTTTGCATGCTGTTGCCACTTTTTGGTTTCTGCTTCTGTTGTATATTTCAGCCGTGGTTTAACGTTCTTCTAGGGATTTCTATTGGGAAGTGCTGACTAGGGATGAGCGAGTATACTCGCTAAGGCACTACTCGCTCGAGTAATGTGCCTTAGCCGAGTATCTCCCCGCTCGTCCCGAAAGATTCGGGTGCTGCCGCGGGGCGGGGAGCTGCGGGGGAGAACGGGCAGGAACGGAGGGGAGATCTGTCTCTCCCTCTCTTCCGCCCGCTCTGCCCCGCACCCCGCCGCAACTCACCTGTCAGCTGCGGCGGCCCCCGAATCTTTATGGACGAGCGGGGAGATACTCGGCTAAGGCACATTACTCGGACGAGTAGTGCCTTAGCGAGTATACTCGCTCATCTCTAGTGCTGACCTATTTTATCTATTTTGTATGATAGGTCATCAATAGTTAGATGTTGGATAACCCCTTTAATTGTTAAACAGTTTTATTACAAATGATCTTCCCAATTTGAATCACTCGTAACTCACGTAGAATGACACTCGGATACGTACATTTGATGTAAATGGAAACAAAACTCAAAGCGTTTTGTTGCACAACTTCAAGATTTTTTTCCACATCAGAGGTATTCATGTGAGCCCCCTTTATCACTCGATACACAATGAACCTGTAGTAGAGTTCCTGCCATATGGCTTTTATTATGAGTACTTACAGAGCATGCATGTTGGTGGTAAGGGTGGCATGTAGACTCTATCTTTTGAGTGCAGCAACTCAAAGTGGCATTGATTCTACAAGTGGACGGAAGATGTCTGGAAGTACATTGAGCCATGACATCTGGACAGCCACCCACAACTCTGTAGCATTTATAGGTGCAGGAAATCAGGTGTGAATGGACCTCTCCATCATATCCCATAAATGCTTAACTGGGCTCATGTTGGGTAAACATACAGGCTGAACCATTTGCAGGAACTTTCCACCATGCTCCTTATACCAATTCTGGACAACTCGGGCCCAATGGCACAGTTTATTATCCTGCTGGAATATCTCATCATTGTGGGGGTTACAAGAATTTTATGAAGAGCCGAAAATTGTTACCATGTAGTGAAACGTAGTGGACATTAGCACATTAGGTTTTTAGGTGGACCAGTGGTCCAACTCATGCCATGAGAATATACTGCACATCAGTATGGAACCACCACAGTGTCTTGGTGATAACTGGGGTACATGGCTTCATGGGGTTTGCCACACACATGAATCCCATCATCAGCCCTAAGCAATTGGTATTGTTACTCATTGGACCATGCCACATGTTGCCAGTCTTCTAGGGTTGAGTTAGCTGCCTCACAAGCCCAGGTGGAATGTTGTGTCCAGTGTTGTAGGGATGACAGAGGCACTCTTGTGAGTCTTCTGCTCCCATACCCCATGGAAGCTAAAGAATACTGCACAATACCTATAGGATACACGTGAGGCCTTCTACAGTGAATGTGGATGTGATTTCTGCCGGAGTTAAAAAATTCTACCCAGACGCTGCTAGTCGCAATTTTTAAGCACCCATGGGTGGGCACTACACTGACCATTGTGGGTCTTTTCTGACATATTCCCAGCACTGTGGATCAAGGAATGTTAAGCGCATGTACAACTTCTGAAGTGGAATGTCCCATCCATCTGGTACCTACTATCATGCTTAATTCAAATACTGATATTTCACGTTGTCTTGCCCTGAGCACGCTGAACAGTGTTCAACCTAACTCACAAGAAAACACCGCACAACTTATACTGGTATAGGTGTTCCCAAGCCGTCACCTGAGGTAATTCCGTTTCATAACCAATTTACATACTGCAATTTTGACATGTCTGTGTATATAATATGATTCATGATGTCTGGTATATGCAATACGATTTACACAATGTACATTTGTGTACTGAGAATGTATACTGTACCTTGAACAAGGAAGTGCAGTGGATTAGATATAAGTCAGCTGTCTTGGCTCTTGCAGACTCATCATGTTACCAACAGAAATAAAAAAAAACAAACACCTGCCACAAAAGAAACTCTTGACTTAAGGCCCTCTATTATCGTTGTAGTTGGTCAAAACCCTGCGCTCTTGTGGGGTTTTGAACGGTAGTCATCCTGTGTAAATACATGCCAAAACTGAACGCCTGGAGGAGAGTCGTCTAGTTGTTCAGTTTTAAGCATGCTTGAAAAACGAACGCCACATCATTCGGTGTAAACAATAACTGTTCAGTACTGAGCGGACGCTGCTTACATTGAATGGAGAGGGGTGGGGGAGAGCGGGGAGAGAACTCTCCTCCAGCCGCCCCGCCTCCCAGCTGGCCATGCTGTGAATGATTCAGCGATACTCGCTTTTGTGTAACAGCACAGGAGTGAGTACACACATGGACAAGCTGTCGGGCATCGTTTGCCCGACACTCGTCCTGTGTAAAAGGGCCTTTGAGATGTTTATCCTCCAATTTTCAAGACAGATGTATTCCAAATGCTCAATAGAATGATTCTAGATAATAATATATTGTGAGCAACCAGTTACAACTCATTTCTCCTTAAAAGATGCACAATGGACCCAGATCACCTCTGAATTAAGCCATCAGATAATGGTGTCATTATATAGGAATTTTTTTAAATAAGAACTAGATTTGGGGATTTAATTTCAAACTAAAAAAGACAGGTACACAATCCACACATCACTGAAAAGGAGAAGGTTCAAAGTTTTTTATGACATACCAGTAAGTTCCATTTTCTGCCACACCACAGCGCCGTTTCCTGTTGTTAACAGTTTAAAGAAAAATGGCGACACCATAGGAGAAATCGTTTTGTGTGCTTGAGTTTTCTAAGTGGGAATCCACTGTTGCAGTGCAGCGTAAATTCCGGCATCGACACCAAAAACAGCCATCTCATCTCAAGCATATTTACGAGTGGCACAGAAAATATGTTGAACTTGGTTGCATATAAATACACACCTCAGGAACCATGAAACTGTAAACCAGATATCCAGCGCTGCAATATTGCAGAAAATGGAACATACTGGTATGTCATTAAAAACTTTGACCCTTCCTCCTTTCAGTGATGCCTCTTGTGGTTTGTAACTAAATTCCCAGAATTGCTCTTTCTTTTGGAATAATCCTGCATTATGTCTTGTCTGGAGCATTTCTTAGATATACTGTAAATGCACCACAATTTACAAAAAATGGTTCTTTTGTCCTAGTGTTTCTCAGCTTTAATTGTCTCCAGTTCTGTAAACTTTCTTAGTTGTACTAATATTTGAGGTAGCAGGCGCTAACCATTTCTGCAGTAGACCTCTTTGGTACCACATCCACTGTCATTAGTAATGAGCCAGATGATGGGGTTGCATACAACAATATAATTTTAATATCTAAGAGCTTGAACAGACGAGATTTAGTCCCATTATAACGAGAAGAAACAAAACCATTGATTTCAATGGTTTCGTTTTCACTATTGGGATTCTCACGCTTTATAACTTGCCCTATCTTTCTCATATGTAGTTAATACTGATAGACCTATCTTCCCGCTTTTTTTTGCAAACTCACGTGCTATAGCGCAGAGTTTGCATGGTCAAAAAAAAAAGATATAACACTGCTTGATGCACCATAGCAGTGAGCGTATTAGCACAAGTGCCCATGTGTTTTTCCCCAAATGGCAATGACACATTCCAAGCCCTTGGAATGGATTGGCAAAGCACCTTTACTTCCCTGCAAGATAACATACAGTAGGATAGGCTTGACTGGCAGACTACACTTAGGAGAAGAGGTCAGAAGTGTGAGAGTACAGTATTTGGTTGACGAGGAAAATTTAAAAGAAGTATCACCCTGTGTATGAAGTAAAAGTGTAATTTTCTCTATTGCTCATTTAAGATCCTCCAAAATTATTTCTTTTCTTTTAATACCTTTTACCTTTTCCTCATTTTCTCAGTAGGAAGTCTTCATGTTTACCCATATCTTTTCTCTCTACAAATTTAGATTAACATTTTCTAGATTGACCTCTAATAATATTATCTTAGGCCGGATTGTGGAATCCGCAATTGGAATCTGCACAGAGGATCCGTGGCAAAACGCAGGCATTGAAAAGCATATTAAATCGCTTTTTCACTCACAATTGCGGATATGAATTGCACATTCCACGAGAGGAGGAAAAATTGCAGCATGCTCTATTTTACCGAGGATTCTGTGCGAACGGCCTCCATTGAAGTCAATAAAGGCCATCTGACCCGCAGCCCATACGCAATTAACATTGCTTATGGGCCACGGTACCAGTGTGATTGTTAAGTGGCAGTGAGGGAAATACAAAGAGTAAAGAAAATTTGTTCTGCACATGACCGATGGCAAGCCACTGCGGTCATACACAATACAGAAAATTCAGGTAAGTGGGGGTCGCTGGTCGGGCTCACAGCTGGAATCTGTTGTGGGCCTCCCACATGCAGAATCCGACCCGCCCATGTAAAGCTGGCCTTAGTGTATATTCTATTTACTTCTTGTCTGTGAAATGTCTACATGCATACTGGTATATTAGCACTGTACTTCATATTACTGAAAGAGCAGCAACTTCATCACAGATACAGTACAAAAAGTGTTAAATAAAGATCAGGAGACTCCAATCAGCACAAGTTATGTCAAAAGAAGGCCGGCTAGTAGTTGTCTCAGTGGACTAGTAGCAATCTCTAAACCCCTTCTCTGAAAGGGGCTTTAAGCCAAATGCTTTGGAGACAGATATGTTATCTCTAGTTTGGATCTCTTGTGAAGTAGGATGCATTCTGTATATCAATAATGATTCAAACCATACACTAAAGACTTGAAGGATCTGTTCCATGAGTAAATGCTACATTAATCTGTTAGATCATGTAAAACAACAATTTTTTAATTAGAATTATTTAAGAAAAATTCTCCTGTGTGTAGATATGGCTGCTACATACAGATGTAACCAATATAACTTGACTGTGATACTTTTTGACAAGTCATCTTATCTTAAGCCATTGAAACACTATTGTCATGTTATCTTAAAGTACACTCAGACGAATGTATGCGAGTTGTGCCCCAAATTCTCATAGTAGAGTCATAGAGGTTACATCCCTTCTTCAGTGATTTTTTTCATTATCACTATTATAGAGGTCCTGTGACTTCCATTTTTATGAAGGTCCTCTGGCACTATATTTGAAAGGTCCAGTTGCTGTCACTATCATGGCGGTTTTATAGCTGTTACTCGAAACGGGTCCCGTTACCGTCACTGTTATGTCTGTATTGTAGCTGATGCTTTTTTATTATGTCTTATTGCTACATTGCATTGACACTCAGAAAAAATATTGTGAATCTGGGCATAATTTCTACCAAACCAGTTCTCCTAGATGCAGCTTCTTCTCGAGCACGATTACATGGAAACTACAAATGATATGAGATGCATAATGGTGTATAATTATCACAGTAGCTTAAAATTACGGCTTCTGTAACAGGCAAAGTAAATAAGTAATTTATTATCTTCTTTTAAATTGGGTAACTCATTCCTGTTTAGGTTATACTAAGATGCAATTTACATGCTATTTATTTTTGATTATGATGAGATATAACATTTCATATCTAGAACAACAATCAAACAAGTTCCATTTTGATTAGATTTACATGACGTATTTAGTTGAGCCGTAAAGCTAAACGTCTGTTGTTTTTACACACATTTGATATATAAGCAGGGCCTGAATACAGAGAGGGCAAATGAAGCAATCGCTCAAGGGACTCCTCCACCAGATAGTCATCACCTCCAAGTTGCCTTTAGCCTTTTCCAAATACTTCTGAGACATGGGAGACTGAAAAGATTGAAAGCATGCTGTATCTCTAATATACATTTTTAATACGTGGCAGAAATGACAATTATGCAGAATTTACTAAAACTTATAATGATAGATCAGAGGTCAGTCCTCCTTGCGTGGAGCTCCAATGCACCATCTTCCTGCACAGCTACCTAGAAGTATTCTTGTGGCCCAATTAGAATGTTAATGGGGATAAGGAAGAAGGTGATACATAGTTCCCCAACACTTCTTGTTCTACTGATCTCCTAGGGGAATGCAGCAGAATATATATAGATATCTAGACACATTAGATTTCATAGGATCCTGTTGACATCTAATGTTTCTCTTCGGCTCTCCTGTTTATTTAGGTGGTAAATGTAGAAGTAATATATTTCAGTTGGATAATATAGCAGAAAGAGTATATTATTAGGCCAGTTTCACACCTGCGTTGGAACCTGCGGCCGAAGGTCCCATTGCATTTCCGGCTGCATGCCTCGCTTTTTCTTCCGGGCAAAAGCCGCACAGCTGGGTGGAAAGAGGGTGGACTACTTTGTAGTCAATGGGGTCCATCTGATGCTGTTCAGTTCCATCTTTGGCCACAGTGGAGTTGAAAAACGTAATCTCTGCTACACTTTTAGGCTTTGGGAAAAAATTGACGCATAACGGTTTGACAGCATAGGCTGTTCTAATCAGATTTTGAATAATTGAATAAATTATATAAAAAAATTGTAAGTGGGAAGGATTTTTTCTTTCCCTTATGTTTGCTTCCCATTATTGGACTGTTGTGGGTAAAAAACTAATGAAATTTTGAGTAACCAAAAAAATATATTTCCCTTTGGCTCGAGATAGCCACACAATCTAAACACCATTAAGGAGGGCACTCTCAACAATTTTTTTTGCTCTCGGGTCTCTACCGACTTTGATCCTGCCATGTGTATATGCATACTGTTTCAGAAAATACAGGATGTTAGGTTGTCATGATCCAAAGGATGCAGGTGAGAAGAACCTACAAGATCTATGTATTGCGGAACCATAGATTTTGGGTGAATGAAGAGCAATTACCCGGGAAACAACTGAATGAAGACAAGAATGCAGATAATAGCAATGTAGTATATGCTTTGTTCAGATTATCTTTGTCCAATGATTATCTTTATCTCCATGTTTCAACCGCTAGTTAGCACCAGAGGATGTATGAAGTACCTGGTCAGAAGTCGGAGAGGGACAAATGACTTACCTCTATTAAGTCTGCACTATCTTTAAAAAAAATTCTAAAAAGAAAAAAAAAAGAAAAACTATAACGGAGAGCAATGTCTCTTGTCCAAATCCCTGATAGGCTTTCCGTTCTACACAAAGCCAGTACTGTACCATATCTCTTACTATGATTTATTTTGCTCTTATAAGCTATGAAAACACAATTTTTTATCCAGTTGTTCAATACTCTAAATAATAAGCTTCTTTCAATATACTGTTTGTAATACAGATGTAATATAAAATTACTTTTCAAGTTCTTACCAGTACAGCAATCATCTCCTGTTTATACTGCTATGAAAATTTGGAAATTGACATAGTCATATACAATACGAATTTTAGTTTGGCTGCAAGGTTTATTTTATATATTTATAGTTTACTGATTTGAAGTGTGTGTCTTGGGAAGAGCAATGCAGGCTGAGGAGCTGGCACAGAATGCGTTGGAATGAAATCTCTAAGGCTGTAAACTCATTTGAGCCCCGAGTTCAAATGAGGTTGTTTCCTGATTCCAAGCTTAAGATCTAAGAGCATCTTTGCTATAAAGATTGATTCTGCCTTATGAAATGTTTATTTACTTACTTGCCCAGTGTCCCAGTTGATCACTCATGTTATGGTTACCCAACAAGAACTTCTAAGTCTAAACTTCCCTTAATAGTTAAAAACTCAATAGTTTTACAGATATAGCATGCACCAACTGTACCGGCGGCGCACTACTCTGTCTATGGAGCTTACCTTTCTAATACTAAATAGAGTAGCGCATGGTTTATACAGCCAGTGCATGCTACGACATAATATACCACACTAATATACAAGGCTTCTTCAATATTAAAAAGGGTTTTCTAAAAGTAAGACATTAACAGCCTTTCCTTAAGATAGATAATCAATACTTGATCAGTGGATGTCTAACTCCCATAAATCTCACCAATCAGAAGAATAGGACTGAGTTGCAGTACTAAGTTCAGCCACATGTATGGAGAAGGTGCTGTACCTATGTAAACAATTAAGTGGACCTGGAGTATCCCAGCTCCTTCATTCTATTGACTCAGAAAACTCGTAGTAGTAGGATATGCCATTAATATTTTGCTCCTATAAAACCTTTGAATTAGTTGTGGAATGACCATTGCAACTTGAAAATATTTTTAAATTGAAACCATACAGATGTAGCAGACCCCAAATTAATGTTTGGTATATGTCTTTGATTAACCTGACAAATGTTTGTTCAGTGCCTAACATGATTTGCATAGCCCATTGCATTCTACTGATTGCTGGACCACACAAATGGTGTAGGCTCACTAAGTTAATTATGTATCGCAGAGCAATTTTCACATTTAAAAGCGCTACATCTGTAACTCTATGAAAATTCAAATATATCCATAAGGTCAACTCAAAATCAAAAGGAAAAATAAAGAGATACCCAAAGCAGATAAAGTGAATCCTTACATATATGGTATCTGTCAGAAAGAGATGCTGGAAGTTGAAAATGTAATTTTAAGTTACTTGAGAAACCACTGTATATAACAATTATGGTGGCTGCATAATTTATGTCATTCATATAATGATCAGATCCACTGTACAGTATACCATAATTTTACAGGGTTTTTTTTTTCCAAGACTAAAGTATTGATGACCTATCCTCAGGATAAATCATTGATATTGGATTGATGGGGTCTACTTCCTGTGACCCCTGCTAATTAGATGCTAAAGGTGCTGTACTGCTCATGTAAGTGTTGTGGCTACTTCACTGCATACCAGGCATAGCACCATTCATTATTTCATTGTGCCTGGCAAAATCAGTTCAACTCCATTCACTTGAATGAGATTGAGTTGTACATAGACCACGTGACAAATGAATGTGATGTCACTGGCCTGAGAGGAGGCCACAGCACTCGTGCAAGGGCTTCAGGGCTCACCATAGCACCATGGCCTCTTCATACATCTATTAGACTGAAGTCCCAGGTAGCAGACCCCACCGATCAAATATTGATGACCTATTCAGAGTATAGTCATCAATATTTTAGTACCAGAAAATCCCTTTAAATGGCTTGTCTGAGTTTTTTTAAATTCCTGCTCCCCATCCCTGAAAATAATAGAAGATTGTATACACACCTGCTCCATCTTCCAACAGCTCCAGTACTGCTGCTCTATTCTCTGTACTTGACCTGTGTTGACAGGCCATATTCACCCTGTTTATGGTCATCACAGGCTCTTCTCCAGCTAATCAGGGACCTCAGCACTCGAACGCTTAAGTCTGTGATTGGCTGCAACAGCCTGTGGCGTCCCGTAGACAGACTGACTGCAGCCTGTAAACAAGGCATCATAGGGGAGACTGGAGGATAGATCACTGAAGTTGTGAGGACTCAGGAGAGGTGATTCTAGGATCTTTTTTCCATTTTTAGGTATAGGAAGCAAAAATGAAAGAAAAAACAACTCTGATCACCTTTTTATGCCTTGTAGAAATTATTACTATGACCCATTATTGTTTTGGGAGACATTTTGAAGAATTTATTTTAGACCCAACTTCAAACTACTGGTAGTGTAAGATTTTATTGACTTTTTGCCAGTATTGTGAAAGCAATAATCACCGGTTGTGCTTGTTATTAATCCATTAGGCTGTATGTATGTGCTCAAGTATTTTACATCCACATATGGGACACAGTATAAAATGGTTCAGCACTGAAATGCTTAACAGTCAGTAACACTCCTAAATATAACGATAGCTTTGAAGTCGCTTTTTGCTCTTATTTGCTTGAAATCAAACTGTATGAAAAAGAATGTAGAACAAACAATAGAAACCTTGTATCACTTTATGATTTTATAAGTTAGAAATATGCCAAGAAAATATTTGTTGCAGGAAACAAGATATGTATCGGATGTATGAAATGAATACAAAATAATTAAAAATGGCATCTGAGAACATATAAAAACATTTCGCAAATAAAAAGGTCAAGTCATATCTTGTTCCAACATAAAAATAAACAATAGTCTTAATATTTTCTCATAAATGATAAAACATGGCCTGTTAAACCTTGTGAGTCAGATCCCTCAACTGTTGGAGTGCCGCTCCAAATTCACTTCGATTTCCCAGTTCTTAACATACGACCTAAGAAATAAAAGCGAGCACCCTGAACGTGAACTGTATTGGAAGTGCTTTTGTCATGTACAAATGTATCAGAAAAATATATGAAGAAATCATTGTAATAACCCTGGATTTCCTGTATACAAATAGAATATTTCAGGGTACAAGTATAGTGATGAGAAAATAAAAAACTTGATTTTTTTTGCACAGCTTCCTCGGAATAACTGTGGAAGTTACAATCACACGATCAATAAACTTTACCAGTCACTATTTAGAACAAAATAAATATACATTATTGCTGTTTTTACAGAACGCCTCTCTGGGAGCATTCATACACATAATCATTTATCAAATATACATTTGGGAATTGAATCATCCAAGAAATTTTAGGCAATGTACAGCGACACATTTCTAGCTAAGTAACTCGAATAGGTCAGCGGTGGTTATTTTGACAGTCGTTCAACTTGAACACAATCCATTTATTTAATTTGTTGTGCACCTCAGTTGTGTTTTTCTGCTGCCTTATGGTGGAGATTATCTACATGGTACCCACAACCATGGTCCAATAAGATTGGATTATAGTAAATTGGTCCACCATATGATTATATATAGAGTTGGCGCCATCTTAACATACAACACATCCAGTTTATCTAATATGAACATTAAAGGAAACACTCTAATTTAGCCATTTTGAAAACTACATTAATACATTGACTAACACACTAGAAAAAAAAAATTCCCGGGGGCCAAGTGGTGATATGTGAGTTATCAATGCTTCACGAAGCCCTGGGCTGAAAACTCAAATACAACTCACATGGTAGTTAATGTGCTATAGAGATTTCCCCACTATATTTTTTTTTCTAAAGGCTAGGCATGGCATAAAATAAAATTTAAAAAATACTATATTCACCTGTCTTCAGCCCTCCGGGAAACAAGTGAGCTGCTTTAATAGCTCTAGATCCGTCTGGAGGTATGTACATCCATCAAAAGTCAGGTGCAGTGGAAAAACCTTTTTAACATAGGTGACAGATGATAAATATGTGATTACTGGGGATCAGACCACTTGGACCCCCCAGGGATTACAAGAATGGTGCACCCAATGTTCTGTTGGGTTAATGGAGTGGGGATGCATATGAATGAAACCACAATGGAGATGTGATCACACATGGGCACCACAGAGCCATTGATCCAGCAGACCTAGGGAGCACCATTCTCATGACCCCAGAGCTAAGACACCCAGTGATTCCATCATTTTTTACCTATTTATAATCCATTTAAGCATTTTAATAGCTCTTCATTAAAAGGTTATCCCATCATATTCATTTATGGCATTTCCGTAAGGTATGTCATGAATGACTCATAGGCATAGCTCCCACAGTGCCCTTGCCGTTGTTTTTTACCGGAGTCCTGAAAAAAGTTAATTACTCCTTTCTTCAAGGTCCCAGAGGTAGATATGTCATAAATATATATGATGGGAATACCCCTTAAAAATAATTTTGCAGGCTGTGCTGCTGTTCTATGTAATCTGTACTACAGAAAAGTAGCCTGGCACCGCATTCTTATGAAAGCTATCTAAAATAACATTTCTGTTTGTTGCTCATGGAGGTGGAGGAGAAGAAGAAGTGGTACTTTTATGACTCTTACACAGTGTTATACACTGGATTTAGGAGTATCCAGTTCAGTTTGAACTAATTCGAACTGAACCAAACTTTTTGCGAAGTTCAGTGAACCAATCAAACTGAACTTTTCGAGAAATTACTCAATACTAATCTTGGGATATGTCAGGCTAAGAAACAAATTGAGAAAGGCCATATGTAATTTAGGATGTAATTGAAAATGGACATTAACATGTCCAATAAAGATTGAAAGTAAAGTGTTAGAATAGTTGTCTCTTTTGGGCTCAATGCACAAGTGCCCAATATTGCTTATGTATATGCAGTACATATGAAAGGGTTTCCCCAGACCTTACTATGATTTACCATCACAAGCAATTAATAATTTGTGAGCTTTGTACTAATGCACCTCATCATAAGGCAGCAGAAATGTAAATGTACAGTACAGTTTACTTTAAAAACTACTTAATGAAATTCTGTTCACAAACTCCATAACACCTACAGGAATTAGCTATGGAGAACACACCACTTAATTGAGGACAGTTTACATTATATTCAGAAATAGAATTACTCATATCACCAATACCATTGTTTCATTTATAATTATTGCCCATATTACCAAAATAAGGCTTAACAGAGCAGCCATTTCTCTTTATTGCACAGTTTATTAAGCACTGGCAATTTGCAATGCTTTTATTACTCCCATCCTGATAAATTTCAGCAAAGAAGAAAACTTAATGCTGCACTTGCAAAGATGCACAAATGCAGAAAACAGCTGCTTTGGTTATGCAAATAATTTGTCTTTACAAAGAGTCCACTCACTTTTTGGTTACTGGTATATTGCAAATATCATCACCTTCTATAAAGCCCTGAATGATCTTCAGGTCACACTTATCCAATTAGGAAGGCTTGTTAGCAAATTAGAAGAATGAACTAAATTACGGTATGTATGGAATGCATCAATGAATCAGACAATGAGTCTGACAGTAAGTAGTTGTAGCAAATAAGTAGGTTACTAATAAGTAATTGAAATCATTGACCTCTGCCTGCAAATATATCAATATATTTAACCCCTTTCAGCACTTATAATCTATCCTCAGGAAAGGTAATCAGTATTTGATTGGCGGAGGTGCATTGCTCGAGACCCCCAGCGATCACCTGATCTCAGCCCCCGCACTCACTGCAGTGTGACCAGATGTCTAGAAAAGGTCAAGGCCAGAAGTGCTATAGAAGGTATAAAGTCCCATTGATTTTGATTCTGACTACATCCGGCCCACTGCAGTGAATGCGTGGACTGAGATCAGATGATTGCCTGGGGTCCCAAGTGGCGGACCCCCAGCGATCAACTACTGAGGAACTATTCTAAAGATAGGTTATCAGTATTAAAGGTGTTTAACCCTTTCCAATCCACTGTCTGACCTCTGAAGACATTATGATTTAAGGCTGTACAGCTCCGATGTTGGAAGACATCCATCGGGGTTCTCTTGCTGTATATTGTCGGCCTCTGTGCTGTCGGGGCCTATCCAATGTGTCACCTCATGCAGTACTGGCTTTAGCCAGCATATAGCGCCGTTGTATAATGGCAGAAAAAGAGTAAGCCCCCCTAGGAAAACCAGGACACAAATTGGATAGGAAAGGGTTAATGCCTGGAATACCTTTTTAAGGGTAATCCTAACTTTACGACATGTTTGGCATTTCTTTTTTTGCTAACATAAACACCCCAAAATTTACATATGTTTATAGGGGTCAAAGCTCCGATTTTTTGGTAAAGCGATCAACATCCTAACAAAATATCTTTTACTTGGGCTGTTTTAAGGCTAACAATCCAATATGAAATGTTCATCTAATTAATTTCTAATCTATGGCCTTATTTTTTTAAGGAAATGCTTCTGTTTGATATATGTCTAGCATGCTGGGTTTTTAACAATTGTGGATTAAGATGGGCTCTATATTGGATTTATAAATGTTCTAAAGTGGCATAATTCTTATAATGTCTAGAACAGTATGTATAATTGTCCCTTTCCTGATGTCCCCTATTGTTACGCATTATCCACACTGTATTTCTTCTAATCATGAAACAGAATGTACTATAATATTACGACTAGGAACCCGATTTAACACATAACACAGATGTTGGTACAGTATATCAGATTTAGTTAATCTAGGAAACAAAGTTATCCAACGCCCTTATCACCAAAATTGATTATATATCATCAGTAATATTATCAGTTTTGGATTTTATTGAAGCAAGCAGAGAAGACTTAGAACCCAGCACTTCTACTTGCTATAAATGGTTGGGTGGAGTCACCGAAGTAACCCTCCAATTCGAGACCAGAGGGAAGTTTTATATTACCTTTATTCCTGCACAGCTGCTGATGTGCTGGTGATTGAGGCCCTGCTTATGTGATTCAAGATACCTGCACTACTTCTTAGACTAGCCGATGCATCAGTAGCCTAAGACATTAAACACGTTTTTGTTGGCCAGAGCTTCTCACATGTGTAGTCCTGACCAATCAGAAAGCAGCATGCAATGGCTTATTCCAATACTCAGTGTGCACTGGGTAGTCTAAGAAGCTGCATGGTCATCTTGGATCACCAAAGTAGGGCACCAAATAACATAACCTCCTTTCGGTCTCAGGACAAAATTTGGTCCCAAGACTGGAAGGTCACTTTAACAGTACATGATAGACTGTAATTATACGAGTGAGCTATCCAACTTTCCTGAGATCAAATACGGTATATACATTGATTTCCTAACTTACACTTGAAAGTGCTCAAAATCAAAGAGCAAGCACTGTCTAAGTGACTTACAGAGCTGTACATGCCAAGATTACCCAAAGGATGCAGCGGTTTTGGAAAACTGCTTCCTTAAAAAAGTCAATTAATAATTCAAAATCTGTGCTATGTGTTTACGCAGGTTCATTTCTTCTAACATTACATTTTGTGTTCCGATCCTAATAGCGGATGTCTGGAAATACTTTAACAGCACTGTGCATTTTCTATAATGTGTATTTTCCTAGTCTAATACGACATGTTTTAGTGAATTATGCTTTTGGACTCACTTGTACACTTAAGAAAAATGGCTGCAAGTCTTTGCCTCTATTACAAGCAATAGTGGATGGAGAAAGTAAACATATTTAAAGTGCTCAGTTTTCCATTATTGCAGAATCTTGCATTCTATTTGGTACATAATAAGGGGACATTTATGAAAACGGATACTCTAGTCAACTGTAAACATTGCTGTATCCTCAACCAATGGATTTCCCTTTAATCCCTCTTAAGGCTTTGCTGACTCCTGCACATTTTTTTTGACTTTTCTTAATTCTCATAATAAAAAAGTTAGCACAGCTAAAGTATGTTTATGAGATTTCAACGTTGGCATCCGTCGGCATCTGATTCATCCATTTGCATCTTATTTAGCAGACTCCCAAAAGCACAGCATGCTGCTTTGTTGGCCCAGTTTTATCCCAATAGTACTTTAACAATCAATTAAAATCTTCCATAGAATAGAACCTGGAAAATAGGTAATCCTAGGCTATTATTTTATAGGAAACATGAAAAATGATCTCAGAATGAAATAGTAAGTGGAAATGTGTGCAGTTTGGGGAAAGAAGCATATAATAAAGGTGTTTAACCTTAATTTTGCCAGAGGGTACAAAAATATATATATTATCCTTCCTCCTTTTCATCCATTAGTTACGAAGAAGAAAAAAAAAACGGATGAAACAAAACTATATTATACTGGAGTAGAGCAGGTGTCACTTCATAAATGAACCACACTCTCAAGTTTCATCTTGATCCGTAAAAGATCTGCCATATAAAGTATCACTGCAAAAATAAAACCATATACTTTATTATCCAATCAATTAAAATCACCCCAAACATAACATGATTAATTAACAGTACAGATCCCAAAACAAAAAAATGAGTTAGCTATAGTGCATAGATAGATATGCTAAATCCTAAATATAAAAACAGTAGTGGTAACTCACAGTTTCTTGAATAAGGTAACAACTTTGATGAATCCATCAAAGCCAGAGATCAAGCCTCTTCTGATGTTGGGAAGGGGAAAAATCCAAAATACACATCAAAGCCATGGCATGCTTTCCTTATTAATATACTACACTCACACCTGCTAAGCTGTGGGGTAATTGTCCTAAAAAAGGGGGCCCGCACCATGATGACTGTCTCCTATATTGAACCTAAACAAGCCCTCTCCAAGCAAATTAAAGAAAAGAACATAAATTCTCAAAATTGACATCGGTTATAATGTTATCTGGATGTCATTATCAAGAGATTAGACTATTTCCCTGCTTTTCTTTTTTCCCCCCGATGAACCCCATTTTTATCTTCAGAGAGAAATGCGTTTGCATTGGGAATTTATGTGTTATTATCTTTCATATACTTAGAGAGGACTTGTTTAGGTGCATTATAGGGGACAGTCTTCGTGGAGCAGGGGTGCCCTTTTCAGGGTGATAGTCCCGCAGTTAGGTGTTTATTTTTTTATTTGTTTATTAAAATGTTTATTTTGGATTCCCCTCCCTTCACCAAGAGGTTTAAAGTGACCCTCCAGGCCTGGAGAAACATAGGTTGTCACACTAGCTTCTCTGACCACCTGATGCACATTGTGCACTAGTATGCATCATTAGTCTAACACACTACAGCTGCATTGATTAACCAGTGCTGCCCACATGAGTAGTGCTGTTTGGTCAAACCAGCATGTAGTATTTATAATAATCAAACATAATATGCAAAGTGTGTATCAGACAGTCAAAGAAGTGGTTCTTTGTTTCTCTAGGCCAAGACAGTCCCTTTAATGTTTGGCTTTGGTGGATTCATCAAGGATGTTAGTTTTTTCCACAAGCAAACAGTTGCACCCACTTGTTTTTATATGTATGATTTAACATATCTATGCACTATATCTAAGCCTATTTTTTTGTTTTGTATATCTGTTGTTGATTAATCATGTTTTTTTGTGGCAGGAGGTGATTTTTGAGAGCTGCAGAATAAGTTTGGCGCTATACAAATAAAGATTATTATATTTTAATTTGATTGGATCCTAAAGCACAAGGTTTTATATAGAGAATTTTGCAGTGATACTCTATGATATCATCTCTATAGATAAATACCCATTCTGTGCAGTGATAGACCTACTGTATAGACTCATCACACCTTGAGAACTGCAGATATACTGGGGGAATGAGCTAGATGTACAAGACGCAACTTGCAGTTATATTCTGTGCCTTGTTTGTTACAGTAACATTAAGCATTAAAGATGGCTCTTCAGTAATGCATGAAAAAGACTTGTAAAGATTTTTTTTCTCAGCTCGTTGCAACTATTCTCAAATCCTGCAGGAAGAAGAACAGCCGGAATCATGCTCTACTGAACTAGGATCTACGAACCATTACTAATGGGATACAAACTTATGTGACATTATCGGGTAACATTTCTATCAATGATCTGGTTTAAAAAAAAAGTAATAAAAACATGGATTTTTTTCCAGCGCTCTCTTATTGTCTTGAAAGTCATTACGTTGATTAGGATTTATTAAAGCCTGGACTTGGTTGCCATTCATAGCGATGAGAGAGCTCATTTAGAAGAATATTTAAAGGGTGCCATCAGCCATTATCCAGCAAATGGGTTGCACTTGTATCAATCAAAATGCAGCAATGCATGATGCCATTAAATTCAAGGCTGGACTCTTACCAGCTTTTTTTAGTTTACGAGCCACTTTTGTGAGCCTGTTGGGCTCTCCATTAGACAAGCCAAAGGGACTTGCTCCAGTATCCATCATGCTGGAAGATCAGATGCTGAAGACCTGAGAACTAACAGCGGCATCTCTGTTTGCTTTCCCTTCGTATACCATTCTATAGGCTAATTACCAAAGTACCATCCAATGTCCAAAAGAAACACAATATATTTATATATATATTTTTTGTTTTCCTTTAAAAAATAAAGAATCTCTTGCGTGAACAACAGATAGAGTCAGTCCGCCCATCTTATACTATAAAACAGACTCCATGTTTTCACACCACTCATGGTCTTCCAGGTTATAGATGAATTTTGTCCTGTTCGTTTTATTTTGGGAGATAGTGTCTCGTCCAAGGTTATCTAAGGTCAATGTTGAGGCAAAATATTCACTTGTAGTGAGCCCTCCCTCATGATTTTTTATGTATCTCTTATAGTTTTTCCGCAGGCATTGCCATGTAGTAGTATAAAGGATAAAAGCTAAGGACTTCAGGGTTATAGCGATGCTGACATAAAGATATCTATAGGCAACATTGTCATACAGTGCGCAGGCTCCCTGCTCTCCACAAAATGTGCTCCAGAAAAGACAGGTGGAATCAATTCCAGCTCCAAAGATGAGGGGTGGAGGTATGAATCCTGTAAAAGAGATACAGAAATATATCAATAATGGTAGCTTAAAACCATATTTTATGATGATAGTAGTGTTATATATTAAGACAGTGATTAAGGTCTACTCTACCTTCAATGATGTCTAAACTAGATGTGTTGAAAACTTGAAAAGAAGACTTTTCTGGACCAGGTTTTGTCACCACATACATTTATGGAATATCTATCACATCCTCACTGGGCAGATTGCTACCAATCTAAAAAGTTGAAGTGAGCCACTGTACCCCAATTTTCAGACTGGTGGCAATCTTAAAAATACTGTGGCTCTCCTCCTAAGGCTCAATGTCCATGTGCGGATTTTAATTATAAAATCCGTGTGTGTCCCCCATGCTGGAGATCCGCAGCTCCAAAAGCCCAAAGGGATGCATTAGCATCCGCAGGGCAACTAAGTGTGTTTTATTCCCGGCGAGCGGGTCGCATACGCGGGAAGAAATCACAGCATGCTCCATTTTCCCATGGATCTCCCACACGGGCCGCTCCCCTGGCTTTCATTGAAGTCAGTGGTAGCTGTCTGGATCCGCGGCACAACCGCAGCTGTTTTTGTGCTGTGCCGCAGATCAGCAGGAGAGCAGGTGATTAACGAAAAAAGTGTGCAGAGCACATGCGCACAGCACGTTGCCGGCGCATCAAGCACATCCGCCGTGCTAAAGAAAGAAGATCCAGCCATGATGGAGGGAAGATCCGCCGCGTCCGGACAGGCGAGTATGCTGTCAATTTTGGCCTCATGGCTGTGGGCACAGGTGGAAACCGCTGCGGGATTCCACCGTACTTGCCGTGGACATGAGGCCCAACTCTTTGATCCTTTGGCTTCCACTGGCCACACTTAGGTTAACTAAGTTTATGGTGGAAAGACCTTTTAATTCAGTAATTTGTTGACAGATGATTCTGGTGTGGGGGTCTTCTGATTTGATTTTTCCGTTACTTGGAAATCCTTCTGACTGCCATGAAATGGCATTGAGCAACTGACCATTAACATGATATCAAACTCTAGCTAAGTTTTCTCATCTTGTGATACAACTACTACTATGTAACCAGACACCAAAAAATTTATTTTTTCTTTAATTTAGGAGGCCCCCACACTGGTCCAGTGCAGGAGTCTTCTTCTTTCAAAGTTCTCTCCTCAGCAAGTGTTATCCCACAGCAGATATGAAAAGTCACAAATGTGCAATGCTAAGCGCTGCATGATCTTTTCCTAAATAACCACAATGTCTTTCTTCCACAGTCAATTAATTTTTGCACTACTGACACTTTTACTGCTAAGCAAACAGGTTAATTTCCCCAAAGTCTCTCCATTTACTAGTTACGTGCATACCCTGCAGAAATACAGCTATTATTTTATAATGGCAAGCTCCACATCAGCTTATTAAAATTGTTCTGCCTGTGGCTTAGCGCTGTAAAGTAGAGGAGAGCTGTGCGCAGTAGTACGCAATTTATTATCCTTCTAATCATTACTTGTAAGGATCACAATCTTAAATGAAGTAGAGCTCTCATTCCTATATTGTCCACTGAACAATCAACACGTGTTTCCTATAATTTGTCAACACTCCAAACTTTGCCCTTAGCAAGAAACAAAACAGGTTCAAAGATTGAGACCATAACATGGAGAACCTCGGGAGCCCCACAAGATTAGGTATTTAATGGATGCAAAAATTATGGAATTCCTTTTTTCATAAAAGAGCTAAATTCAACTCATAATCTGTTAAATATCGAAGGGTCCTCAGAATACATTTGTGAAGCTGGAAGTAGGTGACCTAGTTGTCATAACTGCCAGATACGGCAGCTAGTCGTGGTATCTTGCCTGCCAAGTCTCATTAATATTCACTAAGTCTTTGTGATTTGGATTCAGTCTCACTAATTTCTACCTTCAGTACTCATATTCCAATTGCTTATGAAAGTTGGCACTTTCTCACTATGTTGCTCCAAACACATAAAATCTCATATAGCTGGCTTTCTGGACACAGTTGTAGGTTTTTTGGTGTGTCTTCCCTCGGTTTGCATTCAAAAATATTTTACTACAATGACACAGCTTAAAGTTGTTCTATAGGTTTGCTAATGATAATACTCCAGTTATAAAGCACAAGTACAATAACATTTTTGAAGTGTATTACCCCCATGTTAAGAAAAAAGATCAGTCTACGAGCCACTTCTTAGTGATGACTTCTAAGTGAACCTGATTCTATCACCTGGGTCATCATTACCCAAACTGTCTACAGTTGACTTATGGATGAGGACTAATCAGAGAAATTTTTTTTTACATTTTTTTGCATTAAATCAACAGTGTTAAAAAATCTGTGCATGGAATGCGGACATAATATCTGGGCATCAGCCATACACTATTAAGCTGGCTAAAGCTGTCCTTTGCTCGTTTGTACTTTAGGACACAATTTGGGGGGAGTTTCATCTCCACATTTGAAAAGCCATAACCTTTTATTTTTCTTTCTACGTAGCCTTATGAGGACTTGTTCTTCACATGGCGAGCTGTAGGTGTTTATGTTACTATTTTGGGGTACCTATAATGCATTGCATATCTTCTATTATTTTTTGTTTGGGGGGGTGGGGCGGGTGAAAAAACACAAACATTCTGCCATTGTGTTTTCCTTTTTTACTGCACTCACTAAACGATATAGATGACCTGACAACTAGAGATGAGCGAACGCGTTCGTCCGAGCTTGATATTCGTGCGAATATTAGGGTGTTCGGGATGTTCGTTATTCGTAACGAACACCATGCGGTGTTCTGGTTACTTTCACTTCCTTCCCTGAGACGTTAGCGCGCTTTTCTGGCCAATTGAAAGACAGGGAAGGCATTACAACTTCCCCCTGCAACGTTTAAGCCCTATACCACCCCCCTGCTGTGAGTGGCTGGCGAGATCAGGTGTTCGCCTAATATAAAAGTCGGCCCCTCCCGCGGCTCGCCTCAGATGCGGTGTGAGTTAGATGAGGGACAGTGCTGTTTATACCGGAGCTGCTGTAGGGAAAGAATTGGTAGTTAGTGTAGGCTTCAAGACCCCCCAAAGGTCCTTATTAGGGCCACTGATAGCTGTGTGTTGGCTGCTGTTAGCAGTGGGATTTTTTTTTTTCTCAAAATCGCCTCTGCAGACCGTTGCACCTGGCATTAGGGACAGAAGTGCTGCATAGGCAGGGAGAGTGTTAGGAGTGAGTGTAGCCTTCAAGAACCTCAACGGTCCTTTCTAGGGCCATATTTATCCGTGTGCAGTACTGTCCAGGCTGCTGTTAGCTGTGCTGCATTTTTTTTGGGCTTCTCAAAATCGCCTCTGCAGAGCATTCCACCCTCCATTGATACTGCAGGGAAAGAATTGTATAGGCAGGGCCACAACACAGTTATTATTCATTGAATATATGCAGTGCTGCCTTTTGGTGGGAAAAAACTGAAAACAAATCTATTTGTCCAGCCTCTGTCCGTCCTTACGGGCGGTGGAGACGTGTGAGCTGCGTGAAGAACAGTGCTAAATCATACGCACCCAGCTACGCTTTACTGCTGGCTTCGCCATTTGCTTTCCTTAATTGGGAAAAAAAATACCTGCTCTGCCAGAGTTATAATAACTCTGCTACCCTCACGTTCTGTGACACATAAGCAGGGACACAGCACAGTTATTAAACTTCTCATGTTCATAGAATATACGCAGTGCTGCCTTTTGGTGGGAAAAAACTGAAAACAAATCTATTTGTCCAGCCTCTGTCCGTCCTTACGGGCGGTGGAGACGTGTGAGCTGCGTGAAGAACAGTGCTAAATCATACGCACCCAGCTACGCTTTACTGCTGGCTTCGCCATTTGCTTTCCTTAATTGGGAAAAAAAATACCTGCTCTGCCAGAGTTATAATAACTCTGCTACCCTCACGTTCTGTGACACATAAGCAGGGACACAGCACAGTTATTAAACTTAGATAATTCATTCACTAGAGGCAGTGGGGCCTTTCGTTTTCCAAAAAGGGCAAAAATTATATTTGGCCTGCAGTCTTGCGCCAATTTATTTCCTGCCTGTGAAATCAAATCACTGGTAATACAGCATGCTGAGGGGTAGGGGTAGGCCTAGAGGACGTGGACGCGGCCGAGGACGCGGAGGGCCAAGTCAGGGTGTGGGCACAGGCCAAGCTCCTGATCCAGGTGTGTCGCAGCCGACTGCTGCGCGATTAGGAGAGAGGCACGTTTCTGGCGTCCCCACATTCATCGCCCAATTAATGGGTCCACGCGGGAGACGGTTATTAGAAAATGAGCAGTGTGAGCAGGTCCTGTCCTGGATGGCAGAAAGTGCTTCGAGCAACCTATCGTCTACCCGCAGTTCTGCGCCGTCCACTGCTGCCAATCCGAATCCTCTGTCTGCTGCTCCTCCTTCCTCCCAGCCTCCTCACTCCACTACAATAACACCTGCTCAGGAGCGGGAGCACTCCCAGGAACTGTTCTCGGGCCCCTGCTTAGATTGGGCAGCAGCGGTTCCTCTCCCACCAGAGGAGTTTATCGTCACTGATGCCCAACCATTCGAAAGTTCCCGGGGTCCGGGGGAAGAGGCTGGGGACTTCCGCCAACTGTCTCAACAACTTTCTGTGGGTGAGGAGGACGATGACGATCAGACACAGTTGTCTTGCAGTGAGGTAGTAGTAAGGGCAGTAAGTCCCAGGGAGCAGCGCACAGAGGATTCGGAGGAAGAGCAGCAGGACGATGAGGTGACTGACCCCACCTGGTGTGCAACGCTTACTCAGGAGGACAGGTCTTCAGAGGGGGAGTCAAGGGCATCAGCAGGGCAGGTTGCAAGAGGCAGTGCAGTGGCCAGGGGTAGAGGCAGGGCCAGACCGAATAATCCACCAAGTGTTTCCCAAAGCGCCCCCTCGCGCCATGCCACCCTGCGGAGGCCGAGGTGCTCTAAGGTCTGGCAGTTTTTCACAGAGACGCCTGACGACCGACGAACAGTGGTGTGCAACCTTTGTCGCGCAAAGCTCAGCCGGGGAGCCAACACCAACAGCCTCACCACCACCACCATGCGCAGACATATGATGGCCAAGCACCCCGCAAGGTGGGACAAAGGCCGTTCACCGCCTCCGGTTTGCACCCCTGCCTCTCCCCCTGTGCCCCAACCTGCCACTGAGATGCAACCCCCCTCTCAGGACACAGGCACTACCGCCTCATGGCCTGCACCCACACCCTCATCTCCGCTGTCCTCGGCCCCATCCAGCAGTGTAGTTCAGCGCACCGTTCAGCCGTCGCTTGCGCAAGTGTTCGAGCGCAAGCGCAAGTACGCCGCCACGCACCCGCACGCTCAAACGTTAACCGTCCGCATCGCAAAATTCATCAGCCTTGAGATGCTGCCGTATAGGGTTGTGGAAACGGAGTCCTTCAAAAGTATCATGGAGGCGGCGGCCCCGCGCTACTCAGTTCCCAGTCGCCACTACTTTTCCCGATGTGCCGTCCCAGCCCTGCACGACCACGTCTCCCGCAACATTGTACGCGCCCTCACCAACGCGGTTACTGCCACGGTCCACTTAACTACGGACACGTGGACAAGCACAGGCGGGCAGGGCCACTACATCTCCCTGACGGCACATTGGGTGAATTTAGTGGAGGCTGGGACAGAGTCAGAGCCTGGGACCGCTCATGTCCTACCCACCCCCAGAATTGCGGGCCCCAGCTCGGTGCTGGTATCTGCGGAGGTGTATGCTTCCTCCACTAAAGCACCCTCCTCCTCCTCCTCTGTCTCACAATCAAGATGTGTTAGCAGCAGCATGTCGCCAGCAGTCGGTGTCGCGCGGTGTGGCAGCACAGCGGTGGGCAAGCGTCAGCAGGCCGTGCTGAAACTACTCAGCTTAGGCGATAAGAGGCACACGGCCCACGAACTGCTGCAGGGTCTGACACAGCAGACCGACCGCTGGCTTGCGCCGCTGAGCCTCCAACCGCGCATGGTCGTGTGTGACAACGGCCGTAACCTGGTGGCGGCTCTGCAGCTCGGCAGCCTCACGCACGTGCCATGCCTGGCCCACGTCTTTAATTTGGTGGTTCAGCGCTTTCTGAAAAGCTACCCACGCTTGTCAGACCTGCTCGTAAAGGCGCGCCGGCTCTGCGCACATTTCCGCAAGTCCCACACGGACGCTGCCACCCTGCGCACCCTGCAACATCACTTTAAGCTGCCAGTGCACCGACTGCTGTGCGACGTGCCCACACGGTGGAACTCTACGCTCCACATGTTGGCCAGGCTCTATGAACAACGGAGAGCTATAGTCGAATACCAACTCCAACATGGGCGGCGCAGTGGGAGTCAGCCTCCTCAATTCCTTTCAGAAGAGTGGGCCTGGTTGGCAGACATCTGCCATGTCCTTGGTAATTTTGAGGAGTCTACCCAGGTGGTGAGCGGCGATGCTACAATCATTAGCGTCACCATTCCTCTGCTATGCATCTTGAGAAATTCCCTGCAAACCATAAAGGCAGCTGCTTTGCGCTCGGAAACGGGGGCGGGGGAAGACAGTATGCCGCTGGATAGTCAGGGCACCCTCCTGTCTATTTCTCAGCGCGTACAGGAGGAGGAGGAGCATGAGGAGGATGAGGAGGAGGGGGAAGAGACAGCTTGGGCCGCTGCTGACGGTACACCGGCTGATTGCCTGTCATCCTTTCAGCGTGTATGGCCTGAGGAGGAGGAGGAGGAGGAGGAGGATCCTGAAAGTGATCTTCCTAGTGAGGACAGCCATGTGTTGCGTACTGGTACCCTGGCACACATGGCTGACTTCATGTTAGGATGCCTTTCTCGTGACCCTCGCGTTGCACGCATTCTGGCCACGACGGATTACTGGGTGTACACACTGCTCGATCCACGGTATAAGGAGAACCTGCCCACTCTGATTCCCGAAGAGGAAAGGGGTTCGAGAGTGTTGCTATACCACAGGACCCTTGCGGACAAGCTGATGGTAAAATTCCCAGCCGACAGCGCTAGTGGCAGAAGGCGCAGTACCGAGGGCAAGGTAGCAGGGGATGTGCGTAGATCGAGCAGCATGTACATCCCAGGCAGTGCAACAGTCTTTAAGGGCCTGGCCAGCTTTATGGCTCCCCACCAAGACTGTGTCACCGCTCCCCAGTCACGGCTGAGTCGGCGGGAGCACTGTAAAAGGATGGTGAGGGAGTACGTAGCGGATCGCACGACCATCCTTGGTGACGCCTCTGCCCCCTACAACTACTGGGTGTCGAAGCTGGACACGTGGCCTGAACTCGCGCTGTATGCCCTGGAGGTGCTTGCTTGTCCTGCGGCTAGCGTCTTGTCGGAAAGGGTGTTTAGTGCGGCTGGGGGAATCATCACAGATAAGCGTAGCCGCTTGTCAACCGACAGTGCCGACAGGCTAACACTCATCAAGATGAACAAAGGCTGGATTTCCCCAGACTTCTGTTCTCCACCAGCGGACAGCAGCGATACGTAAGCAATACGTAGGCTGCACCCGCGGATGGAAGCTACGTTCTCTCTCACCATCCAAAACGGGGACATTTCTGCTTCATCAATCTGTGTCTAATATTCCTCCTCCTCCTCCTCCTGCTCCTCCTCCTGAAACCTCACGTAATCACGCTGAACGGGCAATTTTTCTTAGGGCCACAAGGCTCAGTCAAATAATTTTTCAGAACAATTTTTAAAAGTTTCAATGCGCTTAAAAGCATTGGAACTTTAACTTGAACCAATTTTTCGTTACACTGGGCTGCCTCCAGGCCTAGTTACCACTTAAGCCACATTAACCAAAGCGATTAATGTGTTTCACCTGCCCTCTTGGCTGGCCATGGCCAATTTTTGGGATGTACATTAGTACTGTTGATACAGCAATTTTTGTGGGCCCTCGCCTACAGTGTAATCAAATTAATTTTTAGCCCACCTGCATTACAGCTGACGTAACCTCAGCTGTGTTGGGCAATGCAATGGGATATTTTTGTGTACCGCCGGTGGGTTCCAGGGAGCCACCCATGCTGTAGGTGCACACTGAGTTTTTAATACATCTGTACACTTCTAAAGAACCCCAGTCTGACTGGGGCATGCAGTGTGGGCCGAAGCCCACCTGTATTACGCACAACATTACTACCTCAGCTGTGTTGGGCAATGCAATGGGATATTTCTATGTACCGCCGGTGGCTTCCTGGCACCCACCCAAGCAGTGGGTCCACAGGGAGTTTAACCTACATGTGTCCACTTGTAAAGAACCCCAGTCTGACTGGGGCATGCAGTGTGGGCCGAAGCCCACCTGCATTAAGCACGACATTACTACCTCAGCTGTGTTGGGCAATGCAATGGGATATTTTTGTGTACCGCCGGTGGGTTCCAGGGAGCCACCCATGCTGTAGGTGCACACGGAGTTTTTAATACATCTGTACACTTCTAAAGAACCCCAGTCTGACTGGGGCATGCAGTGTGGGCCGAAGCCCACCTGTATTACGCACAACATTACTACCTCAGCTGTGTTGGGCAATGCAATGGGATATTTCTATGTACCGCCGGTGGCTTCCTGGCACCCACCCAGGCAGTGGGTCCACAGGGAATTATAAATGCATCTGTTTCCACTTATAAAGAAACCCAGTCTGACTGGGGCATGCAGTGTGGGCCGAAACCCACCTGCATTAACCCTTTCCAGTCCACTGTGTGACCTGTGAAGACATTAGGGTTTAAGGCTGTACAGCTCCGTTGTTGGTAGACGTCCGTCGGGGTTCTCTTACTGTATATTGCCAGCCTCTCTGCTGTCGGAGCCTATCCTACGTGTCAGCTCATGCAGTACTGGCTTTAGCCAGCATATAGCGCCGTTGTATAACGGCAGAAAAAGAGTAAGCCCCCTAGGAAAACCATATACAAATTGGATTGGAAAGGGTTAAGCACAACATTACTACCTCAGCTGTGTTGGGCAATGCAATGGGATATTTCTATGTACCGCCGGTGGCTTCCTGGCACCCACCCATGCTGTAGGTGCACACGGAGTTTTTACTACATCTGTACACTTATAAAGAACCCCAGTCAGACTGGGGCATGCAGTGTGGGCCGAAGCCCACCTGCATTAAGCACGACATTACTACCTCAGCTGTGTTGGGCAATGCAATGGGATATTTCTGTGTACCACCGGTGGGTTCCAGGGAGCCACCCATGCTGTGGGTCGACAGGGACTTCACAATAGGGAGTTGTACCTGCCTGTGTCTATGAATTAAAAAGCCCGGTCTGACTGGGGCATGCAGACACCTTGACAGAATGAATAGTGTGTGGCACATAGGTTCCCCATTGCTATGCCCACGTGTGCAGCTCCTGATGGCGGTGGCACAGGATTATATTTCTCATTGCTTCTGTACAGCATTGTGGGCTATCGCTCCGCCACTTTTAAAGAGGGTCGCTGCCTAGCCATGCCAACCTCTGCAGTGTGTGCCTGCGGTCCCTCGTCATGGCAGACGCAATTCTAAATAGACATGAGCGTGGTGTGGCATGAGGGCAGCTGAAGGCTGCCCAGGGACACTTTGGTGTGCGCTGTGGGGGGGAGGGGGGGCGGTTGGTCAGCATGTAACCCAGGAGAAGTGTCAGTGGAGTGTCATCCAGGCAGTGATTGTGCTTTGTTGGAGGTAGTGTGGTGCTTAGCTAAGGTATGCCATGCTAATGAGCGCTTTTCAGAAGTAAAAGTTGTTGGGAGGGGGGGGGGCCCACTCTTGCCGCTATTGTGGCTTAATAGTGGGACCTGTGAACTTGAGATGCAGCCCAACATGTAGCCCCTCGCCTGCCCTATCCGTCACTGTGTCATTCCCATCACTTTCCTGAATTGCCCAGATTTTCACACATGAAAACCTTAGCGAGCATCGGCGAAATACAAAAATGTTCTGGTCGCCCATTGACTTCAATGGGGTTCGTTGTTCGAAACGAACCCTCGAGCATCACGGGAAGTTCGTTACGAATAACGAACACCCGAACATTTTGGTGTTCGCTCATCTCTACTGACAACCTTTTTATACAGGTGGACATAATTATGATAATGCCAAGTTTACACATTTTATTTGTTTTTTCCACTTTTTTACAATACAAACCCTTTTTTGAAAAATAACTTTTCAACTGCTGAACTCAAAGGTCCAGAACTTTTTTTATTTTTTAATGGACAGACTGTGTGTGGGCTTGTTTTTTTGCATTTTTATTGGTACCATTTTGAGGTATATATGACTTTTTAAATCACTTTATAGTTCTCAAAATTAACAAAAAAAAGCATGTTGGCTCAGTTTTTTGGCCTTTTCTATAATGTTTACTGTGCAGGATAAAATGTGTGTTTAATTTATTGTATGGGTTGCTATATATGCAACAATACCAAACACATGGCTTTTTATTTTTTTTACAAAAAAAGGGAGACGTTTTTTTTTATATGATTTTTTTTTTTACTATTCCATTTTTTCACCTTTTTATGTCATTTTAGGGAACTTGAACTTGTGATTTTATAATCATTTAAATAATAAACACACTGCCATACTTCTGTACTGCAATGTATTATGCGATTTCCTTGCCAGCACTTGCTATGGCAGTCTCAAAAGCTACTGTTAGGCCTAAAGCTACCTCCAGTTGCCAAGGCAACCTGTTGGCCTAAAAAATATTTATGGTGGACAGACAATAATGTCACAGAGGGAGCTTCCTCTCTATGTTAACACCATACATATAGTAATTGTCATTAAAGGGGTTCTGTCATTACAATCTGTATTTTTTTTCTCCAGTAAATCTGCCCTGCCGGCACAGGCTGTGGTAAATAACACATACAAAACGTTTTTTTCAGAGGTAGTACTTACCTAGGCTCCATTTTTCAACTCCATGGTCTGTTTACATCTTCAGCCCCTCCTGCTAGGTCATCTCCCAGCACCCCTTGCTGTGCTGACCACTTCCGCCCTCACAAAGCTACTTCCGCCCATCCAGTGCAGTGATTGGAGCTGTGCAGTCCTGCCTGCAGTCCACCAAAATCTGATAGTGTTTCTCCCTGCCTCTCTGTCCCTGAACACCCAACACTTCCCAAGGGCCTCCGTCCCCTGTTGTCATGCTCCCCTGCGGTGCTGTAGCCTCCGCTATTGGTCCACTGCTCCGGCTGTGTCGTTCCCCCGCTGTATGCCTCCGCTGTTGTACCGTTGCTCTGCCTTCTCCCCTGATGCTCTGGCGCTGAAGGACCCCCACTCTGAAGCTCCTGTGTCGCAGGAGCCTTTGCTGCTGGCCCGCTGTTCTGCCTTGTCCCTTGATGCTCCTCTGCGCTGCCGCTGCTGTGCCTTCTCCCCTGTGCCTTCCGGTACCCCCTATCAATGAGGAAGTGGGGGCGTCACCTGGCTGTCAAGCAGCCCAACAGTGGTGTACACCCACTACTTCCCTGCCTGGGCAATGAACGCTACGTCACTAGTGACGTATGCGTACATTGACCTGAAGGAAGCAGAATGTAGCGCAATGTACGTTACATCACCGGATCCAGCTAAATCGGGTAGCTGCAGGTCACGTGACACAAGCTGCAAGACGATCCAGGAGAAGATTTGGGAGGAGAAGAGGAGAGGTAAGGTTGCCTGGGGAGCAATAGGTAAGTATATAATTTTTTGTTTTTAATGACAGAACCCCTTTAATCGCAGCAAGTAAGGGGTTCAAAAGCAGAGCCTGCACTGTCTGCAGTGGGAGCCAGCTATTACTGACAAACAGCTGGCTCCCTGCTGCCACGGCAGGGATCAGCCATAACACAGATGCCTGCAGTTAACCTCTTAGATGCTGTGATCAATGCTGATCTCGCATGTATATTTGAGAGCTTACTAAGGGCAGACAGTGTCCCTTAACGCTTTCCCGCCTCAGGATGGATATGGCACTCATTCTGTATTGAGAATTCTGCATGCAGATTTAGCCATTGAAAAGGGCTAAATCTTCAGGCAGATCCATAGTTGTACATATGGATAGCCAAAGAAGAAATGCACAACTTAGCTCCAGATTTTTGTTGTGGTTTTTAGAAGCGGAATCTGCAGGAAAATCCAACATGGATTCCTCTGTGTGAACATACCATTTATGATATCCTAAATAATAATTCCTCTTATTATTATTAATACATAATACTGCACTATACACCAATCAGTCACAACACCAAAATCACTGACAGTGAATAACATTGATTATCTTGTGAAAATGGCATTTGTCCAGAGCTAAGATACATTAGGCAGCAAGGGGCCAATCAGTTCTTGAAGTTGATATGTAGGGAACAAGAAAAAATGGCAGGTCTTATTGGGTTTTCCTGGCCTGTAGTAGTTAGCACCTATCAAAGTGGTCAAAAGAAGGACAACCGGTAAACCAGTACCAGGGTCATGTGAACCCAAAGCTCATTGATACATGTAGGGACTGAAGACTAGCTTGTCTGGTCTGATTCCACAGAAGAGCTACTGTACCATAAATTACTGAAAAAGTAACTGCAGACTATGATCGAAACATGTCAGAACACACAGCTAGCTGGGTGTGGGACTGCACTATCAAAAGCACGCACCATCAGTGTGTTAGCATCAGAACATGGAACAATGGAAGACGATAACTGGTCTGATACATTGTATATACTCCAACCTCATGCGGACAACTGAGTGTATGTGACCATTTACCTGAGGAAGAGGATGCACTATGGTAAGAAGGCAAGCTAGCAAGAGGAGGGAGATGCTGGGCAATGTTCTGCTTGGAAACCGTGGGGCCTAGTATTCACATGGATGTTACTTTGAACGTACTACCTACCGAAATATTGTTGTAGACCAAGCACACCCTTCATGACAATGATATTCCCTAATGGCGCTATCTTCTTTCAGAAGTATAATATGCCCTGGAAGACTGCAAAAAATATTCAGAAATGGCTTGAGGAGAATGACAAAGAATTCAAGACGTAGACTTAGCTTCCAAGTTCTCAAGATCCTAATTTAATTGAGCAACTGTGGGATGTGCTGGAAAAACAAGTCTAGTCCATGGAGGCCGCATCTCACAATTTACAGTACTTTTTGTTTTTCATCATTTTAAACTGTGTTAAATTTCATCTTGTGTAGTTGCTATTGTCACTAATTTTACATTTTGAGAAGAATCCCCTATCTTTGGTTAAAGAATTTCAAAGTAAGTGTTCTTATTTTTGCTTTGGCCATAATTGTAGGTGTGTCTAGGTAATCAATGAAGGAGACATGGCAAGCAGTGAGACACCACAGGTCCTTCATTCAGCTGTCAAACGTTCCAGGAGATGGGCCTATACTAGGGATACATCCTTAATATTAAAGTCTAATAAAACCCCTTTTAGCGCCTTTTTGACTTCCTAGCTGCATGTTGGAATAGAACTGTTAAACATATGCTAGCAAAATGCAACTAATTACTAACATTATACCCCAGTGCCTCCAAACTACAGACACGGCTTTTCAAAAAGTTTTGAAACCAAAATCCCAAGGTGACTTTCATTATGTGAACTAAAAATAGTAGATTGACCTCCTTAGGTGGAGCCACTATTGCTCTTTCTTTTTGTACAGATCACCATCCAACATAAGTGTATTTTGAAGTTCAAATGTGTTCACCTGAGTGCCTACTAATTCTTAATGAAAAGGCAGCAGAACTTTGCAAAGCTTAGCCATTAAACCTCTCAAGATATTTATTGCCTGGCAACAAAAAAGTTGATATACAGTATAATTGTATATTTATCTTGCATGAAGTCATTAGTATAATTGTAATGAGTATTAAAGGAATGAACAATAATTTACTTTCAATCCTGCTGTTGAAAAGTAATATTCAAGGTCTTAAAGCTTGTATAATGATTATTCTATATTATTATGTCTTATTATTTGCTCTTTGAAATGCATATAAAAATTATTGCTCAATTATTATAATTGTGAACATCACCAACAGTGGAGCACAGATGACTTGAGCTCTGCTTACGGCCTCAGTACTTAGCGTTATTTTTTGTTAGATAAACTTAATCTGTTTTGGGATACATGATAAAGCACTATGGGAAAAACACTAATGATATTAATATAGAGAAGCATTGACAATGCCTTGATCTGTTTAACCCCATTGTGACCTTTATTTAGAGGAGGAACAGAAGTATTACAGATAAGTGCTATATAAAACAAACATAAGGGGTAGGGTCTTTTAAAGTGTATGCGCCAACTTATTCCGCAGTGCTTTCAGGTAATTGTTTATTAACCCCCCCCCCCCCCCCCTCCCCCGGGAAGTTGTGTACTCATTTTACCAACCTCGAAAGGATGAAAAACTGAGCACCTCAGCCAATCACATTCAGCTCTTTCAGCAGGCGGGGATTTTAAATCCCCGGCTGCTGATAGATCAGCACCACAGTGCAGGGGACAGCAGGACAGCAGGAGAATACGTGGCTGAGCCCCGACAGCTGAAGCAAGGAGAGTATGTATTTTTTTTCTGTTTTTTAAACCACTTTTACTTGATTTTCAGGTAAGGGCTTATATTTAAAGCCCTTTCCTGAAATCAATTGTCGTCAGCAGAATCCTCTACCGCAGCTGACATGTGTGACAGCTGCTGTAGAGAATTGAAGAATTCCTCTGCTGCATCTGTCACAGATGGGGCAGATGTAACAGCAGGGAATTCTTTTAACTAGCGGGGATGAAAGAAACATCTGCTGCATGCAGCAGATGTGTTCTTCATCTCCGCGGGGGTAACGTCAGCAGCGGACATTTTTTTTTTACACTAAAATTTTTCAGGGAAGGGCTTATATGTAAAGCCCTTCCCTGAAAAAGAATGCAGGGGTGTCGGCAGACCATTGTTTTCAATGGAGTCGCCAACAGCAGCCGCGGCTCCATTGAAAGCAATGCACGGACCTGCATTCACGCGTGTTTTTGTACGTACATGGGTGCGCACCTATGGACGCACAAAAAAACACTAGTGTGAAGCCACCCTAAGACATTGAAATCCACCAAGAAAACTAGGATGATGTTATTTATCAGCATGATATGCATGTAGAGCCCAGCAGTGCAGCAAAGGGGCAATTAGCTCAGCAAAGGAGAGCCTCCTTCCACCGATTAACTGCCTAGATCCTGTGAATGCTATTCATGTTGGGAGATTTCTCCAGTCTGAGTCATTGCAGTGGGACCCTGGCTATCAGTCCCAGTCCAGCCCCCCACAGTGATCACATGAGCATGCAATTACAATGATGTACATAATTCTTTAGGAACTACATAACGCAGATGATCCACATGGATGTTGTTTTAAGAGGCAGCTAACTTAATTATTATTCCAGCTTCGCAATTGTATAATTTTTCCACTTAACCACTTTAAAAATAAATTAAGAATCTCATCCGACTTTAGGATTTTTTTAGATAAATAATATGGGTACCCTTTAAAATATTCAGCAATATCTAAACCTATATTCAATCTGATTTTATTGCACAACTTTAATTTACGAAGGAAACAACCGAATAAAAAAGAATGCGTTTTAGTAGATGATACACACATAACTTAAAGTGTACCCGCACTAATAAACAATTTCAGACGCCTGCAGCAAGCACTAGAAGTAGCTCACTTTATATGGATTTATTCAGATCCCATTGAACTCAATAATAAATCCAGATACAGTTATCTCCTCGCCTTGTCTTAGTGGTAATTGCAGGTCTTCAAAGTGCTTTCACTTAAAGGGGTATTGCGTTAATGAATGATAATCAAAAGTTATTAAAGTCTGCAATGTGGTTCTGCTTTGGAGTTTGTGTATGTGGCTCTATAAACCCTTATGTTCTCCTGGCACTTCAGAAGTGTTTACTCCCCGGTTGGCTTGGATACGTCCTGTAGGTATTCCGACGCTACTGGTCAGGTTTGCTGTGTAGAAATGACCAAAGATGGCTTTTTTTCTCTGCAGCTCTCAGAATCGAATCGCTGACCAATAGCAGGGCAGCGCTTATCAGAGCAGGAAAACGGGAACTACAATTGTGAGAAATGTAGTTTCAAGCTGCATATTAGCAGGGTTGTGGAAGCAATCTTGGAAAATAGCGATATGGGTAAACATCAGAAATGGAGGCCAGGAAAAGAAGATAATGGCTGCTCGATTTATACCCATAACCAGCTGTGCCTAAACATGGTGCAAAAACCTTTCATATCTGGAATTTTTGAAAATTCACTTTACAACCAGAATACCTCCTTCAACTGTATGAAAGAAAGACACTCTGGATCCTTATTTCCTCTAAGCTGTGAGCTTTGAAAATGACAGTTGGTCTTCCTTCAGACATAAGACCAGATTTACTTATACTGGCTTATAAGACAACAGTTAACTAAGTAAAGGCTCCACCAATGAGAAGTGCATCAAATAATACATTTACTCCAGCTACGCAGAGCTGCAATTTACCCTAATGTATGTCATAAATTTTAGTAAATCTAATGAGTTCTAAGTAGCCATTCACCCTAAAAGTAAGCCCCCAACACTTGAAAAAAGTGTAGGGGTCCGCGTAAAATTGTGAAACGTTACACATTTGGGTGCAAAAGATAGAGTGCACCAAAATGTGTGGTTTTTCTACACCAAAAATGTGTTCTGTGGCTTGGAGTTCTGTGGCCTGTGTAATTTCTCTGTCTCAGACATGATTTCGGCTTCTCTCATATAGCGGGATCACCCTTTTTGGGGTGGGTGCTCTGCTTGAGTGGCTGATCCTGTTTAGGCATTGTTGTAATTCATTATAGTATCTTACATTTGACCATAGATATCCTGTTTGTCTGTCTTCTGGTCTGACCACATTTTTAGCTCTGGAATGAATTACCCTTGTTGCAACGAGTAGTCAATCATAGACACATACATTTTTCAGTATGAGCGGCAAACTGATTTCAGCCAGTCTAAAGATGCTTGGCATGGGAATGGCAAAATATAGTAACATAGTATGTTAGGCTGAATGAAGACAATGTCCATCTAGTTCAGCCTGTTTCAACCCCCTTGTTGGTCCAGAGGAAAGCAAAAAAAAAACCCAAGCAGCCATTTAGGCTGACTCCCTAATGGCAGCCAGAGTAATCCCTTGATCAACATTTGAGATCAACAACCCCACTGGTCACCTTATGTCTATATCCTGTAAAATCATAGTGCTCTAGAAAGACATCTAGTCCCCTTTTAAACTCCTCTATCTATTTTGCCATTACCACATCCTCAGGCAGAGAGTTCCACAGTTTCACTGCTCTTACAGTAAAGAACCCCCTCCGTGTTGGTGATGAAACCTGCCTTCTTCTAGACGTAGCGGATGCCATTTTGTTATCGTCACAGTCCTGGGTATAAAAAGATCATGGGGGAGATCCTTGTATTTCCCCCTAACATATATAGTTATTTGATCACCCCTTAGCCGTCTTTTTTCGGGGGTAAATAATCCCGATTTTGATAGCCTCTCTGGGTATTCTAGTTTATTAATTTAGTCGCCCTTCTTTGAACCCCCTCAAGCACTGCAACATCCTTCCTGAGCACCGGTGTCCAGAACTGTACGCAGTATTCCATGTGAGGCCTGACAAGTGCCTTATATAGTGGAAGAATAATGTTCTCGTCCTTCGCCCCTATACCTCTTTTAATGCACCCAAGACTTTATTTGCTTTTGCAGCAGCTGACTGGCATTGATTGCTCCAGTTTAATCTCCAGTCCAATAGTACCCCAGGTCTTTTTCCATATCACTTTTCCCTAGCCGTACCCCATTTACTGTATATTGATGACATCCGTTTCTCCTGCCCATGTGCATAACCTTACATTTATCAACATTGAACTTCATTTGCCATTTTTCTACCCAATCCCCAGCTTATCTAGGTCCGTTTGTATTTTGAAGAGAATATTTTATAGACTGTGTAATTTACTAGACAATAAGATCCATTTGGGTTTAAATAGGGTAAAAGGGGGGGGAAAAAAAGTCCATTGTCTCATCCTATTCATGCTATTAGAGTAATTCAAAACATATGAGGAATTTGTCAGGACACTTGCGCCAGCTTGCTGGTGTAAAAACAAAAGTTGAAAATTTTGATGTGTGACTTTTTTCATTTTTATGCCATTGTTCCAAAGGTAGGCAAAGCTTAGTGGAAAGAGGCATGGCCTCCAGCAGGACAACAGACAGTAATAAATAATGACAATAAACTATGCCAGATCATAGCTTTTTTTTTCCAGCAGTGCACCTTTTAAAGAATAGCTTTTTTTTCATACTTTTCATAATGTTGATACATTTTATTATGCCGCCGACGCTCTAATACAGACGGCTAAAGGCTCTGCAGGGTTCACTGGTCATAGCTTTTCCTTTCGATAACAGAAAACTGCATGAGGTGAGATAAAATACATTCTAACAAAAAAGTACAAAAGTGATGTTCTGTAGCTTAAGAAAATCCTTTGGAACTGTGAACTGACAATACAGTAGAGTTACAGTCTTACATACTGTGACTACGACAGGAAAATTCCCCATAGTAGATGTCAGATGAAAACAGTGATGTGCACAAAAACCATCCTGACGTGACCACGGAAGCGATCACTGTTGTATCCAATATCTTTTTTACATAAGCGCTCCAGAGTGTGTTCTGTCCTTTATGTGTGCGTAGAGGTCACGGACTTTATGTACTGTGACAATGGACTATAGTACTGAACAGATGAAACTTACCGATCAAACGCAAAAGAAGAAACAGAACACCCAGTGCATATGACTTCAGTTCCGGACTTACTGCCCTATATAAAGGAAAGAACAGAGACAGTGAATAAAGAGAGGTAAAGAGTGGTGTAACCAATTAAATATCACTGAAGAAAAGAATGCCTCAGCAAGAAGACGCCACAGTGCTGAAAGACATTAGACAAAGCAATGCAATCTACCATACCACAATACACAGAAGGAAGCTAGCTGCATGACTATACAATACCATGATATTAGGAAACAAAACGGGTCTAGACAGTATTGGAACATTTGCTTTAGTTGTTTAAGAAAGTTATTAAAAGCCACATAAGGTAAAACAAACTGTAGCTCTGGCATCTAAATGTCAATGGATTAATCGGAAATCCAAATTGAATTTATCCTGAATCATTTTAGGTATATAAACTGCAATTGGAACCAGGGTTTACAAAACAGAACAGAAACTTGGCAGTACAGAAAGTTCAGCCTGCTTCCACTCCCCCCCCCCCCCCCCCCCCCGCCCTTCCTTGTTGATCCAGAGGAAAGTAAAAAAAAAAAACAATGAGGCAGAAGCCAATTTACTTACCCCCATTTTGGGGGAAATAATTCATTCCCAACTCAATAATGGCCGTCCGAATAATCTCTGGATCAACATTTAAAAGTTCCTACCTAACTCCAAGACCTGGGTCAACAACCCCACTGGTTATTTAATGTCTATACTGCAATGTTATAGCACTCCAAAAAGACATCTAGTCCCCTCTTAAACTCCTCCATTGATTTTGCCATCACCAGGTCCCAATACGTACTTCAAATTGGGAGACATCAGACAGTATACTCAGTAGATAGTTGAAAAAGTAGTAACAGACTTCCTTTAAAAAAGTTTGCTGATTGGTGGGGTCTCACTGATAAGACCCCTATCGGTCTCCAGAATGGGACTCCCGTTTCCCACTTTGACTGTCACTGTAGAGGTTACTTCTCTCCCTGGAGTAACATCACTGTGAGTGGAGTGCTGACCGAGCTAGCATGGTCAGTGTTCCATTAATTTGAATAGGGCTTATGGAAATACCTGTTCGGGTAATTTGAGAGACCAATTGACAGTTGATGGAATGCACTTGCATGACCTAGGCTCTATTTAGTCTCCTCCTTACTGAAGGGGGTGCAGTAACCCCACAGTAAGAAAGACAGCGGAGACAGGACCCCTGTTCTCGAGATCAACAGGGGTCTCAGCAGTGAAACCCCACTGATCACCAAGTTATTCTCTATCCTGTGGATCTGTTATAACTTGCAAGTTTGGTGCAATCCCTTTAAGAACTAAAATCCTTAACCAGAATAAACTAGTCTAAACAGAACCATACTAATCCATGGATTTCTCTAATACAATCTTTTGTTTTCAGTATCCAAATGTCTGGAACATCAAGTAATCCATCACTGCTGTTTCGGGACTAGTAGATATTAGTTTATATATTTATCTATAGACTATTTTGCAACCTACATAACATAAGAGCGCAAAACAGGATAACAATATCCTGGAATAGAAGAACAATGCTTTAATTAATGGACCCTTCAATGACACTTCGCTGCCAATCAGAATGATACTGTAACCTCTTCAAAAATCATTACTTGGATTTTAAAAGCGGCTGCTACACTTCTCAGTGATAATTACATCTGGAGCTGCATAATAAATTCTGGAATTTAGCAGCTTTGTTAACACCAGCTAATGATGTCATGGAAGAATAAAATGTGAGTCATTATCTTTGAGGAATATGGATGTTTTTTGTTACTTTGCAAGTAAGCCATGTTGGTGTCACAGTGCTTCAGGTTCTAATATTATGCTAAATTGTCTCCATATTTATTGTCATATTTCAAAACTTTATAGACAGAAGTTAGAGGGGTTCCAAAAAATAGACCTGCTTTCTTAGGGCCGGTAGACATGAGTGTATGCGTAAAACACTGGATGTATGATGCAGCGTTTTATCGTGGGCAGCGATTTGGCACTGCGCATGTCAGGGTGTCTCATGCACGCTATCATGCGCAGTCTGATTAGCTTTTTTAATTTATATTTCACTCTGTTGCTTAGTGACATTGCATATAAACGCTGCACTTATGCGATATACTTGTTTACGTATGGTGTTTATTACGCTCCCATAGAGAACAATAGGGCCCTATCATGCATAATAAAGTTCCTTTTCTGATAAACCGACACTGACCAACAATGAGAATGTCTGTCAGTGCTCATTCCCTCCATATACACGGAGAGATCATCTGCTCTATGAAAATCGATTGGCCACTAACGCGATCGTTTATCACAGGGAGAATTGCAGCTGAACCGCAAACATGTTTATGCTTACCTAAATGGCATGATCAGCCAATTAACGAGTGTCTGCTTGTTCATTGGCGGTTTGTTCGTCCATTTACACAGTCCAATTGTTGGGCGAATAAGCATTTGTAGTCATAGTAAAGCTAAATCAGCCAGTAAAAGAAGTGTAATAAGCTGAAATAGGGTGATCTTGTGGGGGTCTGGTTCCCTCTCTCATAGTGGCCAGTCCATCACCAATCAGCTGCACTACAGTGAAATATGGGGGTGATGGTAAAGGGCTGATCTCCGCTCTCTGGTATGGTCGTATAATTTAATGCAAAGTCCCAGTGAAAGAAAAAGTCCAGAGAGTCAGGAGAGGGAAAGCAGTGCAACTCTCTTTAACTTGTTCTACACGCATAATGGTTCAACATCCAGATGGTAAAGGCACAAGATGTTACAATCCAATTCAAAATCCAGCCTGAAGATGGTGGCTTTAGTTCCTGCTACCTTGCTGCTCCATACTGTCAGTTATGGGGTTTTCTCCACAGCCTTGGAGTCTGCAGCTTTCTCTACAAACCATCTATACCATTGATGGCCCAGAGCTTAAAATATATAGTCAATGATCCCTAAACCAGCTTAATGTTTGTTTACACTATACTGCTGTCTTCTAGACTGAAACTTCTAGACACTTATAGGAACTTGTATAACTTTTTTCCCCCCACTGCTCAAAATTGATTGTCTGCAGCTGTGAGAAGCTGAGTCAGTGGGCTGTTCTATTCCTCTCTGTACTGTACTCTGCTTAGGACACCACCTTCAGGGTGGGACAGCAATAAAGTGCACAATACATTTAAAGGCACAGCCCCCCAGAAAAATAAACACTCCTATCTAGTGACAGTTCAGGGGCGCTACAAAAGGACCTTTAAATATTAATGTACTAGTGCATAAATAGTTTATCTAGGTACTGATCTTTAGACTTGATCCTTTTCAAGAAATTGTACTATCAAATGAGCGCTTGTAAGTCCAGGGCCCTGTGAACCATCACAATTTTCCCCAACGAGGTAGAATTGAGAATGGTGACTACTGTATATCCTATACACAGACTTGCATTTGTACTTCTCTGAAGGCACTTGAAAATCAGCTGAAAATGGCTGCACCGTATAAGACTTTGTAGATTTAACAATCTATAAGACAGAAAATCGTAACCATGCCTTGCAAACAGAAATTCTCACTCTACAGGGATGATAAGATGGAAGGGACATCATTTTTAAACGACACCATCAAATGTTTGAATAGATTCTTCTCAGCCCATCCATGCCGGTAAAGTACTAGCATTCTCAGTAATGTGCACTCCAAACATTTTCTAAAAGCTCAGATACATGATCTTCCTTCACCTCTGCGTCTCTTAAAACTGTGGAGTGATGTGAATTTGATAAGTGCCGTAATAATAACAACAATGAAACACAACACGGCATGCAGCGAATCCAATGTGAGCCATTGAAATCCTGAATGAAATGTCAGCATGGGAGAGCTTTGTAGCCCTGACAAGGTTTTGTCATTGGAAATCTCTATTGAATCAGCACAGTTAATGTGATTTGAAATATCATGTGGGCAGGTATACACCATTCTTCATAAGAGGAGGTTTGCGGAGGTTTTCAGTCTGAATGGGGGAGTGTGTCAGACCTCAACGCCCATATAATCATCCTTCTTCCCCAGAGACTTCAAAGCAAATCAGTCTAGTCCTTAGTTAATGATAGCGATCTTGTACGGTGTAGTAGTCTAGCATTACATTAGTCCAGGGGTGTCAAACTCATTTTCACCGATGGCCACATCAGCCTTATGGCTGCCTTCAAAGGGACGATTGTAATTGTAAGACTGTGGAGTAACGGCTTGTTCACACAAGCGGATTTGAGCAGTGTATTACGCGTGCAATACACAGTGAATAAAATCTACTGGTCCCAATGGGTTCCATCACATGAGCATATGTTTTCACGTGATGTATGATCAAGGGAAAAAATATGCAGCATGACCAATTTTGGTGCGTATCACGCACCGCAACATGCCATTGTAGTGAAAGGGTCAGTGCAAATAAGAAGTGATTACGCAGGAAACCTGTGTACTTACTGCATATTTGTGCACCATTTCAACAGGCTTATATACGTTATTTTTTGGCAAATACATAGTACATTTGGGCAGACAAAAACACTCTAGGACTTGGAACATAGGTCCCTTTTTCAGTTGCTCAAATACGTGGTGTATTTGTGTGATCAAAATGCACTTATGCCCATGTGAACGAGCCCTAATATTGACCCCCGGAAAGGCCATAGTAATAATATTATCCACCATAGTGGTCCCAGTAGTAATATTGACCCTCAGAGTGACCCCAGTATTAACTATCCCTTATATAGGTGCCCCTAGTAGTAATAGTGACCTCCATAGTGGCCACAGTGGTAAAGGTAACCTCCATAGTGGCCCCAGTTGCAACAGTGCCCTCCATAGTGCCTTCAGTAGTAATAGTGTCCTCTATATTTGCCCCATAAGTAATACATGACCTCTATAGTATTACCAGTAGTACTAGTGACTTCCCTATTAACCTCGGGCCAGGCAGCATCCCTACAAACATTCCACCCACCCAGCCTGCAGGTCTGGTCCAGCGGCAACAGTGTAGTCTGTGACCACTGATCTTTCCCGTGGGTGTCTACGCTCCATACAGGTGGGCGCACACAGATGCCAGGAGAGAAGTCAGTGATCAGACTGCACTGCCCCACCAGACCAGACCTGCAGGCTGGGTAAGAAGAATGCTGCATAGCTGGTGGGCCACATAAGATGAAGCAGTGGGTGTCATTTGTGCATTAGACTTAAATATTTCAATGCCAGAAACAAATAAGCTACATATAGTACTGTGTGGTTGGGCAAGTCTGTTGTTAGGGACATAGCAGATTTTAGGACAAATATTTCAATTGAAGCACATTTAGAGGATTGCTCATGAGTGAGAGACAAGATATTAAATGTATTGTGATGTTTGGAATAAAGAAGCTGTTAAAAAGGACTATTTGTTTAGCCGATATCTATTCTGTTTTCACCTTGGAATAATAAAGAGGAAGTTTTGGTTGAAGAAGATGACCTGATTTTTGGATTATTTTTCCTTGTGCCTTTTTAAACCGCTTGGAGCTGATGGATCTTCAGCTCAGAGCTCCAACCTCTCCTCGCATACAGCTGGGACACTGCTTGAGTAGGTGACCCATACACACATTATATTGTCTTACTGCAGTATCTACAATAGTGGCAAAAAGTTTTAAGACTAAAAAAATTTTGGTTTTCACAAAGTTTGCTACTTTAATGTTTTTAGATCTTTTAGTTTCTATGGTATACTGAAGTTGAATTATATGCAAACTTTGTGAAAATATGTGTCAGTTTCAAAACTTTTGACCATGACTATATATAAAGTGATATGTAAAAGACAAACAGCGCAAAAGTCTTAATTAAATCCTATTTCAAAATCAATTGTCATTTCAAATGTGTCCACAGCCTTCAAATTGCCAATAGACCATAATAGCTAATGTCTACTGGGCTGCTAGGCTGTCCTCCCATATCTGATATTAGAGGAAACATGGATAAGACAGCTTGGATTTCACCAATGTGATCCGAAAAAGATAAGTTTCTGACACTTCTCACCAATTCTTTCCCTTTTGAAATAAAAGAACCAGACATGCTTGCTATGGGGCCATTATGGTTGGTTCTCTTCAGCTAGATAGATATTCAGCTGACAGGTATCTAATACTGCATGTAGAAGTTTAGGGTAATATACTATAATCTGAAAAAGTATAAGCATTCATTGTGAATTAAAGTGTATGTGCCCTAATGCAACCAATTTGTTCTAATTGCACTAATGTACTAAAAAAAATGAAGCAACTTTTAAAACCTTGATCAAAAATATCCTACATTATTTGCATATACTAGGGTTGAGCCAACTGAACTTTGCTAAAAGTTCTATGCAAACTTCAGTGGTTAAATTTGGCTGAACCCGCTAAATTTCTTGCTCCCTCACAAATGTGGCTCAGTGGTTAGCACTGTTGCCTTGCATTGGATTTTTGTATAGAAGTCTACAAACATTCATACAAACTCCATGCCGTTACTATCTTTGGTCAGATTTGACCACCCAGTGATGCAAATTAACAGTGCTCACCACTGGGAGGAGGAAGAATTCTATGGGTCTTCGTGTTATACACCATTTTTAGGGGTGTTGGTTAATTTCTGGTTTGGTTTGAACTGATTGGGACTGAACTGAACTTTTTGCTGAAATTCAGAAAACTGGCCCATCCGAACTTTTCACAAAAGTTCACTCAGGACTAGAATATGAAGCTCAGTTGTAAACATATATGACTCTATTGCTGCTGACCACAAGCAAACCCTGCATAGTCTGCTCTTGCAGTAATACTGTCTTATAACTGTCTCCTACTTCTTTTTTACCAAACTACCTACCTACCGCATGTAGGTTACCAAGAAGTAGGGAACAGATGGGAGGATGTATGATCATGATTCCAGACTACAGATAAACTCTATTTAGTCAGATTTGATGGAGACACATAGGTTTACATATCAGCTATATACACCAAAATGTAACCAACTTATTAGAGTAGGACTATTTGCAAATGTGCTTTTTTTTTTAGATGAATTGGAACAATAATACAAAGTTGCTAAAATATGCATTTTCAGTTAACTGGAAAGATAGATTCGAACATATTGGACAATGGATGGTAAATCATGTGTATTTCAATCTATTCTTTATTGATTTTGGTAGAGATCCAGTTGAAAGGATGCTTTATTTGTAAAAAATTAGAATGACAAACTATTATATTTTGTGCATCCGCAGTCCAATCCAATTTGATATTTAATTGGTCAGCAGTAAATATAAGGTGATAGGAGAAGCTGGTCAATTGTCAGCATAGACACATAGTATGCAAAGCTGAAAAAAGACACATGTTTATCCAATCCAGCCCACTCTCCACCCTAAAGTTGATCCAGAGGAAAGCATAAAAACCACAATGAGTCAGAAGCCAACCCCCCCCCCCTCCCCCCTCACACAAGGGAAAATATTCCCTCCTGACTCCAATCTGGCAACCAGAATAATCCCTGTATAAACAGCTCTTTTGAAGGTATTAGTGATTATAACATGTAATATTGTAACACTCAAGAAAGACGTCCAAATTCGCCATCACCACGTCCTCAGGCAGAGAGTTCCATAGTCTCACTGCTCTTACAGTAAAGAAGTGCGCGTAGACATCGTGTTGAGCAGTAACCACTATTTGTAATTTTATGGATTTTATGGAATAAAAGAAGTGTTTTGGAGGAGACTGATTTTCTCCTTTGTCGGTGCATTCCATTTATTACTTTAGTTGCCCACCTTTAACCCTTTCCAATCCAATGTCTATCTTGGTTTCCCTAGGGGGCTTACTCTTTTTCTGCCGTTATACAATGGCACTATCTGCTGGCTAAAGCCAGTACTGCATGAGGTGACACATTGGATAGACTTCAACAGCAGAGAGGCTGGCAATATACAGTAAGAGAACCCCGAGGGATGTCTTCCAACATCGGAGTGGTACAGCCCTAAATCATAACGTCTTCAGAGGTCAGACAGTGGATTGGAAAGGGTTAAACCCGCTCAAGTTCCGATATGTCTTTCTTGAGTACCGGTACCTAAAATAGCATAGCAGAATGCAGTTCCATTGTTAGGCCTCGGTCAGACGGGCAATTTTCCGTGCGACCTGCGCATGCGATCTGCGATCTTAGAAAACCATTGCTTTGCAATGGTATCGGACACATGAGCGCTTTTTATGCGCTCGTCTGATAAATTATAGAACAGAAATCGCAGATCGCACCTATCTGCGATCTGCGATTCCTGTTCTCTTCTCTATATGCGCTCAATGGGGCCGGCGGCAGCAGCGCCGACCCCATTGAGAACATATAGTAGACAAATCATTCTCCTCTGCCACAGTTGTAACAGCTGTGGCAGAGAAGAATGATGTTTGCCCATTGAATTCAATGGAACCAGCAATACAGCTGCCTCCATTGAAAACAATGGGCTGCCGGCGAGCGCAGGATGAATTTTCTGGAAGGGCTTAAAAATATAAGCCCTTCCCTGAAATTCATCCAGAAATCTGTAAAAACAAAAAATATATATATACTCACCTGGTCCCGGCAGACGGAGTTCAGCTGCGGCCGGCCGGCAGTTCTCCTGAACTGTTCTGAGTAGTATTCAGCAGCCGGGGATTTAAAATCCCCGCCTGCTGAATGAGCCACCTCTGATTGGTCACAGCCTCTGAATGACAGCTGAGAGCTGCCCCTGATTGGTCCCTGCGCTGAGCCAATCAGAGGCAGCACTCACTCACCCATTCATGAATTCATGAATGGGTAAGTGAGAGCTGCCTCTGATTGGTGAGGCTGTGACCAGTCAGAGGCAGCTCATTCAGCAGGCGGGGATTTTAAATCCCCGGCTGCTGAATACTACTCAGAGCAGTTCAGGAGAACTGCCGGCCGGCCGCGGCTGAACGCCGTCTGCCGGGACTAGGTGAGTATATATATTTTTTTTGTTTTTACACATTTCTGGATGAATTTCAGGGAAGGGCTTATAATTTTAAGCCCTTCCCGAAAATTCATCGTGAGATCGCCCGCAGCCCATTGCTTTCAATGGAGCCGGCTGTATTGCTAGCTCCATTGAATTCAATGCGCTGGACAGCTCTGGCCCGTTTCTAATGAAACGCGGCTAGGAGCAGTTTTTTCGGGCGATTTTTCGGCCCCGGTCACGCGATTTGCGGATGCGCATCCGTCATGCGATCCGCAAATCGCGGGAAAAAAACGCCCGTGTGACTAAGGCCTTAGGGTACATGTTTAAATAAAGGTTTTCCACAGCAGCTTTTCTGAATGATTTACCTTTTGTTTTCTATGGTAGTAAGGCCAGATTAAGGTTGATGAAGGACTGGGTAAAATATTCAATTGGAGCCTATATCTCACCCCATGCATTCACTAGACAACTGGTTTACCCCATTTGTTGTGAGCTTAACTAACTGCTTGGGTCGGTAGAATAGTGTAGGTCCTCATGGTAGCAGAGGCCCTGAGGAAGTACCCCATGTGCTCTCTGTATAATCCATTCCTTATAATAGGTATTAGAATTCATAAGACTTTCAGTCACAGACATTAACTTTCCAGGGCTAGGGGTCTTTTGTGGTGTTTCGCCATTGAGTTAGGAACATATGAAGCTCAAGGTCCAATTTTATCGTCATCTAGCTTTGGAACTGCCCCTCATCTGTTTGTCATGATGATCTGACACATCTGAGTATGACACGGCAAGTTTTTATCCTGAGCCAAGAGCGTCATCATGTTTGAAAGATTGTTCCTCTTGGAACAAAACATCCTTACTAGAGTGACAATTTTCCCAGTGGAGCCCTAACCCTTAAAAGAGTCCCTCCATTGATTCTTCATAGAAGTCAGTGCAGTCTACATATCTAGAGGATGTGCATTTCTGTAATTGTCCCTGTGTTAGAGCTGCAGAAACGGCACAGTTTATCTTTCAACGTTTCCCACAGGGCCAGTAATTCTTTTCAGTCTTATGGAAACATTCACAGCTGCTCAGCACTGAGCTATGGCAGCATTCAATTGTATCCTCTCTCCAGTTCATTTTGATTACTTCAATAGGTGACAGGCAGAGACAAAATCGGGGAAGGTCACCGGATGCATTTTAAAGATTTCGATTTTTAACTCAAGGCTCTTTATGAAGGAATGAAAGCAGGAGCATTTTTTTGATTCTAACCGATGTAATGATAATTCTTAATGAATGATATGACCGGAAAAGACAATTTTTAACAATTATTGCTATGTCTGAGCTATAAAAAGGATCACTGCTATATGATATAAGCTTCTTCCATTCATCATAGAAGATGAGAGCCTTGATTTAATTTTAGCTTATTTTCCAGGAGGGCCCCCCTAACAAACATTATACTGCCCAACCTATTAGTGTACCTGGCTTTTGCCAGACAGAACAGAAAGGCATGATGTTTGTTTTTCCCTTCACAACTTTTTCATGACCCTTGGCCCAATTCCTTATCCCCTTTTTTCTAACAATGTAGTTCCTTCCTCCATAGATGTTCACCACCAAAAGTAAAGAGAATGGGGGCAATAAGGTTTGTGGTTGTGGACAGTACTTTCTGGCAATTTGCACAATACTTTTATAATCAACTACTGTTTAAAGTGTCAAAATAATAGGCTGATATACAAAATGAGACAGCTTGCATTGGGTGAAAATGTGTGTATCTGGGTAAAGAATTGGCTCAATGATAGAAAGCAGAGGGTGGTAATGGTTCGTACTCTGATTGGGCCACCGTCGCTAGTGGGGTGCCACAGGGCTCAGTATTAGGCCCCATTCTGTTCAATATATTTATCAACGACCTGATAGAGGGGCTGCACAGCAAAATATCAATATTTGCAAGATAACACAAAATTATACAATATAATTAATGCAACGGAGGACAATGTATGGCTACAAACGGACCTGGATAAGCTGGGGGCTTGGGCAGAAAAATGGCATATGATGTTCAATGTTGATAAATGTAAGGTTATGCACATGGGCAGGAGAAACGGATGTCACCAATATACACTAAATGGGGTACTGCTAGGGAAAAATGATATGGAGAAAGACCTGGGAGTACTAGTGAATTGTAGATTAAACTGGAGCAACCAATGCCAGTCAGCAGCTGCAAAAGCAAATAAAGTCTTGGGGTGCATTAAAAGAGGGGCGAGGGACAAGAACATTATTCTCCCACTTAATAAGGCACTTGTCAGGCCTCACATGGAATACTGCGCACAGTTCTGGACACCGGTGTTCAGGAAGGATGTCACAGTGCTGGAGGGGGTTCAAAGAAGGGCAACTAACCTAATACATGGAATGAAGGGACTGGAATACCCAGAGAGGCTATCCAAATTGGGATTATTCACCCTGGAAAAAAGACAGCTAAGGGGTGACCAAATAACTATGTATAAACACATGAGGGGACAATACAAGGATCTCTCCCATGATCTGTTTATACCCAGGACGGCAACGGTAACGAGAGGGCATCTGCTACGTCTAGAGGAAAGCAGGTTTCATCACCAACACAGAAAGGGGTTCTTTACTCTAGACTGTGGAACTCTCTGCCTGAGGATGTGTTGATGGCAAAATCCATTGAGGAGTTTAAAGGGGGACTAGACGTCTTTCTGAAGTGGAAGGATATTACAGGATATAAATCTAAGGTTATTTGTTAATACAGGCAGGTAAGAACTATTAGGGGTTGATCCAGGGAACAGTCTGATTGCCATTAGGGAGTCGGGAAGGAAGCTTTCCCCCAAAAGGGCTAATTGGCTTCTGCTCTTGGGTTTTTTTTGCCTTCCTCTGGATCAACAACACAGAAGGATAAAACAGGCTGGACTAGATGGACATTGTCTTCATTCGGCCTACAAACTTACAAACTATGTTAAAATATATTTTGCTATTGTGTTCTTAACTGCATTACTATTGGCAGGTCTCCTCCATGTATGAACCGGGCTTAAAGTGTTATTAACACCAGTGTATACTGGCCCCATATTCTGTCTATATAGAATGTGCTTCGAATAATGAAATCAATGTTACTCTATGGAGCGACTTCATTTATATTTCCATATGGCCCTATATCATTACACAGCATGCTGAAGTGGATGCAGTGTAAGGGTCAATGGAACTCATAATAGATTTCTATAAGTCCCAAATTTTATGATTGTATGACATTCCTATAACTACAAGCATGCTTGCTGTGTTTTAGAAAAAAAAAACACCAATGACTTAAAGGGGTTGTCTCGCGACAAACCTCAAAATTTTACATTAGCGCATTCCCCCTGTCACCCCCCTGGCATAAAATAGCATTTTAAAGCGGTTTTTAAACCGCTTGCTACTCTGCGATGTGATGAAAGATGAACTTATAAAATTCTTCTCCCGAGATGGCCGCCGGTCCTTTCCCAGGGATGCGCTGCGGTTTTCTCCCATGGTGCACCGCGGGTCTTCTCCCTTGGTGCACCATGGGCTCTGTGCGTTTCATTGCCGATTCCAGCCTCCTGATTGGCTGGAATCGGCACACGTGACGGGGCGGAGCCACGCGATGATGCGTAGAAGGGGGCGGAGCCAGAACGCCGCTCATGCCCAGACCGTCCAGAAGGGAGAAGACCCTTCTGCGCAAGCGCGTCTAAAAAAGCAAGAAGGCCCCGAAATTAGACGGAACCATAGAGACGGGGACGCCAGCAACGGAGCAGGTAAGTGAATAACTTCTGTATGGCTCATATTTAATGCACGATGTATATTACAAAGTGCATTAATATGGCCATACAGAAGTGTATAACCCCACTTGCTTTCGTGAGACAACCCCTTTAAAAAAAGCCAAACTAATGCTATAAATCCAAATGCTATTGGCAGGTAGCTTATAACGCTCTGCTGCTGGCGTGGCCTAATAGACTTATGTCCATGATTGTTAGATCCTCTGCTGCCGTAGAAACTTACCTGTTGATAGCTTAAGAGAAAATGCCACATATTCCGACTAACTTCTTAGATGCTCCTATTGCTAATGACTGTGGCATCTAAGCTATTAAATGGTTGGAAATGGACCTAGTTCTTGAGCCCACACGATCTCAGTGCCATACATCATGTATGATACTTTATGTTAAGGCCCACCTCTTAGTGCAGTTCATTTGTGGTACCGGACTGGTGGGCGCTCCATCAATGCCATGCCCTGCCTCTATCCCCTAGTGTAACCTCAGTGACTAAGAGATAGTGGTCGAACATACATATTAAACACAACTCTACAAAATTACTCTCAGCTGTTTTGCCAACTTCTATAGTTGTATGGAGCACCAGTACACAATGCTGTTCTATACAAACGCCTCCTCCCCATGGTAATAAAAGTAAGGTAATAAGTGTTATAAATTGGAATACTTCTTGAAGTACTGGAATATTATCCACATACCTCCTAAAAAGCCATCTAAAACAGGGGTGACTAATTTACAGTATATCCCAAAAAGTTTTTTTTTTTGTTTCTCGAGAGGGGTTTCCTTATATGAACATGACTTCGATTATGTAATTATCAATTTTGTCTTTCAAAAGATGTAGTAAATAGAGATGAGCGAGCGTACTCGCTAAGGGCAAATACTCAAGCGAGTAGTGCCTTTTGAGAGTACCTGCCCGCTCATCTCAAAAGATTCGGTGCCGGCGGGGGGCAGGGAGCAGCGGGGGAGAGCGGGGAGGAACGGAGGGGAGATCTCTCTCCACTCCCGCGCACCCCTGCTCACTCCCGCAACTCACCGCTCACCCCCACCGGCACCCGAATCTTTAGAGACGAGCAGGTAGGTACTCACATAAGGGAATACTCGCTCAAGTATTTGCCCTTAGCGAGTACGCTCGCTCATCTCTTGTAGTAAACATTACATCTCTCTTTAACATACTACCACATTAAAAAACATCTGAATTTGGTCAGGTACCCAATAATCTAACAACACTGAAGTTTCTTCTGTGTATTTACTTCTTCATTATGGACAGTTCCAAAAACACACCAATACCGTAAATGAATATAGGTTATGTGCTCCAACTGGGACAGAAGTCAATATCAGGTGATGTAATATACATGTACCATATAAAGGCAATTATTATTAGTTATGTTAATCATTTCCATATTTTTTGTTGTCAACAGCAATACTGTGCATTAGCAATGCATTAACAAGCAATTGAAGACAGAATATGACAGAAACACAACCCCCCCCCCAAAAAAAAAGAAAAACTTCAAAAAGTTATTCTTTTTAATATTACCAAAGTTAGTTCTTACTCTTGACTATAAAATAAATGCTGATCCCATTGCTATCTGCAGAAAATCATCATTGCAGATAAATGTATATGGCATATTAAATACCTAAAACCAACCACAATAAGAGAATTTTTGGCTTGAGCCTTGGCCAAGTCCCTTAGTTCTGTAATGCATCCAAGTCCTGACCTTTTCAATTACAGTCATACGGTTATGACCCTGACCAAGTAATTACAAGAACATATTTTTCGGCATTCTCTAATACCGCATTATACTGCTGTTTTATTATACTCACTTGGTATAGAAGGCTCCTTTTGTAGTAGAGTATGTGGTCCACAGTTAATACCATAAGATTATTCCTAGTGGGCAATGAAGATTTATAAAAAGATATAGAGTTGAGGCTCATGGATTTAGTATTTGCTAAGGACCCATAGAAGGTTTTCTATTAGCCCAGCAGGAATATGTAAAATGTGTGTGCTTAAGCAATACAGCTCCATGTAATGACTTCCTTTATCTTCTGTTAACTTGATAGATATGCAGTAAAACCTTGTAAATGCAAGCTCCTTATAACCTGTACAAAACCCTGAGAAACTACCCATAGAAGTCTATACTGCCCTACTCAACCTTCATATGCCTCCGACTACATATGGAGGTATAAAGGCAGATTCAGACAAACGTATTTGCAAAGACATTCCCGTATGTGAAAAACTTGCTCGTATAACGCAACACAGCAATACCTTCAATTTCGAAAGATTCATTCAGATGAATGTGTTTTTTCCGCGCAAAATCTATGTCCGCGAAAGGATAGGGCAAGCTCTATCTTTGTCCGTGTTACACAGAAAGCTGCCATAGGCTTCTATGGCAGCTCAAAAGATTGGAGGGAGGAGGAAGTTACCCTATGTACAACTCAGGGGAAAGAAGACAGCTTGCCCTAAATTGGCATTTAATTGCCACTCTATTCCATGGGAAGGGTGCAACGCTCCAACCTGTCAACTGGCATTTCAATCGCAAAAAAATAGTTTTTTTTCTTTTTGAGTCCACATTAGAGATGAGCGAGTATACTCGGTAAAGGCAATTGCTCGAGCGAGCATTGCCTTTATCGAGTACCTGCCCGTTCGAGATGAAAGGTTCGTGCGCCGGCGCAGGGGAGCGGTGAGTAGCGGCTGTCAGCAGGAGGGAGCGGGGGGGGGGGGGAGAGGGAGAGGGAGATCTCCCCTCCGTTCCGCCCCGCTCTCCCCCACAGCTCCGTGCCCGCTGCCGGCACCCAAACCTTCAGTCTCCAGCAGGCAGGTACTCGCTAAAGGCAATGCTCGCTCGAGCAATTGCCTTTAGCGAGTATACTTGCTCATCTCTAGTCCACATATATCTGACCAAAAAAAAATTGGGCTCCATTATAAACCATAGTGACAAAATATTTTTGGGGTATTATATTTCCACGGCACATTGAGTTTTGGGGACTTGGGGAGTCTCAGGGTGGCTCTGTGTACTCTCAGCTGTGCTATGGACATGACACCTAAGGGATTATGTACTTGCCAAAAATGCACCCGGTCATACAAAGTCTATTTTATCACAACCGCCTGGCAGCTGCTCTGTGTCTACTGACATGCGATATGATCCTAGTGGTTTATGCATGAATCTCTCCTCCATAGAAAGACCTCCACTGACACGATGAGCATACAGAAAGTTACAGAACATCTTGTTTTATCACAGACAGCAAATAATAAATCTGATATCATGACCAGCATCAACAAACCTGCTATCACTATGAAAAAAGCCAAAATGTACAACTTAGGTTTTATTAGATTTTATATTGAAACGGAAATTGAGCAAATAATTTTCAAATATGGAAGAAAAAGTATCTAATCTGATTGCCGATTCCTGATAAGACTGTAAATAAATTGTGGTATTGACCTTGAGAAAACACCTCTGGTCAAGAACATTATGCTGTACTACCCTGGACTTGTCTGCACGTGCTTCCCCAAAAAGATAAAATGGGAGCCTTAATTAGGAAATGAACACATACAGGAGCATATGGCGACAATCGCCAATGCTTTTGGATGGTGGCATTATGCTACTATTGGCTCACATCTAGTGCCATAAAATTGAGATTTTTCTCAGGGGTTTTCACCAATTTTAAAATTTCTTGTCTATATAGTCTGAGTTTCACCAGACATCTACTGGTATCTTTCATAACCCAAGAGATTGTCAACACCAGAGGAGTCCAGTAACAATGGGAAGACTTAGGCCTCATGTCCACGGGGACAGATCTGCAGCGGGTAACCCGCACGCGTGATCCGGGCCCCATAGGGATGCATTGGACACCCGCAGGTAATTAAATACCTGCGGATGTCATTTTCCCTTGAGGCGTGGATTGCGTGTGCGGGAAAAGACCCGCAGCATGCTCCATTTTAGTGCGGGTCTCCCGCGGGGACGGCTCCCGCAGGCTTCTATTAAAGCCTATGGAAGCCGTCCGGATCCGCGGCATACCCGCAGCATTTTTAACGCTGCGTTAATGCTGCGTTCCTTTAATGCAATTGTCAGTGGGACTTTCTAATGTTAAAAACGCATCGCAAGTTTGTGCTTTGTGATTTTTGTGTGATGCGTTATTAACATTAGAAAGTCCCATTGACATTTGCGTTAAAAAAACACAAGTGTGTTGGAGTGCTTATGTCTATGGAAAGGTTATTTAAACTCCAGTTCCAAGTAATAGAATATAAGCAATGATCTTTTTTCTACTTTTTCTTTCGAACAGGTTTGGACTTCCTGAGAAGTCAGCTCTGCGGTACACCCACCTGATCAAGATGATGACAGATGGCGTTTGGGCCATTGCTCCGATCATGCTGCAAACACACATTACGCACAGGAATGTGAGAAAAGCCTCCTGACATCCAGGGCTGGGACATTTTCCAGGAACCACAGTATTATTCTCCACAGGGACAGATGTGACACATAAACAGCCAGTCAGATTCTAGACAAAAAGAAAAGAGCACGGAGGTTATACAAGCGTCGCAAGATTTTATTTCAGAAATACACCAATTTCCGTCAATCTCTGCCGCCAGTTTGTAATTAAGAGAGCCCATTATCCTACTCTTCACCATGGACATTATTTACATCTGTGCCGCACGGTCTATGTAGAAAGCATATGCTATATACAATAGTGTAGAGCATGTATGGAAGGGAAATAGATGCGAACTTCTATCTCGAAGGTCGAAATTGGTAATGCTAGGAGCTGCTGAGTGCTCGCCTCCATTTCACTGATAATAAACCTCATTATTTGTAACATTCACCTTTAGTTAATTTATCCCAACACAAGTTTTATTAAGTTTTTGCAAAAAAATTGTTGATTAGTGTAAGGGCAATTCACAAACGTATTACTGATGAAATTGCATCCAGTTGTTATTTACTACTGGCAAAAAAGAACAAATCCATTTTTGCTCATTGTCAAAAAAAATCAAGCAACTAGAAAAAGTTCTTGGAATCAAATGAAACTTTCTATGTGTGATTGTAACATCAATATAAGTCCCCTTTCACACGGCCATGAAACTCACGAGAGGTTTGTGCTTCGCAAGATGCATAAATTTTCTGCGAATATGAACACCATTCTTTTAAATGGATTCATATACACGAGCGATGTAAATGAAAAAATTGCGGCATGTCCTATCTATTCGCATTCCTTGGAACGCATTGACCATTAATTTCAATGGGAGCTTTAATGCAACGCATGGCTCTTGCATGCCGTGCAATATGCATGCGACTATGATTTGAGGGTTCCTATTAAAATCAAAGGGAAACACTTTTGCTCCTCTATTGCACGTGTAACTCATGCAAGAGGAATGGAATTTCACAGATGCAATGCGGGGCATTTTTGCCTGAAAAACACCTTGCATCTGCCTAAAAACTGCATGTTCACTGACGCGATATTAGGCCGAGTTTCACAGCCCAATACCGTACTCACCCATGTGTAGGAAGCCTAAGTAAGTGACTATAATATCTGAGGAAAATGATAATTTATTGCAGAAAACTGAACACTTGAATGGAGGCTCTAATACCCTGTTGTACCACCACTAGCTTGGATACAAGATGTGATACAGGTGGGCATGAAGGCTCTAGTACCCTATTGTACCGCCTCTAGCTTGGATGCAAGATGTGATATGGGTGGGCATGGAGGCTCTAGTACCCTGTTGTACCGCCTCTAGCTTGGATGCAAGACGTGATATGGGTGGGCATGGAGGCAAACAGGTTCTGTATGGTATCCTCCAGCATATTGATCCACATTTACTGTAATTGAGCCTTTAGATAATGCAACTCGTAGACTGTTGAAGTTGGCATCCCAGAAGGGCCCATACATGTTCTTACACCTAGGTCTCCAGACACGGACACAGCTATCATCAGTGCACAAACTAAACCTGGATTTATTGCTGAAGACAGCCCAGTTAAGCTCCATAGCAGTCCGGTTTCATCGTTTCACGACAGCACTGCAAATGGATAGATATGTAGACCGAGCAGCAAAAAGGTGCAGAAGAATCTTCACATCAGCTTGACAAAGAGCACCATGGTGGTTGAAACATTGCCTGTTTTATGTGGAGCAAACAAAGTTTCATCTAACTGATGTGAAAATTCTTCTGTACCTTTTTGCTGTTCAGTCTACATGTCTATCAGTGAAGTTTAGTGGATCGTTGGAGTGTAATCTACTACTGAGCGTGCAGTCCTACGCGCTTCCCTATATTGGGTTCATGGTTGTGCTGCTAACGCTGCTGTTTTTTTGTATTGAACACTGCAAATGGAGTCAACAGTGGGTGGTTTCGGCAGACACAGAGGCCTGTAACAATTGTGCCATCCGTCTCTGAATGGCGGAAACAAAAGAGTTGGAGTTCCTTGTGGTTGCCAGATGATCAGATGATCCTCTCTACTGGTGGTCTGTAAAGGGCCTCCTGAGCTTTGTGTGTGTGCCCAACATTTCCTAGCAGTTTGGCCAGAATACCCCAAGTGATGGGCATTTCATCAATATGGCCATCCAGCTTCTTTCATTTCAATAATGTGACCCCTCTCAAATTCTGTTACCTGGGCGAAAACCTTTCATTGCTTCATAGAAGCATGTCTAGCTCTACACAAGTGGAAAACAAGGCCCACTACAAACAAGTAACCTCTGAGAGCCTTTTTATAGGCCAACGCTGGAATCACCTTCAGGGCCTCAGGTGGCAGGATTGTCCATCTAATCACGCCACAGCTGTAAACATTTGCATTTCTGCCTGAGATGTAACTGCATGCTGGGTTTTGCAGCAAAACAAACTCTTTCTAGGGGAATTTTTTGACAAAGAGCGTAATATCAATAAATGCAAATACCGATACAATACGGATGTATCCATATTTTAATCACTTTCAATAGACTCTAATATGCATATTTTTCATCAAATAAAGACAAAATTAGTACATGATGTGCATTTTATTTTCAGCCATGAAAAAAATGTCATGTGAATAGCCTTGTATTTATTAGCTCTGTACTAAATAAGGAAACATATTAATTGAATACGGATTCAAAATACGCTTTACTGAAAGCAACCTAATGGTAACATATACTTGTCGAAAGCATACTACAACTGCAACGACATTACAAATTTGGTGATTAGATTAAAAACTATATATATATATATATATATATATATATATATATATATATAAATATATATATATATATATACAGTGACAGTATCTTAACATCTCACTGCACCATGATCTCTACTTCCTCAATACATTTTAATTAACCTCAGAGATAGGCAACTGGTATTGATCTAAATATGTTTGTTTTGGACCATCTGAGTTTGGCTCTTTGGTGGATTATTCTGTAAAATGTATCCGGAATTAAAATGTTGGAATAGAAGCTAATCCCTCAGTAATTGTTTGGCTTGTCCAATCTAGTACTGCATTTGTACTTTAATTAGACCTCCCAAGTGTCCCTCTTTTAGAGGGACAGTTCCTATTTTTTTCCCTCTTTGGCCCTTAACTGTTTCTCCATTTCATCTTAGAAATAAATTGTCTTATATAAACCTACTATATTGCTCCATAAACTATTTGCACAGTTTTCCTGATTGTATTTGAGACTCCTATGTGCAATTTATTTCATTATTTAGTGAAATTCCAATAGTAAAAATTTCTATGTTCTGATGTTTTTTGTGCTAATATTTAAATTACAAGCAATCAAACGTGTAGATATGGATGGAAAAATGGATCTGCCATATAATGAACCATAAGTGTCCCTCTCCAACTGTCCAAAAAGTTGGGAGTTATGCCTTAATCCAATGCTTATCTGTTTCGATATGTACTGCTTCACCTAACATTGTGTCTTGTGTGTTTATGCTCAGGCCTCATGCACACGACTATATTACAGATCTGCGCTGTACAGATCAGTAAAACATCACTCATAAAAGTACTGTATGTACACCCATAAAACAAGTCAATCAGCTTCTGATTGCATATTAATAAATTTGGCACATTTTATTGCATGCCTTATTTTGGAAATATTCCCATCTAGAAGCGTAGTGGAGCGCATAGCAACTCTGTGTGCCCACCGCTCCATAATACCAGGCTGTGTGCAGATGCCATGCATATACTCTCTGTAGTTATTCAAGCAAATGGCTTTGCATGAAAGAAACTTTTTTGAATGCTTAAATGCAAAACTTTTCTCTTCAGGATGATGGGTAATATGATAGCACTATGCACTAATATGCGAGAAAATTGTGCGATTTTGTCTCCCGTGTGAAAGAGGCCTTAGGCCTTAGTCAGACGGGCGATTTTTCGCGCGATTTGCGGATCGCATGACGGATGCGCATCCGCAAATCGCGTGACCGGTGCGCGCAAGTCGCCCACAAATCGCCCGAAAATCTGCTCCTAGCCGCGTTTCATTAGAAACGGGCCGGAGCTGTCTAGCGCATTGCATTCAATGGAGACGGCAATACAGCCGTCTCCATTGAAAGCAATGCGCTGCGGGCGAGCCCAGGATGAATTGTCGGTAAGGGCTTAAATATATAAGCCCTTACCTGCAATTCATCCTAAAATGTGTAAAAATAAAAAAAAATTGTATACTCACCTTCTGCCGGCAGCCGGAGCGCCGCGCGGCCGTCCTGCAGTGGGTGTGAAGGGGGTGTGAGTCAGACCTGCCCCCTGATTGGCTCAGCGCTGAGCCAATCAGAGGCATGCCTCACTCACACCCATTCATGAATTCATGAATGGATGTGAGTCAGACCTGCCCCTGATTGGCTCAGCACTGAGAGGCAGCAGTCACTCACCCATTCATGAATTCATGAATGGGTGTGTGAGTGTTTTCAGCCTCTGATTGGTCAGGGCTGTGACCAATCAGAGGCAGATCATTCAGCAGGCGGGGATTTTAAAGCCCCGCCGGCTGAATAGTGCCAAGAAGCAGTTCAGGAGAACTGACAGCGGCCGCGGCTGGACTCCGGCTGCAGCGGAAAGGTGAGTATACAATTTTTTTTTATTTTAACACATTTTAGGATGAATTGCAGGGAAGGGCTTATATATTTAACCCCTTCCTGACAATTCACCCCGCGCACGCCGGCAGCCCATTGCTTTCAATGGAGCGGCTGTATTGCCGCTCCATTGAATTCAATGGGCAAACATCGTTCTTCAGCTGTGGCAGAGAAGAATGATTTGTCTTCTATATGTTCTCAATGGGGTCGGCACTGCTGCCGCCGGCCCCATTGAGCGCATATACAGAAGAGAACAGGAATCGCAGATCGCAGATAGGTGCGATCTGCGATTTCTGGTCTATAATTTAGCGCTCATGTGTCCGATACCATTGCAAAGCAATGGTTTTAAAAAATCGCCGGACGCATGCGCAAATCGCGGCTAAAAACGCCCGTCTGACTAAGGCCTTAGTCTCATGTCTGGCTTACTTCCACATTCTGTGTGCTGGTTCCTTAGCTGTATGCTATATAGATGACATATCTTACTTGAGAATCTTTGCACTAAGCATTGTGCTGCATGTTAAAAATACATTTGTGCTCACCCACTCATAGTCTAGACTGATTTCCTTCTTTTTTCCATGACACAGTAATGTCTGACTCAAAGGTTTGAGAATCTGGTCTCCTTTTTACCCATCTATATGTTCATAACTACTAGGTTTTACAAGTTTAGTCCATGGACATTTCTAACCCTGGATACATGACTTTTATTCCCTGGGTGACCATCTGTAATCACCAGGGATAGCCATCTCTAGGTATATTAAGTGGCCACTGTAGGGGATATGTAGCATTATATGTCAGCCATGTGTTTAATGCTTGGACATGCCAGGTACACCAGAACAGGAACCGCTCTTACTGAGCACCTCCGAATTGTAGCACATAGAGATGGGATCAAAAGTGGACTTCCCCTTCCATGACATCCATATGCCATAATGTTCTTCATCAGAACTTAGCCTGAAAATCAAAATGTAACAGAAATAAATATTAATGCTCATAGGCTAAGGACTAGTATTTGCCTAGATGGGGATTTCTTTGCATGATCCTGAGTACCTCAGTTGTGTGATCACAGCAGGTTGTATCTCCTCACAATGAAGGAATCATGATGGACATGTACTGTTGATTTTTTTGACTTATATTCCATTAAAATGGTAAATTAAAGGGGTTTTCCGGCAAAATTAAGTTATCTGCTATTCACAGGATAGAGAATAACTGCCTTATGGGTGAGCCTTTGACCACAGGGACAACCACTGATTGCCAGAACAGGGGTCCTGTGTCCTCCTACTGATAGTGATGGGACTGGCATGCTCCATTCATTTCAATGAGAGCGTTTAGCAATCTCCACCATACTCACAGAAATGAATGCAATGATGGCCGAGCATGTGCACTGCCCCTCCATTCATTTGCCAATCTCCTAGAGGGATTAGGGACTCCCGTTCTGGTGATCAGCAGGGGTCCCAGTAGTCAGACCTTCACTGATCATCTAGTCATCTGCTGTCATCTGGATAGGGGTAAGTTCATCTTAACAAAATGTCCCTTTAAATATCCTTATCTTTTGTCTATTTTATAGAAAAGGTACATTTGTTCACTATTCAATGACTAAAGAAATCTAACGCATACAAGACTTCTAGAAAAGTACAGAGAGCTACGCCTGTGCCGGTATTAAGAGTTATTCCCTTAACGCCTGGATAGGCATTATTTCCTTTACCAGAAGAAAGTGAAGAACAACATTACAATGAAGCATATTCAATTAAAGGTCTGAGTAATTCTGACACTTAGTCTACATGCAGAAAGTTTGTCATTCTTTGGCTAAATTACTCTGGGACATATTTATACAAATCTTTGTTTTTCAGACAATTTTCTGGATTGTCACAATTTTTAGGGGAACTTACTACATGACACATGGGCGTAGTTTTAGATAAAAGTTGTACAAAAGCTGAAAACAGAATGTGTCACAAAATAAATGTATAGTCTCAACTGACATCCTGGAAAACTGATTTTATACTATATGACAGGTCTGAGCTGGTGTTAGCTAACCATCAATTTTATAGAGTGGGAATATCTAACATGCTTTATTAATGTAGCATACACTTACTACAAATGAAGTCCCAAAGTCAAACTCAAATCTGTTGGCAATGAGAAAAATATGAAAAAATGACAAGTTGATGAAGTATGAGGTCAATATATACTAGGGTTTATGCTTGGCATACATATTGGGATCTGGTCCTGCAGCTCAAGGGCTTCTTTAGACGGATGCATTTGCAAATACGCTCACCGCTAAGGAGCGTATTTGCCCCTGAATCTGTCAAGTCTTTTCTTTTTGACAGTTCAAACTTCGCGCTATTGCATGCGAGCAAAAAAAAATAAAGATAGGCAGAAAAGCTAAACGTTAGAAAGATAGGGTCTGGCCTATTTTTTCTTGTGCATAGTAATATCGCGAGTCAGACAGTGCATGCTGCTTCCTCATTGGCCATCACTGAGCAGTGTTGGCCAATCAGAGCAGCATGTAATGTCTTAGACTACAGATGCACCACCAGTGCTCAGTGTGCATTGGGTAGTCTAAGAAAAACTGTGGCCAACTTGGTCATATAACGAGGAGCCCCAAGAATAAACAGATCAGCATCCGAGCCAGAAAAAGGGTGGCACCAGATAATATAACTCCCACCTCCAGTCTCTGGACCAATTTTGCCCCAGAACCAGGGGGTAACTTTCAAAACAATTCAGTCATGGAAGTTACAATAGCTCAGACCAGTAATACACTGTAGGAGAGATTCCTAATGGCAGCCAGTGCAAAGTGCCCCATTTAGGCAGATGAAAAACGGTTGGCGAAAAGCACTTTTCATTAATGTAACTCATAATCCCGTAAACTATATCACAGGCTACATCACAGCCACTGCTACAGACCTGGGCACTTTACTACAATATTCAACTCACCTTTCAATATTTCAGCTATGGAGGTAATGAGGAGCCAGTAAATTGTATCTGCATTAGAGCCGAGAGAAATGTGTGTGTGCCGTGAAGGCAAACAGTCTGTTGTTAATGAATAGAAGATGAGAACATTATCAATGAATCAGCATGCACTTTATTCCCAGTCTGTAATTGTCTCAATAAGATGAAGACCTGGGCAGTAGGAAATTGCTTCCTGGGGGTTAATACTGTGTTTAAAAGAAGCTATCTGCTCAGTCGCACTATCCTATAACAGATTTCAAGATTGGAGATTACATGTGAAATGTGTGAACTTTGACACATAGAATATACAGATATATACAGATATTGCATTCACCTGTGCAACATATCATATATAGGAATTGTATGTGAACTTACTGCCTTCGTGCAGCCAGCAAAGCAAGCGGACATGTAGGTGATTCCATCGGCACCACAAACAGGGGTGAACGAGTCATTCTGACATTCACAGCCTTTATTGCAGGGAGGAGAATGAATCAAGGAGGACCCTGTAGAAGAGCTGAATGAGAAGAATAAACATTTAAATTTCACTGTACACAATGAATACATGAGAGAAATAATGGGGGGAAAAAGCCAGACTGATGATCCTCTTAGATCTTTCCAAATATTAGTTTAATTAGAAAACAGAAAGTCTCCTGAGACCAATTATGGGACTGGATGTTGGGCTGAATTCTGTGTAATTTACTGTTTGTATGCAGAACACAATTTTTTACAGATTCTTATGAAAATCTATTTTTTAAAATGATGTGGTTGATAGATCAACAGTAAAAACAACGAAGAGTACTATAGATTATTGTGGTAACACGGTAACACAGTATGTAAGGCTGAAAAAAGACATAAGTCCCTCCAGTTCAGTCTATTTCGCCCCAATGTTGATCCAGAGGAGGGCAGAAAAAACACAGTGAGGTAGAGGCCAATTTTCCCTATTTAAGGGAAGAAATTCTTTCCTGACTCCAATCTGGTAATCGGAATAATCCCCGGATCACCGATCCTTCTGAAGTTATTAGTGATTATAACATGTAATATTGTATCGCTCAAGAAAGGTGCCCAGGCCCCTCTTGTACTCTTTTATCAAATTTGCCATCACCACATCCGGCACAGAGTTCCATAGCCTCACTGCTCTTACAGTAAAGAATCCTCTTCTATGTCGGGATATTGTGTTACTATTATACATACAGACATGCCCACTTTTAAATTTCAAAGAATTTTATTAAAAACCCCAATTCATCAAGATACAAATTGAATATATTATTGCCACATGGCAGCAAAAGCTTTTGACAGGCTGGAAATTCCAACGCAATCACTGGAGAGCTTCTAGTAGAAAAATATAGCCTATACATGTCCCGACAGTGTATAGCGAAATTATAGTTTTATACGTTTTTGCTTTTTTAAAAATGCATCATCTCAAATTGCAAATGTCAAGTCAAGACGGAAGGTAAGGACGGACACATCTGTACGCCATCGTCTTAAAGAAGATCTATACTATTTTACGCAATACAATAATAACGTTGGAGCGCCTTTTCTAAGAAATTTGCGCTGTGTTGTTCCTATGTAATTTCTACTGTAAGTGGGCGTTACATTCCAGCTGTCAAATAGGGCATGTCCTTAGACAGTCTGACCACCTCAGCATTGACTGGTCAGTGCGGAGGGTGTAGGGTCATGCCTCTTCGACAGGAAGAATAACAGTGCAGAGTTTGGAGACAAGATGCACCATAATTGTCATTTTATTGGAAAGACATATATTTAGAGGAACAGACATGTCAGGAGAAATAATAGGTCCTCTTTAAATGTTTTATCCATAGTGCGCAAAACAAATGCAAGATATACAGTATGCGTTACCAAGAAATCAACTTAAAATTGCAGACATGACCTCAAACTGTGCCTCTAGTTCAGTAATAATCTATACAAAAGCAAGTGATTATTTAGCAAGTCTGACAATGTAATTAGACTATAGCTTCTACTCAGTTTTTCACTGCATGGCAGATGTCAAAGGGCCCTTCAAAAACCAATAGAATCCCAAATAATGCATATTCTATTTTTAGTAATACGGATAGTCAACAAATCCTTTATTGGAGAACTTTAAAACGAAGACACTATTTTTACCAGCGCTGCAGAACAAGTTGGTGCTATACAAATAAAGATTATTACCCAACTAATATGGCCACAAATTACCCCTAAATTTGCTAACAATAACCCATCTGCAGATCATCAATGTGATGAAAACCTTATTTACCCCCTTAAGGGCTTAGTCACACGGGCGTTTATTGCCGCGATTTGCGCATGCGCATGCGTCCGGCGACTTTTTAAAACCATTGCTTTGCAATGGTATCGGACACATGAGCGCTTTTTATGCGCTCGTCCGATAAATTAGAGAACAGAAATCGCAGATCGCACCTATCTGCGATCTGCGATTCCTGTTCTCTTCTCTATATGCGCTCAACGGGGCCGGCGGCAGCAGCGCCGACCCCATTGAGAACATATAGAAGACAAATCATTCTTCTCTGCCACAGCTGGAACAGCTGTGGCAGAGAAGAACGATGTTTGCCCATTGAATTCAATGGAGCGGCAATACAGCCGCTCCATTGAAAGCAATGGGCTGCCGGCGTGCGCGGGGTTAATTGTCGGGAAGGGGTTAAATATATAACCCCTTACCTGCAATGCATCCTTAAATGTGAAAAAATAAAAAAAAAGGATGTTCTCACCTGCTCCCGGCAGCTGGAGATCCCGGCGGTCGGACTGCAGTGGGTGTGAAGGAGGTGTGACTCAGGCTTGCCCCTGATTGGCTCAGCCTGAGCCAATCAGAGGCTGAGCTCAGTCACACCCATTCATGAATTCATGAATGGGTGTGACTGAGACTTGCTTCTGATTGGCTCAGCGCTGAGCCAATCAGGGGCAAGCCTGAGTCACACCTCCTTCACACCCACTGCAGGCCGACCGCCGGGATCTCCAGCTGCCGGGAGCAGGTGAGTACATCCTTTTTTTTTATTTTTTCACATTTAAGGATGCATTGCAGGTAAGGGGTTATATATTTAACCCCTTCCCGACAATTAACCCCGCGCACGCCCGCAGCGCTTGCATTCAATGGAGCCGCTGTATTGCCGGCTCCATTGAATGCAATGCGCTGGACAGCTCCGGCCCGTTTCTAATGAAACGCGGCTAGGAGCAGATTTTCGGGCGATTTTTGGGCCGATTTTTCGGCGCCGGTCACGCGATTTGCGCATGCGCATCCGTCATGCGATGCGCAAATCGCGTGAAAAAACGCCCGTGTGACTAAGGCCTCAAAGGGGTTGTCTCACGCCGAAACGTTTTTTTTTTTATTCAATAGGCCCCCCGTTCGGCGCGAGACAAACCCGATGCATGTGTTAAAAAAAAAAACGGGTAGTACTTACCCGAATCACCGCGCTGCGGCGACTTCTTCCTTCTTCTTACCTACCTTAGTAAGATGGCCGCCGGGATCTTCATTGTGCAGTCCATTGCCGATTCCAGCCTCCTGATTGGCTGGAATCGGCACACGTGACGGGGCGGAGCTACAAGGAGCCGCTCTCCGGCACGAGCAGCCCCATTCAGAAGACAGAAGACCGCACAGCACAAGCGCGTCTAAAATCGCCAGAAGAGGCGATTTTAGACGGATCCATGGAGACGAGGACGCCAGCAACGGAACAGGTAAGTGAATAACTTCTGTATGGCTCATAATTAATGCACGATGTACATTACAAAGTGCATTAATATGGCCATACAGAAGTGTATAACCCCACATGCTTTCATGAGACAACCCCTTTAAGTGTACGCACCGGCATAGGCCTGTTGACTACGACCTTAAGGCTCTACTTAAGATATGTATGGAAGGCATAATATGTTATCAGTAATTATATCCTCTTCTTGACCTCTATGAACCGCAATCAGGATCTCATAGACCTTGTCAAAAGCACATGGGGTGAAAAGTTTCCACTACACCATAACAATATTTTCCAATCTTTGCTAGGACTGACAAGAGTTTGTAAGTTCCTTGATATACTTTGACCTGTTGACTGACCCAGACTCAACACCAAATAATGCCATCTAAGGATATATTCACAAGTAGCAGATTTGTTGCAGAAATGTTTGCAACAGAAAACAGTTTTCATACTTTTGTAGTTACTGTGGCAACACTATGGTTTTCCCCAAGCCCCATTGAGATAAATGGGGCAATCATGGAGATTATTGCAAAAAATGTGTCGAATTCACTATAATTTTGCAATAAAATGCCTTTAACTCTATTCTCAAGTGTGCGACACCTGGCCGCTACAGTAATGAATACCCTTTCATTTAACATTGCGTTCACTCGATGGCTTCTATATTCACAGAAATGTATTTATACATCTAGTCTATTATATTTACCTCCCAGTAAAAATGATCTAGCGTATACGTTCTGCTGTTTTATTCAGACTCAAGTTACGGGTCATGAACACATTCTATTGTTAAGGTTTAAGGAAAGGCGTCTATAGTATGTAGACAGGCGATTATTTTATAATTGCCACTTTCTGCCTTTCATTGTCATTTTACAATCCAGCTGGAACAATTCACATTTGTTTCATAAACCAATGAGTGAGCTTTCAAGTGACAGCTGTAACGTACGAGTCCAGAACATTGGTTATGATCTGTCATTTTACCAAGTACCATTAAAATGAGCAATCATTGTCGAGAAAAAGCAGCGTACTGTAGTCGAAAGGACTGTGAAACGGCAGGTATGACATTTATTGCTGATTCAAGCAGAAAAAAGGTTCTTTGAACAGAACAACAAGCAGTAAATGCTAGGACTGCATGAGATAGATTTTTAGTTTTTTTTGTAAAGTAGCTATTTCTGATGTAGCAATCATAATCTACATCTACCGTGTAAATCTGTCTTGGTAAGGGTGCCGGAAATGAAGTTCTTGCTTTACTGAGATCCTGTTTTTGTACAGATGTTGGAATTGTTAACATGACTGGTGCATTGTGATAACTCAATTTATAGCATTGTAGCACACTGTAATCAAAGGAGGACATGTCACCAGGTTCATGCTGCCCGAATCATGGCAGCATTAACCTGGGACAGAAATGCCCATCCGGGCCCATATATGTTGAGATCTGAAATGCTTCAGAAAAAAAAACATACTTAGTAGTTTGACTCAGAGCTCAGCTGGAACAGAGCTGCGAGTCAAAGAGGTGGGCCATGTCGGGTTCTCCCGGCCTGCAGCTTGTTGACTTACATAGAGCTCTCTCCCTATACACAAACAGTGAGAAGATCTGTCAGTCTTGATGGCATTGACAGGGAGAGCCCACTGTGACCTGCCTCTTTGATTCAAGAGCTCTGTGGACTGAGCTACAAGTAAGGCCAGCTGCACCTGGCCGGATTAGAATTGTGGAATCCGGGGCGGGCGTCCACCTCTGGGTTCCGCAGCAAATACCTTGCTATGAAAAAGTGCTTTTTCCTACATATGAACAGAAATCAATTGCTTTTTTCCGCTCACAGAGGAAAAATCACAGCATGTTCTATTTTTGTGCATATTCTGCACAGACATTTTCCATTGATTTCAATGGAAGCTGTTCGACCCGCAGCCCTTCCACAATTAACATTGCGGAAAGGTAGCGGGACTCACATTATTGCCCAGTAGCGGCGTTGGGAAATCTGTACTGCCCATGTCTGACATCGAGCCGTCCGGACCATCCGCCGTAGAGGAGAAGATAAAGAAAGGCAGGTATGCAGGGTCGCCGGCCGGGCACAGGGTCGGAGTGCGATGCAGGATCCCGCTTTCAAAATCCGACCCAGTCGTGTGCAGCCGGCCTTAAAGGGGTTGTCTCGCGAAAGCAAGTGGGGTTATACACTTCTGTATGGCCATATTAATGCACTTTGTAATATACATCGTGCATTAAATATGAGGCATACAGAAGTTATTCACTTACCTGCTCCGTTGCTAGCGTCCCCGTCTCCATGGCTCCGTCTAATTTCGCTGGCTTCTTGCTTTTTTAGACGCGCTTGCGCTGTGCGGTCTTCTGCCTGGTGAATGGGGCCGCTCGTGCCGGAGAGCTGCTCACCGCGTCGTCATCGTAGCTCCGCCCCGTCACGTGTGCCAATTCCAGCCAATCAGGAGGCTGGAATCGGCAATGGAACGCAAGGAAGGAGAAGAAAATCCACGGTGCACCATGGGAGAAGACCCGCGGTGCACCGTGGGAGAAGACCAGCGGCGCCATCTTTAAAAGAAGAATAGAAGAAGCTGCAGAACGCTGATGCAGGTAAGTGCAATGTGCTTTTTAAAAACTAACCTATGCTTTCTTTCTTTGGGGTAAGTGGAAAATTTTTTTTTTTGCTTTCACCGCGAGACAACCCCTTTAAGCTTCTAAGTATGTTTTTTGCTGAAATGCTGTAGCGCTTCAGAAAAAAACATACCTGGGCCAAATGGGCATATCTGTGCTGGGTTCATATTACCCGTGGTATGGTTAGCATGAAAAGGCTGGCAGCTTTACTTTAAATTATAAAAAACACAAAGTCAGCACTTCCAACAACTTAATTTAAATGTACAGGTGCACTGAAACCAGGGCTGTCATAATAAGCAGCAAAACGTGGCAACAGCACTCATACACATCTAATATCTTAGATCATATTTTGATCAAAGTATGCGGGCCCATCTGCTAACAATCAGGAGACTATGCTTATGGATGGGTCCTAACAGTAATAGATACTTCTCTTTTTGAGAAGTATCAACGTTCATCTGACCGAACCCTAAATGTTATGCTAAACTTTGCTACACCTGTATGTATTGCCAGTCTAATCTCATTATTTTAAGGGGTGGTGTAAAGTACCTTTTTATAGGCACCATAGCATTCGTACAGTGGCCTGTGAGAATTATGCAAGAGTCATGCTTCCTTTCTCAACAGTAAGTGTTCTTCATCAGGGAAAGAGTTTTGAGATAGCATAAACCAATGCCAGAGACTGATTTGATTGTGTGTAGCACCAAGAGAAGGCACTATCACCAGAAGTGTAACTTAAAGCTCCTTGTGTCCAATGCAAATGTGTAACAGGGTGTCCTAACTAATTTTGCAACATTTATAATACCAGCCCCTCATATGAGGCAAAGAGACTTTCAGGTCCCCTGAGGCTCCAGGGCTAGGGTATGAGTGCAAGCTTTGAAACCCTATAAGTTACACCCTTTAACTATCATCATTTTAATGCTAAGATTTACTAGTTTTTAGAAAATATTGAGGATTCTTGAAGTACAAGTGTCACTTTACACTGCCTCCTACAGGCCATGGAAGACAGTGCACTTCACAAATGAAAACGCCGAACTACAGTGAATACAAGCCAGAGTTATGAATTAAAAAAAAATATATATATATATTATTGCGCACAACATAATAAACCAAGAATACTCAATTGATACATAGGATGGGCCCTTAAATCAAGGTGTGCAACCAACACTCAAGCACTGAGATGGAGTGTAGAGCAGGACATTACAGGAACCTTTTTAGGTTTATCGTAAAAATGGTTTTTGGCGCCTAATAAAGCTGTGAATAAATCGGATACATGCCCGTGTCTTTTGGTTTGTCTCACGGCTTGTTTATCCCAGTCGCCTGCTGAAAAATAAAATCTACATAACTTAAGATGACTAAACGTGGCATGTCCAGACTGCAGCAAAGACGAGATTTATGCCAGCCCAGCAATAAGAAGAGTAATTGTGTCAGTTTTAACTCCGCTCTTTTATAAAGAACATCCTAAAATATTGGCTGCCTGTGTTTAACAGCTTGTTCTATGGAGCTTGTGTTATAAAGCGGCGCGGCTATAAAATCGTTTAGTGACATCTGTTTCATCCAATGAATTACGTAAACTTGACCTTCATATAACAGTAAAAAATGCATCGCTGAATAGCCAATATATGTGGAAGGAAATAAACTTGCTATATTAGGAAGAGTGCTCACCGGTTTCCATAGGGAACAGTCACTCCGGCTACTGGACCAGTGTCACAGCCCAAGAAGAGAAAAGACACATAGCATGCAGTGGAAACCAGATTGACTAGCATCGCCATTCTAATTGCTCCCAGAGCAGATAGACTTAGTTTCTTCACAAGAAGTCCGCCAAGGAAGATGCCCAAGCATGCACATGGTATTGCTGTCATTCCTACAACAACACAAGACATTGTTATTATAAAGTCTCTAAAAGAGGTTTTCAAGTTTTATGTACATAAAGAATAAAGGGTTAATCTGATTTTTAAAACTTTTCTAAAGAAGCACCCCCCAAAAATATGAAACTTTGTCATACAGGGTATCTCTAAAGTAAATACCAACACTATACTACATTTATTACTCAGCCACCAGCATACATGAGAGGCTGTTTTCTGATTTCTATGATGCACAAGGATCCCAGGTTTTATCCACATTAGTTGGAAGGTGAATAGGTAGAATTACAGAATTTGGAGAACTGAGAGTCCCCACGCCACGATTGAGCACGAGCATGACTAACCAAAATGGAATGTCTTCTATACCATGTCTCTGCACAAACTGTACAGGCTCTTCTTATTTGGACCTTTCCCATCTACACATGCTGGAAAATTGGTAAATGATGATTCCAATGATTATGTCTACCAGCAGGTCAGTGCACCACCCTACTTTCACCTTCAAATTTGTTCCTACCTCAATTATGCTCTGCCTTATTAATGGATAGGAAGAGCATGGAGAAACAACCAAGCCTGACTTGTGGGTCCACCTCAAGGACAAAACTGTGCCATGCAACCTTGATGAATTGCGTGTAAGAATTCAGGAAGCCGTAGACACTGTGACATCAGACATGTTGGGAAGAGTCTGGAAGGAGTTTGATTACTGCATCAATGTTTGCCATGTCACCCACGGGGCTCACATTGAATAAATGTAATGTGAATTAAACTTGGGATCCTTTGTGCTTTATATAGGTCAAAAAACAACCTCTCTTGAATATTGCTTGCTCAGTAATAAATTTATTATAGTGGGACTTATATGATAAGTCACTTTGCAAGGAAGTAATTTTTCAACTTTGAAATCTAATTCACCTGACTTCTTGGATGCCCCAAAGAAAGAACTTATGGTTTCAAAACAGACCGGTGCTACAACAGTTGACTGTAACGAGTCACTGCATGTGTTAGAGGTGGACATAGACTGCATAGGGCCCCACTATAGAACTAGGTTTGGTTCTTCTGCTCCTCAACAGCCAATTAGCAAAAAGTAAGACCCTCACTATTCCTTGGTCAACAGGAATCTATAAGCAAGTCACAGGGCTAATAAGAAGTATGATCATTTTTTGGTCTGCCTTTTGCAAAGGCTGTGCATACGGTATCATACATTATGTACACCCTTCATATGAAATGACCAACAGTGACTTCTTAAACTACACCCACATACTAAGGTTTTGTCACACTTTTGTTTCATAAAATCCCAGTGCAGATCAAAAAAAAGCACCCGTTTTTAGGGTATGTTGCAGTTTTGGAAAACTTTGTGACATTTTTTTTTTACACTGAATTTATTGGAGAATCGGGTAAGAGGGTCCATTCTTCAGAGTTCTGAGTTCTTCTTCTGGGTTCCTGAGAGTGACAGTCACATGGGGGTACCTTCAACCCTCATGTGGTGAAGAATGCAGGAAGAAGAGAGGTTCCCTGAGAGTGTATGTTCCAGAGATGAGAGAGGAGTGAGCACAAATTAAAGAGAGATAGAGAGCGTGAGCAAGAAGCAGGTACCACTTCCAAGGCATAGTGCAGAGGTACTCTTTATTCATTTCTTTCCTATGTGGCCGTCCTGAAGTCTGGGATCGCCGCATAGAGGTACACCCATTTATTTGTCACATTCAGCCATCCTGAAGTCTGGGATCACCGGGTACTCTCAGGTCTGCAAATCATTGTCATTTGTGCCTTGTATACTAGAAGTTGTTCTAGTAAGGTTTTGCCAGGCCCTGACCATTCCCGGGGACCTGAGGTACATTACTTCTATCTGCAGCTCCATTTATTTACCGCTGAGGGTCATACCGGTGGGTAACAGAACGGTGGCGTCACCTGTGACATCTGCTATCCCTGTTCTTCAGTTTATTGGGCATCTCTATCCAAGGGGTGTCCAGAAGACGGCCAGCGCTGCCCTGGCCGAGGCTACATGCATCCCTCCGGGAAGGAGCGTGGTAAGTGCCACCGTGACAAGTCAACATCTTGCCCTCCCAGCTCCTCAACGTACGCTCTGTATCCAGGGTCACCCTACGGGACGCTGCAGTGCAATACCATACAGCCATTTGCATTCCATAATAAAATGTGGAAAAAACATTTAAAAAAGCATTTACAGTGCCATTACCTGCTCTTATGCAGTTACTGTACCTTTAATGTACTGGATTTACAGGCTTGTAGAATTGGGTCTACTGTAGTTATCTTAGCTTATACCAGTCCAGCATCTTCCATATATAACTTCTCTTTTCATTTTGCCTACACTCTAACTGATGGGCTGTCTACTTTATATTTCAGTATAACACTTACACAATGGATGAATGTTGAAATGAAATACCTAAGCAGCCAAATGACAAAGTGCACTGGAATATATCCAATTGACACCTCAACACTTCCCAATTGTTTTTCTAGATTAAGCAATATATAGATGAGAAAGGCAAAGTGGTGTCTTTATAGGTCCCTTAAATACACTGTTAAAATATGCAATAGAGTAGGGTCAATCACATAAATTAAGACAGGACCCTAGTATTATGCATTCATTCTGGCACTGAAGGTTCTTCAGAACCATAACATTATGTTACTAAGTTATTAAATACAATATATGACTATTAAGGATCAATGACAAAGTGCGCTAAAGAAAACTGAAGTCAATACGACATAAAGTACGCTTTGTCATTTTTTTTAGCGAGACTGAAAATTGCTTAGCAGTACAGGAGAGAAGAAGAAGAAGAGTCACTTTTAAAGGGGTTTTCAGGGCATTTACTCTTGATGACCTAACCTTAGGATAAGTCGTCAATAGCTGATCAGCGGGTTCTGCCACTCGGGATCCCCCATGAACTGATCAGTATAGGGGGGCTGAATGTCCATACAGATCCTAAAGAGAGGTCATCAATAGTAAATGCTCAGAAAACCCAGTTAATCATTAAATACCATCTTTTGTTGCACCATCTGCATAATTTTTACTAGGGTTATGACACTGTAGGGAATGCAGCTTGGCGCCAAGTTTTTGGCTAGTAACATCTTTTTTCTACCTCTTACCTAGCAGTTGATTAGCAGATGAGGTTGTCAGGTTGAACTGTTGTTCTAGATACTTTCCGAGGAATGCTGCAAAGCCAGCTACCACAGCAATCTCCATGCAAGCCGCAAGAACGATGCAGGTGAACACGGGGTTGGATAACAAGTGTTTTGTGACTTTCGGAATGACTGAAAGAAAAAAAAACATGTTTTGATTGCTTTTACAAATGTTAGAGGGTTGCTTGTTGTATAGATAACTGACAGAGGTTTCAATATAGCAAACATACATTTCAATAGTGAGAGTAATGTTAATTAAAGGATTTGTCTGCTTTGAACTATCCCTTTAAGTTAGTGTAAGGGGTTGCCTTCAAAGGTTAAGTTGTTACCATGTTGATGAGCTACGAAAAATACTGCATGCGCCAGAAATTGCACCAAATTTCAGCAAAGCAAAACTAAGCATGTCTCAAGGTCAGGGACTGATTGGTTGGGACCTCTTCAATAAAAAGGAATTTGCTGTGCCACAGGCAGAGCACAGGAACAATTGAGTAAGCTGAGGTGCTACAGTGTGCTGCCAGGACAGCCGCAGCAGAGGCCCACGGGAGGGCAGAGTAGGAGTGCAATGCAGCCAGGAGTGGCACTGCAGATTTAGAGTACCAGAGTCTGTAGAGAACACTAGGGCTGCAAGAGAGACTGTCCAAGAAGCTGCTGCTGAACTGGCTAGGTGACGCTGGGATCCAAGGAGAGGAATCGTGTGGAGGCCAAAAAGAGCTCAGGTTTGCACTGTAGAGCAACAGACAAAGACCAAGGAGGATATCGAGAAGTTCATTAGCACCAAGCTGTAAGTGAGGCTGGCCTCAGTAAAACCATCAGGTGTACACACCCTAAGGACATAATAGTGAGCCAGAAAGCCTGCTGCTAATAATGATAGAGACAGTAGTAAATCTTTTTACAGTTTTTAGCAATATCTGGGTTTGATCACTCAGATGGGAATTGAAAGAGTTATTCTAAAAGGAATTGAGCCTAAAAACTAGAGACATTAATGCTGGAGTTCCATTTTAATGTACTAGACAAACCATATATTACATTCCATTGTTGATATCTTTGAACTCATGGGACTAATCAGGCTTTGTTATTATTGATATTGTTATACTATTCGCAGGTGTTGATATTACATACTAAGGACAACTTATTATTGTCTTATCATGCATAAAGTAATATAAATCTTAGGATGTAGGTAGCCACGGTTAGCAATAGGTGATTCCAGTGCAGCAGTTTAATTACTAGATATTATAGTATTATTCATTTTCATTCCTTTGTTCATAAAAAAATATATTGTTTTGTTTTGTAACTCCTTTTGCTGCATTGTATCCTGAATCTGCATCGTGATACCACCACCCACTCTATTTCAAGGGCCCCTCAATGATAAGTCAATTACAGGGTCTCCTGCTGCTGGTGGTCCTGCAGTCAGCTGTAATTTGTGAGGAAACACAGCAGGATGTGTTCAATTCCTCACTGAAGTGTTCAGCTAAATAAACTCATTGAAATAAATGGATAATTCATGAACGGCTTAGATATGTACAAAGTACAGAAACCCTTGGCTACTGCTGCTTAAAAAACAAATGGCGCTGCTGCTTCAGCGGCCATGGCAAGCCCTACCCCTTTCCCTGATGTAGGTAGTGAAGCGATTGGAGTGTCATCAGTCCAGAAGATTGTGCAACAGTAGGAAATACTACTGGTCCTCTTGGTGACACGCCCAGTGTGTCGAGAGTTACATCATCATGAGGAGGGGTCTGATATATAGAATGAAGTAAGAGCCATCTTTGGGAAGTCAGCACAGTTTATGCTGCATGAGCAGTGGCATTCCTCTGCTGGGGGTATGGTGAAGGGCATCTGCAAAGGCTAGGTTGGGGGTTCAATTGTAAGGGCAAGGTTCAGCAGTTGTTGTGGCAGGTGAATGTGCAGAACAGCCTAGAAGGTGCCATGTGATTATCCTGGAGTCCAGAAGAAGAATACTAACACATTTACTGCCACTGCATCAACAGGAGTTAGTACTGTCTGTACTTTAGCCTCTACTGCTCTGGAACTGCAGAATGGGTAATGCACAGGAAACCCTGAGAAAAAACAGCCAACTTTAATAACCACTGTAACAGGGAGGTTTCTCTAAAGACTAACCACCAAAATCAGAGACTGCTTTTGTATATAATTGATCCCTTGTGTCTACCAATGGACTGTGATGTGGTGCCTCTTGTGCTGTAAGGCCCGTTGAACCCTGAGTTTGGATGCGTGCATCCACCTGCTTACTGTTGCAGCATATTATCACTCACCTGTCTGTAACAGACATGCCAAGTTCTTCATACTAAGACACTTTTTATAGATGAGGGTTCTGAAGTGGGTAACCCCTCTATTAGCTCATTCTTTCCTAACAGAAGTTAAACATTCTTTTACTAGACAGCCTCTTGAAGGCATTACCTCATGAACCCTTTTGTTATAAAGCTTTCCACATCCACCAAAATGTAGAATATATGTAGCAAACCTTAAATGAAGGATACTATGGAGATCCCGAAAATGTGACCTATTGCGGGGTTTGAGGACTGAAATTGAAAAACACTGTTCTAATATACTGACAAGTGGAGAATTGCATGATTAATTTGATTTTGCACCTGAAAAACTATAGATGACACCGTATATGTGCAGCGTCTTCTCTGACTAGCCGGTGATTATTGGATATCCTGCTCACTGGCGGGGAACACTCTGCAGCACCGGTGATGCAGTAAGAAGAGACATAGTAAATGCGTGTCCATTGTGAAAGATATTCTGAATGGCTAGGTAAATTAAAAGTTGACTGCATTTAACCAAAAGTTCTAACCTCAGGGAAGGAAAGGATGTGGTAGTGATGGGGTTCTGGGAGGGGAGTAAGTGAATAGTTAACATACAGTGCATCCATGGGCAAGAATGCTTATAGTAGGAATCAATGTCTCCGTACATATTCCATTCACATGACTTCCCCTGCAACTAAGATCAACATAATTATATTAGAAATGTAGTTTCTCCTTGTGGAGACTGCCTAGTAGGCATAAGGAGACTTAAAGGACCATGCAATGCTCCTCTGGGAAATTTGGTATGCCTACCTTTTAAAAGGTGGAGCTGCAGAGACATTGTACCACCTTCTATTTGCATACCTAATTTCTCAGAAGAGCATTGCATGGCCTTTTAAGTCTCCTCACACCTACTAGGCAGTCTCCACAAGGAAATTGTGTACCCTTCCTGACCCACATCATAGGCCTCTCACCCAAAAAATTATTGCACACTGAGAAGTCAAAACTGGGAAACAGCCTGTCTGTACATGGTTATCTTTACCTTCTGGAGAAGACTCTGGTTTTACCCTGTTAAAAGGTCGAACATTGACTTGTAGGAAAGCTACCTTCTCATAGGTGGTGCTGCCAAGCATTATACCATCTACCATTTACATTAGAAATGTGTACATATCCCTGCATGCAGCTATAGCTCATCGGGTAAATGTCAGCAAACGTGCCAATTTCTTCCCCAGCGCTAGATATCGCGAGAAAGGAGGATCGAGCATGGTAGATCCACACTACAGGTCAATGAACATTTCATCCACTTTGCTCCTATTATAGCCAACTGCAGATTTTTTGTGTGTATCGAGGCCCTGAAGTTCCACTACAGTATTTTTAACATTCTGATGACATAATATCTCTTCTGATTTCTTTCAATAGCCGTGTCCTCAGGTGTCCATTGGGTAGATTTAAATTACCGACTATATTGAAGACTTTTCCCCTGGCATGGGGTCTGAAAAGCAGATCTATTATAACAAATGTTTTATAAAACAGTTTTAATTGAGGTTTGTAATACGTCAAATTACTAATAACATAAGAAAGCTTCAGGGAAAATGTAACCAATTTATTACATAATAATCCTCCGCTCTGCACACAAGAACTCAGGAGGGCACAGAGTCTTCTAAACTCTTAATCAACAAACTGGATGCTCCCTAACATTAAGTAGGAATAATGTATATACACGTGGCTAATTACAATGGCCTATGAAACAAAACATTCAACAGTAATCTGTAGTAAGAAATGATAAAAGAAAAAAACGGTACCCTTTGGACAGATAAAAACCTAAAAAAAGAAGCAATTAAAGCCAACCGATTTGCTCCTTAAATAATTCACAGACATAATGAGGTGTAATTATGTAAAATCTGGACTTTTATTTTAACCTGATGGACTGTATTGTGTTTAATTCTATGAAAGCAGCTATATCCAGACCCAAAAGGTCTACCATCAGTAACAACACAATGGGCCTATTAAAGAGTTACCGTGTTAGCGCTCGCTGCTACTACATATTGTTTTCAGATCACCAAACCCTCAAACATTATTTTTTACTTTAAAGCTAATTGGATCCAACGTTCTGTGCTTGATTAATTTCTTAGTATTGTTATAACGGTCCGTTTATATTGTTATAGTGGTCAGTAGATATCGTTATAGTCAGCAAATCCCCTGCATAGACAAATGATAATATTTGGACTGCCTACAGCCACCACTAGGGCATGCTTATTGCTTTATCATTGTGTTCAATGTAGGGGGCCATCAACGTTAAAGGTTGTCCAGGAATGTCACAAAAATGGCAGTCATCCATGTATCCTATGGTATGCCATCCTAGGATGAGTGAATGCATGTGTAGACTATAGGAAGAAGTAGGCCAGACATGTGGGTCAGAGCCTAACACAGTGCTATTTAAAATTCTGTAGTGATAGGCTCCACCCCCACTCATGGCACCGCCTCCTTTCCCCTTTGGTCTAAACATGCATTCTCCAAACCTGTTATGGCTTTTCACAGACTACATGGATGTCAGTAATTTTGTAGCACTCATGGACAACTTTTTAAAAATTAGTCTAGCAAGTACAGACTACCTATATCTATTCTAGCTAATAAGACTTTTGTTGATATCGAGCACTAGTACTACTTTAGACACAAATGTCCACTTTTGAGCAAGGTTTTCTCCAATAATCTACAGATGTGTCCACACTAGAGATGAGCGAGCATACTCGCTAAGGGTAATTACTCGAGTGAGCATTGCCCTTAGCGAGTACCTGCCCGCTCGGAAAAAAAACATTCGGCTGCCGGCGCGGGGCAGCAGTGAGTCGCGGGAGTGAGCAGGAGGGAACGAGGGGGAGAGAGGGAGAGAGACATCTCCCCTCCGTTCCCCCCTCGCGCTCTCCCTCGCCGCTCCCCTCCCCCCGTCAGCAGCCGAATCTTTTCTTCCAAGCGGGCAGGTACTCGCTAAGGGCAATGTTCGCTCGAGTAATTACCCCTTAGCGAGTATACTCGCTCATCTCCAGTCCACACTTTTCTTGCTACAACTTTGGTTAACGATTTCAATTTTTCATGATATAAGTGCAACACAATATGATGGCATGCTAGAAAAGCCTTCCGCAGACTGCCAACCACAAACCAACCACTGGGGGGCCGCATATAGGAATATATATAGAGTAATTATCTCCCGACAGAGCAACACAAATTAGTGTTTTTGTTTTCAAAGGTGGTCATTTCATGCCACTCAACTAAGGATATGTCAAACCAAGAGGAAAGCTACAGAAGGTCACATCTGCATTTAGATGTGATGCACACAGTGGTGGCCAATGCTCTGGTGAAATTGTACTGATTATGTTTTTGGAGGAATCTGACACACAGTAACTATTTTATAGACTACATGATCTTCTATCCTTTGCCGAATTAAATAAATCTTTGTACAGAACCACTGTATATAATGTGGTTTCCATAGCATATATTAACCCTTGTAGACACTGAAGTCTAATTGTGCACATAAATTAGTGAGTGGTTACTTTAAACAAGAAATTTAGTTAGTGGAGTCTATATCAAATTTTCTACATCGGCAAACATCGTAATTATTTTAATGATTACACAGCTTGATCTGGAAGTCATCTTAATGTACAATCGCACGACTTTGTCTTAATACGCAGTGACTAATTGCGCAAAGAATTAAATGTGGTAATCTATCTGTTTAACGTTTATCTTAGTGAAGTGACAGTAAGATTTTTGTAGCATCTGCACAGCATGGTAAAATGTGAGATGAAGCAGATTGCCTTAATAGAGTCATTGCACTTAGTATAATAAGAACACTGCAATGGTGAACACGTGGAGAGAGAGAAAACAAAGCAAATGTGCTTATAATATATAAGAAAATCATCATGAATGAATACATCTATATTCTTCAAAGTTCAAAATGGGGCTGGCCAATGAATGACAACCTTAAAGGGGTTCTGTCTTTAAAAAAAATAATTCTTTACTCACCTATTCCTCCCCACGCAGCCTTCTTACTTCTTCTTCTCCCCGACGATCATCTCCTGTCTCCTGCAGTCCCCCAGGTCACGTCACCTCCAGCTGGCTGGTTCTTCTGCTTCCTGTGACGAAGCGTACATTCACAGGCAGTCTCCTTCCTGCCCGGCAATGTACGTTACGCCACTAGTTCACAGCCAGGCAGGGAGTGTGGTGCTATTGCAGAGACTGTGCATACCCGCTGTCTCTGCAATAGATCAACATTTCTTCCTAACCAGTGAACAGGGACGTAACCTTCACTGACCTGCAGGAAGAAGAATGCGAGGAATGCTGGCTTCATAACAAGAAGAAGAGGATCTGGATGGCTGACTCACTGAGCTGACCCAGGGGACTGGAGAAGATTAGTGAAGAGTAGATGCGGTAAGGAGTCTGTCTGGGGAGGAATAGGTGACTATAGAAATGTTTTTTTTTTTTTAATGACAAAACCCTTTTTACCTATCTTAAAGAGTGTGTATATATATATATATATATTGTTGAAGTGTGATACACAGCCTGCGAGGGGCTGAAGAATAGGTAGACTAACTGCTAATTAGCTGGGACAGCTGTAAGGGTGTGGTTAAAGGAGTTAAAACCCCTAGCCACACTGCTGCTTGGAGCTAATCCATGGAAGAGACAGCTCAGGAGGATCTGATGTGGACAAAGCAGTGGGAATACCACGAGTCTCACAGGGGAGGGCGCCCCCTAGTCTGACACCCTGGTTAAATATGGTATCATGTACATTGCTGTTATGTGTTGTAGCGCTAGGCCACTGTATTAGAGAGAACTGTAAGCCAATGTGAGTTTATATTTGATTTCAATGAATTTGGTAATGTATTCTACTTGACCGCAGAGGAATATTCTTATGTGAACTCTGTACAACACTTTTAAGCAAGTGGTATATGGATTGCACTACCTGTGTACGGGAAAGCCAACCACTCCAGAGACAGGCACAGCTGTATGGTGCAGCACAGCCGCTAGACAAAGTCAGCTCATTAAATGCATTGCAGTTCATACATGGTGTATGGTGTATCCAGGTGTATGGATTTCACATAGGAATAGCCCTATGCAGTCCAGTAGAGAACCTTGCAGCAGCTGTTTTAGAGGCAAAATACCTTTAATAGGACACATTACAAAATTAACTGAAATCAAATATAAAGATGAAACATAAAATGAAAAGTACAGCTGCTCTACAGAACACAAAGCAGAACTATATACATAGCAAGTCAGCCTTTTGAATTGATCTCTATAAGGCGGCATCTTGCTACAGTACATTAAGAACCTTCAAGATGTACATCATTTGATGAGATAAAAGAACGTCCTTGATGCCTGTTATCGTACAAAGGTTGCCTCTTACTACAAATGGCATATTGACTAATGAACAACATGAAAGATAAGTATTAGATATGAAAGAAGATGTGTCTTTAGATACAGCTCATATAATTGAGCATACTGTACGTAAAGTCAAATATTCTAATAAACGTGAAGTTCCAGAGCAGATCTGGCATTAAATAGCACACAAAATAGCTCAAGATGCTGCACAATTTTGGCCAGTACAATACCGGAGGGCATACCAGAAAACAGATGAACCCCATTATAGTGAATGGGGTCCATCTGCAGCCATTCAGGTGTAGCAGATGCTGGATTCAGCACTTCTGTTCCTTCCATTGTCTGGCTCATAGAAAGGAGTCAAAGAAAGGAAAATAAAAGTACTGATATTGACAGCTTCAGACCAGAAACTACAGCTTCTTAAAAGAAAGCAGCTCTAAGTCTTCTCTTCTTCTCTTCCATTTTTAACTGTCAGATGTAGACAGGAAGAAGTTTAGCCAAGGAGGCATGGCTTAACTTGGTCTTCTATAAGACTGAGCAATGATGGAGGATTCTACTGCAGTCATTGCTTTAAAGCCAGACACCAGTCTGTAGGAAGGAGGAAGAGGGAATCACTGTTCTCCTCGGGCAAATATTAAAGATATCTTTACATGTCTCTCACAGTTTGGATTACAATATTAGACACTCATCTTCAGCTAAAACAGTCAATCTAAGCTTTCTCTATAGCAGTCGATGGGGCAGCACTCCAGACTAAAAAAGTATCAGCTGATTTCGACTCAAACTCCATACCAATGGTGCAGATTTTGACTCTCTTTTGGATGTGAAGATGCTGCAGAATTTGCCACAGAGTACTCTGCTGTGGAAACTCTGCAGCACTGACCATACCTTTAGGGTGCCTTCACATGTAGCTGATTTGATGCAGATTTTCCACAGCTCAAAAAAATCCCTAGCAAATCTGCATCAAAATTCACACCATTTCATGTGGATTTTGTTGCGGATCCACACCAGATTTCCCCTTTTCAATTTGAATTTAACTGAAGGGGTGAAATTAGCTGTGGATCCGCACCAAAATCTGGGACAAAGTCTTCACAGAACTGTGCACCTTTTTCTCACGGACTTGCTGTGGATTTTATCAACTATATAAAATCTGCTGCAAATAAGTTACACGTGAATCCACAATAATACAGTATATATATCAATAGTATCATACAAGGGACAGGTGATGTCACTGCAGGGCTCTCTGAAATGGCACACACTATCGCTGGTGGCCACTTACATTGTCTTGGGTGTGCAGGTTCATTGTCGTCTCTGAGCCCGGAGGCGGTACTCAGTGTGCTCCTCATTGTGTACTAAGGCATCTGCTATGTGATCCTCAAGGATGTCTTGTCTACAGACCAGCATTGACTCTCAAGCTGAATGAAGCTAAGACAAGGGGACGGAGAAAGCTGGATGCGGGAAGAAGGCAGTGGTATTTGATCACAGACTAGTTTCCTTCAGGTACAGTCAGTGTTGAGTTAGTTGCATATGGCAAGAAAATCTAAATTCTTGTCACCATATGCAAATTCCGAGGTGCATTGATGACCATTTTGGTCACCATCCGGAGCCCTGGGGATCTTAGCCTCTGGATGACTGCTGATCAAAACATCTGACATCTCACTATGCCATGCCAAAAGATTTATGAGTAGCTACTCTTTAAGTGTTTCCAATCCTTTATAAACACATATGAATAAAAATGATATAAAGTTGGGGGGCGTGGCCTGTCCGTGAGAGAAGATGGAGGTGTAATCCCGGAGCTCCGTCCAAGAAGCCACCTTACCGCTACTTTACAGCACTTCCCGGAGACTTCTCCAACGCAGAACGTGACCTTCTGTCTCCCCTGCTTCCGCTGCATACAGCGATGCCTCGCCGCGGACCTTCCCGCTCCCAGCCACGGAGACTTGAGGAGTTCTTCTCAGCGCCGGAGGGGCCGAGCGCTCGTCGGAGGGAAACCCCGAGCAGCGTTGCCGCACGGTCGGAGGAAGAAGAGAGTGACAGCGCGCCTCCCGATACCGCTGCAGGATCCTCTTCAAACCAAGCTGCAGATGGAGGGGTGAGTGCCAAATCTACCCCCACGCACCATACACAGCCAGGGGGGAAACGCCAGAATATGCACTCACACACAACATCCCCCAAGATGGCGCCCTCTTCATCCCCTCGTGGTGGGGGCTCCCCCTCCCCCTCTGACAGTCCCTTGAAACAGAAACCCAGGAACGGTGTTTTAAGCTCTTCATGTCTCCAAGTTCCACATATGGGAGAATGTATTAAATCTTTCCCATCCACTACTCAGCCTGCGTCTGAGATATTTATAAAGGACATGATTACAGCCCTGAGCGACTCTATATATACCAGTTTCTCTTCGCTCAACTCTTCTCTCACAGCCACAATAGAGGCAATTGGCGAACGTGTGGCCCACACGGAAAAGAAAATGGGCGAATTCACACAATCCCATAATTCTCTCATAGACGCCCACTACGATCTAGCGGATGAAGTTTCCCAACTTAAATCAAAAATTGCGGATCTTGAAGATAGAAATAGGCGAAATAATATAAAGTTTCGTGGCATTCCAGAGTCTATCACAACGCCTGAAATTGCTAAATACCTAAACCAACTTATGCGTACACTTCTTCCAGAGGCTTCCCCACAAGATCTAATAGTCGACAGAGCGCACAGACTTCCCAGACCCAAATTTATTGCTGAATCAACCCCAAGGGACATAATAGCAAGAATTCATTTTTACCAGACCAAAGATGCGCTTATGGCGGCGGCCCGGAAAGTGAATCAACTTCCATCTCCTTATTCAAACATACGTTTGTACGCAGACCTTTCCCAAGCCACTATGTCTGAAAGGAAAAAATTTGCAGAAATAACGACAACTCTGAGACAAGCTAGCATTCCTTATAGATGGGGATTTCCTACCAAAATCCTAATTCGAAAAGATGATACCACTCATGTTTTACTTAAACCAGAGGATGCTGCTCATCTCTTCAAATTGTGGGGAATTGACCGGCTGGCTACTCCTCGCCCTCAACGGGCCCCCAAAACCCCAAGAAACAACCATACGAAGAGACGCAGAAATGAACCCCAACTCCGGGGTTGGATCCCAATAACACCGACCGAATAGGTGGCTTCGGAAGCTCCGTCCCAGGCGAACTTTCCGTCCCCCCCCCCCTTCATAGAAGAAACAGGACTGGCAACTTGTCAATCCCCTAGTTTCTCTCTCTTTTTGTTAACAGTTTACCTAAACTTTCTTCGCTATAAGTGTTTAAGCCTACTTTCGCACCTGGTTTGGAACCCAACTATTAGGAACCCACTGGGTACGAAAAAGTTTGTATCGATATCTGTTTTGTTGCATAGCTTTATTCAAGCCTTATCAATTTAGTCTCCCTTTATCTACATTATTCCACATATCCAAACATCTAAAGTGAGATATTAAAATGTCAATCAAAATATTATCCCTGAACACCAATGGGTTGAATTCACCATACAAAAGGTCCTCTCTCTGGAAAGAAGCCTTGAAATCTAAGGCGGATATCTTATGTGTGCAAGAAACCCATTTCGCAGCCTCTGCCACCCCAAAGTTTGCCCACAAACATTTTCCAAAAATTTTTCTTGCCTCCTCGCCTAAAAAGCAAGCTGGTGTTTTAATAGCAATTAGAGATTCAATACAATTTGATATTATATATCAAGAGACAGACCCCAAAGGTAGATATCTGTTTTTAACAGGCCATATAAACCAAAAGCCTTTTACACTTGTAAACTTGTATGCCCCAAACAAAGGGCAAATACGCTTCTTAAACAAAACCATCAAAAAAATCAGGAAATGCGAGATTGGCGACCTCATTGTGTGTGGTGACTTTAATGCGGTGCCTGACAAACTTCTGGACTCCACAAGAGGGCCCCTGAGATCGACCCCTTCTATTTCACCCTGGCTGCACAAAGAAGCACTACATGACTCCTTTAGATGTCTGAACGCTTCCTCAAAGGAATTCTCCTTTTATTCTCCCAGATACAGGTCTTTCTCGAGAATAGACCTAATTCTAGCAAACAGATCCGCCCTGTCTCAAATTACCTCAGCCCAAATAGGCAAAGCTACGTGGTCAGATCACGCGCGAGTTGAGATCTCTATCTCCATGACAGAGAAGTCACAAACACCAAAAAACTGGAGAAATAATGTTTTTCTTCTAAAGCTACCCAAATATACCAATATTATCTCGTCTGCTCTGGAAGAATATTTTAAAATTAACAACATCCCTGAAACTTCCCCTCTGACCATCTGGAACGCCCACAAGGCATTCATCAGGGGAGTACTCATTAAAATAAGTTCCCAACATAAAAAAGAAAAAACTCGAAACATCAACAATTTGATTGACCAAATTGCTTTCACAGAATCTAAGATATTAAAAGAACCCTCGGAGTCTCTTCATAAAGAGCTGTTCAATTTAAGACAAAAATTGAGGACTAACTTAATGGATAACTATGATAGAGAGTTGAGATCTTCACGAGCTACATTTTACGCATCCAATAACAAACCCTCACGCCTAATGGCCAAAATGGCCAAAAAACAGATACAAAAAACTAAAATTCCTTATGTCCTTGACCCAAGAAATCCATCAGTTAAAATATCCCATCCCTCCCAAATTATAGACTCCTTTCGTCAATACTATGAAGAGTTATACAACTTGAAGGATGACAAAAATACCCCGCAACCCTCTACTCACTCCATAAAAAATTTCTTAAAGGACATCAACCTTCCATCTCTTTCTCAAGACCAATTAAAGTCTTTAAACTCCCCGATACTTTCCTCGGAGATCATAAAAACTATTAAAACTTTAAAACCTCAAAAAGCCCCTGGACCTGACGGGTTCTCTAATGACTACTATAAAATATTTCCCAATATACTGGCACCTCACCTGTCCCAAGCTTTTAACCAAGGAATTGCAGATGGCTCTTTCCCCAAAGAAACTCTGGAAGCTACAATCGTAACTATCCCTAAAGCAGGCAAAGCTCCTAATACCCCCTCCAATTTCAGACCCATCTCCCTATTAAACTGCGACATCAAGATTTACTCAAAAACCCTAGCACAGAGACTTCTAGACATTTTACCACACATAATACATTCCGACCAGGTGGGATTTACGAGGGGTAGGCAAGCATCTGACGCGACCAGAAGAATCTTAAATCTTCTCTACAAACTTGAACGAGACAAAAACCCAGCAGTGTTGGTTACGCTTGATGCTGAAAAAGCATTTGACCGACTGCATTGGGAATATGCATTTGCCACTCTCAGTAAATTCGGATTTTCAGGCAACATCTTTAAAGCAATCAAAGCCCTCTACACTAATCCTTCGGCAAAAGTCTTAGTTGACGGTAAGCTTTCCAACTCTTTCCCTATAACAAATGGCACGCGGCAGGGATGCCCACTTTCACCATTGTTGTTCACAATAATAATGGAGCCCCTAGCTGAAAAAATAAGAAGAGACCCGGACATCTATGGCATCCCTGCAGCGCATAGACAACACAAAGTCAGTCTATTTGCCGACGATGTTCTTCTAATTCTGACGAAACCTCTCCCCTCACTGAGAGCCACCCAAAATATCTTGTCACAATTCACGGAAACATCTTACTACAAACTGAACTCCAACAAATCCCAAATCCTTGGAATACACCTTAAAGAAAGGCTAAAGGAAGATATACAAAGAGAATTCCCATTTCAATGGCAGAAAAACACCATTCCCTACTTAGGAATAAATCTCTCGTTTCCTACCTCTGATTTAATATCAGCTAACTATCCCCAACTTCTCGCAGATATTCAAAAAGACCTTGACAACCTCCAAACCCACCGTCTGTCGTGGCTAGGTAGAGTCACCTTATATAAAATGATAATATTACCAAAAATCCTCCACTATTTCCGTACAATCCCTGTGCCAATTCCAAAACAGACCTTAACGAGCTTCCAGACACAATTATCTAAATTTATATGGCAAAATAAAAGACCCAGAATAGCATTATCTATTTTAGCACTAAACAGATGCCAAGGGGGTCTGGGCCTTCCCAACTTAGAATCATACTACAAATCCACCATATTAAGCCAATTACTTCCCTGGGCACGACACAATTCAAAACTTAACTGGCCATCATTAGAATTGGAACTCAATAAGCAAAAACCACTAAAGACTCTGTTAATTGCTTCCACTATCCGCACCTATCTACCCTCTCTAACGAAATTCCTGAAGTCTATACCCAACGAAAGCTTCGATAGAGGCGTGGAATGATCTAACACAAAAAGATACTCAAAATTCACATAATACCCCTTTAAAGATACCATTGGAAACGCTGGAATACTTTATTCCTAATCTACAACTGAAGTCATGGTCAAAAAACAATGTAAACCTTATCTCTGATCTCTACACAAGAAACACCCTTCACACTTTCAACTCGTTGAAGACTTTGTACAATATACCAAGTAATGAGGCTTTCAAATTCGCCCAAGTGGCCTCCTTTCTACATACCTACAACCTTCAAGACCTTAGAGTACCTGAAATAACTCTCTCTTTCCTAAACTCCAACATTAAAAAGTTCTCTACTAGGCTATTTTACGACATTTTTTCGGGAAATCTGAAAGCCCCTGGAAAGTGTCATCTTATTAATTGGGGGAAAGACCTAAACCAAAACGTTCCCATTACTAAATGGCTCCAAGCTTTTAAATGGGCAGGTCAAGCTTCACAAGGAGCTGCCTTGATTGAAACCCATATAAAGACTCTGACACGTTGGTATTACACCCCAACGATTCTGAACAGCAGAGGTCTTTCAACTGACAACCTTTGCTGGAGAGGCTGCGGAATTGCTGGATCTATGATGCATATCTTTTGGTCATGCTCACGTCTACGCTCTTTCTGGGCAGACACCTATTTCCTCATCAACAAAATATCCGGCATCAAGCTACCCTTCTCTCCAAATCTAGCTCTGCTACTACTTGACCCTGGTAGTATCCACTTCCCATTGAAAAAGCTTATTGGTCATATTTTACTAGCTGCCAAAAATCTAATTGCTAGAAAATGGAAGTCCAACACTATCCCAAATATACAAGAACTGACCCAAGTTATATCTGAACATAGTATCTTTGAAAGGATTATAGCTCTTCGCAACAACAATATCTCACAATATTACGATATGTGGAATCCATGGTTGAAAATCTTCCCCGGTTAACTGTAAATTCTCATTAGATAAGCAAATTAGGCAGACCTTGTTTAGGTCTTAACTCAAGGCTTATCACTTTGTTAGTACGTGTCAGTTCCGCTCTTCCCCCCCTACCTTTCCTATCCTCCTCTCCTCTCCCCCCCCCTCACATAACCCCCTCCCCCTCTCACCCTTCTCCTCCCTTTTCTCCCTAACCCCCTCTTCCCATTTAAAGAAATAAAGATGTGTGCTTTATTTTCTAACTGTTGAACATACCAGATATATAATGCCGCCTTTTACAAGAGAACCTAATGTTAGTAAAGTTGTTACTGGAAATGTTTATATTTGAATATACATAATAGATATATAACGTGATTGTTTATATTTGCACATATCCAATAAAAAATTATTGCTTTAAAAAAAAAAAAATGATATACAGTTAGTCCCCGACTTGCGAACAGGTTCCGTTCCGGGAGCCCGTTCGCAAGTCCGTTTTGTTCGCAAGTCGAACAAATGGTTGTATGGAGGGGATCGCGGGCGGATCCCGCTCCATACAACGTCAGGTGCCGGCTGTTCTTACAGCGGGCACCCGGCGGCAGCAGTTCCGACGAGCCGTGGCGCTTGTCGGAACTGTTAACACTTTAAATACCGCTCTGACAGCGGTATTTAAAGTGTTAACAGTTCTGACGAGCGGCGCGGCTCGTCGGAACTGCGGCCGCCGGGTGCCCGCTGTAAGAAACAGCCGGCACCCGACGTTCAGGGGGCCCGTACAGCGTCCCATGATGAGATCGCAGGACGCTGTGTAGTTGCTAGGCAGCCGGGGACCTCTTGAAATGCCCCAGGGCTGCCTATGCAGAGTGCCTATCAAGCGCACGGCTTGCTAGGCGCTCTGCATAGACAGCCCTAGGGCCTTTCAGAAGGCCCCCGGTTGCCCAGCAACCGCGATGTGACCGGACAGGCTTCTATCAGGCTTGATAGAAGCCTGTCCGGTCCCTGCACAGTATGATGTAATGCCATAGCATTACATCATACTGTGCAGGACAGATAGTTCGTATCTAGCGAAATTCGTAAGTCGAATGTTCGCAAGTCGGGGACTATCTGTACATTATCTGTCATGTTCATTCCTCTGATGTAGACTTTGCACAAGGAAGTCCCAGGTCACATCATTGAGTAATCTCTAATAGCAACCATTGACAGTTTGCAGATTGTATAACCAAAGTATGATGTAGTGGCCCATTACTTTATTCTGGTCCCCTCCATAAATGTTATACATGTTTGTCTTATGTTGATGCACTGTGCAATGAATGTATCACGTCTGTCATGACATGTGGTATGGGAGAAGGTATAAGTGTGAGTGCTTGAAAGCGGGAAAGGAGTTCCATCTTCCGGAGCAGTGGGTCTTCCATCTTGTCTGCCACCTGAGTTGCACCTAACACAGAGCCACATGAAGGCACCTTCAGACTTCCTGTGGTGAAGATGGAAGAGGAGGAAAGATTTTCTGTGCTGCTTGTGGACTGAATGTAAACGGAGTAAGCCCACAAAAGTGAGAGAGCATTTGTAAGTAACCACAGTTTTCTCTCAAGGCAAGTGCAGAGGTACTACTTAATCCTCTGATTTTTTTTTACACGGCCATCTGAGGTCTGGATCACCACGTAGAGGTACACCCTTTATTTGTCACACCCACTCATCTCCAAGTCGGGGTGGAGGAACTGCAATATAATAATCTCTGTTCACACATGTGCGCCTTTGAGCTTATGAGAGCCGTGTGGAGGTACTATGTTCTGAAGTCATTTGCCTGCACTGTAAAGTCCAAAAATTGAACTGCCTTGTATTATCTGTTTTCAAGTTTTCAAGTAAGATTTTGCCAGACCCTAATTATTCCTAGAGGCCAGTGGTATTTGGAACTGTCTGTGACTGAATTTATTATCCACTGAGGGTCATACCGGTGTGTGTAGGAATGGTGGCATCACGTGTGCCAACTACAACCCCTGTTCTCCTGTTCAGTGGGCATTTCCCTATCCTAGGGGTGTACCAGGTGGCCTGCAGTGATACTCTGGCCTTGGCTGCGTGTGTCCCTCCGGGAAGGAGCCTGGTAAGTGCCGCTGTGACAAGCCAACACTTCACCCTCCCAGCTCCCCACATATGTCAGATGTCCGGGGTCTCCCTATGGGATGCTGCAATGATATCCAAATAAACAAAAGCATGGTCATACAAATCTGATGTCTGGCCTATCAGTATTCATGCACCACAATGAGACTGCTATGGCTCAGGGCAGGGAGCAGTCAAATGGTAGGAAACTGTCCGGCATATTGTACACACTAAATGATACAGACTGCAGAACGAGGCTACAGAAGAGCTGCTGTGCTTGTCCAAACAATGAAGAGAGACCCTTCATTGTGCTAATCATTGAATATCTGGACCACCGCCCAAAGTCCAGGAGTTCCATTTCAAAGATGTTGCAAAATGACAGGTAGAGCAGCAACATAAAGCAAAAGTGTGAAAAATACTAACAAAAATAATTATAGTGAACCCTTCCAAATCTGTAGTAAATAATATTTATGTGTTATCATAATTATCAAGATTTTTAAAATAGACAAATAATCCAAATGAAGTAAAAAAAAAGTAAAATAAACACACTCCAATACTGGGCACAACATAAGCAGGGAAAATAACTAAGTAAAGTTTAAAAACAAAACTCACATAGTTAAACCTACAGTAGTATGTGAATACATATATTATAAATAACACAAATAGGAACCGTGGCGCAGTGTAATAATGTACAGTAGAAAATCCTGAGATTACAGGCAGCAACAATATTAACCCTTTCCAATCCACTGTCTGACGTCTGAAGACATTATGATTTCAGGCTGTGCAGCTCCGATGTTGGAAGACGTCCGTCGGGGTTCTCTTACTGTATATTGCCAGCCTCTCTGCTGTCGGAGCCTATCCAACGTGTCACCTCATGCAGTACTGGCTTTAGTCAGCATATAGCGCCGTTGTATAATAGCAGAAAAAGAGTAAGCCCCCTAGGAAAACCAGGATACAAACTGGATTGGAAAGGGTTAAAAATAGCGGAGACTCATGAAATTCCAGTATAGAAGGTACTCAGATTGAGACATAAGAACATCAGAGGGAAGGAATACAAAGCAACTCTGAAGACAGAGAAAGAGGGAAAGGAGAAAGAAAAAAAACATGGATATTTACAAAATAGCTAATAAAGTGTCGGAAGACCGAAACATTATCCAAGGTGTTCACTATGAAAAGACACAACACTGAGGGTTTGTGCCCTCAGCCATTAGTTCTTCCATATGCATAATGTTATTTAGCTAAACCCATTCACACATAGAGAGAACTGCGGTAGATCTCCAATGTTGAGGAACCGCAGCCAAAGAATCTGAAGACAGCGATAGCAAAGCCAAGAAGAGCGCATTGGACACCTTATGACTGCAAACCATACGATGTGTTTCCAGGATGCAGTCCCAAAAATCATGGCTCAAGGGGCATTCCCACCAAATATATATAAGAGTCTCTCTCTCCACATTACAGCGATACCAATGAGAGAGTATTTTAAAGTTCCTTTCCTGCGGGCAACATGTAACTTTTAATGCTTGCAAATTGGTGCAAACTTTTTGTCTAGCCTATTCATCTAGCAATATATCCAGGTCATTGGACCATTTGTCTAAGAATGAAGCGTAACCGGGCACAGTCAAAGATAGAAGCACATCATAGAACTGGGACACCCATCAAGTTGGTGATTTAGATTGGGTGAGAAGGGTTTCAAATGAAGTAAACGTAGGCGGAAAGGGTGCTGATGGAAATAGTATACCCAGAAAAAAAGTATAGCTGATCATAGCCTAATAGAGTTGACTTCGGTGTGATAGGTAGTTTCAAGACGGGTGATGCATCCCTCCATCTCATATCTGGAGGGCAGCCTTTTAAGGTATGCACACTAATCCTATTCTTTAGTAGTCCCAAGAGAACACTCTGTGGCAGCAAATATAGGTGAGGCAAAGGAACAAGCAGGATATAAAGGCATGGAATCCCCACAAGGCCATGTTGGTGGGGGCTCAAAACAGGAAGAGGAAAAGGTAAGCAAGACAAAAAAGAGGGGACTCTCATTCCAAATCAGCTCCAGGGGGAAAGGATAAGGACATTGAAGCCCCTACCTTTGCACAATGTCCAGCAATAGAGGGCTCAGTATATTTGATGGATGTCTCTATGCCATGTCAAAAGTTAGTTAAAAGTTCAGCTACTCTTTAACAGTTTGCTTTGTAATTAGTGACAACTTATTAGATGTACCTGTTGTCCTATGGAAAGCTGCAAGTTATGTACTGATATTCTACTACATGAAGAACCCAGCTCTATTATATCTGTATGCATTCTGAGAGGTAATTTCCACATGAGGAGTCTAGGAGTGTAAATACATGAGTACGACAGACGTATTTTTTATGTTATGGACCAAGAACATGAAGCAGGTTAATTGCAACAGCAAAGTCCATGCTGAGATTAAACAAGGAACTTCCTGGAAAAATGAAATGCTACCAGTTGTCATCCCAACTTAGCCTACAATTACTTCGATGTGGCATGTCCAAACCACTATCCCGTCTTTAGAGAGTAATATTCCTTTTGTGTTTCTTCGGGGGTTATTATAATGAGGACACAGACATCTTTCTACTGCGGTCACACAGACATGAGAAAAAAGACTTTAAAAGACATGGCTGGCCAGACCTTCATTAGTCGCAGTGATAACCTGCTGGTACCCAATGTCATTAGGTGATCTCCTGCTGATTGCCCTTCAAAATGCACCAGCATTAGTGTATGATGCACAAGTTCCTGCGAATATTAAACGAGAAATTAGCTGGAGGACAAGGAAAGACATTTTAGAGGGCCCCGGGAGGGATATTCATGCTTGTTATAATGCCAACCAGTCAGGATATAAGATGCATTGAATTTATTAACCTCCGAATTTACTAAAGATTTCTGAAATTTAAAGACATAGTTTGCTGTGTCCTTTTATACTTTATTTGATACTTAAATTGCTATACAATAGAACCCAACACGGTTCCGTAATGATGAAGAAAATATATTTTTGGCAGAAGATTAAAAAACTTACGTTCAATGAGCACATGGTGAAGTGCCCAGACATAGGTAGATATGTACTTTTGGCAGTGACTGTGTTTCTCTATCGCATAAGGCTCTGATCATAGCAGGTTGGGGCAATATATTTGGCATGGACTTCCATTAATCAGCAGTATTGAAAAAGAATATCCATTTGATACACAGTATGTTTGGCCAGTATACAGACATGTTAAGGCGTACAGTGTTAAAGCAGCAGAAATGCAGTCCTAAGCTCTCGCTCACAACTTGAAGGTTGCAGGTTCAATCTCTGCTTAGGTCAGGTAGCTGGCTCAAGGTTGACTCAGCCTTCCATCCTTCTAAGTTCGGGAAAATGAGTACCCAGCTTGCTGGGAGGGTAAAAGATGACGGGAAGGCAATGGCAAACCACCCTGCAAAGACAGTCTGCCAAGAAAATGTCACGATGCGATGTCATCCTAAGAGTCAGTCATGACTCGGTGCGTGCACCAGGGGACTTTACCTTATGGCCTCCTGCACACGGGCGGAAATTCCGCGGTGGGATTTCCTGCAGAATTTCCGCCCATGCTTGCTGCCATAGGATTGCATTAGATAATGTAATCCTATGCAGACAGCTGCGATTTTACTGCGTGAAAACTCGCGCAGTAAACAAATCGCCGCATGTCCTATTTCTGTGCGAGCCTGAGTGGCAGCCGGCACATAGCAGAGCAGAGCGAGACACCGGGAGCAGGTGAGCGCGGGTCACTGCAGGGGCACGGCTCGCATACTGCTGCTAGAATTTTCGCAGCGAGATCCGACCCGTCTGCAGGAGGCCTACCTCAATTTCTCATGTTACAAATTGAATACATTATGGCAACATACTCAACAGGCTGCAATTCACATCACAGTCATTGAGTTACCATATATAATGAAATATAAAATATGTAGTACATCTTCCAAGGGATTATCATAAATAATATTTTTCTTCCCCCAAAGCTGGTCCTCTCACGGCGCTTAGGGATCTGTGATGCTCTTAATTCAGATCGGCAGACTTGCGGTCAGGCTAGGGCATTTGTCAGTATTATGAGCAAATAAATGTGAGGACCAGCTTGTGCAAACTGGCCTAATTATATTGAAAAGCATAGCTGATGATGCTGTTTAATACCAAATGGATCTTGCAAAAAAAATCATACTGCACAGTGCTGTATACATTGGTTTATAATGGGAGTCATTGGCAGATGCATGAAAGTGCATGGGCATATATTTGCATACATCTGGGAAGCATGATTTATCTCCTACTGCACCTATTCAATGAGACTTTACATCTATTTTGCAGATAAATATACAATAAGTGTCCTTTTGTGCAAAATGTTGCTAGTGCTTAACAAAATATCAAGTATTAGCAGTCCAATGTTGAGCAAGCAGCCAATCCACTGCAATCCAATACTGAGTCAGCAACCCCATGTTTCGTGTTATAATACAGCATATGTGAAAAGTAGCTGTACTTTATAGTTTGTCTTTTAAATTATAGAATTGTCTTTCTTACTAGGAGCAAGAAGAATAAAAATGCTTCTCTAGGAGTTATGATACCATTTTGAAAAGCTCCAAGACGTATGATTGGGGCAGTTTCTAGGGAATTTGGCCCATAAGGCGAACAGCAAAAAAGAATCCCCACAAAGTATACCAAAGCATTAGAGAAATAATATAACATAAGTTATCACTGAAATCACCAAGACCCGTATAGTTATTTCCATACTGTCATAAAACAAAACAGTTGTTTCCAGTGATCACAGATGATGTCCCCTTTGACTGGGGTCGTTCATTTCCCCTTTTCTTGTCTATCTGGCCTAAACCGCCATGATGACTTCTCTCAGTCAAAACATGTCTCTGCAAAATCTGACATCTTTGACTCCTCAATTTTCCAGCCACCTACCTTTCGTTTTGCACATCTTTATGCAATCTTCGCATCCATCGTGTCCCAAAAAGTAATAATGCCATGTGCCCCACATTTTAATAGTATCCCTTTTTAATTCTCCCTGTAGGCTCCACGCATAAACTGCCACTTTTATTGCCCCCAAACAGTAACAATGCCCCTCAAGGCCCCTATTAGTAATAATGCCCTTCAAGGTCGTCATTAATAATAATGCCCCTAACGGCTCCCTTTCAGTAATAATGCCCCTTATTGCCCTTTAGCAATAATGATGCAATTCATTGACCCCTAGATGTGATGCCTATCAAAGCCTGCTATGCACATTAAAATAAAAAAACACATATACTCAACTCTATCTCTACTCCTGACCCTGGTCTTTGCAGGTCACACCACACCTGACCCAAGCTGACCTCTGGGTTGAATGATCAGGTGAGGTGGAAGACTGGCCGCAGTGGTCACATGATTACTTTACGCAGAAGTAATTGGAATGGCACAGATTGCAGGGCTGAGTGCAGCAGAGAGGTATTTGTGTTTTTTTCCCCATCTGCTCCAGATTGCCCATGCCCCTTTTGCTGTGCACGGGGCAGTTTCCTCACCAGGTGGTAGAAAAGGTAATGCTTACGATATTTGAAAAGGAAATATAAAAGCTTACCTAATTGTTTAAAATACATGTATGTTACGTAGCAATATACAAACAGAAAAAATTAATATCATACTTAATAAGGTTGTGCCAAGATGCACAACCCTTTTCTAGTATGCAGGGGTCTCACTGTCAGCACCCCCTGGAAATAAGGGAAAGCCGCAGGCATTCTGACATATTCCCTGCAGTGGCCACCGTAGGGGAAATGTAGGATTACAGGAGATCTATTTACATGAATGGCCATCCAATAATAACAGGATAATCAGTAACTGAAATCTCTGATCTATCATATAGCATTTTGGAACTCAATATAGTTCTTGACTCGCAATTTCTATGGAGGCTTTTGTGTATTTTTAACATGTTTACAACCAACATGGCCTGAATGAGATCTATCTAACAATGGATGCATCCTACATACTGTATAGCTACTCCCTAATTCACTGATGTTTTTGTAAAAAATGTTTTACGGATTATGTGTTTCTATATAGATTTTATGGTCCCATGCGTAATTTTATAAAGCTATTAAGGTTGTTCCTATTTTAAATGGTCACAGAAGTCTATGCAAAGGCAAAGGGGAGGAGGAGCCAAGTGAAAAAGAAGTAAAGAGACACACACTGCTAGGGCAGATAATGGTAAGTGTTTTATTGTCTCACAGCTACTGTAATCACATCATAGCAGCTAGTTTTCATCCACTAGCTCAGGAAAAACTGAGTATTAGTGCTAGAGCATGTAGAGGGGGAAATTGCTAAAATAAATGCCACATAAAAGTCATATAATGGTCAGAATTAGTACCACTTATCATGTACAGACATAACAGCTTTTTATATATATACACTGCAGTCTTAGGCCGCTCTCACATAAGCACTTTTTACCACGATTACCACAGTATTTTGAACTTTGCGGTAATCGCGGTACAATGCTCCCATTGATTTCAATGGGGCCTCCTAGACTGGCACTCAAACTCAGCATTTTCTAACGCCATGTTTTTTGAGAGCTTTCTGCTTTTTAATGTACCTCATCACCCATCACAATGATGGGGTGTGTTAAAAAGCGCTGTCGAACGCAGTAACCTGCATTCGAAAACACTGATAAAAATCGCTGCATTTCGCCTACGCTGTGTGTGAGAGTGGCCTCAGTTTCAATAGGAGATCTAGCAATATAGTTGGACTAACAGCTCAGCTTTCCTCTGCTCTCTCTTCTCCTGCACCTTCTTATTAACAAATTTATGACCACAGTGAAATTTATCTTTGTTGTGGTCATAAATTAACTGATAAGAAGTGCAGGTGAGGAGAGCTTAGGGCTGAAAAAAGACTATTGGCCCATTTACACGTAACACTTATCCCTCAAAATCCGTTCAAACAAACCAATTTAAGTGATAATCGTGCAGTGTAAATGCAAAAAAAATTGCTCACTATTCATTTGTAAGTCGTTATCGCTGACTTTCAATCAGCATAAAAACTATCACTGGCTTCTCGTTCCGTGTAAATGCTCTCTGCTCACATAGAAGGTGAAGCGCTGAGCGAGAAGCCAGCAAGAACCCAGCGCAAAGTCTGTCTGTCTAAACGCTCTGCATGAGCGCTAATGACCTTAGCAGTGATGTCAGCGTTCATGCAGTCGTTAAGCCAACTGTCGTCCCGTGTAAAAGGGCCATTAGAGTCTAGAAGCTGCAGAAGGCAAACAGTGCAATAATGGTCAGCCCAAAGTATGTGCATTTAAGTGGAGAAACCCCCCCCCCCCCCCAAGGCGCCAATAGCCTTTAAAACTCCATACTAATGAAGCCAATATGGCCAATTAGAGGCATATCTGTCTGCTAGGTATGGCTTTGGGAGGTTGTTCCTCACTTCCATACAGGAGGCTGTGGTGGATGCTTCCAGAGGTAGGATCCTTACCAATTAGACCATAAAAGCAGATCCCATGACAGTACACATACTTATTGATGGCATGTGTAAATATGTACAATTACATTACACACGAACCAAAAAAAAAAAAGCTCGGGACCGGGTGGCCCACATACGAAAATGCTTGAGTCTCCCACTGTAGTCAATGGGGTTCGTTACTCGAGTAGAGCTCCCGAATTTTACGAAAAGCTCGACTCGAATAACGAGGACCCGAGCATTGGGTGCTCACTCATCTCTAATTCTAATAGATTACCCATATTGAACATTTTTCGAACAAAAGAAGCTAGTTTGTAATGAATATGGAATGATTTAGACAAATAAACCCTGTAATCACTGCTAAGGATGGAAAATTCAAGAAAACCAGGGCTCATTATTTGTAAATAATGTATATAAGTACAAAACATGTTTATTTGCTTTATTCATGGTGTACTGCAATGAATGATCTGCAGAGGACAGTATATGTATTTGAATCCTCCTTTAAAAAAATTCTCTTTTGCTACAGTGATTTTATATGTAGGCATTAAGTGCAAGCTCTTTTAATTCAAATATCTCTCTTATATGTACTGTATTATTGCTTTGCCTTGGTCTTTTTATTCTCTACAGACTCCACTGAATTGCAGAGTCCTTTGTGTATTCAAACTGAAAAGTTTAAATCCCAGCGGGAGTAAAACATACACTTCTTGCCTGCACATAAAGAGCACAGCAACCCAGTGAGAAGTGGACTACACAGACAATAATCCCTCAATCTTGCACTGTACTATATCTGCACTCAACACAATAAGAAATGAGAATATAAATAAAACATCAAGGATGCTCGAATCTTCAGCCAAAATGTTTGTCTTCAAGCAGGCGGTGGTGAAATCCTGCCAAATTCAAAGCAATATTGAAAATGTTGTTTGCGGAGGGCAGTACCAGTAATTGCTTAGGAAAAGTGCGGCCTCTTGTTTTCTGAGAAACTCATTATAAACACCTTTTTGACTAATGGTGAAAAGTAGTAGGTTGGTTTCTCCGGCTGTTCTTTTACTCAACATTTTAAGACCTAAATCTTAGAGAAAACTATTAGTTACCGCCACTAATAATCATCTACAAAAATGATGTTGGAATAGAGAGAAACAATGTTGCTGCCAGCATCCTTAACAACACACCTCCGTACACACACAACTGCCAATCCCAGTAATCACCAGCCGCATAGGATTGGAAAGGAATTGATTTTTAAGAAAATACATATTTTGTCCAAATTGTGTCATCGTCTATGTATCCAGCAATAGATTGAGAGCCTCCAACTGTGTCAGACTGCTGTCAGTCTCATATCTGTTTCCTTGTAATTAATTATATATAGTTTGTAAAGTAGTTTTCAATATGAAATATAGTATATTATGAGTAGGGCTGAGCAAAAATTCATTTTGCCTATATTTCTGCAAATTCAGGCACTCACATCTATGTGCGACAAAATTTAAACCGGTAAGTCAAATTATTTGGGGATCTAAATAAAGAAAAAAAATTGGAAACTGATTTTTGGTGCAGGGAGGGGTCTATATTTTGTAATTCTACCGACGTTTTCTAAATCTTCTATGTGGGGCACAATGGGGAAACCAATAAGTGCAAATGGAGCACACACTGCATAGAAACATTTGGATTTCACTAGTTTACTACAAGAGGCAACTAACACCTGAGATACACAAATGTTTAAACTTGCCGTCATAGGAAGGTAGAACCAGGGTGATGTCACATTAGTCCCGGCCCACGTGGCCAGAAGCTGTCCATGGACTGCATTTTCCTGTGTGGAGGACTCACATGAACTTAAAAATGTCAGACATCTGTGCTGCCTTCTTCCTATGACTGCAGAAGTCTCTGAGGTGTCATCTTTTGGAAATACGTCTGTGGGCTCAGTGTATAATATGTCCTTCTTAACAACCCTACTACAACATCTCCTGTTGTGTATGGACTGAATGGACAAAAGGTAGGTGTTTCCCTTAGCCGACCAATAAGCCATATTGGATTTGTATATTTTCCGTGCCCGCCTCTACTTGGGTTCTGGTTATTGTCCTGCCTAAGGTGTTTGGTGTTAAGGAAACTGTCGTTATTTATTCACTTCTGCCAAATACTGTTTTGCATGTACTGCTCTTTCCATCTGTATTATACATCTTCCCTATCCTCCATGTAGGGATGGACTAGGCCCCCTAGGTTCCTGACATGGGGTCGCCTCTATTGGGGCGATCGCCCAGCTTTTGGGCAGGGTCTGCCACACCAAGGTTGGTTAGGGAAGGCGTTCTCATCCCCATATTTTTATTATTTTTTTTTGTTGTATTTTATGTTCCCCAGCTTTTGGTGTTTTAAAATATGTCCATATTGGTGGATATTATTTACAACTTGGTCATGTTGGGAGCGACCGTGAGGGGCACCATACTTGCACCCTGCTCGAATGTAGCATATAACTTTTATCCATGCAGGAATCAAACATTAATAGCATTGGACTGCCCACTGGAGGACTTGTCCAGTTTTTTTTTATTGGGAGACCAGCATCAGTAAAAATTCTGCAGTGTACATAGAGCAGATACAGACATGTATGTAGGATAGCTTTAGATGTGGATTATGTGCTGATATAGAAGAAATACCTGTCAAATCTCGCTCTCTATTACGCCACACTCCCAAAACCATGCCCATTTTTTTACATTCGCTAATATTTTTTTTGGAGAGAAATTTGGCAATTCTAAGTTCCTACTGACTAGAGTTGAGCGAACATGGTCGTCCGAGCTTGATGCTCGTTCGAGTATTAGCATACTCAATGGTGCTCGTTACTCAAGCGAGTACCACGCCGTGTTCGACCCCTCCCCATTTTGACCCCTCCCCGCATTAGCACTTTCTGCTGTAACGTGCCAGCATTTTGGTGCTCGCTCATCTCTACCACTGACCCATTCATCAGATCCCTGCTCCTAAAACGCTGGCCAGCAGTACAATTATTTTTATGAAGAGGCTTTCAAGGCAAGGGGAATCTCTGGTCAGTGTTGGTCTAGTCTAACCATGGGGGAGGCCTCAGGGCTTGGTGTATTTCTACTTTTAATGGGACTTTAAATGGGACAGTTATTGGGAAATGTCTTGCAAAGGTCCAGTCACATGGGTTACTGTGAATCCTACAGTATCTTGGTACTTCATTACAGGCAGACCCACATGGCTTGACAATTCCCTCAAAACTCATTATTCGGGCACATGGCAAACAAGAGCACCAGCAAATATCTTTTTAGAACAGTTGACACAGGGCCAGTATGACAGAAGTATAGTTTCAGACACTTTTTTTCTGCTCAAAATGGCTCTTGGAGGTCTCCAGTTGCTTGAGTGTACACTTCGTAGAGTAGTAGACTATGGCTCAGCTTCCGCAGTCAGAATCTAGGTGTATATAACGGTCACAATATTCAGCGGCCCTTGGGGTTCAGTATTCTCCTTTTGCTCGACCACTTCAAACTTTGTTGTGTTACCTTCCACTACTTTGTTGAACCCATTTTATCATCTGAAAGTTGCTTAGCAATCCATCTCCTACACCACTGCATCCTTGTGCCAACTTACCTCATTCCAGAAGGCACAAATGCTTAAGGAGACAGTTGTAAAAAATCTTTTTTCTTATAAAACATAAAATTTACATTAAAGGTAGATAGACATTATTGGTAGACATTGCTTCATGTCATGCATGATTTCCCAAGACAACAGGCTATGTAAAACTGTCTTACGTTTCCTCACTTACAACTGCCTGACACCAAGAACTCTCTGCTACCTGAATCCTGACCCGTCTCTGGCACCTAATGTACTGTGAAAGCAGGAGACTGGGGGGAGTCAGCTAGCACAGAGTTCATGACATCAGGTGGTCCTGAGTGAAAAAACATTTGTACTGCCAGCTGGATCTCAGCCATCTTGGTGGAATTTTTTTCAGTCAGAATACAACTTTAACGGAAAAAGAAATAGAAGACGTTCTAAACTCTTTCCCTCTCGGCAAAAGCCCAGGGCCGGATGGCCTCTCCCTAACCTACTATAGGGCCTTTAAGAAACAATTAATCCCCAGACTAACTGAAACGTTCAACGCCCTGCTGAGCGGTGCAGCACTTCCTAAACAAGCACAGGAGGCGCACATCACGCTCATCTTGAAGGAGAGCAAAGACCCAGAGCAGTGTAGTAGCTACAGGCCCATCTCGCTCATCAACCAAGACGTAAAAATTTGGGCCAAACTCCTGGCAAAGAGAATAAGCGATTACATTCCAGATTTGATAACACCTGAACAGGCTGGCTTCGTTCGGGGGCGAGAGGGAAGAGAGAACTGCTTAAGACTCCTCCATGCTGCAAAATATGCACAAACCCGCAAAATACCAAGGCCTTTGTCAGCACTGACGCTGAAAAGGCGTTTGACAGGGTGAACTGGGTCTTTATGGAGAGGGTACTGCTCAGGTTTAACTTCCCTCCTGCCCTTGTCGCAGATATTTTCTCCCTCTACTCACAACCTCATGCCAGACTCAAAATCAACGAAACCCTTTCGCCACCATTTGATATACGAAACGGGACACGACAGGGCTGCCCCCTGTCCCCCACGCTCTTTATTCTCACCATAGAGCTGCTCCTCCAATGGAGAAGACAGGACCCAATCATCAGGGGCCTGAGGGTCTATTCACACACTATGTCAATGGCGGCATTCGCAGACAACATAATGATCGTGGTTACCAAACCGGAAAGGGGCCTCCCCAGACTCACTTCAATGCTAAAAGACTTTGGAGTTCTTTCAAACTTCAAGGTAAACTTGGCTAAATCTACAATACTCAATATCTCAATCCCGAAGGCACAAAGCGAGTCGTTGAGACCCAGTTCACCCTTCAAATGGTCAGAGACGGTGGTAGACTACCTGGATGTGAAGCTCCCTAAAAAGATCGAGGACCTATACCTCCATAATTTCCAACCACTACTCCCTCAAATAAAATCTCTATTGAGGTTATACGATCTCCCGCTCCTGTCTTGGTTCGGGAGCAAAAATGTTCTAAAGTCTTACATTTTTCCCATAATCATTTACAAATTGCGTATGATCCCGATCCGCCTACCCCCCTCTTTCTTTAAAATGCTGAAATCGCTTTTTACAAGCTTTGTCTGGAGAAAAAAAAAGACCCTGACTAGCGTATAGCTGAATGACAAAACGGAGGTCAGAGGGGGGGATGGACTTGCCCAGCATTCAGGACTATTATCAGGCCATCCAACTTAGCTACTGGACGGACCTGACACACCCGTCTAGAGACCCGTTACTCCAGAACCTGGCGAAGGCCTCCCAGAATGACACATTTCTGGAGGATTTGTGGTTCCCGGTAAAAGAGCAATATAGAGCAAAAGGGTTCAATCCTCTACTCAGAGGCCCATGCGAGACGGGATAAATTCAGGGAATCGCTTGCGCCAGAACCTTCGCCACTGACACCTATCAGAGGGCTTGGTAGACTAGTAGAGGTCCATCAGGACCCAGGATCCATGAGCATCTGGATACAATTTGAAAATAGTAAAATAGTAAAATAGTAAAATAGAAGACATTCAAAACCTAGCTCATAAGACACCAGAGGAAATCATGACCACTCTAGCTCCCAATAACTCCCTCTCCTTCTTGCAAAAAGCGCACGTTAAAAAAGTATTTAGCAAGTACAAATTAACCAGACCCAAGACGCACTTCGAAAACACCTTGAAAACAAATGCACCTGGCTCAAAGAAAATCTCTATCATAAGAAAAAGCTTTATAGCGCCCCCTATGCTTGCTAAACCCACCTTCTTGATTACCTGGGAAAAAGAACTAGGGATTTCGCTTTCCACAGCGGATACCAAATTAATACTGAGCCTGGCTTATGGCCTATCCCCCTGCGTCCTCATGCAGGAGTGACACTATAAATTATTAGTCAGGTGGTACAAAACCCCCCAATGGCTCTTTAGTTATAAGTTAGTCCCACACAATAGATGTTGGAGGTGTGAAGGAGAGATAGGCTCCTTCCTTCACATCTGGTGGGAATGCTCAGGCATTACTGGATACTGGAGGGAGGTCGAGAGAGACTTGAGAGCTCTGTCCCCTGGCCTCTCCCTAACACCAGACATGATTTTCCTATGGAAACCATCATCTCACTTTCACCCGCACAAAAACAAACTGGTAGCACAACTGATTGACGCGGCCAAAGCATTAATACCACTGAACTGGCTTCAGCAAACCCCGCCCTCAGTTAACCAGTGGAGGGAAAGGAAGACTTAATATGCAACCTTGAGGAAATCACGAGCTGGTCAAAGGGAAACCAGAAGGATTTTATTCTTACCTGGTACCCCTGGAGAGATCTGAGAAGGAAAGAAGGAAAGCCACTGAACATCACCGCCTGGCCTGAGACCTCGACAGGAGAGGCGGGACGGTGCCCCCCCCCAGTGCCCGGTGGACGCGGAGGGGACAGGTGATAGCACACAGACCCGGAGCGAGGGAGCGGACCTCGGGCGTTGAGCGGCGACACTTATCAGGCCCGGAGCATGGAATTCCGATGACTGGGAGGTAAGGGAGAGAACGTCCCTGAGAGAATGGACGGATGACAGCATCCCAGCCCCCCTAACCCCCCACCCAAACCCCCCCTCCTTCAACTCCCCCCCCCCCACCCTCCACTAGTGTCCTAACCCTATTATCGGCTTCTATAACTACCCATTGTGTTATCCAGTCCTAGGACTACTTCTTCTAGCAACTTACTTTATCAGGGGATATTTCAAAGTGTTATCTGTCGATTTCCTCCCCTCGATTTGCTGCCAGACACCAGGGGCGGCCTACGGAGGGAGGGAACTTACCTAATAAAAAACCAGGGGTACATGGACAACGTTAATAGTTAATTCTTGTGAGATGTGAATATTGCTGATAACGTGTATGTTACCCTGAAAATTCAATAAAAATTTGAGTTTCAAAAAAAAAAAAGAATACAAATTTAAGTGGTTACTATGTAAAGCAAAAGCAAGAAGTCGTGCTGTCTCATTACAAGAAAGATATGCAGTGTAAAAATAAGACTAAGTTCACACTGTGTTTCTATGTAGACCGTGGCGTTCCATACCAGGGCTCTGAATAGTTTAAAACAGTATTCACACAGAATCCTAGACAGAATTATTGACTTTAATTCATTAAATGAAGATAAAAGTTGCAAATCTTGGTCTCTATTTGACTAATTAAAGTCAATGGTTCCATCTAAATACCATTTTTGGTGATTCAGATGGAACCCCAGGAGAGAAAGCCACAGCGTACACATTATCATATTATAACTGCTTTTTAATTGTGAAAGCTACATTGTATGCAATATTATTAGAGATGAGCGAATGTACTCGGATAGGCACTACTCGTCCGAGTAATGTGCCTTATCCGAGTACCGCTGTACTCGTGCTCAAAGATTCGGGGCGCTCCGCTGCTGACAGGTGAGTCGGAGCGGGGAGCGGGGCAGAGCGGCCGGGAGAGAAGGAGAGAAAGATCTCCCCTCCGTTCCTCCCCGCTCTCCCCTGCAGCTCCCCGCTCCGCAGCGCGTCCCGAATCTTTGAGCACGAGCACAGCGGTACTCGGATAAGGCACATTACTCGGACGAGTAGTGCCTATCCGAGTACGTTCGCTCATCTCTAAATATTATCAAGAAAGAGGGTGAAATAATATCAACTACACACCAAGTGATTGTATTTTAAAGTGTAGCTAAATTCATGATTGGTGGGGGTTCAGTATCTGAAATCCCCACTAATTCCTTAAAGGTGCCTGATTGGCTCTCCTACAAGCAGTGTATGTGCTTAATAGAATGTCTACGACTCTGTACACAGCTCTACGATTACAGCTAAAGTAGTATAATGCTTGGCTTAGCAGTTTTGCTCCTTTGTTATAACAATCAGTGGGGTTCTCAGCACCCAGACCCCAGCAATAAACACTTCTGACATGTCACTATCACATCTCAGAAGTTCATCGAAAGTTTACTTACCTTTCAATGTTATTATTTGTTGTAGCTAACTACCTTGTGTTTCACTATCAGGTTTCTTTTAGAGAAAATTCTGACTCCACTCATTAGCATTACAAGATCAATTTTCCTTGACACCAATCATTTTCTCAAGAACCAACGAGAATTATCACAGCTGCTTTACAATCAGACAGTGTCCTTGTGACTCTGGATGTTAATAGTCTCTACAGATCCATTCAGCATAAATAAACTCTAGCTTGATTTAAAAGGTTACTATTGGGTTTCCAACTTGACTCCCAATTTCAATATTTTCCAATTCCCCTATTCCACCCACCAGTCAGAGCTTGAGGCAAGATTAGCTTTGAGTGAACCAAGCCAGTAGAACTGTATTTTGGTTCAAACTTCGTTAAACGTTTGTTTTAACACAAACCTGAACTCAGCTTTTAGCAAAGTTCTACCCAAAACAGGTTCTACTAGTTCAGTTCCCTCAAAACTAGTCCTGAACACAGGTGTATAATAGCCATAAAACCCCTGTAAAACATTCTAAGGTTGTTGTACAGAACTTTTATGACTTTTTGCAAAACTTTGGCGAACCAAACTTATCAAAAGTTCGCTCATGACTAAGGACAATGTTGTTGCAGTGCAGTCACTAGGCAAGATATTCTTGCAGTGCAGCCTATGGGAACTGGTACTGGCTGTGGCTTACATTTTGCCAGAGGAATGTCGTGAGTTGCATGTAGTTGAATGCTCTGCTGTTAACTGCATCTGTCACTCCACATTTAATATTGGAAAGCTGCTCTACAAAAAGTCTTTATGTAGCCCCGGCCTAAATTCTGTAATAAAACTGCTTAGTGCTAACCGAGACTAGCTGCTTAAGGTCAGTCTGTGAAGCATACAATAGTCTTGTTGGAAGTTGCATCAGAACAACACTTCAGTGGCTTTAGCACTTCTGCATCATGTACTCTGATGGAGAATTTCTGATTGACTGATGTCACTTGTGGTTCACCAACAGTGAAACAAAAAAGGGTTGGTTTTCTTTGAGCTTCTTGATGACCCAAATTTCCCCAAGAATCTTAAAAGTGGAAAAACAGTTCTCTGATCTCTAACTAGGAATCTTTTGCTATGACCCATTCTCCAGCTACTGAAATCCTGATATTGTACAGTCCACATACAGTAAAATTAGTTTTGTCCAATTTACAATGGACCTAAGACATATGAGAATATGTGAATTACTGAACACATTTGGAAAAATAAGAGAATATAGTTAAGGTAACCAATGTGATTTCACTAAAGTGAAATGAATCATCTCAACAGTTATCTTCTCCATGATGCTTTAAAAAAAACAAAAACATTTTGGCACAAGTCTATTTTGCCCAAAAAGCGGGACTTTATTTTTACTCGGCTCATGCAAATGTCGTAAAGTGGGCGAAGCTTAGCTAAGGAGGCATGGCAGATATCAGTATTTATGCCAAAAACTGACAAATTATACCAAAAATCTATTCCAACTCATAGCTGTTCTTTGGGTGATGAATGACAATCAGATGTGCCAAATGTATTAAGAGGCATGTGTCTCTTAAAAGGAACCTGTTATGTCCCCTAAGCCGCCATAAATGTCAATCAAGGATTTTAGAGATAATTAACATGATGAGAGAGAAAGTTTACTTAAACCAACTAACGGATAGTAGGCAGATAGGGTATGACCTGGGAGGAAGGAATTCCAACCTCAAAGATTAATATCACTGCTCTTGCTGAGTATAATAACCAATGATAACAAGTGAATTGTAATTAGGTTTCACCTAAGTTTCTTCTGTGTTTGAAAACTATAAATACTCATGCCTGCTAGAGAAATAAAGGAATTTGTTTGATTACATAAATGCTGTGTGACCTGATTCTTTGAGCAGCTCGAACACTTAAAATTAATTTGAAACAGCAAGAATATACATATAGCGCTCCGTTTCGCTAGAAAAATCTTAGGGGCAGACCACACTGGTATTCTCCGAATCTGGGCTGCCCAATAATACTTCACAATATCAGGGACTGCCTGGCTCCCTCATCACCTACTAGCAAGTAAAGTACCCTTAGAGATTCTATGCTGTTTATTTGGCTCGAGGTAGTATGTGGATGCTTGATAGATGCTGATGGGTGGGAGTAAAGGCTCTGCAATGCATTTAAGAAAAGCCCAAAGATACCAAAGGCCACCGTCATTTAAGACAAAGGGCCAGCCAAGGTGATCAAAGACCTTATATATTAAAACTAAGAGGTAAAGCCAAGCCATCACTTATTGAGGACATCTATAAGATCAATTGCTCTTCTCATATTGTGTCCTCCTTGCCTACAAAGGACAAAACCCACCTAATCCTTATAAATAGAGATGAGCGAGCACCAAAATGCTCGGGTGCTCGTTACTCGAGATGAACTTTTCGCGATGCTCGAGGGTTCGTTTCGAGTTACGAACCCCATTGAAGTCAATGGGTGACTCGAGCATTTTTGTATATCGCCGATGCTCGCTAAGGTTTCCATTTGTGAAAATCTGGGCAATTCAAGAAAGTGATGGGAATGACACAGCAACGGATAGGGCAGGCGAGGGGCTACATGTTGGGCTGCATCTCAAGTTCCCAGGTCCCACTATTAAGCCACAATAGCGGCAACAGTGGGCCCACCCCCCTCCCAACAATTTTTACTTCTGAAAAACCCTCATTAGCAAGGCATACCTTAGGTAAGCACCACACTACCTCCAACAAAGCACAATCACTGCCTGCATGACACTCCGCTGCCACTTCTCCTGGGTTACATGCTGCCCAACCCCCCCTCCCCGCACGACCCAGTGTCCACAGCGCACACCAAAGTGTCCCTGCGCAGCCTTCAGCTGCCCTCATGCCACACCACCCTCATGTCTATTTATAAGTGCGTCTGCCATGACGAGGAACCGCAGGCACACACTGCAGAGGGTTGGCACGGCTAGGCAGCGACCCTCTTTAAAAGGGGCAGGACGATAGCCCACAATGCTGTACAGAAGCAATGAGAAATATAATCCTGTGCCACCGCCATCAGGAGCTGCACACGTGGGCATAGCAATGGGGAACCTATGTGCCACACACTATTCATTCTGTCAAGGTGCCTGCATGCCCCAGTCAGACTGCGGTTTTTTATAAATAGTCACAGGCAGGTACAACTCCGCAATGGGAATTCCGTGTGCACCCACAGCATGGGTGGCTCCCTGGAACCCACCGGCTGTACATAAATGTATCCCATTGCAGTGCCCTGGACAATGTAAAATTACTGCAGACTGTTTCACTCTGGACAGGAATACAGCGGTGATGTAAGAGGCAACGCAGAGCCAGGAAAGAATTTTGCGCAAGCCTGCTGTAACACTTAGCTGGCTGCGTATGAATTAGGACAACTACCCCCAGCAGAGACGCAGTACACTGAGGATGGTCACAGGCAGCCCAAATAGATTTTTTTTCCCAAATTTTTTTGGAAAAGCCCACTGCCTATATAGACTGTATATGTCTTTCACTGTCCCTGCCTCACCACTACTGGCCCTGGACTATGTAAAATTACTGCAGGATGCAATGCTCTGGACGCAATGCTCTGCACGGCCGATATGCAAAAAAAAAAGTGCAACACTGCAAAAAGCAACCTCAACAGTACTGCACACGGTCAGATGTGGCCCTAAGAAGGACCGTTGGGGTTCTTGAAGCCTAAAATAACTCCTAACACTCTCCCTATAGCAACTCCAGCAAGACAGCACTTTCCCTGAACTATGTCAGAATGCATCTGTGGCGAGCCGCGGGGGGGGGGGGGGGGGGCCGATTTATATACTCGGGTGACACCTGATCTCGCCAGCCACTCACTGCAGGGGGGTGGTATAGGGCGTGAACGTCACAGGGAGAAGTTGTAATGCCTTCCCTGTCTTTCTATTGGCCAGAAAAGCACGCTAACGACTCAGAGATGAAAGTGAAAGTAACTCGAACATCGCATGGTGCTCGCCTCTAGTAACGAGCATCTCGAACACGCTAATACTCGAACGACTATCAAGCTCGGACGAGTACGTTCGCTCATCTCTACTTATAAACCAAGTGCGGCAGCCAGCATGACAAACGGTTAGCAAGGATCTTAGTTTAAAAGCTTAAGGTTGGTATTCAGAAAAGTTATCGGCCCATAGCTGGCACACTGCATGCAACTCTTCCAGGTTTTGGATTTAGTGTAATATAAAAGTGTATAAAAGATCAGAGATCCTGCCAGAAGATGAAGGATGAGCTGCTCACTACAGGTTTTATAGTACAGATATGATAGCCCACGAGGCCCTGGAGCCTTATTATTTGGCAAGGGCTTGAAAACTTCTGATATTTAATCCTCCGCAATAGGACCATTAAGCAAGTTGAGAGCTTCCCTAGGTAGTAAAGGGAGATAGCAGGAAGCTAGGAACCATGATAACATAGTCCATTGGAGATCAGGGTCACTAAGTAGCTTCTCTGAGAGGGAATATAATTTAGAAAAATAGTCATAAAATTGTGTAGAAATGTTCAGAGAATCATATATCGGTTCTCCATTAACTCCCTTGATTACATAGGGGGATTGACCACTCTGCGTCATCTCACAATTGTTTGGCTAAGAGGGTGTAACCCTTATTTAGCTTTGCCATAATATATATAGTAGTTTTATGCACCACTATATCGATAAGCCCAGGCCAAATATCTACTATCCTTTGCAAAGTATGTCTGGAGGGAGAAGAAGACATCATAAACAAAAGGGACTCTAGCCATTGTTGAAGGGTTTCCTTTTGATGGACTTGTTCTTTTTTTCGTCTGCTGGCAAATGCCAAGTTTTGGCGGGTGAGGCCGTGCCTGTTGTCAGGGTATAGGCGGCTCCACCAAGAAGTCCCAAAAAAAGGCTTACGATGGAAGGGGTTTCATGAAGCTTTTATATGCTCTCCTGGATGTTGTTCCACCTTTCTTGGCCAGTGTGGAAGCAGATTTTCTCCTCTAAGCCATCTGATACTGGTCTTGGACACGCACCCCATGGAATCATAATTCCACCATATAAATCAATGGATGTTAAAATATAATGGAACCCTGTTTCAATCTTCATTGTCTTAAAGTGGTTCTCAGCCTACATGGATTAAAGCATATGGACATCATAGAGAGAATAACAGAAAACAAAACAGTTAAGGATTATTCAAAAGGGCAGACCTTTGTTACACCCATACAAATTGGATGGAAAAAATATCAGGCGGCACATGGCCACCATCTGTGTGTTGCCTGATGCTCACGGGTGTCCAACAGTGCATGTCCTATTCTCATCCATGAAAACAGATGAGAATAGAACATGCTGTGATTTTTTAAAATATAAAATCGCCTGCATGCATAGCCTCAATGGCTATTATGGATCCATGTGCCATTTGTGGAATCCATCACAGCACACTAACTGAAAAAAATGGCCATCTGAAAAAGCCCTTAGGGTGACTCTCACTATAGTAGTCTTTGCTCAGCCATATATACTACTGTACATTTTGCAAGAAAAGTATGGCAGAATGCAACTGCCCCATCAATATTCATTGATTGCTGTGGTTCCAGGAGTTAAAGCAGTTGCAATTAGCTGTTCGCTAGAACCTAATGTTTTTTGGAATCATGGATATTGTTCCAAAATGGAAAGTCTCCTAATAGTTAAATCAGCAAACATACATTTTCAGTTTTGCTCACCTCTATTATAGTTTCATAGCTTACATGTTTTTGGCTATTTTAACTTACTTGACTAATCAGTATTACACTAACTCATCTGACAAGTTCAATGCACTTTATAGGTACTATAAGAGGGAAAGGAACAGGTTGAACAAGCCGTGTACTGAAATGAACTCAGGCAACTATAGACCAGTTTTCATTTGCTGCTCCATGATCTGTTGTGAATTCTCTGGGGCATGACTTTAATCTTTCAAAAAAATGTCCTGATTTCCACAGAATTGTCCTATCTTAGGAGTAAGATATTGCCGTCCTCGACCCTAAATCACCTGTATTTCCTGAAGTCGTCTCGGCCTCCGTTTTTCCAGATGCGATTATAGATATGATGAATACTAACAATAATCAACATTTGTGAGTATCATCTATGATGACCCACGCAACAGAAGATTGAATCAGAGGCGTAATTTGAAGCTCCTGGGCCCCAATGCAAAACCTGGAACATGGCCTCCAACTATAATGCTTTATTCATAGTACTGGGCTTCCTATATGGAGAAGAGAGGCCTTATGGGCCCCCCAAGGCTCCTGGGCCTGGGAGCAACTGCATCCCCTGCATCCTCTATAGTTATGCCCCTGGATTGAATATTTGCATACATACAAAAATGGTAGAACACATATGGTTATTCACATCTATGAATAGCTTAAAGGGTTTGTCTTTGCAACCATTTTTTCTTTGCTTCAAACCATCTAAAAAAATGAAGCAACTTTGCAAACAGTTATGATTAAAAAATAGCCTCCAGTTTGGATGTTCAGCTCTAAGGCAGATATATGTGTTTCCGCTACAAGAAAACCCTGTGCATAGGTACATAGTCTAAACATGGATTGAACCTTGCATTGCTCAAGATTTATCAACACTGTTGTAAGATGCATAAATTGAAGTCTGTGGCATAATGGCACAAATGGCTCCAAATTCATTAAAACGGTGCTTTGAGTGTGATAAATTCAACCAAACGCGCTAAACACATTGGGTACATTTTTGATCCTCATATAATCTCAAGGATGGTGTAAATTTACAACACACTCCATTACCTTGGCACGTTTTATGATGTATTTATAGTCACTTTTCAAAGAGTCAAACATCATAAATTCTATACAGATCGTGTATTTTGTCAACCAACTTATGACAAAATTCTGCCATATTTTGCTCAATAAAACTCTAACTGTGTTAAAATGGAGCCCTGAAAGTGATTCTAGAGTGGATGGGCCTGAGCCTCATGCAGTTCATTTCTTCCAAAGTAGTAGTTCATAAAAGCCCCTAAAACTAGTATTCAGTACTGTCTAAGAGACCTAAAACTACTGTGGTGGTTGTCCTTCACATGGTCCTCGCAGCACTGTGTTCTGGGTTCAAATCTAACCAAGGAAAACATCTGCATGGACTATGAAAAACTCCATACAGATGTTATCCTCAGTCAGATTTGAAACTAGGACCAACACAACCACCATTGTTTCAGGGATCTTAGATAGTGTTCCATACTAGTTTTAGGGGTTTTTATGAAGTTGCGGTTGAGCTCAAACTATTTCAGACCAAAATAAACTTTTGAGCGAAATTCATTAAAGGGCCAAACTGAACTTTTCAAAAGTTCACTCATCTTTAATAGTAATACATTAATATGCACAATAATCTGGTTTGATCAATGAATTACAAAAAAAACAGCAATACCATGCCCAAACCTTTACAGAAATGGCCTTTTAGTCTCATGGTTCACAGGATTCTGAACCGAAACCCGCAAAGACTGGATATACCATTAAGACAGTACATATGTTCTACTATACTGTATATTATTTATTAGAGTAGGTTTACATGAGTACAGAGTATTTTGCCTTATTAGACCTGAACTGACTTGGAAATAAGTATGATTTTGACTTTGTACTGGCTCTTTCTTGATATCATAATGGACAATGATCTTCACATGGTAAAACTATAGTGTTGTATTGGGCTGCATGAAAGCTAAATCGGATAATTATATGTGGTTACCTCTGAGCTGCTGAAAGCAGGATGTTCCTTCTGATTCAGCGGAATGCATCAGAGCACCATTGCTTGGTTTCGGTCTCTCGTAGTCGGGTAGCATCGTTTGCTCACTCTCCTCAGAATTATCCTTGCACATAGAGAGCGACTGAGGAAATCCGAACATCAGAAGAGAAGAAAAGAAGAGTAAGGCACCGCAGAGCAGAAAACCAGCCCACCATGCGCCAATCCACCTTGGATCTTCAGGTGTTAGTTCTAGTTTACCTAAAACACAATACAAACTAAATAAAAACACTATTTTTACATATGCATGTATCATAGTAAATCATAATGTACTTTTTAATCAACTTGAAAATGGTTTGCTGTATGACTGCCTTCCACGATGTAACAGAACCTGCAGTCTCCTTTAAGAAACCTGCATGTAAGTTTCAGTACCTTGGACAAGAATACTGCACATTTACAAAGTCCTTGTGCTGCTCTGTATTAGATAGGGAGAATGCAAAAACCCCACCAGATATCCGACCAGATTTCAAGCTGGTCATAGAAATGCAACAGTTCATGTAAAATATGTTGTCTATGGCCAGATTGTCAATGAATAAGATGTCCCTCTCTGACTGTCTAAGCTTTTAAATTGTGAATAGCTTAAAGGTAGAATACCTTCCTTGAGAAATATAATATGTCCTACTGGAGCATATGGATGTCAAACTGTCAAGTTTTCTATTCAAGACCCCCCTTCTATCAATCAGAATGCTAAGTCATATCTGAATGGGTTGGAAGTATTTAGAAAAAATGTAAGCAAGTGAGCAAAGCCCCGTGTGAGGGATGATTATGAAGAGCACGGGTGTGTGGCGCTTCAAGGTAAAAGGATTTGACAAGGACCTGCAGACCTAGTGATGCTAATCAACAGTAGGTTGTGTGGTATAGAGTCAACGAGCATGGAGGAGCAGAGAGAATTGCTCAAGCCCAGGCACATCTTATGTCAGTGAGGTACTGAGAGCCGTAGATGCCAGTAATATTGAAGTAAAAGCTTTACTAGAACCAGCATGTAACGTGTTTTGAAGTGAAACATCTCTTCATCATACAGCTAGAAAGTCTGTCTTTAAGTAGATCAACACATCAGTCTAATAGTAAGGTATTTGTTAAGTTTGCACTAAGCATTAAAGCACCATACCCGGAATGGATGCAAGGCAGTGTTTGCATAGGACAAAAACACCAGTTAGTTCTATGTATAACACTAAAGCCACCATCAGACACAACCAAGAGGGAAATCTAGCCATATCAGCTAGAAGAGGGAAAACCCCTGTCTAAAGTGGGGCAATCACCCCGATAAGAACGACCCTACATCCCAAAGCTCGGCCACCTGCACTGTCCCTAGGTGGAAACAGGGAGTGCCTGTAAACAGATGGAAATACAGTAGATACAACTGAAGTTATGGCAGAAGTTACACCTCATACCCAGGGAAATATGATCCAGAGCAACTTCAACATGAGATGAATAACCAGCACTCAGCAGGAGCAGGGTTTGGAATATTTATACCCCCTACTATAGTAGATTGACCAACCAGGGAAAGCACAAAACATCTAAAGGATTCTCCACATGACTTCCAAGGAACCCTCTGCAATGATGGGGGAATCCTAAGAGATAAAATACATACGACCCTAAAAGTGTTATAATGTGGCTCGGACTAACGTTGTACCACAAGTCCGTTTCCAGATGGCGGCTGTCATGCCATGACCCTGTTGTGGCCATTGAGCCACTACAGTAATGATATCAATGGTGGCCAGCGAGGAGGATTTGAAGACTATCAGCATTCAGATGACTCTGTCAGGTGTCTCAGCTCAAATGTGTTACCTGCTGGTTCTTATACTGGCATTTATGGCTCTCAGTACCTCTCCGACTTAAGTTGTGCCAGAGCTCTAGCTTTCCTCTCTGTTCCTCTACATCTAAAGGAGTAGCATGAAACGCTATACTTGCTGGTCACTAGGGTTTTAGTAGTTGGACTGCTGGGTGACTAGTTCTAGAGACAGAGTTATACAGTTGAAACAACATCTTTAACCTTCAACTGTGGACGTGATTTATTTGTTACACTTCCGTGGATGTGGGGTCCCACAGACCTATATATTGTAGTTGACTATTCTCAATAATGAACTGGATGTTTACAATAACTTGTTTTTATTAATTTTCAGGTCATAAATAATTAAAAACCATGTAGAAATAATCAACTTTATTTATATATTTTAGTAATGTTACATAATAACGAACTATAGGAACTTTTCAGTCTTAATTGACGACACAACCTCCTCTCGTACTGGTCTTTTCACAACTAAAACAAAAGCTACTGAGCCATTCGATCACAGGGGGAGCGGGGAAGTACGCAATTCTTGGAAGTCTAGAATGGGGAGGGGTCTGTGAGACTCCACGTACACAGTTAAAGGTTAAATGAACACCAAAGAAACAAATCAATACCAAAGGATATAAACTAGAGGTGAGCGAGTATACTCGCTAAGGCACATTACTCTAGCTAGTAGTGCCTTAGCCGAGTCTCTCCCCGCTCGTCTCTAAAGATTCGGCTGCGGGTGGCGGGCGGGGAGCGCCAGGGGAGATCTCTCTCCTCCCCGCTCCCCCCTGCTCCCCGCCGCAACTCACCTGTCATCGGCGCTGGTCTCCGAGTCTTTAGAGACGAGTGGGGAGATACTCGGCTAAGGCACTACTCGCTCGAGTAATGTGCCTTAGCGAGTATACTCGCTCATCTCTAATATAAACGTGACTGTTTTATCTGCCAATGTGCAGTATTTGCTATACATTCCAGGAGCACAAAGTCTTACAGACATTTTGCAGAGAGGCGTTAAACCCTTTCCGATCTCTGCCAATGTGGCCGACATATGCTGTGGAGGTAAGCTACAGGGACAGGGCTTATTTTTTCCCTCATTGCAAATAGAGTAATGGGAAGAGTTCCCTGCTGCTGCCAGACTCAGGGCTGTACAGAAGAAATGGGGCAAATGGATGGCTAATTCTTTAAATGTTTCTTAGTTTTGAATGTGAGAGAATAAGATCAAAGAAGAGAGGGGTATAAGGAAGGCATTGCGAGATGATGATGGTGATGGTGATGATGAGATGATAATGACTACTACTACTATTGTGTCTTGTATACTTTCTATGTTTAGTGTCTTCTGAAGCCAGAATTACAGGTAAAGAAATGGCAGTTTAGCATAACTATGAATCCTCTCTATCACTGGGATTTTTTTTATAAATCCTGTTAATAATTGTCCTTATGTAATATAAATGCACTTACTGGTATCAGCGAGTAAAGCATCGACATAAATCTTGGTACAGAAGGACCCCAGAATAAACCCACAGGCTGGTCCGAATACCAACATGGTGAAGAGGATACCTGCAATACAAGCAAAATATTGTTGTTTTAGCAATTAACATAAATTGTAGGCATAATTGTTCAACAATTGTTCAAATCGCTGTGGGCACATGCTGAGATGGTTTTCTCTAATGTAGAGCACTTGAAGGAAAACAACCAAGATGCATCATAATGAGAAAGACAAGAGCTATTCAAACAGACTTTACCTAAATGCCAGTATTTTCTTCCTGTAGAAAGATTTGCATCATAACGTGGCGATATACACAATCTACTGCCAGTCTATAGTCTATACATTTATTATAAAGCCATGTAATATTCTGCACAATAAACACATTATTTACTGATATGAGATTAGGTTTTGTATTCATAGAGGATAAGATTGTGTTTAACACATACATGCAAATACAAAGGCAACGGGAAACGTAAGGAAGCATCAACCGAGACCAACACAATTTAATGCAAGTTACTTTTCTTGAGAACTATGGTGCCATCTACTGTCCCCAGTGAAAACTGTCAACGCAAGATCTTTCACATACTTAGAGCGTATGTTTGCTCTCTGTGTCCTTTTCTAGAAAAATCATAGTTCCATATGTTGCATTGATGATGCCCAACCAGCCTAAAACAGCAGCAAACAAGTTGGAATAATGTCTGTAGCTATGTTATACATATGTGGTTATGCAGGTATAGTTGGCAGCAGTGGTTGGAGTGACTGTCATGTTTCCATATAGTACCTTATTCCTATATGAAGAATGACATCATTGTTTTGGGGATTTGACCAGCATTAATCAAAAGTGTTTGGGTTGCACTTTTCGCTGAACGATGATTTTAAGGTAAACTTAAAATCCATTGCTTGGCTGCAGAGAGATAAAGTGTCTCTCAATAGACTGCATGCTATGTTCTGCACGGGAGCCAGGAGATTACATTGTAATTTGCTGGCAGACACGAGGAGAACAATGCAACTGTGTGTAGTACTGGGCATGGGATTAATCACACGCTGGGCTCTACAAACAGCTCCCAGAGGCCCTTTACATGCAAATGAAGATGATAAAGTGTTAATGGCCATTAACACTTTATGCAAAAAGATCGTTAGAACTTTTAATAATTTGAAAGATTATCTTTGCATGTATATGGGCCTTAACTATCAGATTGTTGAGGGTATGACCACTAGGTCCACTGCTAACATGAGAATGGGGGTCCTGAAGGTCGTCGAATAAATGCCATGATGGTTGAGCATGCGCCCATTCATTTCAATAGGACTGGCTGAGGTACAGTAACTGTGTTCAAGTACTTGGTTACCTCTAGCAGTCGCACTGAAATGAATGGAGCAATACTGCGCACGTATTACCACTTCTCCATTAGTTTGGGAAAGCTCGAGTCCCCTGTTCTTGTGATCATGGGGGTTCTAGCAGTCAGATAGTTGTTCCCTATTCAGTACATAGAGAATAACTTCTTTTCATGGGGCCAACATTTTAATTTGTCAAGTATTTAGTTGTTTGCTGTAGGGATGAATATTCAGAAAAGCTAATATTTGGTAGGTTGTGACAACCTTCAAGAGTTATAAAGGTATAATTGTAACCTTTACCATTATTATTTATTTAGGGATTAGCCATTCTTTAAACTGAGTATTAAATAACGACATGAGATATGACAGCTTAGAGCAAGTATCATCTTCCAGGATGAAGGTGGAAATGACATAGAATGTCTAAGGTCTGGCGAGTGATAGTGTCCACTGATGTCTACTATCCTCATACAAGGCTACCAATACAGCAAGAAAACAGCATTTGATTTGGGTTGTCCAAATTACATTTTACAAGCAGGCGCTCTTTAATTGTTTGCCTATGGGCTACAAGTTGATGCTCAGTCGTTATGTGATGCTGTCACAACGTGTTGCATGACCTATGTTGCCCTAAAGCCCTTTGTCTTTTATGCATTGGTTTGCTTCATTCTGTTTTACAACAAATTCAACATTCATTCTTCTGCCCAAACTGGAAATGATATATATGAAATAAAATGTCAATGCAGGATTAGCCAGCATTTTACCCCTTTCAGCTCCCATCACCAAACTTATTATTATCCCTTTTCTTTAGTCATTAGGTTTTTACTGATAGCCACAAAAAAGCTATTTGAACCAACAGACTATATTGATGCTACATCCAATTTAATATAAATTGATTTGAATGAGCATGAAGTACAGAGATAATCAGACACAAGATTACTCGATGTACTTCTAAAATGCTCATTCACAGACACTCAGAATAAGATTATATTGTCATCGCCGCAATAAAACCCGAAAAATAACTGAATGCTCTGCTAATATACGGTACTACAGTGTTTTACTTTTCATGTATTAGAAGAGGCAGCTCATATGGGACCATTAGATTTTAGGTTAAAAAATACAGAGAATACGGTGTATTTTGTTGTATATTACTGGTATTCCATCATGGAAAATGTTAAACAGGAATGATAGAGCTATTTGTAAGCTGATTTAGAGATGCACAAGCTCATAAAACTATTCTACCAAGAGTAATTAGACTCCTGAGACTCCAAGAATCAAAAGTACTATTTATTTACATGTATTAATACTTAGTTGGGCTCCTTTGGCCGTAATGACATTGGATATTCTCCATACTTTGGAATAATGTCTGAAGCCCTTCAGCTGGTATTTCCCTACATTCATCCTGCAAATGTCTGGTAAATTCTTTAAAATATGGAAACTGTTCATATTTCCTGACCCAATATTCCAGTTCATCCCAAAGATGTTCAATAGGTAACCGTGGAACATTCATATCCTCAGACAAACATAAAACAGCATTGGATTTGTGACAAGTTGCGTTGTTTTGTTGAAAGTATTGTTGACCATTTCCAGAGTATTACCACATTGTCAGCAACACATTATTGTCTAGAATGTCAAGATACATGTCCATGTTCATGGTTCTTGCCACTTCAACCAACACACCAAGATCATACCACGTAAAACATATCCAGACCATAATGGATCCTCCACTATACTTAACAGATGGCACAACACACTTAGGCAAAATGTGTTCCCCAGACTTCTCAACACCCCGGTACATCCATCAGAATTGAAAATGAAGCAGTGTGATTCATCACTGTCTAATGCCCAATGCTCCTTGCACCAATGTAGAAGAGCCAATGCATCTTCTTTGAGAGAACTCACCAGACGTTTGAACGGAGGGAAATACAAGTAGAAATGTATCAGTCATTAGTAGAAAGTATGCCGCAGAGAGTCTCCGAATGTCATTAGGGCCAAAGGAGCCCCACTAAGTATTAACATATGTAAATAAATACTAGTTTGGATTCCTGCTCAGATGTCCAATTACTTTTTGTAGATCAATATATACATGGGCACTGCATTGCAGGCAATTCTCTCATATACAGGGTCCCCTCAACAAACAGCATTAATTGGTTCTGGAATGACCAATATATGTTTTAAATATTGTAACTTTAAACCAAAACTTTATGGAAAAGTGGTAACTGGTTCTGAAACCACAAAAACATCAATCAAAAGTCATAAAAAGTGAAGACAATTAAGCAGATAACTAATACAAATAATGCAAGTTCTTACATATATATGTCAGAAAGAGCTACTGAAAGCCGTAAATATCCCTTTCTATGTAGAGGACAGGAGCGTATTCAGGGTCCGGTACATCACACACCAGAAAAATATCATGGAGCCACCGACATCAGGTGAACAAAAGGAGCCGTTCCTCCTGGCATATATAAATAACACAGTACATCTAGTACCTCAATGTACTGTAGAGAGGCGCTATTGGACAGCCAATCAGTGCATTCACTTTAGGCCTCAGCAAACTACCAGATTTGGGGCCATGTGCTGTCCATGTTAATCCAAGAACAACAGAATTATAGCCTATGAGGCCTTATACATGGATACTTTTTCAATGGACCCACGGTCTGTGTGAAAAACTCATGGCATGTTCTATTCCTGTCAATTTGGCATGGATGAGAAATAGGGCATGAGTCCGTGCATATCAGACAGCATACAGATGGGTATCCAAGTGCTGTCAGATACTAGTTGCTTCCTAATTAGAGATGAGCGAGCATACTCGTCTGAGCTTGATGCTCGTTCGAGTATTAGGGTGCTCGAGATGCTCGTTACTCGAGACGAGCACCACGCGGTACTCGTCTCGATTAAACGAGCACTGACCATTGAATTCAATGGAGCCGGCAATACAGCCGGCTCCATTGAAAGCAATGGGCTGCCGGCGAGCGCGGGATTAATTTTCGGGAAGGGCTTAAAAATATAAGCCCTTCCCTGAAATTCATCCAGAAATGTGTAAAAAGTAAAAAAAAAAATATACTCACCTTGTCCCGGCAGACGGAGTTCAGCCGCGGCCGGCCGGCAGTTCTCCTGAACTGCTGTGAGCAGTATTCAGCAGCCGGGGATTTAAAATCCCGCCTGCTGAATGAGCTGCCTCTGATTGGTCACAGCCTCACCAATCAGAGGCAGCTCTCACTCACCCATTCATGAATTCATGAATGGGTGAGTGAGTGCTGCCTCTGATTGGCTCAGCGCAGGGACCAATCAGGAGCAGCTCTCAACTGTCATTCAGTGGGACCAATCAGATTGGTCCCTGCGCTGAGCCAATGAAAGGCATCAGTCACTCACCCATTCATAAATTCATGAATGGGTGTGTGAGTGAGAGCTGCCTCTGATTGGTCAGGCTGTGACCAATTAGAGGCAGCTCATTCAGCAGGCGGGGATTTTAAATCCCCAGCTGCTGAATACTACTCACAGCTGTTCAGAGCAGTTCAGGAGGACTGCCGCCGGCATTTACCTATCTATTTATCTCATATCTATCTATCTAATATCTATCTATCTATCTATCTATCTAATATCTATCTATCTATCTATCTATCTATCTATCTATCTATCTATCTATCTATCTATCTATCTATTTATCTATCTATCCATCTCCTAATCTATCCATCCATACTTTATCTATCTATTAGAGATGAGCGAGCACCAAAATGCTCGGGTGCTCGTTACTTGGGACGAACTTTTCGCGATGCTCGAGGGTTCGTTTCGAGTAACGAACCCCATTGAAGTCAATGGGCGACCCGAGCATTTTTGTATTTCGCCGATGCTCGCTAAGGTTTCCTTGTGTGAAAATCTGGGCAATTCAAGAAAGTGATGGGAACGACACAGCAACGGATAGGGCAGGCGAGGGGCTACATGTTGGGCTGCATCTCAAGTTCACAGGTCCCACTATTAAGCCACAATAGCGGCAAGAGTGGCCCCCCCCTCCCAACAACTTTTACTTCTGAAAAGCCCTCATTAGCATGGCATACCTTTGCTAAGCACCACACTACCTCCAACAAAGCACAATCACTGCCTGCATGACACTCCACTGCCACTTCTCCTGGGTTACATGCTGCCCAACCGCCCCCCCTCCCCCCCACAGCGCACACCAAAGTGTCCCTGCGCAGCCTTCAGCTGCCCTCATGCCACACCACCCTCATGTCTATTTAGAAGTGCGTCTGCCATGAGGAGGAACCGCAGGCACACACTGCAGAGGGTTGGCACGGCTAGGCAGCGACCCTCTTTAAAAGGGGCGGGGCGATAGCCCACAATGCTGTACAGAAGCAATGAGAAATAGAATCCTGTGCCACCGCCATCAGGAGCTGCACACGTGGGCATAGCAATGGGGAACCTATGTGCCACACACTATTCATTCTGTCAAGGTGTCTCTACATGCCCCAGTCAGACCGGGCTTTTTAATTCATAGACACAGGCAGGTACAACTCCCTATTGTGAAGTTCCTGTCGACCGACAGCATGGGTGGCTCCCTGGAACCCACCGGCGATACACAAAAATATCCCATTGCATTGCCCAATACAGCTGAGGTAGTAATGTCGTGCTTAATGCAGGTGGGCTTCGGCCCACACTGCATGCCCCAGTCAGACTGGGGTTCTTTACAAGTGGAAACAGATGCATTTATAATTCCCTGTGGACCCACAGCATGGGTGGCTCCCTGGAACCCACCGGCGGTACATAGAAATATCCCATTGCAGTGCCCAACACAGCTGATGTAACGTCAGCTGTAATGCAGGTGGGCTAAAAATTAATTGGATTACACTGTAGGCGAGGGCCCACAAAAATTGGTGTACCAACAGTACTAATGTACCTCAGAAAAATTGCCCATGCCCAACCAAGATGGCAGGTGAAACCTATTAATCGCTTTGGTTAATGTGGCTTAAGTGGTAACTAGGCCTGGAGGCAGCCCAGTTTAACGAAAAATTGGTTCAAGTTAAACTTTCAACGCTTTTAAGAGCATTGAAACATATAAAAATTGTTTAGAAAAATTATATCAGTGAGCCTTGTGGCCCTAAGAAAAATTGCCCGTTCGGCGTGATTACGTGAGGTTTCAGGAGGAGGAGCAGGAGGAGGAGGAGGAGGAATATTATACACAGATTGATGAAGCAGAAATGTCCCCGTTTTGGATGGTGAGAGAGAACGATGCTTCCATCCGCGGGTGCAGCATACGTATTGCATAGGTATCGCTGCTGTCCGCTGGTGCAGAAGAGAAGTCTGGGGAAATCCAGGCTTTGTTCATCTTGATGAGTGTAAGCCTGTCGGCACTGTCGGTTGACAGGTGGGTACGCTTATCCGTGATGATTCCCCCAGTCACACTAAACACACTCTCTGACAAGACGCTAGCCGCAGGACAAGCAAGCACCTCCAGGGCATACAGCACGAGTTCAGGCCACGTGTCCAGCTTCGACACCCAGTAGTTGTAGGGGGCAGAGGCGTCACGGAGGACGGTCGTGCGATCGGCTACGTACTCCCTCACCATCCTTTTACAGTGCTCCCGCCGACTCAGCCGTGACTGGGGAGCGGTGACACAGTCTTGCTGGGGAGCCATAAAGCTGGCAAAGGCCTTGGAGAATGTTCCCCTGCCTGCGCTGTACATGCTGCCTGATCTCTGCGCCTCCCCTGCTACCTGGCCCTCGTAACTGCGCCTTCTGCCACTAGCGCTGTCGGATGGGAAGTTTACCATCAATTTGTCCACCAGCGCCCTGTGGTATAGCATCATTCTCGAACCCCTTTCCTCTTCGGGAATGAGAGTGCAAAGGCTCTCCTTATACCGTGGGTCGAGCAGTGTGTACACCCAGTAATCCGTAGTGGCCAGAATGCGTGTAACGCGAGGGTCACGAGAAAGGCATCCTAACATGAAGTCAGCCATGTGTGCCAGGGTACCTGTACGCAACACATGGCTGTCCTCACTAGGAAGATCACTTTCAGGATCCTCCTCCTCCTCCTCCTCAGGCCATACACACTGAAATGATGACAGGCAAGCAGCATGGGTACCGTCAGCAGTGGGCCAAGCTGTCTCTTCCCCCTCCTCCTCATCCTCCTCATGCTCCTCCTCCTCCTCCTGAACGCGCTGAGATATAGACAGGAGGGTGCTCTGACTATCCAGCGACATACTGTCTTCCCCCGGCTCTGTTTCCGAGCGCAAAGCGTCTGCCTTTATGCTTTGCAGGGAACTTCTCAAGATGCATAGCAGAGGAATGGTGACGCTAATGATTGCAGCATCGCCACTCACCACCTGGGTAGACTCCTCAAATTTTCCAAGGACCTGGCAGATGGCTGCCAACCAGGGCCACTCTTCTGTAAATAATTGAGGAGGCTGACTCACACTGCGCCGCGCAAGTTGGAGTTGGTATTCCACTATAGCTCTACGCTGCTCATAGAGTCTGGCCAACATGTGGAGCGTAGAGTTCCACTGTGTGGGCACGTCGCACAGCAGTCGGTGCACTGGCAGATTAAACCGATGTTGCAGTGTCCGCAGGGTGGCAGCGTGCGTGTGGGATTTGCGGAAATGTGCGCAGAGCTGGCGCACCTTTCCGAGCAGGTATGACAAGTGGGGGTAGCTTTTCAGAAAGCGCTGAACCACCAAATTAAACACATGGGCCAGGCATGGCACGTGCGTGGGGCTGCCGAGCTGCAGAGCCGCCACCAGCTTACGGCCGTTGTCACACACGACCATGCCCGGTTGGAGGCTCAGCGGCGCAAGCCAGCGGTCGGTCTGCTCTTTCAGACCCTGCAGCAGTTCGTGGGCCGTGTGCCTCTTCTCTCCTAAGCTGAGTAGTTTCAGCACGGCCTGCTGACGCTTGCCCACCGCTGTGCTGCCACGCCGCGCGACACCGTGCTGCTGACACATCTTGATTGCGAGACAGAGGTTGCGTTGGAGGAGGAGGAGGAGGAAGGTGCTTTAGTGGAGGAAGCATACACCGCCGCAGATACCACCATCGAGCTGTGGCCCGCAATTCTGGGGGTGGGTAGGACGTGAGCGGTCCCAGGCTCTGACTCTGTCCCAACCTCCACTAAATTCACCCAATGTGCCGTCAGGGAGATATAGTGGCCCTGCCCGCCTGTGCTTGTCCACATGTCTGTTGTTAAGTGGACCTTGGCATTAACCGCGTTGGTGAGGGCGCGTACAATGTTGCGGGAGACGTGGTCGTGCAGGCCTGGGACGGCACATCGGGAAAAGTAGTGGCGACTGGGAACCGAGTAGCGCGGGGCCGCCGCCGCCATCATGCTTTTGAAAGCCTCCGTTTCCACAAGCCTATACGGCAGCATCTCTAGGCTGATCAATTTTGCAATGTGCACGTTTAACGCTTGAGCGTGCGGGTGCGTGGCGTTGTACTTGTGCTTGCGCTCAAACTGTGGCGCTAGCGACGTCTGGACGCTACGCTGAGAGACATTGCTGGATGGGGCCGAGGACAGCGGAGGTGAGGGTGTGGGTGCAGGCCAGGAGACGGTAGTGCCTGTGTCCTCAGAGGGGGGTTGGATCTCAGTGGCAGGTTGGGGCACAGGGGGAGAGGCAGTGGTGCAAACCGGAGGCGGTGAACGGGCATCGTCCCACCTTGTGGGGTGCTTGGCCATCATATGCCTGCGCATGCTGTTGGTGGTGCCTCCCCAGCTGATCTTGGCGCGACAAAGGTTGCACACCACTGTTCGTCGGTCGTCAGGCGTCTCTGTGAAAAACTGCCACACCGTAGAGCACCTTGACCTGTGCAGGATGGCATGGCGCGAGGGGGCGCTTTGGGAAACAGTTGGTGGATTATTCGGTCTGGCCCTGCCTCTACCCCTGGCCATCACACTGGCTCGGCCTGTGCCCACACCCTGACTTGGGCCTCCGCCTCCTCGCCCGCGTCCACGTCCTATAGGCCTACCCCTACCCCTCAGCATGGTGTATTACCAGTGATTTGATTTCCCAGGCAGGAAAGAAAGTGGCGCAAGCCTGCAGCCAAAATACAATTTTTTCCCTTGTTTTTCAAAGGACAAGCCACACTGCGTGTATTCAATGAATACTACTAAGCTTAATAACTGTGTTGCGGCCCTGCAAAACTGTCACAGAACTTTACTGTTGCAGAGTTACTAACTGTGGCAGAGCAGGTATTTCCCAGGCAGGAAAGAAATTGGCGCAAGGCTGCACTGAACCGTAGCTGGTTGCGTCTGATTTTTTTACGTTCTCCACGCAGCACACACGTACCCAGAGCCCTGACGGCTGTCAGAGGCAGGGCAAATATACTTTTTTCCCTTTTGTTTAAAAGGATAGGCCCACTGCGTCTATTCACTGAATAATAATTTTAATAACTGTGTTGCGGCCCTGCAAAACTGTCACAGAACTTTACTGTTGCAGAGTTACTAACTGTGGCAGAGCAGGTATTTCCCAGGCAGGAAAGAAATTGGCGCAAGGCTGCACTCAACCGTAGCTGGTTGCGTCTGATTTTTTCTGAACGTTCAGCGCACAGCACACACGTACACAGAGCCCTGAGTACTGTAAGAGGCAGGCCAAATAGAATTTTTTCCCTGCTTTTTACAAGGAACACCCACACTGCGTGTATTCAATGAATACTAAGTTTAATAACTGTGTTGTGGCCCTGCCAATTTGTCCCAGAACTGCAGTGATGCAAAGTAATTCGCTACCTGCAGCAGATCAGGGATTTCCCATGCAGGAAAAAAATTGCCGCACGCCTGCGGTAAAACGTAGCTGACTGCGTCTGATTTTTTCTGAACGTTCAGCGCACAGCACACACGTACACAGAGCCCTGAGTACTGTAAGAGGCAGGCCAAATAGAATTTTTCCCCTGCTTTTTACAAGGAACACCCACACTGCGTGTATTCAATGAATAATGTATGTGTTCTGGCCCTGCCTACACAATTCTATCCCTGTAGTATTAATGCCGGGTGCAATGCTCTGCACAGCCAGTTTTGAGAAAAAAAAAAAATGCAACACTGCTAACAGCAGCCTGGACAGTACTGCACACGGATAGATGTGGCCCTAGAAAGGACCGTTGGGGTTCTTGAAGCCTACACTAACTCCTAACACTCTCCCTGCCTAACCACCACTTCTGTCCCTATTGCAGGGCGCAATGCTCTGCAGATCCAATTTTGAAAAAAATAAAATAAAATACAGTGCTAACACAGTACTGCACACTATTAGATGTGGCCCTGAGAAGGACCGTTGGGGTTCTTGAAGCCTACACTAACTCCTAACGCTCTCCCTACAGCAGCTCCAGCACGATACCACTGTCCCTCAGCTAACTCACAAGGCATGTGTGGCGAGCCGCGGGAGGGGCCGACTTTTATACTCGGGTGACATCTGATCGCCCCAGCCACTCACAGCAGGGGGGTGGTATAGGGCTTGAACGTCACAGGGGGAAGTTGTAATGCCTTCCCTGTCTTTCAATTGGCCAGAAAAGCGCGCTAACGTCTCAGAGAGGAAACTGAAAGTAACCGGAACACCGCGTGGTACTCGTTACGAGTAACGAGCATCCCGAACACCCTAATATTCACACGAATATCAAGCTCGGATGAGTACGTTCGCTCATCTCTACTATCTATCGATCTGATATCTATTTATCTCATATCTATCTATCTATGTCATATCTATCTATCTATCTATCTATCTATCTCATATCTATCTATTTATCTATCTATCCCCTTTGCCTAGTTCCTTTATTACTATAAGGTGGGCCACGCAAAAATCAGCCCAGCACCACACTCCTGGGAAAGCGGTCTAAAAAAATCTATGTTGCCCATAGTCACCAATCACAGCACAGTTTTCACTTTATCTCCGCAGTATAAGAAATTAAAGCTGCACTGTGATTGGCTGCTATGAAGAGCAAAGACAAATTATATTTTAGACAGTTTCATAAGAGTGTGGTGCGGGGTTACTTCTCCATGGCCCATATAGTCAATAAATGAACTTGTGCAGAGATGCCAGCACTATACACTATATACTGCACATTTTCTGCATTTTCAATTTGTTGAATAGATCAGAAAGAGTTCCATCAAATAACTCTTCTTGGAATCTACAATACAAGAAAGTAAAGTACATTTAATTAAAATCAACCGTGTAATGAAATCTGGACCCTAAATTATATCCAAGTTGCCTGCATACAATGTAAGTGAAATGTTCATTAGTAAAATCATCAAATGCCCTGCTTAAAATGCAAGCTCCTTTGTGAATCACATCATTTCTTCAGCATCATTAGAATATCATAAAAATGAAGCTCTTTTGATTTAAATTCATACATATTCATAGCTGGAAATGGCTGTGTCAACAGTGCATGTGCCTGGAGCTTCCTTTATCTACAGAGGACAGTAATGGCGACAAATTTGTCTGTGTGCCATTGGGATGAGGCTTGTGATACAATATCAGTAAGATTAGCACTCACAGGGCAATTAATAGGTACAATGATGGCACAGTGTAGGAAGATACATATGGCATGGGAGTAGACGCAAATAGCCAAAAGCAGCCTATACCTGTATAGATTGAAACTATACAGAATGGAACGCTGACAGCCATTGTGCTGACCTCAGACAAGTTTCTTAAAAGCTGACCTCTGGGGATTTCCCATGCTGTAAAACAACCAGCTATATTGATTAAAAACATTGTGTTGAGTCTTGGATTTCATTGTACTGCAGTGTATGTCAATGAAAACCTCATATATATATATATATGTATATATATATATATATATATATATATATATATAAAAATATGTCAACATGTTCAGAAAATCAGGGTAAATGCCTTTTTGCTTCACTACAAATACTCATTCATTCTAAAATCATCCTCCTGAGTACTTTAGGCCCCTTCCCCACTTCTACGCAGACTAGAAGTTGCTTTCTCCCTCTATCATGAAGCTCCCTCTTCTTAATGGGGTTGTCTGATTCGAGGTCAGTTATCAGTAGTAGATGGGTTGGGGTCCTCAGATGAGCTGTTTTCCATGCCAGGAAATTGATTTTTGCAGGAAGCAGATAGTTCTGTTCCCACTATAGTAGCCAGGAATGGCATTGCAGGCAATATTTCTATTCAGTTTTGCAGAATGAGTTCTATTTTTTCATGGTACCATTTAATACAGTGCAAAACTTAAATAGTTAAAAGCAAGCTTTTGAAACATTCTGTTCAGACAGTTCACTGAACTTTTGAAAAACGTTTGGTTTGGTCTAAATTAGTTTGAACCAAACAATCACCAAAACCACTAAAACTGGAGCATAATGATGTCTAACAGCCATAAAAGCCTTGTTTAATACTCAGAGTATTATACAGGTTTTATGGCTCTTGGACAGTGTTATGCACCAATGTACAGAGCTAGTGTTGAGCGAACCAAATCGGTAGAGACTAGAGATGAGCGAGCATACTTGTCCGAGCTTGATACTCGTTCGAGTATTAGGGTGTTCGAGATGCTCGTTACTCGAGACGAGCACCACGCGATGTTCGAGTCACTTTCATTTTCTTCCCTGAGAAATGTGCGCGCTTTTCTGGCCAATAGAAAGGCAGGGAAGGCATTACAACTTCCCCCTGCGACGTTCAAGCCCTATACCACCCCCCTGCAGTGAGTGGCTGGCGAGATCAGGTGTCACCCAAGTATTAAAATCGGCCCCTCCCGCGGCTCGCCACAGATGCATTCTGACATAGTTCAGGGAAAGTGCTGTTGATGCCGGAGCTGCTATAGGGAGAGTGTTAGGAGTGCTTTTAGGCTTCAAGAACCCCAACGGTCCTTCTTAGGCCATAGAAATCGCAGATCGCACCTATGTGCGATCTGTGATTCCTGTTCTCTTCTCTATACGCGCTCAATGGGGCCGGCGGCAGCAGCGCCGACCCCATTGAGAACATATAGAAGACAAATCATTCTTAATGATATAATCATTAAATATATAAGCCCTTCCCTGCAATTCATCCAGAAATGTGTAACAATAAAAATATATACCGTATATACCGGCGTATAAGGCGACGGGGCGTATAAGACGACCCCCCAACTGTCACCTTATATGCCGGGAATACAGCGGAGCAAAGAATAAAAATCATTACTCACCTCCCCTGGCGTTCTGCGGCGCTGCTGCAGGATGTCGCTCCCTCCTGGTCCCTGGCAGAGCATTGCTTTCTGGACACAGGGCTTGAAATCCCCGCCTCCAGAAAGCTACTGTGATTAGCTAACACACGCCGTCAGCCAATCACAGCCATTCAATGATATCATTGTCATTGGCTGTGATTGGCTGAAGGCACGTGTGTTTTCTGGAGGCGGGGATTTCAAGCCCTGCGTCCAGAAAGCAATGCTCTGCCGGGGACCAGGAGGGAGTGACAGCCTGCAGCAGCACCGCAGAATGCCGGGGGAAGTGAGTAATGATTTTTATTCTTTGCTCCGCTGTATTCCTGGCGTATAAGGTGACAGTTGGGGGGTCGTCTTATACGCCCCGTCGCCTTATACGCCGGTATATACGGTATATATTTTTATTTTTACACATTTCTGGATGAATTGCAGGGAAGGGCTTATATATTTAAGCCCTTCCCGACAATTCATCCCGCGCACGCCGGCAGCCCATTGCTTTCAGTGGAACCTGCTGTATTGCCGGCTCCATTGAATTCAATGGGCTAACATCGTTCTTCTCTGCCACAGCTGTTACAGCTATGGCAGAGGAGAATGATCTTTATGCTGACAGTGTGGGGGGGGGGGGGGGGGGCGCTCTTGCCGCTATTGTGGCTTAATAGTGGGACCTGGGAACTTGAGATGCAGCCCAACATGTATCCCCTCGCCTGCCCTATCCGTTGCTGTGTCGTTCCCATCACTTTCTTGAATTGCCCAGATTTTCACAAATGAAAACCTTAGCGAGCATCGGCGATATACAAAAATGTTCGGGTCGCCCATTGACTTCAATGGGGTTGGTTACTTGAAACGAACCCTCGAGCATCGCGAAAATTTTGTCCCGAGTAACGAGCACCCGAGCATTTTGGTGCTCGCTCATCTCTAGTAGAGACTAGAGATGAGCGAGCGTACTCAGTTCGTGTTTTTGAAGTCGAGCACTGCTTTTTCCGAGTAACTGACTACTCGGACTAAAAGATTCGGGGGGCGCCGGGGATGAGCGGGGGGTTGCAGAGGGGAGTGGGGGGGGGGAGAGAGGGCGCTCCCCTCTGTTCCCCACTGCTAACCCCCGCTCCACCACGCCGCCCTCCGCTCCCTGGTGCCCCCCAAATCTTTTCGTCCGAGTAGTCAGTTACTCGAAAAAAGCGGTGCTCGAGTGCAAAAACACCCGAACCGAGTACGCTCACTCATCTCTAGTAGAGACTTATTTTGGTTAGAACTTTGCTAAAAGAGTCGGTCACGTTCATGCCAAACTCAACTTTTAGCAAAGTTCGACCTGAAACAGGGTTCTACTGGTTCGGTTCACTCAACACTAGTTTTAAACATTTGCAAGTGAAATGAAGTGAAGAAAAAACACCACAATTTTGCCATTTCTCTGGAGATTTTGTTTATACAGTGTTCACAATGTAACAATTTAATTTTATTCCATGGATTAGTACCAAATGTGTATAGTTTTTTTATGTCGTACTACTTAAAAAATAGCTCTCTGTTGCCATCTTCTGAGACCCCAGGCTGAAAGCAGCAAAGAATAGTGTGCATATAGCAAAAGAATTACTAAACAAATATCAAATTTATGAAACCAGTAACATCTTTGTTGTGCATAAAACAAAAGTAGAAAATAGCACTAGAAGGACTACATGAGATGAGATGAGCTCCTTCTACCTCAGACCCATACAAGTAACCTGCTAAAGCTTATTGGGGCTTTCCAGGAAAACTCTGGATTCCCTGCAATCAGCTGATCATCGTCCGGCCCACTGTCAGCGCAGAAGGGTCGGATGTCTTCACTGGGGTCAGAGGTAGAAGAGTCACAGAGGCCTTTACTCCCATTAAAATCAATGGGAAAACTGCCTCCTATTACACTTCTGTGTCTCACCCCAATGTCAGAAGTGAAAGTGCCAGAATTGTAATAGGAGGTTTCAGCTCCTCTATGATATTTCCGCCTCTGAATCCCATGACAACATCCGGCTCTGCTACACTGACAGCAGGCCGGATGATCAGCTGGTTGTTGGGGATCCTCAGCAGCTGGTCATCGCTTATTAACTATTGATGACCTATCCTAATGGTAGGGTCATCAATAAAGTTTGGCTGGAAAACCCTTTTATATACAGGGCATAGAGTAGTATAAAGAAACCTCAGATAAATGTCTGAAAGCAGTTTCCACATAGATATACACTGCATCAATTACTACAGAATGCATCCACCACTGCAAAATACACCATTGCTACAGCATAGTCATTTAATTTAGCAAAGGGAAATGAGGGAAACAGACCCACAAATATATACATCCTGCTAAAGCTGAGGTCTGAAAGGCATTTTCACATAAAGAGGAATGAATAGTCCACAATACTGAATCAATTATTACAGAATACAACATAGATCTCACGCATATTGCCATTATTATGGCTTTCTCTGGGATTTAAAGGGGCTTTCTGGGCAAAACCTATTGATGACCTATCCTCATGATAGATCATCATTGGTGGATAGCCATGGATCAGACACTCGAGATCCCCAACGATGCGCTGATTGCGCTGCCGGCTGTCAGTCCAGTGGGGCCAGATGTTGTCATAACGGATAGTAGTGGAAATGCCATAATTGCCTCACTTCCATTGAATTCAATGGTATCTGAAGCCAGTTGTACACTTCTAGCACTCCTGCCTCTGACACCATGGTCGAACGTGGAAGTGTAATAGCCACTTCAGCTCGAATTAAATTCAATGGGAGCAAAGTCAGCAATGGCACTTCCGCTGCCATCCCTTATGATGACATCCCACCCAGCTGCATTGACAGGAAGCCCGGGTGGCGGGTTCCAGGTGATTAAGTGTTGATGACCTAGGTATTACGTATTGAGGTCATCAATTGATTTTTCCCAGAAAATCCCTTTAAGTTATAGGACTGTGCATCACTTTGTAGGAAAAATCAGTGAAGGCGTCAAACCCCTTCATTATAATGATTAATGGGAGAGCCCGGCAGTTGGATCCCTATCAATTGGTACGTGTTAGCATATGGCATCACCTTCCTGAGTGAAAAACCCTTTAAAATGGGTTGTCCACTCTCAGTAAGTATCAATGTTTCTATATGCTGAATTGCAGCCGCTCACTTATGGGAGTCAAATTTCAATTTGGATAGGAACACCACGATGTCCTTCAGCCATATGATAAGTACTATCTAACACTTCTTGTAGTAGCATGGCATTCTGTTTACGGATCACTTGGGTTACTTTACGGGTAGCCTTACCCCCTCAGATAGAACAAGCTGGAGAGCCATTTCTACAAGCATAAGCTCACCCTGTCCCTTCCCTATAATGTAAGTACATTCTGTCTGGGGAGTGGGACAACCTGCAAAGCAGCCCATGTGAGCAACAAACGTAATATCACGCCAATGCAAGAAGTACCAGATAGAGTAGTGGGGAACAGAATCGTGTTCCTACCCAAACTGATGGGGATCCATCTGCCAAGCTTCCCGTCAATCCATACATTGAAGGGGCCAGACTCCTCTGACTCCAGTGATGCACATTTTTTAATGTGAGTGGACAACCCCTTTAAATTGACAACCCCCTTGGTTCCAATGCCATGTCGAATACCAGCTGCTCCCTTGCCAGATCTCATTAGGGAATTGATGTGTATGTATAAAGAGTGATGACAACTTCTGAGTATACAACCACATCAAGTGACATCTCAGAATTTATTCACAAGCAGAGTGCCACCACCTTACTTCTGATTAACAGTCATAAAAAGCTCCAATGATATTAAACCTTTATTTATGATGCTGCTAATAGGCTCTTAAATGCAAAAAAACGACTGCAAATGCCTCTTGTTTTCACTTTAATGTATTCTTCACAGCATGTGGTATTTTTGATTTGCTCATAAAAGTCTCACAACCTATTTCAAAATGTCGATTAAATTCTAGAAAACGTCCATTAATAGTACACTTTTATCATTTAGATGATAGATCACTGCAGCAAATCACAGGAATACTTGGTATAAATGACTGATTTAACATAATATATTCAGCGTTAATATCTACCTGTTATATTTGCATATATTCAACTATGTTCTGGGATCTGCTCATCGTATTCTAGAACCCAAGCTGCATGGCTATTGAACAAAGTTATGCCAACGGGATACTCAAGTATACACATCATTAGACTATGGTCTTCACTTCCCAATTACCCCCTCAAGGGGTCTGGTTTGGGGTCTTAGTGGATCTGCTCTGGGTCTATATTAAAGGGGTTCTGACATAAAAAAAAAAATATTGTACTCACCTTGCCTGGCCTGGCCCGATCGCCAGGCATGTCCCCTCCAGCCGGCATCTTCTTCTGTGCCTTTAAAGCAGAGCAGGAGCGGTCAAAAAGACCGCTTCCTGCTTTGGTCCGTCCGTCAGGCACTTCCGAGGTGAACGGATGGACCGCCCACAGCAAGCACGTCACAAGCAGTGCTTGCTGTGGGCAGCCCGTCCGTCCTGCTGAACTCCGGAGTACTGCGCATGCGCAGTGGAGACGCAGCCCGTCCTGACTCCTGTCAGAGGGCACCTCTCCACTGCGCATGCGCGCGATCCCGGAGTGGCGCGGCTCGTGCAGACAGAAGAGGAGGAGCAGCGCCTGCCGGGAGATGACCCCCCGATGTCAACAACAACAGGAGACAAGGTAAGTATTATCTTTTTATGCTTTAGCAGCCATTAAACCATGGGTTCCCTGGGTCCATTAGGCAGACCAGGGAACAATGGCTGCTAAAGCATAAAAACATTATTTGTGTCAGAACCCCTTTAAGTGTGTCTGCATTTATTCAGGTCTTGTCTGCTGTCTGTATTTGTTTTGGAGGACTGATTTGGGTAGGTGTATTTATTTTGAGGTCTCCATGTGTGGTCTGTATTAGTTTAGAAGGTCTGGTAAGGGGGTTGCATTACTTTAGAAGTCTGTATTCATTTTGGGGTAAGAAGTATTACCCTGTTTCCCTGAAAATAAGACATACCCTGAAAATAAGACATAGCATGATTTTCCAGAATTTTTGAGGATGCAAAATGATTTTTCAGGCTTTTTGAGGATGCTTGAAATATAAGCCCTACTCCAAAATTAAGCCCTGCTAACAGTTAATTTAAAAAATCAATATAAATAGTGTCCAGGCAGCTATACATGTAAAAAAGTTAAACCTTTTTGAACAAAAATTAATATAAGACACTGTCCTATTTTCGGGGAAACACGGTAGTATCATGTACTGTTTGTGATTCAAAGTCCAGAGGTCGTCCTTTATAAATGGGCAGTGCTTCCAGACCAAAAATCTGATGTGTGAAACAAACTGCATCACGTAATACACCCCTTCCCAAAGTCTACCTGATTTCACTACTCAAAAGTTGGAAAGTATAGTTATAGTTCAAAAACTTTACATAAAGTGTATGAAGAAGAAAAAAAAAGCCCAATCACTTAATCTAGCCAAGACAGTTATTGCCTCCTGGTCATGGGCACTGTATAAGAGGTGCTGTATATGTACAAAATTGATTTTTTCTGATCAGTCTTGTGAAAGTAGAGAGACCTCAAATTACTCCAATTTGTACAAGTTAGGGTAGATCTTTAAGATACTCAATTGTGTATGTTCCTTTAATTCCATAAGTCCTCCTGTCCACGGGAAAAATTGAATTGTAGAATCTGGGCGGATGATCCGCAGTTCAATATGCCCATAGACATTCAATGGGTATTTGTAGGTAATTAAATACCTGCGGGTGTCATTTTTTCCAGGCGGGCGGATTGCACGCACGGGAAAACACCCGTAGCATGCTCCATGTTCTGCGGTTTCCTGCATGGATCTGCAGCACAGATGCAGCTGACATTGCATTCATGCCACGAATCTGCGGGTAGGCAGGAGATTTTTTTAAAAAAACGGCGTATGCGCCCAGCATGCTAATGGCACGCCCGGACGCATCCGCCATGCAGAAGAAAGAAGATCCGGCTGCAATGGAGAAGTCCCGCATGGCAGCCGGACAGGTAAGAAAATGTCTTTCTAGGACTCACGGCTGCGGGCAGGGGTGGAAACCGCTGCGGGATTCCACGCTTGGAAACCGTGTGTGCCTGTGGATACGAGGCCAGAATGTGGAAAACCTAAAATCTTGTATTCTGGTGAAGTATGAAACAATTGTCCTTGACTGTATGTGTGAATTTCCAAATCAACTGTATGTTTAGAAGCAATAGCAAGTATCTAATGCTGTATATTAGAGATGAGCGAACCTACTCGGCCACGCCCCTTTTTCGCCTGAGCACCGCGATTTTCGAGTACTTCCGTACTCGGGTGAAAAGATTCGGGGGGCGCCGTGGGTGAGTGGGGGGGTTGCAGCGGGGAGTGGGGGGGGGGGAGAGGGAGAGAGAGAGGGCTCCCCCCTGTTCCTCGCTGCTACCCCCCGCTCCGCCACGCCTCCCCTCGCCCCCCGAATCTTTTCACCCGAGTACGGAAGTACTCGAAAATCGCGGTGCTCAATCGAGTAATTACTCGAAAAGAGTATATTCGCTCATCTCTACTGTATATCGTTGACAAAAAAACAGTTTTTTACACATATGTTTTAGTACATATGTAGCAAAGTTTAACTTGTCTCGTAATGCGTTAGGATAGCTTTCTGTACCGCTGTTTGTTTACCCCTTTTAACTGCTTTACAATAGCTTTTGATGTGTTAGGATAAGAAAAAAGTTAGCTTTTGAACAGCTCAGGGGGGTCTCAGAAGAACGGATTTTAAATAGCAGAATCTGCAATCGACGTCCGCACGGAAGATCTGCAGTAAATTGAAAAGCATGTATTTTTGATGTTTCGTTCACACTCATAGGTACAAATTGTGTATTCTGCAAGCGGAAGAGAAAACACAACATGGTCTATTTTAGCTTGGATTCTGTGCAGACGGACCCCCTTAAAGTTATGGGATGTGAGTGTTCCGTCGCCCATGCGCAATTAACATTGCATATGTGCAGTGAAAATGCTCGCAACTGCAGAGGGAAATAGATAGCAAATCTGAAGGAGAGAGAAAGATATTTCTTTTGCGCAGACGATATGCTGTGCAAACGCGTACACGGTTAAAATAACGCTTGCATTCTGCGATCTTCCGTAATTACTTTCCGAGAACGATTGCAGGCCTGGAAGTCCGCATGAGGAATCTGACCCGTTCGTGTGAGCCCGGCCTTAAGATCAGATAACTTGTTGCAAAAAATGACCACAGTCAGTTAAACTTTACTACATCTGTACTATACATGCATAGAAGGTACAAGATGATAATACAAGAAGATTAGGTATCTTCAAACCAGCAATTGTTTCTTTCCCCATCTCACCTGTCAGCCTGTGAAGCTTTAGGGTGACTACCCACTAGCGTTTTTTTTTTCCGCTGCAAATTCGCTGCGCTTTTTTTTTCCAATTGTCAATGAGACTTTCTAATGTTAAAAACGCAACGCAACTTGCGTTTTTGGGGCGTTGAGTTTTTAACATTAGAAAGTCCCATTGACAATTGGAAAAAAGAATGCAGCAAATTTGCAGTGGAAAAAAAACACTAGTGGGTAGTCACTAGAGATGAGCGAGTATACTCGCTAAGGCAAACTACTCGAGCGAGTAGTGCCTTAGCCGAGTATCCTCCTGCTCGTCTCTAAAGATTCGGCTGCCAGCGCGGGTGACAGGTTAATTGCGGCGGGGAGCAGGGGAGAGCGGGGGGGGGAGAGAGGGAGAGAGAGATCTCCCCTCCGTTCCTCCCCGCTCTCCCCAGTCGCTCCCCACTCCCCGCCGGCCCCCGAATCTTTAGAGACGAGCGGGCAGGTACTCGCATAAGGCACTACTCGCTCGAGTAATGTGCCTGAGCGAGTATGCTCGCTCATCTCTAGTAGTCACCCTTATTGATGATATGTGCAAAGCAGAAGAACTTTGGGTTTTATTGTCTTCATTAAATGGAAACTTTGCAACTGAGACATTAGATTCCACCTGCAGACTTAACAGAAGCCTCTCTAACAACTTTACTTACATTACGGAAGTTTCAAGGGAACTTGTTTTCATAAAACATTAAAACAGAAGCTGTTCCTTCTGCATGATATATATGAAATAAAGCTTCTATATTACATGACCATCTATACACACACAAACCAGCTAGAATTCTATTGCACATAAGTACAAGGCCTGAATACCCAAATATAGACGTCTATCACTTTATTATTTTATTCTTTAGACACGTATACGGCGATTTTAGTTTTTGTATTGTGGTATCCATACTTTCTACTGTTGTAACAGGTATTATGTGTAATTCTGGTCTAACCAGCCTCCTTTTCATGACTTAAAGACTGTCACAGTCTCAAGGTGCCTTCACACTGGTGAGAAAATCGCGCAATTTTCGTGCGATGTGGGAGTCAGTAAAAACGCAGAATTATGAAACCAATAATTTTCAATGGTTTCCTTCACATTTGCAATATTTTCCCTCATGCGATGTTACAGGAAAAAAAATCGTGGCACATCCATTCTTTCTGTGATGTGCGATTTTTTTTATCTCCCATGTTTCCCTATTGAGCATGCTTTTTATCGCTTCGCAAAGCACGAACTTGCGATTTTCGTGTGATGCAATGCGTTTTGAACGTTAGAAAGTCCAAATGACTTCTGCGCTAAACAAAATCACGGCAAAATCTGGTGATAAAAATGCACAAAAAATTGTGCAATGTTTTAGTGAAAAAAGCTGCGCTGATGCTCAAAAACTGCAGAAAAAAGCTGCGCTGATGCTCAAAAACTGCAGAAAAAAGCTGCGATTTTCTCGTGATGAAATTGCAACCGCAATCGCCAGTAATCTCTGATTACGGTATAATTGATTTGGCCGCTTTGTATTATCAAGCGATGGGTTGATCAGTTTACCAGAAGCTAAATGAAGACAAGAATTTTAAAAAATGTGCTGCATAGGAATTGCAACGACTCATTTTTCCACTAGATGGCGCTCTAACATCACTATCCTTCGGACTGCATTTCTAGCAGTAGTTGCAACCGTCCAAAATCAATAATAATAAAAGCAGCTATATTTCAGATAAGCATACAGTGGCATCTATATTATTGAAGCATAATAGCAGCCGGCATTCATTGATGTATAGCTTACACATACATCATGCATCTCAAGCGCTGCGGAATAAGTTGGCGCTATACAAATAAAGATTATTATTATTATTATTATTATAGTATAGGAATAATCCCCATGGATGCCATGTCTTTGATTTTAATATCAAACTGAAATAAAGAGCTCAAAACATGTTGACCAAAAGAATGAATCAAATCCCATAAACAGTGTAATATGTTATTTGGGGACAACTCCAGTGATGAAGTTGGAACCGATCCATAAGGAACCTCACAGCACCAGTGTGGATAATCTTAAAGCCTTGCTTGTCCCACATTCCTGGCTGGTGCAGGGCTGAAGGATTTTACATGTCTGTGTGTGTCTGTGGAGGGATTACAGAGATATATTTAACACATAGCAGAGCTTGTCATGTTTTTCTCAGTGTTATGACGACCATCTGTTAGGTCTCCAGCAGCCCATGAAGCCCTTATCAGTCTAATTTGCTAGTCCAAGAGTCGGAACCTTTGCAAAATCGTATTACGTTATATGGGAACTTACATTTTTTTAAGACCTATTCTGTATTTTAATAACCATACAATTGCGACAGTAAAAACATTACATGTGAGGAATGTAAAACTGTTCCAAAATATTGTGGTTACACTTTAAGGGAAGGTCTCATCCGAAAATGACCTATTATAAAAAATTTTAAAAAATCACATTTTTATAGTAAATATATTTTTATATAATTTTTGGTGCTTTTTTGGTGTTTCAGAACACACAGATGTCCAAGAACCTGATGGTTATTCGAGCCTGATAGCATGGAAATTGACGGGCCCTGATGAGGAACATGGACTTGTGAGATGCAGTAGTCTCCACCTTTATGGCCGAATGCACATGGATGGGTCGGATTCCGCATGCAGGATCCCGCAACGGAATCCAACCCTGCGCTCGGCCGGGGACCCTCGCGTACCTATCCTGATTCTTATCTGTGCTGTGGATGTGCCGGCCAGCGCACAAGCGCTGTACAGATAATGTTGTGCCATTCCCATGGCCTTTCCGCAATGAACCCACGGTCTTTCCGCAATCATGATTGCAGAAAGGCTACGGGTCGGACGGCTTCCATTGACTTCAATGGAAGCCGTCCGCACGGAATCCGGCTCAAAGTAGAGCATGCTGCGATTTTCCCCCGCGAGTGGAGAATCGCAATAGATTTCCACTCCTCGGCATGGAAACGCGCTTATACATTGCATGCTTATGGCAGGTATTTGCTGCGGAATCCGGAGGTAGACACCCGCTCCGGATTCCGCAATGCAAATCTGGCCGTGTGCATTGGGCCTATGGCTCTTTGAGTAATGGCAGCAAATAAACCCTATGCTTTTATAATGTCCACATTTAGGACATAGTATGAACAAGCAAGTACATGTGGTCCCAAGAGTTCTGGCAGAGGTCAGGCAAGAAGCTCACAGAATGTCAGGAATAAATGCACTCTATAAGCCAAAAAATAGTCACAGCCACAAAAAGTTTTAGATATTCACAGAAACGTGTACTGTATTCTTAGTTGTAGTTAAATTGTATTATTAATCAAAGTATATTTAAAAAACATGAGTATTTGATGTTAAATATATATATTTTTTTGTATCTTTTTGTCTGAATTTTTTTATTTTGGTAGTGGCATTTTTATTACTTTTTGGAATTATTTTAATTTTTTGGATCAGGTTTTCTTTTTCTTGACCTGGGTATCTAGTTGTTTCCCCTCCTCTTATTTCTTCCCTATTTTTTTTAGTTAGGGAAATATGGGGAGAAATAGGTCAGGTTCCAGTGTGGGGTCGCCATTTTCAGGGCGATTACTCTGCTTGCTCATCTCGATAATATATTTTTAATATAATTTGATTACTGAATAAAAATCTTAACTAAGAGGTCAGGCAAGATCAAGATTTTCTTAACAGCTGTCTTGCCATATCTGAAACAGAACAGTCAGCCATTTAAGAACTCCAAATTTAGCTTGACAATATGGAAATCATCAGTCCCTAACTAAACAACATAAGCATATGAGGTATAGTATTCCCCAACCTCTTGGCCACATGAGGATCAGCAAAGCCTATGTATATAGTGTCTACCTTCAGGAGGTGGTGTAAACAATAAAGTGCCAATGGCAATAAGTGTCCTGATTAAAGTCAAGCAAGACCAAACTTCCTTAATAGCCATCATACGATTCTGGCCAAAGTGCTGTCAGAGAACCTATGAGAGGCTGCTGCTCAGACCAGATCTGATGTTTACACCAATCAGCTATCTGATAACCTGAAAGTACTGTGCCTTATGGCATGGGAATTCATCGGACCTTGCCAATAGCATTAGTTTATCAAAGACAAAGGAATGGCCACCCGAGGAATGACAAAGAAAGGAAAGAACGCCACCTAGCTATGGTGTCCTTGGAGGCTAAGTTTCCCTATTATCACTTCATACAAAAGTGAAGGAATGGCCGCCTAGAAGATGTTAGTGCTTACTATGCCAGAGCCACGGAAATGTCAAGGGTAGAATGTGCTCTAGTTCTGGCTGAGAGCATTTTCGTGGTGGTATCATTGAGCACACGAAATACCTTTTGTGTAGGATAAACTCTTCCTGGGGTCATTAATTTTTCATTTCTGATAATTTTCCACCCTTAAAGCGACCCTCCGGTCCTGGACAAAGATGACTGCACAGCTTCTCTGCCAACCTGTGCATTGCATGCATTATTAGACTAAGGCACTATGCACTACTTTGATGAGGTGGCAGCACTGGCCAGTCAGAGCATCATATAGACTATTGATGCATACTATTGCATAGTGTGCATCAGGTAGTCAGAGAAGCGTTGTGGACATTTTTGTTTCTACTGGACTGGAGGGCTCCTTTAATGCAGGGGTGTCAAAATCATTTTCACCAAGGGCCACATCAGTATTATGGTTGCCTACAAAGGGCTGTTTATAAGGGCTTATTCACAGGGGCCTATTTGTGCTCTGTATGTATTTTTTTGGCATGTAATATGGACACCTTATGCCTTTTCATTTGTATTGGAGTAAGTGTGTACAAGACCTCAGAATCCAAGATGTTACCCGCTCCCTGTGCTGGCATCACCCCCTCTACCAAGCGGTGGCTGCGTCCTTTGTAAAAGGTGGAGAGCTGTCCTTCTGTGTCTGGACCTCATTGCTGGCCACATAAAATGACGTGGCGGGCCTTGGGTTTGACACGTGCTTTAGTGAATCTTGCTATATTCCCATATGTATATGTGCTATTTTGCAGGAAGCACAGGATATAATGAATTTAATGTGCTATTCCTCTTTCGTGCCGTATAAACAGAAGCACATAGCTGTCCGCCAATGAAGTTCTTTTCTTTTCAATAATTTTTATTGGGTTTTATAATAAACAGAGAATAACAGAAAGCTGACATATTTGCTGCCTTAGAATACAATTTCTGTACCGCGACATAAATATTTTAAACATACAATGTGTTGCTGAATAGTATTGGAACTAATGTTCATTCTTACAAAAGAAAATAACATAGTGGCCAGGTTAATGCAGTGCAATACTTGAGTACTAGACATTGACTGTGAACAAGGAACTAGAAACTTGTGTACCACTTGAAGGCTTTTATCTTATGGCAAAAGGTCTATTAGGGAAAGCAGGGGGGTTTAGGACATATAAATATAGGAAGGTCGATATGTGGAGGGATTTGTATGCTAACTGAAGGATGATTTCTGGGCCAAATGTTCCATTTGATATAAAAGGATCGAATGTTCCATTTTGGACAACCAGCATTTTTTGTAGGTGCAGTTAGATGAGACTATAGAGGCTATTTCTTTAATGGAAGAAACTTCTGAGCTTTTCCAGTGGCGTGCTATTGTAAGACGGGTCGTGTGTACTATATGGCAGATAATTGTTCTGCATTCCATTGGAAGATTATGTATCCCCAACAGTAGAAGCAACAAACCAGGTTTGATTTTAGTTGCAATGGGGTGGAGTGTTTTTATTATTTTAAACAACTTTTTCCATAGGGTGGAGATTAGGGGGAAACGCCAGAAAATATAGAGTAGTGACCCTATTTGCCCGCAGTTTCTCCAACATTGAGGGGATGTGCTGCTATACATGTATGGGAGTCTTAATGGAGTATAGTACTATCTGAGCAATAATTTATAGTACTGTTCGTAGTGGGGTGTGCATGCTGTAAATTTGACGGCCCATTTTAGGGCGGTTTGCCGTTCTTGTAGGGATAATTGACTTGAGAGATCAGGTCATTAGATAAAAAGTCATAGATTTGTTTAGTACGATTCTTGTATTGCTTAAGGGTATTAGATATTTGGTCTTTTAAGATTGCTGGAATATTGATGTGCGAAGATGTTGACCAAATCTCAGACTGGAAATCCTATTTCCTGACCCTCTCTAGCCTCCCCACTCACTTGACCTCCTCATAAGCTCTCCCACTACAGGCAACCATACTAGGGTGGAGAACATGTTTCAAAAAAGACCTCCTTTCCCAAGATAGCCAGATCACTCCAATCCCCCTGTCTACATTCAAATGTTTCATCCCAGAAATCTCCCTCGAGATATGGTCAAACACTGGGAGTGAATCAGTAGCAGACTTTTACTATAAGGGACAACTGCCACCATTCTCTTCAATGCAGAAAAATATAGAAATTTCCTCTTCTGAATTTTATATATTCCTCCAATGAAGTTCTTTTCTCTTCACATGGTAGTCTTACAATGACAAGGGTGGGGTGGAGGGTAGCTAAGGCCCTTCTTATTGGGTTTCTTCAGAATTTGAATGGCCTCTTGAAGTCACCTATCCAAAGCATGTAGTAGGAGAATAAACCCATATATAATAATAATCTTTATTTGTATAGCGCCAACATATTCCCCAGTGCACATATATATATATATATATGCTGGAAAGAAGAATGGCATAATAAATTCCTTCTGTATGGCTCGGCAACAATATGTTTACTTGATCAAGTTCTTGTTATGTCACGTTACTGCGTGGAATTAACACAACAAGGACAAAACGTAACCACATCCATAAGTAGACAGTGCAGTTGATAAGGATACTATATTGGTAAGTGGCATCTTTTCCTATAATTTCTGCTGAAGAAAATAATAGAAGAGCCTTGTAAATATTACACCTATCCATCCAGAGAGCACCATAATCACGAAGACAGAGTGATAATGAACTGATATCCTATTAGTTATAATAGTACCAATGTGTTCTCCAAGCCCTGTCGTCTACGGTCTTCTCCTGGGCACACAATCAGCCATTTATTCTAGTGGGCTAAGCTCCTGTGTTCTGCAGAGCAGACTGACTCAGGTGTAGCTGGAGCACTGTCTCATATTGATTTGTTACGCTCCTTTAGTAAAGTCACTGGAGCAAAGGGAATTTTAAAGCAATCCTGACAGATGTTTCCAAGTGCCTGCAGCTGTTAATTAACGAGGGGCAATATTAGAATGATTCACTTTAATGTTCAGTGCCTTTTATGACAGCATCACACATATCCCAGCCATGCAGATGCTTCAAGCACATAGAAAGGGCTTATTTCAGTGTCTTCTAAATCACACATTGCACTTCCAAAATGAATTATAGGCCAAGATTAAAAATGCCTCCTTTATTGCACACGCTCAAAGCCCATCTTGCAGAAAACACTGGATGTGCAGCCAAGTCTACAGTAAACAGGGGTCTATAGCTACTATTCTCTTTCGATCTGACAGTAAGAAGAAAATGACTCTGCAAGTACAATACAGTATTCCATGCGCACTATGTTGACAAAAGTATTGGGACACATATAAAAGGCGATGAAATGAGATTTTATTCACATCTTTCAATCCGGTGTTGGGTCACCTTTGGCCTCAATGACTGCAGTAACCCTCCAAGGCATGCTTTCCACCAAATTCTGATAGATGTGTGGAGGGATTTGCCTCCATTCCTCAAGGAGAGCTTCAGATAGTGAACCATGGGATGATGGGCGTGCACGGATGTGACATATTAGTTCATCCCAAACATGCTCAATGGCATTGAGATCTGGACTTTGGGCTGGCCAATGAAGGTTGCAGACATTCTGCTCCTCACTCAAGCCTCACCACTGCAGGCTCAGTGGCCCGGGTGCAAAAGTTCAGCTGGGCATCCCCCCCCCCCCTCCATCTCTACTAGAGATGAGCGAACGTACTCGTCCGAGCTTGATGCTCGGGCGAATATTAGGGTGTTCGGGATGTTCGTTATTCGTAACGAACACCACACGATGTTCGGATGTTCGGGTTACTTTAACTTTCTTCCCTGAGAAATCATTTCTATATGCGCTCAATGGGGCCGGCGGCAGCAGCGCCAACCCCATTGAGAACATATAGAAGACAAATCCTTCTTCTCTGCCACAGCTGTAACAGCTGTGACAGAGAAGAACGATGTTTGCCCATTGAATTCAATGGAGCCGTCAATACAGCCGACTCCACTGAATGCAATGGGCTGCCGGCGATCGCGGGATGAATTGTCGGAAAGGGGTTAAATATATAAGCCCTTTCCTGCAATTCATCCAGAAATGTGTAAAAATAAAAAATATATATATACTCACCTGGTGCCGACAGACGGAGTTCAGCGCGGCAGGCTGCAGTTCTCCTGAACTGCTCTGAACAGCTGTTAGTAGTATTCAGCAGCCGGGGATTTAAAATCCCCGCCTGCTGAATAAGATGCCTCTGAATGGTCACAGCCTGACCAATCAGAGGCCAGCCCTGAATTCATGAATGGGTGAGTGAGGGCTGCCTCTGATTGGCTCAGGGGCACTCTCCTGTTTGCTTCAGTCCGAATTAGTTTGAACCATACCGGAAGTTTATCAAAACCACTAAAACTGGTGTATACCACTGTTTGAAGGGTCAGTCCAGTCATTTTTTCTATTAATTCATTATGTAACTAGCCCCCAATATATGTAATTAGGCTAGTGTTCCCTAGATCATTCATATCGCGGATCAGGAAATCTATAATGAACTTCATCTGGGGAGGTAGCAGGCCCAGGCGTAATTGGAAGGCCCTCACTGGCCCTAGGGACTCAGGAGGTATGGGTATCCCAAATGTCTCCTTATATTACAGAGTGTCACTGACTAAACGGATCTTGGACCTGTTTTATAGCAGATCACAAAGGCTTTGGGTAGAGATGGAACAGGACTCAGCCCCCTTTAACAGTCTAGGTCTTACCTGGCTACCAGACAGAGAAAAACATAGGGGTTTGGGACTGTCCCCATTTATAAAAGACATGGTTTTGGCCTGGATAGGACCAGCAACTAAAACGGGACTGATCTTGAGACCGGGCCCACTCACTCCCTTGGTAGGAAACCTGGACATTCCTAATTTTTTAAGGGGTTCTGCCCTGACGAGCGTTATTTTGGACACGATTCCCAGGGTTCGAGACATAACCTCAGGTGACGGATTCAAAACACTACACGAGATATTGGAGGATCAGAGACCGCCACCCGCAGCGTGGTTTCAGTACCTACAGTTATGCCACTATGTTGGGGCTCTGAAGGATACACATCAGATAAGGTGCCCTATTACCCTCTTTGATATCATTGCTTTATCGATGTTTGTAGAGGAGGACATGCGCAATAGTAACAGGGATCTGGAGCGGGAGTGGGACCTTGGTATCACACCCTCAGAGGAGTCATGAAAAAAATTGTATACCCTGACCCATAAAATGAATGTATCCAGCAAAATTCAGGAGTTAAATTATAAAATATTGACAAGATGGTACCGGAACCCAGTGAGGGTAGCCAGGATATTCCCCCAGTATCCGAATACTTGCTGGAGATGCCACGCAGGGACTGGTTCATTAGTCCACCTATGGTGGTCCTGCCCTCTGATCTGCCCCCTTTGGCAGGAAGTCAACACTCTGTACTCCTCTGTATGTAGAAACAAAATCACATTCACACCGGAAATAGCATTACTTTCTATGTTCCCAGGTTCAGTAGCTTGTTCTAAGGGTTTCCTGCTAAGATTTTCCATACTGGCCATGCGCCAGATAATCCCCAGGAACTGGAGGTCCACTTTACTCCCCTCCAGACTGATGTGGCTGGAAGTATTAGACCACTTAAAATACATGGAGGAACTTTGTGCAAAAGACGAAATGAGACAAAGTAAATGCATTTCAACATGGATGATATGGAACCAATTCCGCTTTTCCCCAGACCCAAATGTGTGGCTGGAAAGCAGAGCCCTATCCGCCCCACACACAACTATCACCACAGCCAGCACTACTAGACCATAAGCCACAATTTCCTTATTCTTTGCCTGAAGGCTGGGCGCTGCTCATTCCCCCCACCCCTCTACCCCTTCTCTCCCTATCTATCTTTTCTCTCTTCTTTTCCTTTATGTTTATTTGTTCATTTTTATTATTATTATTCAGTTTTTCGTTTTCTCTTCTTTTTTTCTTATTGTATATTGTTTAAATAACTAATATTTGCCCGACGAGGCACACAAGTGTTATACTAGAGTTTTTAACACCAAAAAAGTACATAAAATGAAGAATAAAGACAGATTCTGTACATGTCAATTTTGTTTATTTGATGACTTTTACAATTCTGTACTCGTATTTTCATGGCAGACCAAATAAAAATTTTTTGAACCATATAAAATATCACTATCAAGATGGAGTGGCCCCTTAAGAGCCATAAAAGTCCTGTATAACACTGAGAGTGTTATACAGGGCTTTTATGGCTCTTCAACGGTGTTATACTTGAGCAAACTGAACCAGTTGAACATTGTTTCAAGTAGAACTTTGCGAAAAGCGCAGTTTCGTTTTGCGCCAGACAGAACCCTTAGCACAGTTCAACCAGAAACGGGGCTCTACTAATTGATACGCTGAACACTAATTTTGCAGCTTGAACTAAATTTGAAGCTAGTAAAAAAATGCTATAGAATTCAAATGTTTTTCACCAGTTTTTGTTTTAGGTGTTTTTGGTCATACAGTTACTTTGTTTCTTTTTCTCTATCGAGAAGTCTATGAAAAAGGCAAGAAAAAAATGCCATATGGAGCACATGCTATGATTTCCAAAAACTCAATGAACCCCAAAAATGCTCCAAATGTGAAAAAAGGCCACAAAAATTGCACAGTTTGTAGTGCATTTTATAATTCCAATTTTGGATTCAGGGTTTCTTAAAAGACTTTCTCTTTTTGCTGTTATACAACAGTGCCATCTGCTGGCTAAAGCCAGTGGGTGTGCACCAGAAAGTCTCCGACAGCAGAGTGGCTGGCAAAAGGTTGGTAATAATACCCTGTCGGACATCTTCTGACATTGGAGCTGTGCAAGCTTAAATCAGAATGTAACAAAGGTGTCAGACAGTGGATTGGAAAGGGTTAATTTACAGCTAACATCTGGATGCGTGTTTTTTGCTGCAAAAGCATAATTTAGCATTAAAACTGCAATTATGTAGCATTTTGGGGGGAAAAATAGACTGCAGACAGCACCCTCAGCGTTTTGCAATTTAGTAGTATAGGCAAATAGCATTTAAAACACAAGTCCACTTTTTCCCGCCAAGTAATCTACTGTATCGGGGCAATGCATCACACTCTGCATCCATCTATTGGCACCATATGTAAATGTTGGAAAAGCTTCAATATCAGCAGCACTTCATCAGCAGCTTATCGAAATGTTTTTTTGCAACAAAGATGGAGATTAATTGCTGCTATCTAAATGCATGCATGTATTAATGAGTAAATAACAATGACGCTCTTATCTGTTGTGTTGAGTAATTTGAAAACAGATCACTGAACTATAGTGAAAATTAATCAAAGACGTGCTCCGGTTTAGTCATTTAATTGATTGCTGCGATATTACAGTATTGCTCTTTTTATTATTACTGATCTTTTTAACAAATTTGCAGCTACAAAATCTGTTATTTAACTGTCAGGAGATTTGAATAATGACATAAAAGAGCAGATAATGGACTCGCAGACAGAAATGAGAAGTTGTAATGCAGCTCAAAGTGCACTTTAAAATCAGTGTGGTTCTATAATTTTAAAGAAATACTATTTTAACTTAATCTGCCTTATTCATTAACTAAACTATTCAATAAATGAATCATACAATTATCATACTTGCTGTTCTTAACAAAAGCATAATGGTTGTTAAGCAATGATTTCCAAATTACAGTATATGGATGTTACCTCCTATTACTTAGATACTGTCCGTCACAAACAGCACAGAGACCACAATGACTAGACGGTAGAGGGAGATGGGTTACACACCTGGCAAACAAACCTGTCCCTGATTGAAAAGTGACCAAACCTGCCTAACTAGCGGAGCACCTGCTCTGACAAGAGCGACCCTGCAACAGGAACCTGAGGCTTCCTTGAAATGTCCCTTAATGGAGTAAGGGCCAGAGCATACTCCCCAGGGTGGCCAAATGGGATAAATGAGAAACATTGGACAGGAGATATACAAAATGAGCTGAACAGAACAAGAGGATAACAGTTTAGACTCACATTGGATATAGATAGCATCAAAACACAGACTAGAACTTCCTCACAAACCAGAAGCAGGATACCAAATAGTATCCCTTGCTCAGAGGAGTTGGTATAAATGCTTGCAACCAGTTACTGTCAGGTAGACTGGGATGATTGTCAGTATGTGAGATGGAAACCTCTTTGGTGTCAGACAGACGAACATGGATTCAACTTGCTACACAGTGGATTGACTTGGGGCTATCTGTAGTGGCAGCACCTGGGGAACCATGGTTTTTAGGAACACTGCTTTTTACCCTTTCTTTGACACCTTCAAGTGGGATCTCATCTTTGCTGGATGACCCCCAAACTGTTGCTGATCTAGATAGTCCCAGTAATGTATCTGCTTATGCTGGACTTGGCAGAGGCACACTACCTTATGGTTTGGACAGGTGCATATCCAAAAGATTGGCTATGGACAGGTCTGGCAGTAGAGGTGCAGAAACGAGGTACAGGCAGATGGTCAGGGCAGGCAGCAGGCAATAGTGTAGTCCAGAAAACAGAGCTAAGTTCAGGGAGCACAGAGGTTATAATTGTGAAGAGTCAAGCAGGAGTCAGAACCGGAATAACCATTGGCTTTGTTACAATCGCTAATGAGATTAGCTGCTTATGGATCCATCCTAGGGTGTGGATACTTAATATTGACAGGAATGGATGGGAATAAGTTTAAAGAGCAGATACAAAAGAATTAGTGAGCATGTGCTGGCCTTTTAAGCGAAGGGGTGGGAATGCACACAATCCCTAGGCAGAGACCTGGGAGAGGACGCAGCTCAGTGTGTGGAAGGAGAGAAACGGCACCACCAGCCGCGATTCCAGAGGTAGGTAAGCCGCGGTGACAGCACAACGTGACATTTGGTCTCTGTTTCATAGTTGTCATCCTTGTCAGTCTTTTAAACAGGACAGAAAACCATTATCTTTGGTGCTTTTCTATCCAGCTTAGAAGACTGACAGGGATAAAAATTGTGAGCCGAACACCATTGAGGTCTCCATTTCACATATTTAACCCTATGGTTCCATTCTACTTCCATCCTGCTTTTCTTCCCTGGAATAGGACCACCACTCAAGAAACAAACAAACAAACAAACAAAAAAGCCGAAAACCCAAGGACTAAGAAAAAATATCAAGTACTGGTTGGGATCTATATCATTGTCCATTGGGTGATCTAGACAGTGTTGGTGCAGTGATTATTATTCAACTTTTGCCAGGTTTACTAATAGTTGAAGGAACTTGAAAAATGCCAACTGACATTTCTGAAACTGAAATATTATATATTAATAGAGGTGATGTTTTTCATACCCCACTTGTGAAGGCAAAAATGGTCGGAATCAGGAGGAGATTACCAGTTTACTCATTATTATCATATTCATTTGCTAAAGGTAGTTGGTTCAATGAACAATGTTTACCCTCAAAAATGAATTCCTTAAAGGGGTTGTCCCGTGCCGAAACGGGTTTTTTTTTTTCAAACCCCCCCCCCCGTTCGGCGCGAGACAACCCCGATGCAGGGACTGAAAAAAAGAACAGCACAGCGCTTACCTGAATCCCGGCGCTCCGGTGACTTCTATACTTACCGGTGAAGATGGCCGCCGGGATCCTCTACCTCCGTGGACCGCAGCTCTTCTGTGCGGTCCATTGCCGATTCCAGCCTCCTGATTGGCTGGAATCGGCACGTGACGGGGCGGAGCTACACGGAGCTACACGGAGCCCCATAGAGAACAGGAGAAGACCTGGACTGCGCAAGCGCGGCTAATTTGGCCATCGGAGGGCGAAAATTAGTCGGCTCCATGGGAACGAGGACGCTAGCAACGGAGCAGGTAAGTAAAAAACTTTTTATAACTTCTGTATGGCTCATAATTAATGCACAATGTATATTACAAAGTGCATTAATATGGCCATACAGAAGTGTATAGACCCACTTGCTGCCGCGGGACAACCCCTTTAATTTTCCTGTGCAAATTATGTCAAATATGTGTATATTGTGTAACGTATGACATTGCTATAGTGTTACAAGTACAAAGCCCCTATTTCAATTTTAGATGAGCGCTCTCTCTCCAGTAGGCCTACAAATTAGATATAAGTCGATGGCACTGAGCACTGCAAGCAGTGTAATCAAAAGGAGTACATAAAATGGCAAGGACTGCGCCATTAGCCCATCAATTTATGTGGGACATACAGGAATAGGTTAATAATAGAGATGAGCGAGCTTACTCGCTAAGGCAAACTACTCAAGCAAGTACCTAAAGATTCGGGTGCCGGTGGGGGTGGGGAGTGGCGGGGGAGAGCGGGGAGGAACGGGGGGGGGGGAGATCTCTCTCTCACTCTCTCTCCCCCCGGTCCTCCCTGCTCACTCCCGCAACTCACAGCTCTCCCCCGCTGGCACCCGAATTTTTAGAGACGAGCGGGCAGGTACTCGCATAAGGCACTACTCACTCGAGTAGTTTGCCTTACTGAGTACGCTCGCTCATCTCTAGTTAATAACCAATTATGTTTGCATATATGCCTCTTCCTGTACAACAGCTCCCCTCCGATCTCAATCTGATGAGAGAAGGGAGAAGATTTCATAGAACATAAACCCTGGGAAAATTTGTGACGACAACAACTTTTCTTATTAGTGCCATGATTGGTTATCATGATAGGAACATGATTACTTCCTGGACCAATCAGATCTTGATTGTATCAACAGGGCCAAAGACTCTTACTAACATCCTGATCGGAGTGTTGGGGTTTCGGTACGGAACACAATTGCCAGGAGAAGAATGAACAGAATTATGCATTGTTTCTGCAAAAAGACTGGCAAATGTAGACATTTATTTACTTCATGGTGTAACAGGCTGATATAACCTATTCGGAGAAAGTAATATCTTTCTCCTCTTTCTGCATCCATTAGTCTCCCTTTAGTTTTTTGTATGTTTTCTGTAAATGTTCAAAAACCAAATTAGTCATCAAAAAATTTATATTAAAAAAAATCTATTGTTTACGTGTGCAATACAAATAGAACATAGGGAGTAAGGAGAGGAGGGGGACGCAGCTGCAGATTGCACTCAGTAATTCAATGCGTTAGTAGCGAGGGAGAAAGGAGGGGAATAGCATGGGAGAGACATCTAATTGGTTAAGACAGATAGCTCCTACATCACGCCGGGAAGAACTACCCTACTCCGTAACCCAAAAGAGAAAAATGGACAGAAATGTACAATTTGCATTTAATGAATTGATATTAATTTAAATTTACTAAAACCAAGAGAGTAGAGAGATTGGCAAAAAATATGCAGGTTCCACGCAATTTCTGAATATATACCCACAGTTGCGTTGGGATGGATTATATTTATACAATAAGTACACTTTAATTTTGAACTTTTCAACCTACTTTTGAACCTATTGCATAGCAACATCAACCTGCTATCAGACACAGCAGTTATTAGTTTAAGGGGAAGAAAAGCCACTTCTGCAAACCATGAATCATGACAAATCTTTTACGGCAAGTGCTTTCACTAAATGAGAAAATCAGTGAAAAGCACAAGCCCAATGGCTGCAGAAAATTTATGGCCAGGTGACCGCCTGACTGCACTTATTTGTAAGGCTATATATTATACTGTATACAGTAGCCTAAGAAATAAGTGCGGTCACCCAGCCTTTCTTCACGTATTGTATTGTCTTAAATATAGAAGGTTTATAATGTAACAGTTTAGAAAATACGATACTGAAGGAAAAGAATAAAGCGCTATTAAGGCCTTAGTCAGACGGGCGTTTTTTCGCGCGATTTGCGGATCGCATGACGGATGCGCATCCGCAAATCGCGTGACCGGTGCGCGCAAGTCGCCCGCAAATCGCCCGAAAATCTGCTCCTAGCCGCGTTTCATTAGAAACGGGCCGGAGCTGTCCAGCGCATTGCATTCAATGGAGACGGCAATAGAGCCGCCTCCATTGAAAGCAATGCGCTGCGGGTGAGCCCGGGATGAATTGTCGGTAAGGCGTTAAATATATAAGCCCTTCCCTGCAATTCATCCTAAAATGTGTAAAAAAAAAAAATATATATATACTCACCTTCTCCCGGCAGCCGGAGCTCCGCGCGGCCGTCCTGCAGTGGGTGTGAAGGGGGTGTGAGTCAGACCTGCCCCCTGATTGGCTCAGCGCTGAGCCAATCAGAGGCATGCCTCACTCACACCCATTCATGAATTCATGAATGGATGTGAGTCAGACCTGCCCCTGATTGGCTCAGCACTGAGAGGCAGCAGTCACTCACCCATTCATGAATTCATGAATGGGTGTGTGAGTGAAACCGGCCTCTGATTGGTCAGGGCTGTGACCAATCAGAGGCAGATCATTCAGCAGGCGGGGATTTTAAAGCCCCGCCGGCTGACTAGTGCCAAGAAGCAGTTCAGGAGAACTGACAGCGGCCGCGGCTGGACTCCAGCTGCAGCGGAAAGGTGAGTATACAATTTTTTTTTATTTTAACACATTTTAGGATGAATTGCAGGGAAGGGCTTATATATTTAACCCCTTCCCGACAATTAACCCCGCGCACGCCGGCAGCCCATTGCTTTCAATGGAGCGGCTGTATTGCCGCTCCATTGAATTCAATGGGCAAACATCGTTCTTCTCTGTCACAGCTGTTACAGCTGTGGCAGAGAAGAATGATTTGTCTTCTATATGTTCTCAATGGGGTCGGCGCTGCTGCCGCCGGCCCCATTGAGCGCATATACAGAAGAGAACAGGAATCGCAGATCGCAGATAGGTGCGATCTGCGATTTCTGTTCTATAATTTATCGGACGAGCGCATAAAAAGCGCTCATGTGTCCGATACCATTGCAAAGCAATGGTTTTATAAAATCGCCGGACGCATGCGCATGCGCAAATCGCGGCTAAAAACGCCCGTCTGACTAAGGCCTAAATCTGATTTCCCACTATAACAGTATGCCTAAATTTGCAGTGATAGCTCCATGTAAATGCAATTCCAGTGAAAAGTATGGACCTACAGTCTACACATTATGCTTTACCCCTGTAAAACTGAATCGAAATAAGTCTAATTAGGCTTTTATTACACATGGGCGATACTTCTGTCCGATTGCAACATGGATGGAACTCGCATTTGAATGGCTTCATGCGTACAAGCAATTTTTCATTTGAACCATTTGAAAAATCGCTGAATGTTCTATTCTTGTGTGAGTTTCACATGGGAATTGGACTTGTAATGTATAGTTTCCCGCACATCTGACAGCACACAGATCTCCCAAGAATCTTGAGCGCCACTTGCAATCGTCAATGTGCATACAGCCGTAAAATGATGTACATTTGGATGATTTAATGAATGATTAAAATGTTTGTCTGGAGAAAAAACATTGAAAATTGATCAGTCTGTTGTACAAACATAAAATGAAGCATAATCACCTCACCGAATCTCCCATTCCAATGATGCCCGGTCCCCTGCCGCTCTTTACTTCCTGCTGCAATGATGATATCTTGGCAACAGGAACATATGATTGAAGCCAATGAGCGGCTCACTTTAGCGGGTCATTAACTGCATCAGTTCCATGTTGCTGTGTAGTAGAGAGCGGCGTGGTATCAGTTGCTGTTGGAACGGGTGTATCAGGGGATTGGGTGAGGTGAGTATGCCTTCTGTAGATATGTCTCAGTGTTTTGGGAGGAAACCCACACAAACTCCATGCAGAGGTCATTGGATTCTAAGCCAGGACTCCAGTGCTGTAAGGCAATTCTAAGGCAACAGTATTAACAATTGAGCCACAGTATGGACTATATAACACAGTTTGCATATGTGAACACTTTTCAAAATCATACAAGATCTATCAACTTACAAGGTATGAAAGAATATACAGCGTTAAGTTCAAATTTTAAATAAATAACTAACCCATAAAGCTCCAGTCTGTCTGACACATGCCTGATAGATAAATAAGGCTCCTTTTATACTAGCATCATGACTCCCATTCATGAAGGATCCATGATGATTCATGTTACAGTCTGGAGTGGGTTCGGAGCCTCGTATTGTAACCCGAGCGGACAGATAGCGTGGTCAAGGAAAGCCAAAGGTTGGTAACAGGTTGGTATCTGTTGCAGTACAAGGGAGCAGGCTGGTAGCATAGTCAGGCTTTAGCCAGAGTTTGGTAACAGGTAGCAATAATCATTTAGGGAGGAGCTGTAGGTAGTAAGCTTGACTAGACACACAGAGCACAATAATCACGTAAAGGAAGGAGTGACAAGGCCACATTTATATAGGGAGACCAATTAGGGAAAACATAGGGTGGAGCCAGTCAGAGAAGCACAGGGGCTATGGAACTAGGAGCCAGGTCAAGGTTTAGCAGGGGAGATTTACAGGGAGCTGAATAGATCAACAGATAGAGCTACTGCCTGGAGTACAGGAGCTCCTGTGTTAGAGTCCTAACAATCCATATACAAGTGTCCTAATAAATCCAACTGCCTTATAATAAGGTACAAAATGTTTGCATTGGGTTTCCAAAATTTTTGATAATTTTTGATATCCTTGCTGTGAAAAATACTTTAACTCTCAATGAAAATCAATCACACAAATTGGAATAAACTCTATTTGTCCTGTATATCTGATCATGTTTTACACATTACAGGCACATAATCATTAAAATATATCTACATAGGATGGGATAGACTGTGATTGCCTGCCTGTAAATGCAAAGAGAGAGATGGAGGAGGAGCCTCCGCGTTTCCCAGCAAGAAACAAACCAAAATGTCTAAAAGTCAGCTTCTTCTATGCTAGAAAGAATTTGCACTTTTACTACACAAACAAATTTATGGCCACATTGAAGAGTTATTTTTGCTGAACCTATGCTTATATGTAGTGATGAGCAAACTTTTCAAAAGTACAGCTTGGCTTTTTCAAAAAGTTTGGTTCGGTCTAAGTTACTTTGAATCAAATCCAAATTTCACCAGTACCCCTAAAGCTGGTGAATGCCTCTGTTTAAGAGGCATGAAAACCCTGTATGACACTCTTAGATAACCTAGAAGTGTATCTTAGTACTTTTGAGCTGTTTTTTAGATAAAGTTAGTGTCAAAGTTACACAACATGTATGGTTATGGGTAGACCGATGGGAATAGCTTGTTTACAAATACACTGCACTAGAAGATTTTTTATGCTTTTTAAAAATTATCCCTTTTTTGGCAGTGACAAAAAAAAACAATGGCTTTTTACAAGCAGTCCAAAAATTAATCCATTTTGGAGAGTAGCAACAGGATTCGCAACCTGAAAAGTGAAAAATAAATGGCTTTTTGTTACCAATGAAAAGCCGAAAAAAACTATCCCTTTTTAGGATTATCTGGTTGATCTGCGGTTGTGTATGCCTGGTAGTAGCAGCAGCAGGGGTGGAAGTAGTTGCATCAGCAGTGGCACAGTATTAAACAATGGACAGTACAGGAGATCTGTGGTTATGTAGGCTTGGTAGTAATAGGCGGTTGTGGTGGACTGGTGGTAATAGGGAGTCAACAGTGAAGGTGCTGGCGGTCGCAGTAGCGAGTCAACAACAGCAATCAGTGGTTTCAGGCATGGGGGGTTTGAAATCTTTACCAATCTATGCTTGATTCATTTTTACAAACATCAGTTTTGCAGACAATCTTACTTGCTTAGGGGTGACGATGCCCCCTTCTGTGCTGAATCCCCTCTCTGATGCTACACTGGAGGGTTGACAAGACAGTATATACTGGGCCAGTTCTTGCCAATGTTCTAATCTGCTGACCCAGAAGTCTGTGGGATCTGGGCTCAAGGTATCTGCGGGAGAAAAAGCACAGTCCAGGCATGACTGAACCTGGCTGTTCAAGTGATGCTGGTGAATATCCCTGAGGTCATGTAATCCTTCCTCCTAGCAATTTTGGTGCAGTCAGCTGAGATGAACCACCCTAGGCTGAGGGTCGCATTAAACCAAACTTTTAACAAAGTTCGACTTGAAGCAGGGTTGGATAGCTTCGGTTCACTTAGCACTACTTGTAGGGCTTTCCAGTAGGTATCAACATTGTGATGCGACTCAAGTTACTATACGATATTTTGTCCATTAGTTATCCTAGTACCAATTGACTGAATTAATTAATATAGTAGACGGTAGATTTAGACTAAAGTAACAGACACTAGGTATAACATATGCAGTAGAACAGCACAAGTCAGTCAACCTATTTCCTATTTAGTTATACATTCATGTGTATTTCCATATAATCAATGTTCTAAATATAAATGACTAATGCTGAAGTCATTTCCAATGATCTGTAAAGAGAAGGTAAGACAGCCTCGGAAACGTAAATGTTGTATTTCTATTAAAAGCTCTTGTATGTCAGAATGGATGAGATTGTTTACCGCGGCATAATGAACCATATGTTTTTTCTTCAGCCCATTGTTTCCTGTCAGAACAATGCTTGAGGCGCAGCAAGTGTTTGGATAGAACTGGTACACAATGCCGGCCAGTTCCCTTGCTGAGGTGAGCATGCCAATTTTGCACTGGAGACAGAGATCTTTGTGTTATCCAAGTCATCTCCCCGCATTACACGCTAATCTTCACAGGGAAGAGAACGCAAGAGGAGAAGAAGACACAAAATATAGGATAAACAGTCGCTATCATCTAGACTTGACTCCTGCATAGGGATGACCTTTTACTCTATAGGATAATGTAATAATGCAAATATTTAGATTTAAGCAAATCTTCACCTTTTAGGTCATTTTACCACTTTGGCAAATTTTAGTTTTAGCAATGCCGTAATAGAAAGGAAGAGCTGCATGGGTGGTAGGGAAGAATTTATTAAGATTGGAGTTTCACACAATAGACTTAACCCCTTAAAGGGGTTGTCCCGCGAAACAAAGTTGGGGTATACACTTCTGTATGGCCATATTAATGCACTTTGTAATATACATCGTGCATTAATTATGAGCCATACAGAAGTTATTCACTTACCTGTTCCGTTGCTAGCGTCCTCGTCTCCATGGTGCCGTCTAATTTTCAGCGTCTAATCGCCCGATTAGACGCGCTTGCGCAGTCCGGTCTTCTCCCTTCTGAATGGGGCCGCTCGTGCCAGAGAGCTGCTCCTCGTAGCTCCGCCCCGTCACGTGTGCCGATTCCAGCCAATCAGGAGGCTGGAATCGGCAATGGACCGCACAGAAGACCTGCGGTCCACCGAGGGTGAAGATCCCGGCGGCCATCTTCGCAAGGTAAGTAAGAAGTCACCGGAGTGCGGGGATTCGGGTAAGTACTATCCGTTTTTTTTTTTTTAAACCCGTGCATCGGGTTTGTCTCGCGCCGAACGGGGGGGCTATTGAAAAAAAAAAAACCCCGTTTCGGCATGGGACAACCCCTTTAAGGACATGGCCTATTTTGGTCTTAAGGACCAAGTCTTATTTTTCTAATCTGCTATCTGTCAATTTATGGCCTCATGCCCAAGGCCGTACCAGGAAAATGTTTAGGGTCCCTCCGTAGCAGTTTACCGATTTTTGTAAATACCGAGCCGACAGAGACCAAGTGTACCATGCATGCCCACATATCTTACGCATGCAGTCATACGCAGTGGGATTTTGTCTGTTTTTTTAATTCCCCACTCTGTTCTATAGCGGGGTAGTCTATGACATTGCCGCTCATACGCAATATATTGCATATGGACAGTGTTTGCATGGGCAGCCTATGCTAAAGTATAGGGCTCACGCTGCGTGGCATGTCAGGAAATGGAGCATGCTGAGATCTATTTCCCGTGCGTTACGTGCACAAAAATTTGCACATTAAACCTCCCGTGTGACTGAGCCCTGAGAGATTTCCGATGGACAACGCTTCAGGGGGCTTTCTGCTGTGACACTCATTAGTGCCAAGCGCTGAATGGCAGGACACATGTGCCAAAGGCGTGGTCACCTGGCAAGGGGCCGACGTCGTGACGTCACACTGGCTCCACTTCCTGAGTGCAGCCGCCATACTGCAACAATTAATTTCTGCAGGTGCAACACATGTAACAAAGTGTGCAATGCTGGTACAGTACATATTTTATATTCCATGGCTTTAAAAGCATTCAGACAAATACAGAAGGTTAGAAAAATAAATTATGCATTATTCAAATATAATCTTACTCATAAAAGAGGAGCAGGAACCTTATCGCAGCCCCGAGTCACACAGGGAGTACTGGAGACATGTGAATAGCTATAGGGAAATAAACTCTGAAATTAGTTTGAAAAATAATATATTTCCTGTAGGAAAGCAGCAATGTGCTGATGAACCTCTTCGTAAAACCATCCAGGTCTATCCAACAGATCTACAGTGCATCCAGTTAGACATACAAGTCAGTAATTATATGGTCATTAAGGGCTCAGTCACACGGGCGTTTATTGCCGCGATTTGCGCAATGGTATCGGACGCTGAGCCAATCAGGGGCAAGCCTGAGTCACACCCCCTTCACACCCACTGCAGGACGGCCGCGGGGATCTCCGGCTGCCAGGAGCAGGTAAGTACATACATTTTTTTTACTTTTTCACTTTTCAGGATGCATTGCAGGGAAGGGGGTTATATATTTAACCCCTTCCCGACAATTCATCCCACACTCGCCCGCAGCGCTTGCATTCAATGGAGCCGGCTGTATTGCCGGCTCCATTGAATGCAATGCGCTGGACAGCTCCGGGCCGTTTCTAATGAAACGCGGCTAGGAGCAGATTTTCGGGCGATTTTTCGGGCGATTTTTCGGCGCCGGTCACGCGATTTGCACATGCGCATCCGTCATGCGATGCGCAAATCGCGTGAAAAAACGCCCGTGTGACTAAGGCCTTAAACTGCAGAGGTAGAACTCTACAGTCAATGAGGCAGATTTACTATTAAAAATTCACCAGTTTTCCGGCATAAATCGCACCATAAGACGGTCTTGCATGCTTTGAACAACATCTATGTCATGTTTTAGACAATTTTGGACACTTTTTTTGCTGCATCCAAAAAAAAGACATGGATTTGTGAAAAGGTGGTACGGAACACGACAAATGCTACAAAACTTGAGCTAAATTTGCGACAAAACTGTGGCCCAAAATCTGGTGTAAACTAAGCAACAAATAATGGTCTAAAGTCAGACCAGATAGTATAAAGATTAACAAGATTTAGCATCTAGCAGTACCATTGCCATAAATCTGGAGCATTTTAAGACTGTCAAGTCAAACAATCAATTTTGATCGATAGTTATTCCGTGTAAAAGTGGGAGCCCACAGGGTCCTGAGCAAGAAATCCCTCATTAGTCTCCAGGCGCTTCATTACAGTGAGCTGAAATAAAGTGATGAATGAGCGACATCTCATTCAGTGTGAACACACAGTCATTCATATGCCAACATCTGCCTGTTCGCTTTGAATACAGGCAAGTAGGCGGTCGGAAGAGATTTTCAACGCACTCCGCCTCCATGAACACTCACTAGCGATAGTGGTTGGGACAACTGCAGGGTGCCTAAGTTTGCACTGTCTGATTAGACAGTATTAGTAAATCTGCCCCTGCTAGTTCAATTCTAGCTGGACTCATAATTACAAAAACACATACTGTAAGCTATTCAATAAGTGACGAAATGAATATATCCAAAACATGCATATTATAAGAATTGAATATGTTCAGACATAACCGTCACCATTAAACTAACTTAAAATATTCATCACATAACATATACAGTATATAATTATTCTGAAAACAGAAGAATCAAATATGCAAATGTACAAAATATTTCCACTACCAATCACTATTTTATGTCACCTAAGGCATATATATATACATATATATATATATATATATATATATATATATATATATATATATATATATATATATATATATATATATATATATATATATATATATATATATATATATATATATATATATATATATATATATATATATATATATATATATGGGACATGTGTAGTTCCTAGGTATCTCCTTTCAGTGGAAACAAATGAATGAGATATTTTGCATCATGATTCAGGCTAGGGCTACAAGGAAACATGTGTTGCATGGCATGGATTGAATGTGACATTGCATATAATTATTGTCAATGGCGTTACATTGCAGCATGCAGCCTAATGCAACTGCAGCATGACAGTCATAGAAAATCCAATTTAGTTGGATTTTAGTCGGAAGTCGCATGCAAGTTCCCACCATAGATATCAACATAAGTTGCATGCAACTGTAACTTTCCTGCTGCTGTTAACAGCCACATTACAGCTCTCAGTCTTTATTCACACGGGCGTATATATTTAGCCGCATTTTCACACCCGGACGATATATGTGACTATCTGAGGTATTGGATTCCAATGTACTCGTTCACATGGGCGAATTTACGGTGCGTAAAAATGTTACATTGTAAAAAATAGAACATACACTACTGAAATTGGCACCTGCTATTATACCAGGCTAAAAAGATACATCTGGAACTGTGTTTTGGCAGATATATGCTGGTGGCTCCCATAGACTCCTATGCGAGCTGGAAAAAAGAGGCAGGGGGAGAGATATTATCAGCGTCCACCGCTGCACAAAGCTTACAGGTACCTCTTTTTAGGCATTTGACGTCATTCCGAGGATTTATGCTGAGTGAGGGTTTTTCATTGTGCGGCGTATTTTAAAATGGATACGCTCGTGCGAAGGAGTCCTCAAACAGTTGCACGACAAGTTGAAAACAAGTAATGTAACTTTTTTTGATGCACAACCTTATAAAACTTTCTATTGTGCGACAACGTTTGCCATGTAGCCCTAGCCTTACAATAATATGCCAAGAGAGACATAAAGGCAGTAATACCTGTGTCTACATCGTTTTATAAGCAAAAGCAAAATCGATCGCCACATTACAGTGAAATCAAAGATCCAGAAAAGGTGGTCCATTGGTACCCCTAGGAAATGTTAAAAAATCTGCAGAATTCAGATATGTATACAATCAGGGATATTACTGGGGTGGCAGATAAGGCATGCTTCCCCGAGTAGCTTTAGACTAATATCCTCACAGTTTTGTCTACATACCGTGTTTCCCCGAAAATAAGACAGTGTCTTATATTAATAATTGTTCAAAAAGATTTAACTTTTTTACATGTAAAGCTGCCTGGACACTATTTAAATTGACTTTTTAAATTAACTGTTAGCAGGGCTTAATTTTGGAGTAGGGTTTATATTTCAAGCATCCTCAAAAAGCCTGAAAAATCATTTTGCATCCTCAAAAATTCTGGAAAATCATGCTATGTCTTATTTTCAGTGTATGTCTTATTTTCAGGGAAACAGGATAGTTGTTGCCTATATAAAAATAGAAAAACTTCCCCAAACAAGAAGCTTGAATCAGAACAAGATACAATAAGCGTCTACAGTAGAGACTGCAAAAAGGACTTTTTGACAACCAAACAGAAAACAACATGCCAGCTTTTCTTCTCCCAGGAACAGATATTTCATATCCGATATCATGGCAAAGCAGGGAAAGTGACATTTTTAGCAAACATTAGTAATTGGCTGTCATAACAATGTTTTCAGCTTACGAACCAAAGTGTTGCAGTAACCCCAACCTGCCACAAACTATGGTACATTTCATACAAAGAAGTGAAATGTGCTGGCAAGACATAGTGCTCTTTGTCACCTGGTTTGCAAGGATAAGGAAGCGGGACAAGATGAAGAATAACATATTCCTCTTACAGCACATTCACAGAGTCTCTGAGTAGACTGATAGAATGATTTACTGAAGAAGGATCGTTCAAGAGCAGCAAGTCCTTTACTAAACCATTTACAGTCGTCTTTTGGGCGATATTAATGTTCAAATGAAAGCAGCTACATACTGGGATGGCGGAGTCATGTTTAACTGAGTATTCCCAAGTGAATTCAACAGAGTACAGCGTTTATTTCTTCCTACATTGGCTGCCTGGTTGATTTTTTTTTTAGCTCTGTTCTATTATAGTAGAGCAGTGTGCTGGTTAAAGTTGGCAACTAAGGAAGATGGAACAATACCTCTGCAGCGCCACCTATTGGATGGCAGCTTTTCTTCAAATCAATGTGACTTTTTAACAAGTCTTAACAATGATTGGCAATTACCCCACAACAGCTGTCTGTGTATGTTTTTTTTGGCTTGGTTTCCTATTCCGAATTATTGTTAAGACTTGTTAAAAAGTCACACTGATTTGAAGGAATGCTTCCATCCAATAGGTTGTGCCGCAGAGGTGTTAGTTCCATCTTCCTTATTTGCATAAATTACCCAGAGGAGCTTGCATGGCCTTACAAGTCTCTTCACTCACCTTCTAGGTGTCCCGACTGCTTTCGGGTGCTCTCCTTGGGGAAAGACTATGCCATCCCCTGACCCACTTACCCGCTAGGTGTCTGCACACACTTTTTGGGTGCTCTCCTCAAGAAGACAAGACGCCCCTCTTGCCCCGGTTAAAAGTAGCAAACCCCATCCAACTGTATTAATTATATTGGTAAGTATTTAACGGAAAGCATGTCTGCATTCATCGTGGTCTATGGAGAACTAACACTTGAATTAACAAGTAATTTTTGTGACCTCCTTCTGCAGTCAAAGTCTACCCATCAATGTAACCTGGAGGGCCCATGCAAACAAACACTGTGTAAACATAGTGCAGGGCCAATGCTCACAAAAGAAATCAAAGAGCACCAAAGATATAATCTCTGTTTCATACAATGCCCCCCAATTCCTTTCACCAGGCATAACACAATGCGGAAGCTTTACTAAGCCGAATGTGCCAGAATTCTGTCCCAATTTGTTTTTTAAAAAAAACTGGTGTAAATGTCTTGAGAACATGAAGGCATGAAGACATAATTTGCAGTATTTACAATTTAATACAAAAAAGATTTATAACAAATGGGTTTCGCAGAGTAACAATTAACAATATATTATTGAACCTAAAATACTATGACAAATAGAATTTGCCCTAGGCAGAAGCAAACACCACACTCTACTGGTTATAATGACTTAACATTGCACTGGATAACCAAGGCAGTATAAGCTCTCATTGAATAGTGGTTTAATGCCGCTATTAACAAAGTAAACAAATCTGAGTCCTCTCAATCTTCAGTGTCTGATAATACGGCCTCTCTTAGTGCTTCTTGGGGAGTACTCTCCTTTAATTGATAATGTAAGAAAAATTTTAGAGGGTGATGAGGAGAAAGCAAATCTATTAAATAGTTTTTTTCTCCAGTATATTCACAGAGGAAAATGAAATGCCAGATAAGATGCAAGTGATAACATAATCTCTCCACTAAATGTCACCAGTCTACACAAATCAATGGGTCCAGATGACATACACCCCTGGGTTTTAAGGGAAGTAAGTAATGGGATAGACAGTTATTTATTATATTTAAGGAAGGATTCAATAGTGACAGGGTATGATCAACTGGGTCGGCGCATAGACAATATGTTGCTAATATTCAATTACAGGCCGGTAAGTCTTACTACCATTGTGGGTAAAATGCTTGAAGGGTTTCTAAGAGATGCCATCCTGGAGTACATAAAGGAAAATAGCTGTCTAACTCCATATCAGCATGGGTTTATGAGGGGTCGCTCCTGTCAAACCAATCTGATCAGCTTCTACGAGGAAATACGTTCGAGACTGGACCGGGGATAGTCATTGGATCTTGTGTATCTGGACCTTTCCAAAGCGTTTTATACTGTGCCATATATGTTGGTATATAAAATGAGAATACTTGGTCTGGGTAAGAATCTGTGTAAGTGGGTGAGTAACTGGCTCAGTGATAGAAAGCAGAGGGTGGTTATTAATGGTACATATACTAATAGGGTAACCATTATTAGTAGGGTACCACAGGGGTTAGTACTAGGCCTTATTCTTTTCTGTACATTTATTGATGACCTTGTAGAATTGCATGGTAAAGTAGCAGTATTTGCAGATGATAAAAAACGATGTAGAGTAATTAACACAAGAGAGGACAGAATGTGGTTATGAGAGGATCTGGATAAGTTTGGGGCTTGAGCAGAAAAGTGGCAAATGAGGTTTAACACTGATAAATGTAAGGTTATGCACATGGGCATGGAAATACATGTCATTATTACATGCCAAACGTGAAAACACTGAGATGGAAAAGGACTTGAGGGTTTTAGTTAACTGTAAGCACAATTAGAGCAATCAGTGTCAGGCAGATGCTGCCAAGGCAAATAGGATCATGGGGTGCATCAACAGAGGTATCGGGGCACATGACGAGAACATCATTTTTCCTCTTTACCAGTCACTGGTCAGACCACACATGGAATATTGTGGTCAGTTTTGGGCACCAGTATTGAAGAAGGACATATCAGAAATTGAGCGGGTACAAAGGCAGGCAACTAAATTAATAAATGGAATGGGCGGACTACAATACCCAGAGAGATCATCAAAATTTGGGTTATTCACTTTAGAATAAAGACGGCAGAGGGGGCGGCCTAATAACTATATATAAATATATCAGGGGACAATACAGAGATCTCTCTCATCATCAAACTACTAACGACCACTTGTCTGTTTGTATGTATGTAAGTATGTGTGTAAGTGATTGTCATAGCTTGGCTGCCTGACGGAGTCACAGTTTCCCCCTTCCTCGGTGACACTATAGCCCAGCCCCCTGGTGCTGTTATGGCAGGTCCTAACACACTGAGAATACATTTAAGCTATTATTATGTCAGACACAACTCAGCGGTTGTCAGCATAAATGTAATATAGCTGCAAGTGGCTGTTTGTCTAATGTGCTGTGCGTGTAATGTGTATAGTCAGCATGGATGTATGTCACGTAGCACAGCTGTGTTTGTAAGGTGCATGTCATGTAGCAGAGCTGAGTTTGTAACGTGTGCATGTACTGGGGCACAGCTGTGTCTGTCACATGCATATAATGTAGCAGAGCTGTGTTTGTACCATGCGCATGTCATGCTTGTCAGGCACATGCCATGTACCAAAGCTATGTCTGTGACGCCCATGTCATGTAGCAATGCTGAGTTTGTAACATGTGCATGTAGTTGTGGCACATATAATGTCACGCGCATATAATGTAGCAGACCTGTGTTTGTACCATGCACATGTCATGTTTGTCAGGCGCATGGCATGTAGCACAGCTGTGTGCGTGACGTGCATGTAACAAAGCTGTGTGGCGCATTGCACCACCAGAAACACTGGTACTATAATTTCCTAATAATTACTAGTCTGTTTATACCCAGGACTGTGACTGTAACAAAGGGGCATCCTCTACGTCTACAGGAATGAAGGTTTCTACACCAACATAGAAAAGGGTTCTTTACTGTAAGAGCAGTGAGACTGTGGAACTCTCTGACTGAGGACATGGTGATGGTGAACTCAACAAAAAAGTATAAGAGGGGCCTGGACATCTTTCTTGTATGTTACAATATTACATGTTATGATCATTAAAAAGTTCTGAAGGGCTTGTGATCCAGGGATTATTCCGATTGTCAGATTGTAGTCGAGAAATCCTTTTTTTCCCCTTGAATGGAAAAAAAATGGCTTTTACCTCATTGGGATATGTTGCCTTCTTCTGGATCAACATTGTGGGGCAATAGGCTGAACTGGATGGACATATGCCTTTTTTCGGCTTTACATACTATGTCACTATGCTAAATGAGAGCAACAATGATAATCACATATTTTAATGTTTTTTGCTTTATTTCTTTTTGAACAATTTTCACAGTCAGACAACATTTAAAGTTGTTTTTTTTCCCTTCAAATGAGATATTTCTAAACAGCTGTCTTGACAGGCAAAGTCAAACAGATATAAAGAGGTGATTGCAAGTTTTTGCACAAAGTACTGTACATGCAACCTGAGTACAGGAAACACGGGACACTTGATAATAATAGTGTCCAGCTGCACAGCCTCTACAGAATTTTCAATGAAAAGCAAGGCATCTAACTGTACAATACTAAATTGTGCTCTATTATGATTTGTAAATGTTCCTAAAATGAAGTTAATTAACCCACGTGTCGACCGCCGGCATACAGAAATAACACACACTCAATGGTAGTCGTGCAGCGCAGCCCTGACACGTGCCACCTCGAACTTCAATACAAAGCAATGGGCACCCAGCCAGTGAGATGCTGGGGAAATCCAACTGCTGCTAGGATGCTTTCTACAAAAGCGTTCACTTTCAAGTGTCATTAGCTTTCAGAGGAATATGAAAATCTTTGTATGAAAATGACACCACTGGGCAAATAGCGACTTTGGATTTCAAACATTGTGTCTTTGCAAGCAATAAGTGGCAAATTGTGGTAACAAGAGATAATAGGCAAAGTTGCCTTTTAGTGCCAATGCATATTATAGTACAGCACATGGAAAGCAGGTTAGAATACAACATATTGAAAAAGTAACAAAACTAGTGGAGAAAGAAACAAAAAAAGTTTCTCAATAAACACATTTGCTACACTAGTATAAATGAACACTTTTTTTCAACTAAATATCCTTATTTTAATGAAGCAGATGTAAAGATGTAGTGGTAAGAGCCTGCTTTGGTATACGATGGGGAAGATTTAGCAGAAATCGGGAAAAGGAAAAGTGAAGCAGTTGCCCAAAGCAACCAATCAGCTCCAAGTTTACATATAACTCTTAAGCTATCAGCCATTTTTCAGGTTTTCGTTTTTTTGCTTTTCAAGGACCATAACCTTTATTTATTTTCCGATCGACATAGCCATACGAGGGCTTGTTGTTTGCGGGACAAGTTGTATTTTTTAATGGCACCATATAATGTATTTGAACTAGAGATGAGCGAGCACGCTCGGATGAAGCAGTTACTCGAGCAAGCATCACTCTGCTCGAGTAACTGCTTACTGGTCCGAGCGTGCTTGGGGGGGCAGCGGAGGGAAGCGGGGGGGGGGGGGGGGAGAGAGAGAGATCTCTCTCACTCTCCCCCCCCCCCCCCCCCCGAGCCTGCTCGGACCAGTAAGCAGTTACTCGAGAAGAGCGATGCTCGCTCAATTAACTGCTGTATCCGAGCGTGCTTGCTCATCTCTAATTTGAACACTTTGATTTTTAAGAGGGGTGTAATGGTGGAAAAACACAATTGCACCATGGAGTTTTGCTTTTGTGATGTTCACGATGCAGTAAAAATAACACGCTAATTTCATTTTGTGGGTCAATACATTATTTCAATACCATACTTTTTTATGTTTTACTAGTGTTAAAAAATTTAAAATCTTTTTATTTAAAAATTGCTTTTTGTCGTCATGTTCAAAGCCTTTTGTATTTATTCGTGGATGGGAGTGGGTTGGGGCTCATTTTTTATTTTTATTACTACCATTCTTGGGTACATACGACTGTTTGATCACTTTTTACTCAATTTTATTGGTAGCAGGGGTGACCTAAATAAAATTTAAAAAAATTCCATTGTGAGATAAATAATGCAATGTTTAGATACCTTTGGGCTTTTTTGGATGCAGCAATACCAATTATATATACATAATTTTTTTTTTTATTGTTTTATTAGAGAGAAATGAGAAAAGGATTTTTTTATATACTTTATTTTTTTTTTTATTTAAAAAAAATATATTTAACTTAATTGTAAATTTTTTTAGTTCCCTTAGGGGATGTGAGCTAGCAATTGTTTGAGTGATTGTATAATACACTGCAAAGCTTCAGTATTGCAGGGTATTGTACTGATAGTCGGGCTCCTGTTCTGGAAGCTAAGCCAGGAATGGAGAGACTTCAGATCCTGGTAGTTCAACTCTTTATATGCAAAAATCAACAGCAACTGCAGCATGTAAGCAGATGACTAGGGGAAGGGGTTTCGGCACCCAGCAGTGCAATGGCAAGATACTAATGGGTTCTCATGGCAGCCAGGAGCCTGACAAAGGCTTTCATGTCTGCAATGTAACTCAACCTTTTTGGCCTTGAATCTCAGAGTAATAGGCTGTTGTGATAGGCTCAGTAGAATGCACTATATAATAGCCTGTTTACACATAATGATTGTCAATCGAATTTCACTCCAAAGAATAAAACTGAACGATTATTGATACTAACGGGAATTTTGCACTTTTCGTTCGTCGTTCAGTTTCAAAAGGACTAAAAATCATTGTTGGCCTGATCGCTTCTCATTACGTTTAAACACTTCCCGGTTGTGAACGATTCTCAACAATGATCTGCTGGTCTGAACAGGCTTCAAATGAGAATCCGCTTATGTATAAGGGGCATTAGTAATGCAGTGTACTATCATAGGAATCGAATGATCACATCTTCAAGGTCCATTCAAGCATCATAAAAATGTCAATAGAGTGTAATTTAAAAATAAAAAATCCAGTTATGAAAAATACATATTTTTCCCCACAAAAAAAAATTTCAAATGTAATTTTAAAAAGGTATTTCCAGAATCACTATTTTTATTTAGTTTGCCTCCCAAAAAATTTAATAAAAAGCAATCCAAAAGTCGTACATACCTTAAAATGGTACAAATAAATAGTACAACTCTTCCCGCAAAAATTAAGATCTCATAAAGCTCAGATGCCATAAAAATAAAAAAAAGTTATAGAAAATGTAAAAAATCTACAGGATCTTAGTATTGCAGTAATGGTGCTGATGCAGATAACAAAATGATCATGTTATTTACACCGAATAGTGAATACTGTAAAAACATTCATGAGAATGAAGCAATTGACACAATGGGTTCTATTCTTTGCGTGTTGCGGTTGTCTGAGGGAGCGCTAACATACTGTACATTTGTTTTTTATTCTATTTGGAGCTCTTAGGGTCCTTCCACACAGGCGGAATATTTACATATTCAGCAGCTAAAAACGCAGAAAATTCTGCAACACAATCCACATATCTACATATGGGTAATGGGGATGGGTACTGGGAGTGGAAATCTGCAGCAGCAGATTTAGGGCTAAGGGCAGATTCAGATGAGCATGGATGCAACTAAGCGAGGCACAGAGCGTAGTTGCGCCTGAACATGGGGAATTTCTTCCCCATCGCCGACTTTTCAAACTCTACAACAAAGTCCAGGGCTTTCAAAAAAACCTCAGGAAAATAGGGGCTGTCCAAAGATAGAGCAGGTCTTATCTTCTCTTGGCCGTACAATTAATAGACAAGAATCCCGCTAGTGAAAACGAAACCACTAAAATCCTATTGAAATCAGTGGTTTGGTTTTGTCTCGTTATGCGGCCGTGATTGGCATAAGGGGAAAAAACGTGCTTGTCTGAAACTGCCCTTAAACAGCTAATACGCTCGCCGCTACAGAGTGTATTAGCGCATGAACCAGTGACTTTTTAATGTTGTTTTTACTATTTAAACCCTGCGCTATGGCACGTGAGCTTGAAATAAAGTGGGAAGATAAGATGCCCTATCGTGTATGTGCGAGAAAGATAGGGCAAATCCAATCAATGGTTTCATTTTGTCCTGGCACAAAAACATGCCTATGTGTTTAAGTCTTTAGGCGTCTGTAAAAATGATGTGCTTTAAGCGCTGTATTTTACAGCATTGGGCAGCGTTTTTAATGCACCCCATCATTTTAATGATTGAAGCGCATTCATCAGACAGCATTCGAAAATCACAGTGTTAGAAATGCCACACTCAACGCCGCACTCAAAAGCTCGTCTCAGAAGCCCCATTGAAATGCCATGCTAAAGGCCCTAAACAGCGGCTTGTGTGAGAGTGGTCTTAGCTGCATTTTTAGCTGCAAAATGCAAAAAATATTCTGCCTGTGTGAGGGGCCCCTTAAAATTCTGGCTAATCAAATTTGATACTTTAGAATATTTTTGCGGATTGTTGGACCTGAATTTCTATCCAGTGCATACAGCATTAAAGCAAAACAAATTACAGTCATGCCTGGTGAATTGGATAGTATAGAGCAGTGTTCTCCAACTCCAGACCTCGGGGACCGCCAACCGGTCATGTTTTCAGGATTTCCTCAGTGTTGCACAGGTGATGTAATTATAGTTGGTGCCTCAGACATAGCCACAAGTGTTCTTACCATAGGATATCCTGAAAACATGACCTGTTGGGGGTCCCTGAGGACTAGAGTTGGGGACCCCTGGTATAGAGTTTATAGGATTTACCTGGAGTATTCTTTAAATTAAGTAACATCCTGCATGTATTGTACTCATGTAGCAAATGTTAAAAACGCTGACGTCATTTCAAAACTGAGTGGCATGGAGGCTTTATTACTGTCTGTGCCATTTTATTACAAATGACTGGTGCAAACGATGGTGCCTTGTTGTAGAACAGTCATGAAATAAATAGGTGTACTATTTAACTGGGCCAAATGTGTTATGTTGTACTCTCTACTCTGAGCAAATTTGGTGCAATTTGCGCCAAACTAAATATTTCATCAGGGTGCTTTCACACAAGTGGAATTAGCCCATATTCCGCACCACAAGACGTTATACATTTCACATAAAAATCTGCAGACTTCTTGCAGTTTTTAATGCAGAATTTAAAATAGCTTAAGTCAATTCTGCACCCCCGCGATGACTGGTGACTTTTGGAGCAGAATACTTTAGTGGCAGATCAAGCCACATTTTACAGTACGGATTGTGGCATGGTTCCGCTTGTGTGAGCCATTCTGTATCTTGCCTCATTAGAAGAAGCGGCGCTGATACCTGAACTCTTCCCATATGTGCATCACAATAATTTAGTCCTACACAGAAAGGGCTAAGGGGGCAGGCTCCTGCTTCAGCCAGTTGTCCCACAGACAGAGGAGGAAACTGAAGTCCGGGGACACAGGCAAGATTTCTTTATATATTTGTCAGTTTTAATTGTGATAGAAGAAACTATATGATTAAAGTAAAGGAAGAGATTAAGAGAGGAAGCAGTGGGATTTTTAAATATTTTTTTGCGCAATTTCCGTGTTCAGTTTTCCTTTAAATAACAGCAAACATTGGTTTACCTATGTTCATTCATAAGGGCTCCATTCCTGTGCACTTTGCTTCCAAGGTGACATGAGGACATGTCGTCCATACTAAGTCTCATGATCACAGAAGCCAACTGGTACCCACCTTAGTGATAATTCTGTTACTTCATAGGGTGCCTATTGGTTGGCATCGTCATGCAACTTTGAATGGAGATCATGTTGAGGGGACCAGAAAATGTGCCTTTTTAAATTTAGGCAGTGTAGAGAGCAAAAAAGTAGGTGGAGCACCCCTGTTATGAGAGAGAATCACCCGTTACTTAGAAATATATCAACGACGAAGTTTATGTTTAGGATAGTGTACTACAAACACATGCCGCCAGCTGCTGTAGAGGCCTCAGTAAAAGCCATTGGTAAAATGTGAACCAGTGGAAGGAACAACAAAAGAGTCTAGCCGAAGGGATGAATAACCTAACAACCAGCAAAGGCAAACATGTTTCGAGGCTAGGAAGTTTTCTCCTTCTCCTACCCAGAGGAATGCCCCACTGTCAACAGTCCTCGCAGCTGTCATAAGTCTTCTCCTCCAGCTTGTCACTGAAGAAGAGGCTCCTAAACCTCAAAACACGTTTGACTTTGCTGGTTGTACTAATAAGGAGATGTTGGGTTACTCATCATTGCCGCTGGACTCTCTTCCCTCTACAAAAGGTTGCACCATTCTTGGCTCTTTTATTGCTCCTTCCACTGTTTTTTTTTTTACTTTGACATTATAAGCTGATGCAGCCCCATTCTTATGTCCAGGAAACTCCTTGTATTACAGCCATAATGGATTTGGTTTGATTACGTTCTTGATCCAAAGACAGCATGTTCAAGATATGCTGCTCTCGCCAGAAAGAATGGGTTTCTTTTTTTCTGTTGTCTATATACAGCATGATGACCTATATGCAAATCAGCTGACAGTCCCCTTCAATGCATATAACATAAAGAGGCTTTATAAGTGTGCGTTCATGCTGACACCCCACATAGTTATATCATGCACAATATTACGTATTCGTTTTAAATGAGTGGATTCCCTTGGTGCAGCAGAGGAATAACACCTGCAGATTTCCATCCAGAATTTCTTTAGTAGATGGTGCTGACTACTCACATATGTAAAGTCCCGCAAGGAACCATTTCAGCTTGGAATTCATATGGGAGTTCAGGAGTAAAGTAAAAAGTACAAAGTGCAAAGAGGTTCATTAAATTCTCAAATTGGTTAGCGGGGGGAAAAAAAACCCTCCTGTACATTGTTATAGCAATAATATTCAGCCTCAATCTGCTCTCATTTATCACAACCCTATGGCAGTGAATTAAAGAAGCTACTTATCTTTGTCAGGTTTTACTAGCTGCGATTTTACTGGACTCATCGCTTTGCAGGAGATAAAACCTTGAGCATTCCATTCTCTTTTATAACCATTAGTTTATAAAGGCAGGAAAATATCATATGAAGCACATAAAGCTACAATAAAATAGTTATAAACTCTAGAGATTATATTATGTGCCATAGCTCTAAAAAGCTCAGTAACGCTTCAAAGATGCCTGCTAGAGATTTGAAAGGTTAAAACTACAGTCAGTAGCAAACAAAAAAAGCAATTCCATACAAAATATTATATATATATATGGAATTTGTCTCCTATCTATCTCATATCTATCTATCTATCTCATATCTATCTATCTCATATCCATCTATCTCTCTCTCTCATATCTCTCTATCTATCTATCTATCTATCTCATATCCATCTATCTATCTCATATCCATCTATCTCATATCCATCTATCTCATATCCATCTATCTATCTATCTATCTATCTATCTATCTATCTCATATCTATCTATCTATCTATCTATCTATCTCATATCTATCTATCTATCTATCTATATATCTATCTATCCCATATCTCTCTATCTCTCTATCTATCTATCTATTAGAGATGAGCGAGTATACTCGCTAAAGGCAATTGCTCAAGCGAGCATTGCCTTTAGCGAGTACCTGCCCGCTCGAGACGGAAGGTTCGGGTGCTGGCGCGGGGGAGCAGTGAGTAGCGGCTGTCAGCAGGAGGGAGTGGGGGGAGAGAGAGATCTCCCCTCCATTCCGCCCCACTCCCCCGCAGCTCCCTGCCCGCTGCTGGCACCCGAACCTTCCTTCTCGAGCGGGGAGATACTCGCTAAAGGCAATGCTTGCTCGAGTAATTGCCTTTAGCGAGTATACTTGCTCATCTTTACTATCTATCTATCCATCATTTATTTTCTTTCTTTTCCTTTTTGGACATAGAGATAATCTCAAGTTAGGGTCTTTAGTTGCCTGCCCATATTATCTAGGGAGATTGGCATGGGGAATATTGGAATTAACCTGAAACAAAGATTCTTTAGTATCTACTGAAATTGATCAGTGGGTTTAGTATAGGCTATTGGCACTAGAGATGAGTGAGTATACTCGCTAAGGCTAACTACTCGAGCGAGTAGTGCCTTAGCCGAGTATCTCCCCGCTCGTCTCTAAAGATTCGGGGGACGGCGCGGGGGACAGGTGAGTTGCGGCGTGGAGCGGGGAGAAGAGAGGGAGAGAGAGATCTCCCCTCCGTTCCTCCCCGCTCTCCCCCGCCACTCCCCGCCCTCCGCCGGCACCCGAATCTGTAGAGACGGGCGGGGAGATACTCGGCTAAGGCACTACTCGCTCGACTAATGTGCCTTAGCGAGTATACTCACTTATCTCTAACTGGCACCAATCAGTATCGGGTGTCAGTAAGAATTAGGGTCTAGTAGTTACTACACTACTCCTGCAGTGCATCTATGTATTTATGAGCTGCATCAGTGAGGGTTGTACAACCCCAAATAGAAAGCCAAAAGAGACTAATGTGCCGTCTGGTAGATTCTCCATGGCATAGCGTATTCCTATTGCGATAACAAAAAAAGGGTCCATATTGTGGATCAGCCAGTCCTGTATATACTGACAGACCACTTTTACATCTGAGGTCTATTCTTTGGTCTCTGATGATCTGTAGCCTCTGGATAAAACACGTAGGACTGCTTAACATTCCCTCTGAATGAAGCGCTAATTACACTACATGAACTATTTGACATTCTTTTTGAATGCATTATCCATTAAATTCCTCTTTTTTTCATCTTTTACTTTGACCAAGAGCTGAGAACCCGGAACCATATGAGCTTCTCGACCTATTTGTACTGTGAGCCAGAGGCGTAACTTGAAGCTCCCAGGCCCCGATGTAAAACTTGTAACAGGGCCCCCAACTGTAATGCTTTACTCATAGTACTGGGCTCCCTATATGGAGAAGAGAGGCCTTATGGGCCCCCTAAGGCTCCTGGGCCCGGGTGCAACCGCATCCCCTGCATCCCCTATAGTTATGCCCCTGCTGTGAGTCATACTGCATACATGGCTCTCAATTAATTTAATATACCTATGATTGCAAATCTCTGATAGTATGCCATATTGAAAGGAGGGTTTCCCTAGATTTAGAGACCTAGAACAATATGGTCTCTCCCTAATCGATCTAAGACAGTTACCCCAGCTTTACAGAGATTCTTGGATTCAAAGTATACTGATTGCACTACGGTTATCTCATGATTATTAATATTTTGAGATATATCCAATTTATTGGAAAGTATGTTTAGATGTTCATCCTATTTACCTTATTTGTGTATTTTAATATATATAAATAAAGATAATTTTCGCAGTCCAGTCTGTAAAGGATAGACAGAAGATAAACATTCATATAAGCAAACGTTACTGATAATCGTTCAATCTACACATGAGCCAACAATGACCAGTGAACAAGAATCACTTGCTTTTGGCTTGTCATTCATTTTGTGCAGGTATAAAAACCATCATTGGCACAATCGCTTATCGTTCAGTTTAAACAGCACTCATTCACTTATACAGCAAATGTAAAAGACTGAGCGGTACTGAACAATGCTCCTTTGAATAAGCTAAAGATGTTTCTGCTTGCCTAAACAGTCTGAACGAGAGCAAACGAGTGAGAGGTGACGTCACTCGCTGGTTCAAACGAGAATTGGCTGGTCTAAAAGGACCCTAAGGCCTTAGTCAGACGGGCGTTTTTTCGCGCGATTTGCGCATCGCATGTCGCATGCGCATGCGCAAATCGCGTGACCGGAGGTGAAAAATCGCGGGGAAAATCTGCACCTAGCCGCGTTAATTGTTGCAGCAAAACGCCCGTCTGACCGGAGAAAAATCGCCGTGCGCATCAAAATGTGCATGAAACTTCGTCTGACTGGCGAAAAAAATGATTTTGGTGCGCACATAAAATGCAGAACGCAGATAGGCGCGATCTGCGAATCGTCGTGTCCTATAATTTTTCGCATATGCGCATAAAAAGCGGACATGTGACCGATACCATAGCAAACCATTGGTTCTATATATGCGCAAATCGCATGCGCAAATCGCGCGAAAAAACGCCCGTCTGACTAAGGCCTAAGGGCACGGTCACACGAGCGTAGGCGTATTTACGTTCGCACGTGCGCAGCGTTTAATCACCGGAAAGAACGTTTTTCGGCGATCATGACCAGAGCTAGAAAGCGTATTTTCGTTTGTTCCTACTTTGCAAACTATCTTTTCGGCCATCGAATATGCGTTGGCGAGTATTTCGGTCGCATATGTTCCGTTTTTTTTTTCGGGTTGCCGTTTTTACGTGCCGTAAAATCGCCCGTGCGAACGAATACATTGGAAACCAATGCCTCAGATGGTCACGTTTATACAATTGGGCGCAAAAACGCGCCGTTTATGCGCTCGTGTGAACGCACCCTAAGGTGCAGCAATGTTAACAGAGACTGGCAGAGGGCATCAGAACAATTAATGATGGAGCAGCAGGTGATTTAAAAGATATGTACGAGTACATTTATCTTTCCTAATCACTACAAAGGTAACCAATGCTAGTTTGATGTCCTCCACGCGTGCACTGAAAACAAGGAGCACATCCCACCCCAATACTGTAGCAGAGATGCTGCGGGGACATGCATTGGAGGAGAAGAAGCAAGGGATTGCAGTTTTCTGATGCAGTTTTGGGCTGCTGACCATTTTGAAAATGAACCATCATGTGCATAAAGAAGCTGATGGGTGGCTAAAAAAAGCAGCGCACAATACTGCGATAGCTAGTTGTTATAAACTACTGTAAACTAATTATCTACCGGAATACCCTTCAATATTGTGTGAGGCCAGTAAGATTCTCTCATTCTCCTACCTGCAGGTGTTGTCAACAAAATACCTGTTACCATGTGATGCAATCAGTAGTCTTTTAATTCAGTACTTCCACTGACTGTAGGGCCTTATTCACACAGGCGTTGCAATTTTCACCCACTTGCATTGCTTCTATGGGAGCTGCCGGCTGATTGTGGCCAAAAAAAAAAGGCCACGACTTATCTTTTCCAGTCGCGTGTAAAAGCGGCCGTCTAGAATCCGCAGCATATGTGCTGTCTTTTCCAGCTGGCCAATTTTATGCGACAGAAAATCACCCATCTAAATGAATGCATTGAAATCCAATGACTGGGATGGCCGCGATTTTCGACTGATGTTTATCACAGGAAAATAGTCAAAATAAAACGCTCGTGTGCATAGAGCCTAAGGGTACTTTTACACAGATCGATGACAGAGTTTGCGCATTCGCTCTTGCTGCCTGCTTGTACAGGCAGATAAATTGTTTGCTTGTTCGCTTGCAAATCATTCAGTCATTCACATTCAGGTCAGATTTGCTACAGCGTATGGTGATTGTGGCAAATGCCCAGGAAAATGGAATATGCTGTGCATTTTTTTTTTGGCACAACGGATTGTGAATGCAGAATATGCATTTGTGAATAAAACAATTGAAATCAATGGGTTCTATTCACTGTGTATTAACACTTTCCCATCCACTGCCTGACGTCTTCCTACATTCTAACTGAAGTTTGTACAGCTCTAATGTCAGAAGACATCTGACAGGGTATTCTTACCGTTTATTGCCACCGCTGTCAGAGCCTCTCTGGTGTACACCAACTGGCTTTAGCCAGCAGATGGCACCATTTTATAACAGCAAAAAGAGAAAGCCTTCTAAGAAACCTTGAATCCAAAATTGGATTGGAAAGGGTTAAGCACAAAAGATGTATGTGCACAAATACGCGAGCAAATACCGTGGTCATTTGCAGTAGAATTATGGTGCCATGCGCAGCCATATGCAGGGTCATGGGTGGACTCATAGCTGGAAACCGCTACAGGCCTCTGCCATATCAGCCCGGCCTTAATGGGTATAGCTATGTAGTTTGAGCACTGTATGAACATAATGCAGGCTGTCATGTATTCCAGTGAGAGGGACAGGGCACTTTACATTCCTTAGCAGGGTTATTATTAGATCGGGATAAAATAAGGCACTTGCTACTTACTCAGTTCCCTAATATGATGATTAAAGCATCTCTAAACTAGAACTCCCCTTTACTGAAGACATGGAAACCATCAGCACTGAGGTATTATCTGCACAATGACACCTGCACTCTGGGCATCAGAGCCATGCCAGGCTTCATGTCAACTGCAGTTCATGGAATGTAACAGCTAAAGATGAACTTTAGGATCACAGGGCAACCTGAGAAATCATCCGGGCTGAACACATCTGTTACACAGAGCCTTTATGTGTCACTACTGCACCTGATATACATAGACAAAGTGATACATTGTAACATTCCATCTAAATACAAAACAAATACAGTATCAATGAAAGTAAACACAAAACAAAGCTCATGAGCAGAAATCCCTGCCAGCTTCAAGACCAATGAAAGACCTGTCACTAACGTTGAACCTAGTGACAGGTGACCATACATACAACTAGGGTTAAATTTATTACTGGATTAACTCAAGTATTATCTGTAATTAATGCCAAGACAACACTTGGTGCTTTCTTTTCATTTGCGCTAAGTGATAATCTTGAGCTAAAAATATCCCAGCTCTTGGCAGTGCGTGTGAAAATGAGTGACAGATCTAATTATAGACCCTCTGAAGATAATATGATATTTAGCCAGTTACATTACAGAGTAGAGAAATTCCATTGTCACTAAACATTTATCTTCTAGGTCAAAGAGGACATATCTGCAAGAAAGCTTCCTAAGAACTAGGTTATGATAGATATGCACTCCAGGAATGTTATAAATGGCTGGTATTATATAACTGCTATTACTCTTCTGGGACACATATGGCCCAGATGTCGGTGGCATTTTACATGCAGGAGAAACATAAGAGACATTCACAGTCATTCTGGTCATTTTAATAGAAAGAGTGTTGTTGCTTTTGGGTATGAACTTCTTATTATAAAAGGTCAATGTGCTAACATACAGCTAAATATAGACTTTAAAGAGTATGCAATACTATTTATTTATGAGTTATCACAAGGCATCAGAATTAGGGAAGACATAGGATGAAAGTCAGAAGGGAATGAGATTAAGGGCGAACACCCACTGGCGATACAATATCCTCGGGATGCGAGAGTGAGTGAAAATGCATGATAATGAAACCAATGATTTTCAATGGTTTCATTCTCATTAGCGATGTTTTCACTGTAACCTCACATCGGGAAGAAGAATTTGCGATGTCGCCCATTGTTTCTAATAGGGCTAGCGGCAGCAGCACTGACACAGCTCCCCTGACACAGCTGTGACAGCTGACACAGTCCAACTAATCCCGCAGCACTCAATCAACATGCAATCTTCAGCAGAGGTGTACCTTTAGGTTTTGCAAAGCCACATCCCAGGGACCATGGACCTCCCGTCCCCTCAAATGTTCAGTCAATCGCATCAAGTGGCAGCATCAAAGGTGTTTGATAGAAAAATATCTCTTTACTGCTCCAAGTAAAAAAGGCAGTGTTTCGACTATTACAGTCTTTACCATGCCTGGCAGATTCTGCCCAGTTTCAGCAGCGCCGGCATGCGTTATGCCAGCGTTTTGGCTGTGTTTTCAGCACAGCTGAAAGCGCAGCCAAGGCTGCTGATAAAAGAAGAAAATCAATACTTCCCTAGCTGGTGAAGTTGCTGTCCCCGACGCTGCTGTCGGGACCTTGTGAAGCTGGCCAATTGCTCTGATTGGCTAAGCGCCGCTGAATGACAGCTTGCTGAGCCAATCAGAGCCAGCACTGGATGCGTTCAATCACAGCCATTCAATGAATGAATGGCTGTGATTGGACACATCCAGTGCTGGCTGTGATTGGCTGAGTTGGCTGTCACTCAGAGGTGCTCAGCCAGTCAGAATAATCTCTCGTTGGAGGCAGGGATTTCAAATCCCTGATACCAGAGAAAAAGTTCCCCTGCCGGCTAATGAGTCCCGGAGACAGCGACAACACCTGCAAGGTGAGTATTGATTTTTAGTGTAGCTAGGGCGTTTAGCGCTGCCAAAAGCGCGGTACCAAGTTGTGACACGTTTTCGGCATCACTGAAACCAGCTGCCCATTCATTTCAATGGGCAACACAGGGCTGAAAAGGGCCAAAATTAGAACATGCAATGCTGTCAAATTGCAATGTTGAAGACGCTGCATTTTCAGCCTTGCGTGAGCAGCTCCATTGAAATGAATGGGTGCGTTGTACAGTGTTTAACGCTGTGCTGAAAAAGCAGTGCTAAACACTGTACAAAAACACGTGTGTGAGGGGGACCTAAGGAAGAGGAGGAGAGCTTCTTCTTCTTCTCTTCTAGACAAAGAAGAAGGAGGAAGAAGCAGAGCGGTTGGCTTCGTTGCCTTGCAGCGCAGCTGTATTTCATCAGTCTTGTCTGCTGTGTGAGTAGTGTCTGGTCAGCTTGCAGCTTGCTGTGTGAGTAGTGTCTGGTCAGCTTACAGTTTGCTATGTGAGTAGTGTCTGGTCAGCTTGCAGCTTGCTGGGTGTTTGGTGTCCTGTGCTGCCTGTTTAGTGTCTTGCTAGAGTAGGGACTGCAAGACACGAGGAGCCTTGTCACAGCCTTGCAGCTTAAATTAATTGGTCAATGTAGAAACTAATCCCTTGCTTTTATATTCAGCTTTACCATCTGCTGTAGTGTGTGAGGTTGTGTGGTAAGTGAGTTTGTGCATTTAATATGTCAGTTATGCCTGGTAGCGAGTATTTCAGGGAGAGCAGGGCTGAGGCTCCAGCATGGGGCTGCATTTATTGAGGCGATCGCTCTGCTTGTAGGTAGGGCCATGTCAACTCCCTGCAGCACAGGGTTAGTTTCTACTAACCCATGTCTACGGGTCCTGTTTGTGTCGGCCCAGTGCATAGTTGCCCAAACAAATGTAACAACTACCTCACTTATAACTTTAAATAGCTATTAGTTTTGATCTCCATAACTTTTTTATTTTTCTGGCGATTGGCTGGTGTGAGGGCTTATTTTATTTTGTGGGAAGATATACATTTTATTGGTATCATTTTAGTACATATAACTTTTTGATTATTTTTCATTCAATTTGTTCTTGGAGATAGGGTGACCAAAAAAATGACCACAAGCAGGGATTAATACAAGAGGCATTTATGTCTGGCTGATGGCCTTCAAAATGCCACAGGCAGCCAGAGTCAGCAAGTAGCATCGCACAATCTCATCACGGGAGTGCCATTCAGTTGGCAGAGTGAGCCTCTTCCATCTTTTGGACCATTTAAATGCCATTGTGAGTACTGGTAGTGACATCTAAAGGGTTAAGGGCTGGGAGTCTGCTGTCATGCACAGCCGACACCAGCCACATATTGAATGGGGTAGGCTCCCAAGCCGGCTCCAAACAAGGACAAACAACTTGTCCGTAAGGGATACGCATTAGCGCTCCCACTGTTCTAGACCTCCATAGATAAAACCCTGCCATTATCATAGACCATCAGGTAATTTCATTAGAGAAAGAGGGGTATTGCTGTTAATTTGTTAAACCATCCTAAACAACCCATAATGTCAATTTTAACCCCTTCACTGCTCTAGACTGTCAAGCATATTACCACAAAAGCCCTCGGCCATAATGCTATCATTTGGTAATTTTAGGATTGGTTTTGGATTGTTATTATTATTTGGATACTGCGCATTATTTTGGCACTCAATGGCAGTGATATCGAAGAACAATCTATCTACTGTTCTTCCCATTTGTGTCCTGTCCTGTCTTCCCCATGTTTTGCTGTATTTTGGATGCTGACTTATGGCTTTGTTTCTTATTATTCATTTTGTTCTATTTGTCAGGCAATATATATCTTGTGATTGCAACACAATATTTTGATTTTTCCTGTATACTTTATTCCTCTTATGCTGATTTATTCTCCTTTCTTATGTTTATCCTCTGGAAAAAAAATTGTTTACTTTGAACAAAAATAGAGTTAAACAAAAAAGCTTTATCTACTAACATGGAGCACAGAATAGGTGACAATGATGCCATATCTACAGTACACAGTCTCCCAAATCACCATTATATCACACAGTAGCATGGAATGGAAAGTATATGAAAGTAATGTTCTTCATTTGTAACATCCCTGGACAATCAAATGCTATTGTGGCACAATAACTGTCTAAATTGTGAAGCATTGTGACATAACACTATAACGCATACAGAAGAATGGGGACTGTTCCAAATCTATGACATCAGTAGATAAAAATACCCTAGAGGGGTTCTTTGAGAATTGAAGAAATAAGTTAAAAAAACAAACTATTACGTCCAACCAATATGTACTGTTGCATCCATGAAGGATAGAAACATATACACAGTATAAATGCGGATAACACAAACTGTAATAAGGAAACACAAAATGGGGCAGATGAGGAAACTAACCCTGAGATATGAGAGGACCCTACCTATCAGTAGAGTGCTCACTCTGATGAAGGCGATCCCACGTCAGGATCAACCTTAAGTGGCTCCGACTTTCCCTCAGACAAGGAGCCACCGACTGGAGCAGAAACACCTTTAGACTAAGTATAACCGGCATCCTCTGGGATGAGGAGCCAGTATAAATATACATAAACTACAGTTGATTGGCTGGCTAGGATGCTACCTTCCAGCCAACCAATCAGTCCATAAACCAGTAAAGAATTTTCCCCATTGGCATCTAGTGCCAAAATGACAGTGAGTATGCACAAGCACGTGGATTACGTGGGCTGGGGCTGATGCCATGACCTCACCCTGGTCCTGTTCTTCATTTACTTCCTGAGCCGGCTCTAGTTCATTAGTCGACAATACAAGCTTTTTAATATGGTAAATTAAATAGTGCTAGTAAAATATACAGCTTGACCCATAAATACAAGCCCTCATATGTTTATATTGATGGAAAAAAAGGCAGAGTCTCTCAGAAGCAAAGGTGGTCAGAGGTTCACCAATCTGTGAAAAACTACTTGTAAAAATTGTAGAACAATTTTACAAAAATGGAAGTGGATCATGTTGTCAGCCTTGCCCATGTGACAGTGGGGCGGGTACATGTCCCCCCGTTATTCGGTGCCAGATGTTGGCCAATCTATGTTCATCAGATGGTATGTCATCTGATTGGTCGCTGGGGAGGTGTTGTCCCCAACCAGCCAAACATCCACTGTAATAGTATATGTATTCTGGTCCCTCCTCTCAAAGGGCATTTGTCATTCCTCTGCTAGTAGAGTTTTGGTGCAGTCCATATCTTCTTGGTGTAACCCTTCATTGAGCTAAGACCCTGGTATTCTAACTTGAATTGTGGTATTACATCTGCTTCCTATACTGCTGCTATTTAATATCTGCTCATTATTATTCCCTTATCCATTTATGGACAGTTTAGGAAGCCCTCGGGTTCTGGTTATGGGGCTGCCCTCATCAGGCCAATTGCGCAGCTTTACACTGGGGTGAGATTTCCCTTTTCCTATTTGTTTAATTCCGTTATTTGTAATCTTGTTCTCTAAGTTGTTACTCAGAGTTGTTTGTTCTCCGAGTGTATATCATTCCTTTTAGACAACTAGTATGTCTGATCCAGACAAGGCGTTTTAGGTGTCTGGCTTAGACATAACATTTTCATAAATAATCTCCTACATATTATAAGCACACATTGCATAGATTGAGCCAAATAGATAATTTTGATAAATGAGGCCCAAATTGCATAACTATAAGACTGTCCTTGTTGTCCACAGCAACCAATCAGAGCTTAGCTTTCAATTCTGAAATGCCTGTGGTAAAATGAGAGCTGTGCTGTGATTGGTTTATTGGGTAACAAAGGTAGTTTTCTTTTAGACAGTTTTGATAAATGAGGCCCAATGTGTAGATCATATAATTTAAAAAAAACAAGTAAATAGACAAGGTGTGCAAAAATGAACACAATAGACATATAATTAGAGCAATGGCAATTCCAATAAATCTCTTTCTCTCTCTATATACCTGTCTCTTTCCTCCTGACACTGACAGCACACCTCCTGCCTGCATTATCATTAAACATCCTTCTGACACTGTCAGCATATTATTTCTCTTCTGGCCTAATCTCTCCAGTCTTTCGAAAGATAAAAAACATTATTATAAAGCAGAAAACTGATTTGTAAATCTATGTGTAATGAATAATAATATGATCAGTAATTACAGATGTATTTTTTCCAATCTTGACTTGCATGGCATGCTACATTTTTATTGTAGCACTATGCAAATACATTAAGGCGCTGAATGGGCATTCAGTGCGCCAAACACACTTGGTGTGTGAAACATTAGTTCCAGAAGTAATACATCCATAATACAAATTCTGTGCACAGAATGCATTCACTAACACCAGTCTCATGACTAGAGGACTCAGTGACTTGTTGATGTTGATTTTGATGGATTGTCCCTTAGATGAACTTATCACCTATCCACAGGTTACTTGGTAATAATAATAATCTTTATTTATATAGTGCCAACATATTCCACAGCGCTTACAAGACAAGAGGATTGAAAACAAAACCAAGGTTACAAGAAGTAATCAATTGATAGAAACAGTAGGGGTGAGGGTCCTGCGCCAATGAACTTACAAACTACAGATAGTGGGGTGATACAGAAGGTAGGGGCTCTTGTCCACGGGCGAATTTTCATTGCATTCCCCGCAGCGATAATCCGGCCACGGGGAACGCAGTGAACACTCTCCATAGTGAGTGCAGGCCCCTGTCCACCAGCGGAGAATCATAGTGATTCTCCGCTCGCGGCTGGGAAATCGCAGATAGGCTCGCCGCGGAGATTCGTCTGCCAGCGCCAGCTCCCGGGCGGCGGCTCGCCACGGGATTTCGCAACGCCCGTGGACAGGCAGCCTAAAGAAGTATCAGATTAGTGAGGGCAGACCACTGGGAGCCCTTATGACCATAAGAATCAGGGTCCAAAGTTTCCCTGAATGAACGGAGAGGTGGCCCTAGGTGTGCAGATTACTGCTCCATTCATTCTTCTAGGATGGCCAAAGATGGCTGAGTATGAATGTTCTATAGTTTCTCTGGGGATCAGTCACACCACCCCTTCCCTGCTCCTTAAAATCCTGTACCATAAGATAAGACAACTGGCTACAAAAGGAGCCTTCCAGCACTTTTCAGTCTCCAATAGGATATTGTTAAACCTCATCACTAGGGGTGAGCAAATGGAACCTGTTGAACATGAATTCACATAGAACTTTACTAAAAGTTTGGTGAGAGCCCAAACTTTAGGCGATTTGTTTAGCAGAACCAGAAGTAAAAAAAAAAAACAATATTGAACAACGGTGGTGGTATGGATGTAACCAAATAGTTAGTACTGCTGCCTTATACATCCGACCAATGACAGCATCGGCATGGAATTGGAAAACTCCATGCAGATGTTATTAAAAAAATTAGGACAGCACTCCAGATCAAGAGACTCTGTAGGTATGAATGTATGATTAAGAGAGGGTGTGTTACCAATTCACCTGGTTTTGGCAGCCTGTCTGGAAGAACAGATCCCACACCCAACAATCGTAGTTTGCTTTACAAATCAAGCCACATCTACAAGCAGCAACACCTTGTTCTAGAAGGACATAGACCAAAGGGACAGCTTCAAGGAGAATGCAGGACACATCGGTACCTCGGTCACAGGGTAGGAAAAGCAAATAAATATAAAGTCCCAGCATTCCAGGTGTAAAAACTTTGTAATTTTGGACAATCCATTTAAAGGGGGTTTACTGAGCAAATAGTACTGTTGACCTAACCTCAGCATAAGTCATCAATAGTTGATTGGCTGGGGTCTGTCACTTAGAATTCTGGACAATTAGTTAGATTAGGCAACCTATATCAATGACACAACACACAGGGGTAGGGAGCAGAATCAGATCGCTTCGACCCCTGAGTGGTGGTCGAAGCTGGTAACTGCAGGTGCAACTCATTGATTTTAATGAGAGCTGTGCCTTCAAATACTAGCTCTAACCACTACATAGGGGTCAGAGCTAACTACTTCCACTCGATAGCCACGTGTTGTGCCGCTGATAGCAGGTACCCAATCAGCTGGGGTCCAGAGCAGTGGATTCACATTTTAGATACTTGTAATACTAGTATTTGCTGTTTTTGTAAGGAAATCTGAACCCAAAACCAATTCACAACCTCTGAAAAAAATTGTAGTCTAAGCCTAATTATATCTGAACGACTTCCTTTGTGGAAGGGTTAAATGGGGCACTATTGCTCTGTATGAGCGATTGTGCCGTTACTGATATGACTTACACTGTCACAGTAATTACAATGATGTAGCTCTGTATCACTGGCTTCTTCCTTACTTTACAGCTAAGTTACTATCGGTGAAATGTCAGACAGATCATCACGGCTGAGATACTACACACTGAGACATGTTGTTCTACTGATACTGTAGGAAATTAGGAATTTTGATGTTTTAAAACCAATTTTATATTGCAGTTTGCTATCTTTGAAAATAAAGGGATTTTAATTAGAATTATTAACCAATTCCAATAATATAACTAAATTTACATTCTGTCTGCAAGTTTGAAACATTGTAATCCTTATCAATTCTCTCAGTACACCTTCATACTTGACTAGATAGGTGTGTAACTTATTTATAGTGCAATTTCTCTTTTAACACAAGAGATCATAGGTGGATTTTGCTCTTGAGGTCACATAAGCAGCTGCTAGGCAAAGTTTGCAGGGAAAACTAACATTTGCACCTTGCCTATAAAATCAATGGGTGTCTGATTTGTACAATACTTCTCTTGCGTGCCTCTGACGCGGAAAACCAGGGCTGGCCGTAAATTACATGGCACCCTATGCAGATTTTTGCATGCCCACCCTCACTTTTCATAAGCAGTCTGCACGTGTTGTGCTTATGCACTTACTGTTTTTCGCCGAAAATAAGACCTACCCCCAAAATAAGACCTGGCATGATTTTTCAGGATTTTTGAGGATGCTCGAAATATAAGCCCTACTTCAAAAATAAGCCCTAGTTGCAGTTCAAAAAAAGTCAATTTAAATATTGTCGAGGCAGCTATACATGTATAGAAGTGAAATCAATTGGCAATAGAATGTAGCTGGACAGGTAGCCCCTTCACCAAGAAAAGCAGACAACCCCAAATAATCGCACTCAAAAGACTCTACGAGACCCAAAACAATAAGGATTGGCAAGTGCATCGAGTAGTCCTAAATAGTCTGAAAATGGTGATCGGATTACGATAACCTCAGTCAACAGGTGTACAAGGGAAATGCTAAGAAGCGCAAGTGTGGATGAGGTCGGCAACCATTATTTTCTGAGCTGGAAGACATGATCTGTGAATGGGTTATTGCCAGGAGAGCAAAGGCTTTGGTTGTGCGCAGGAATGATATTCAAGAATTTGCCCTTACAATGGCCCCACAATTAGAAATATCCCCAGAAGAATTCAAAGTATCACAACACTGCCTGGATAACTTTCTTCCACTGTGAACTGTCTCTAAGAAGATCGACAACACTGTTTAAGCTGGAAGATACTGAAGTTATTAAGCATGCACTTGCAATCAAGTCCTTTGTTGGTTGCTTTCTGTATCTTACTATCTTACTAAGCGGCGAAATACAGTATCAGAACCAAACTCAGTAAATATAGTGCCAAAGCTAAGCACATAACTAATGCAGTACCAGAACCAAGCTCACAACACAAATACAGCCCCAGAACTAACCTCAGTACATAATAATTATATATATACATTGGAGACTGCATATCTATAAGAGAACCTTTATACTTTTATAGATACAGTAGCTCAGCTGTAGTAAAGCTCTAAAAAACGTAGTCGCCATATAATAGTCAAATAGCAGCTCGATACAGGGATTACAGTGCAGTTACCTCCAGTGATCACAGGTGACATTGGACTAGTCTACAGAGAGCATAAAAGCAAAGAGAAACCTCATTATCTCACTGCATTGCAGCTACAAAATAGCATGACAATATCTGACCAATAGTCTTCTGGTAATATCTTGTAAAAGACCAATGCAGGAAACCAGTTGACTGGCAGTAAACCAATGATCAGGATTATTCTCGGTCAGGTTAACACCTACAGATAAATCAATTACTTAGGAAGTGACAAGCCTAGACACTTGCTAATTAGCTTAAAGGAAAGCTCCACTTTCACAGAATTTTACTGCATGAGCTTTTATAATTAGCCTGTAACACTGTTAGCAAATTCTCTTGTGTAAATTGCAACAATGCATGAGAACAAAGCAACAATTTTAAGGGGAAGAGAGGGATTTAAATGCTTAGTGTGGAAATCTCAATTCATTTAAACAACAACGGTTACTAGTTTGAGAGTCTTAATCAATGTTACTTTTTACACTGAGTTTTGCATATCTGAACAAACATTTCAAACTTTTCTAGTGTCTTAAGAAACTTTCAAAAGGAATGAGTTGATGGCATTTGCTTATCTCTGAAGGAGAATAAAGGCTTCAGCTTTTAGTCTTGCTTGCTAATGGTATTGGGTTGCATTAGTGCCTATGGCATGGGAAGCTTACACATCTTGGTAAGGTCCCCTGGTGCAAGCACCGAGACATGACTCAAGTCGCATTGTGACGTTTTCTTGGCAGACTGTTTTTGCAGGGTCGTTTGTCATTGCCTTCCACAGTCATATTTTACCCCCAACAAACTAGGTACTCATTTTACCGACCTCAAGCGGATGGAAGGCTGAGTCAATCTTGAGCCGGCTACATGAACCAAGCGGGGATTGAATTCACAACCGTCAAGTTGTGAGTGAGAGCTTAGCACTACACTTTTGCTGCCTTAACACTATGCAGCACATGAGGCTCCTCAACTGTCAATGCTGAGCAGTATATAGAGGTTTTAGAACAACATATGCTCTCATTCAGACACGGTATCTTTCAGCAAAGGCCTTGCATATCTCAGCCCCAACTTTTGTAACATGTGATGCTGCCATCAATTTCTAAAGGGGTTAAAAAAGAACACCGGACAGCGCTTACCTGAATCCCCGCGCTCCGGTGACTTCTTACTTACCTGCTGAAGATGGCCGCCGGGATCTTCTCCCTCGGTGGACCACAGGGCTTCTGTGCGGTCCATTGCCGATTCCAGCCTCCTGATTGGCTGGAATTGGCACGTGATGGGGCGGAGCTACACGGAGTCGGCATCCTGCACGAGCGGCCCCATTGAGAAAAGAAGAAGACCCGGACTGCGCAAGCGCGTCTAATTTGGCCATTAGACGCCGAAAATTAGACGGGCTCCATGGAAACGAGGACGCTAGCAACGGAGCAGGTAAGTGAAAAACTTCTTATAACTTCTGTATGGCTCATAATTAATGCACAATGTACATTACAAAGTGCATTAATATGGCCATACAGAAGTGTATAGACCCACTTGCTGCCGCGGGACAACCCCTTTAATTTTTTAAAAATACCTTCTGATATGTGTTCTATTGTGCATAAAATATGGTTACATATATATTTTTTTATCACTGCATCCTTTTTTCTTTTACTTTTCTTTACATTGTACGCAGTGTCCCAATTTTGGGGGGTATTTGAGTTGTAAAGCACTAAATAAAAAAGTCCTCCAATGCTATCACCGGGGTCGAAGGGACAATGCCCGACACAAAGCAAACGCGGGTACATTACAGGTCCCTTATCTAGAACACCTCTCTTTTAGACCTCATGCACACAGGGCAAATTAAATTGCAGATCCTGCGCTTGTCACTGGCGCGGGTAATCCGCTGCTCAATTTGCCCTGTATGCATGGATAGTCCTCTGCTCCATGCACACATGCAGGTTTTATTTGTGGACACATTGTGCCGAAAATAAAATCACACCATGCTCTATTTTAGAGCGGGCTAGGCACAGATGACTTCTATTGAAGTCAATGAAAGCCGTCTGTCCCGTGGCCCTTCTGCAATGAGCATTGTGGAAGGGTCGCAGGATCTGCATTATCGCCTAGCAACGGCATCTGTACTGCGCATGTGTGCCGGCGGCACATCCGCTGTATGGAAGAAAAGATTAAATGTCAGGTAAGCAGGGTCGCTGGCAGGGGGCATTGGCGGATTCCATGTGGGATTCCCCATGCGGAATCCGTGCGTGTTGTGTGCAGGTGGCCTCAGACAGAAAAGAGAGCCTCTGCAAACAATAGCTCTTCCTCTGGCAAGGCCATTTATCCATTCTCTCTAACAGCCCATGTAATACCACAATTCCCCAGTAGTGGCCACTACAGGGTAAACATATGGCAAACCAGAGCTTCTCCAAGTAATAATGGATCGTCCGCTTGCCTTGAGTATAAAAAGTGATGGCCATATTTCATCAATCTGCACTGGGTAATTGCTAATTCTGGAAAAATACAGAAAGGTTACATTGTACAAATTCTGGATTTCTCTAGCTGAGGGCTTTTTCTGAAAAAGAAGCTATTAATGCCTCTGACCACCCATTATATTACCAGGATATAATTAAATGTGAAATGTTAGGCATCTCTCTTGCAGAAGCATCTGACAGGTCAATGCATAATTGTGTGTGTCATGGCCTCCTTCATGTAAGAAATGGAGTTTTTCCTGCTCTTTTACGGATGTGTCATGCACCGACCACAGCTAAATATAGATTTTATAGTTCGCTCTTCTGCACGTCGCTTTCCAATCCTCAATATTAGTTCTAAACTGCTATACATAAGGATAGCTGCTGAAGTAACGAACTTATCCCTAACCGCAGTGACACAAGGTAAAATATATTAAAAATCAAGAGTGACATCTCAAGTCTTTTATTTTTCTTTCTGTTTTAGCAACTCTTTGCCGAATGACTTCCACTGTGTTAATAATCTCCCTACCATTAGCAGAGTCAATGACCTTTTCTATTTCATGGATGACCCTGTCCTGTTCCCATTCTCTGGGTTCATTATCAGGCCTTGAATTAATGAGACAGAGTTCAATAATCAGAGAATGAGTCAAACCTAGTTAGTGTTGTTTTAGTGACAGTGTGAAAGTCCTAATGAAGGGGGGGGCACATCTTGCCTGTAATTTTTTTCTTGTGTTTTGCCTACATAGATACAATATATCATGATACTGTAAGGTTTTATTGCTAATGTTATATTGCCACTTAGTGATCTGTGTTCGTATCACACATAAGAATGTGTAGGGTTAGAAAATGGAGTGGGTCATGTGGTGGTGGTGAAGTGGGGCATTAGGACAGCTTTCCTCACACTGAGTCTTTAGAGCTGTGTTTCACGTTATTTTAGGGTGGTTGGCACCTTCCACCGAAGACAAGGCTGCCGGTGGGAAGACTGTCTTAGCTCCTCCGGTAGACCATGGAGACCTCAGCTTACAGCTGTTGCTCCAGTATGGAGATTGCCTCCACCAGAGCACTTGGCCTATGGCCTCTGATTTGTTTCATGCCCTAAGGCTCTGTGCACTACCATCACTTCCCCTATCATGGGAAAGGCAACTACTCCCAGCCGTTAAGGGCTGAATTATTTCAGATCTGGTTACATGGGCAATAAAAATTGTACTATAACTGGATTATACACAAAAGTAGTAAAGGAAAAAGGCTCCCGAGCTCCAAGAGCAGAACACACATGGCAGCTCATACTGTCTGAAGGCAACTTGTAGCAAGAATCTCACATGAGTGACAGTCCCGGTCCTCGCAGGAAAGACATCACCCTCTGTATATTCCTTTACCGAGACTCTACTTGTGCTTTTTGGACCCTCCCTGTTACGCTCTCCTTCAGTGGATGTCTTCTTGATGGAGTATTCACCCTCAACATCTATTGGACAGGGATTTTGGGCATGGTGGCCTACCCTTAGGGGTTTGGCCTCTCACGCTAGGTAAGTTGCCCATCACTATTTTTCTTTGCTATTGATGCATTTACTCTGAGACACTGTCCTAATGGTTTCTTGTCTTTTTGTGCCTTTTACTAACACAGGATTGCTATCGTTTAACAAAAGACAAGTTAGAGCCTTACTGAACTTATGGCGTACGTTTCCAACACGTTTGTCTGTAAGCCAATGGTAGCACTCCTAAAGGCATTTTAAAGCTAACATTTAAAGACACATGGATAATGGAGTTCATCTCAGGTGGAAACCTCCTAAGCTGGAGAGCATGTAGCCAACCTACAGCTTCCGTTACGGGCTCCCAAGATAAGACCCCCATCTCCCCCATACAAGGTCTTGTGTTAAGTACATAGTTGGAAAAAAATACCAAGTGACTATGGTAACATCAAGTGTCAGGCAGGAAAAATGTCTAGAGCATCCTCTCGGAAATATTATGCCGAAGTACAACATCTTATTGAGTCCTGACAAATCAATAATGACATTCAGGGTGCAGGATGGATCAGACCTGTCACTATAATTGATGTGGGAAGAAGAGCAGAACATGTGTGATGATGGCAGGCTCAAAAGGTATTCGTAAAGTTATAACAGGCTTCACTATTAATTACCCAAAAGGTGACAGAAGGAAATGTAAGGATTACTGCATGATTAACCCGAATACACTGTATCTTATATTGTGAATGGACACACATAAAATGTAAGAAAGCAGAAGTCTCTGACCAAAATACGTGAATTTATGGGCTCTTGGCAATTACAGCCATAAAGCACTCCCTACTCATTAGACATAAAGGACCTCCTGTAACTGCTACCTCTTGCCACAATACTAACTAATCTGTCTATATCTAAATTTATAACATGCTATGGTTAAAGGGCCACTCCGGCGAAAACAAATTTTTTCATGCCTACCTGTCTCACCTGATTGCCTGTCACACACTGGAGGTCTCTTCTGTGTATTTAAATCACTTCCCTGCTCTGCAGCCCCCTGTCAGGCACCATCTTGATAGTAAGATTTTTTTACTTTCACTTTCAATCAATCCTTTGTTCCATCAGCCCAACATTTGTTAAGTCTATACCATTTTGGTCTGCAGGAAGAACAGTTTATTAATATTGTTACCATCTGTATTCACCTAAATAAGCTACAGCTCATTAGTATACAGTCAGGGGGATGAGCTGTGATCTCCTCTAATATAGCTGTGTGACAGGAGCTGTGTAATCATCATCTGCAACTGTGATAGGAATACCTATCTGCCCCTCAACACAGTTTATATCCATGTAATAGCATCACACAAACTGAGAAATTGACTATAAAATGAATCCATACATCCCAAGCAGATCTGAGCTGGGCATAATTAAGATCCCATGACCATCTTAGGAAAAAGAGGCTCGGAGTTTCAGACAGGAGGAAATAACTAACCAAGGTAATACTGTCTACTGAAAAAGCAATCGACAGCAGCACTCACCACAATCCAAAAGATTGGTTGGAGTTCTCAAGAGAATATTGGTGCTCTCCCTGAGGGGACTGGATCCCTAATCCCAAAGTAGACCAAGTAGAATAGTGTAAAGATAGCACTCCAGACAGCAGAATAACTATAATGGATAACCTTTATTAGCCCATGGTCCAAGCGCCAGCAACGTTTCGACCTTGGATGGGTCTTTTTGAAAAGACCACATCGGCCTCCCAGTACTCACATCATGTAAACTTAGAGCTCTGTCCCGGCTTGTATAAGCAGCAAGCGAGGAGAGGCTGGAATACACCATATCCATGATTGGAAGCTGAGCCACTAGTCAAACTTTAAAGTGTATCCTGAAGCACCACAGTGTTTCAGAATAAGACAGCCCTGTCCCAGATTCATGCTGCCCATGGCTCCAGTAGCATATGCTAATAATGGAATCCTTATAAGTGGGGCCGATGCTAAAGTTTTGCAACATTTTATTGCATTTTAAGTCTCAATTCCTCACCAAGCTTTCTGCCAGCTATTAGTGAATTGAAATATTTATTGCTTGCATTAACAAGTAAAGCAAGTCTTGACCTAGTTCTGCTTGGTTTGTTACAATGTATCAGTCTAGGCAATCCTATCTTATAACAAAAGTAGTATTAAAAACCTCTCTCCTGTCCATTATAGCGGGCTGGTAGTCCTTTACTCATGTGCAGTATTTTTTAAATTCGTATCTGTGTAAGCAGTACTGGGCCAAGACACTCTCTTGAGCTGTAAGGCTAGGACTACACAGTGATTGTGTCCACAATATAGGTCAAGCGACCAAAGATTGCTGTGTAGCACAGTGCCATTGCGCTGCCATTGAACTCAATGGAGTCACAGTGCGAATCCCGAATTGCCACAATGTCGAAACTAGAAAAAAATCCAACCAGGCTGGATTGCGGTCTCAGGAAACTACCACAACCTGTGACTCGCAGAGCGATTCTATTGAGATCACCGGGAGGGCTATGTCGCTGGTCATTGGACCCCTGTTGTGGACAGAAATCGCAGTGTAGCCCCAGAATTTTGGCTGCGGAATGCAAGCTGAAATTCCATTGCAATGTACAGTACAATGTGGAAAATGATATGTGGCTGCCCCTTTAATGACAGAAGTCAAAGATTCTCTAAACACTCAAGAATTGAAACACAAAGTATAATAGAAACTTGCATAACTTTTCAAATACAGTTCTTCATATAAGTCCGCCTGCACAGGGCGGAATCCGTCTCTGACCCCGGTTGGCAACCCTGTGTATCTGTCTTCAGTAGTCTTCAACTGTACTGTGGATGGTCCGGATGGCGAGCTGTCGGACATGCGCAGTACAGATTTTTTTTTTAAATGTTTATTTTTCTCACGCTGTCACTAGGCGATGATGCAGGTCCCACGAACTTTCCGCAGTGTCAATAGCAGAAGGTCCGCGGGTCATACAGCTTCTATTGACTGCAATAGAATCTTTCTGCAAGGAATCCGCGCAAAAATAGAACATTTTTCCCCCGCAAACGGAAATTGATTTCCGCTCATGTGCAGGAAGCAGCGATTCTCCATAGGATGTAATGAACAATATTTGCTGCAGATTCGAGGAGCGGATGTCGACCGCAGATTCTGCAATGCAAATCCGCCTGTGTGCAGGTGGCCTAATACTGGAAACCTCTAAGGGCACGCACCACTCTTGGTGGGTGAATAAATGGAATTTTGTATTTTTTCGCTTTCAAGAAGCAGTGACATGTAACATCTGGATAACGTGATAAAACATTACATCAGGCTGAATGCACAAAAAAGCAACGTGATCCGGGTCTGACAAATTGCTAAACAAAGCATCTAATTAAATCACATTGTTTAATCTGCAAATCACTGAATATGTACACAGAGTATGAATCCTTTTAAAATCAAAACGGCTTTTATGCTTTATATTGCATAACATGCCATTGACAATCTTTATTATTTTAGGGGGTCTTGACAAACTGCCCCACAGTATGTGAAGTTTTCCAAGACTGCAAAAACTTTAGCAATAGTGCTCTTTTTCAGGCTCTGCCTAATCCGCAGTATAAGCTGTCAGGCTGTGAAACACTTGTTACTATCCATAGCTGTAAAGGCATAGACGGCCAAGTGCAAATTGTCTGCGACAGGCTTATTCCAGGGAACTGAAATCTAATGTAAGAGACACTATATACAGAAGTTATAGAATGAACACCTAACGCCAGTGCTATGGCAGCGGTGGGAGTAGTGAGAAGGGTAGCTTTATACCCTAAAGGAAATAATTAATCTTGTATACAGACATCTTCATCAATGAAGTATGAGGAAAGCAGTAAATAAATGCAGAGGCCAACGAAAATCCCGTGATCGGCATTATCCAATGGATCTGATCTGTGAGGAGAGATGAAACTATTCACCTCTGGCTACCGCAATGTCCCGCGGCAATCTGGTCCTACAAGGGCCTGTATCCATATTCTGCGCCAAAATGTCGGTCGGCATGCACAAAAGCTGTGGCTTACCCAGCAAATCTAAAATATCCAAAGGTAGCCAAGAGCCGGGAGAGTTCATGCAGGGCGGCGGGGGTCCCCAGTCATGTGATCACCGTTATCCATTGGTCAAAGTCAAAGAAGTTAAAGTTTAGAGATGAGCGAGCGTACTCAGAAAAGCACTACTCGCTCGAGTAATTTGCTTTATCCGAGTATCGCTGTGCTCGTCCCTGAAGATTCGGGTGCCGCTGCGGCTGACAGGTGAGTCGCAGCGGGGAGCAGGGGAGAGCGGGCGGGAGAGAGGGAGAGAAAGATCTCCCCTCCGTTCCTCCCCGTTCTCCCCTGCAGCTGCCCGCTCCGTGCCCGCACCCGAATCTTCAGGGACGAGCACAGCGATACTCGGATAAAGCAAATTACTCGAGCGAGTAGTGCTTATCCGAGTACGCTCGCTCATCTCTATTAAAGTTTCATCTCCCCTCATGGATCTGGGGAAAAAGGGAGGTGGGGATTCTTTTTAAGGAATTAATTTTTATTTTGCACAAGTGTGCAATGGGGCCTAGAATTTATTCAGTTGGGCCTTGAAAGCTATTGGGTTTTCCCTCCACTAAAGGTCTAGCCATGTGTCCTGTAAGCTGATTGGTGCTACAATGGGGCTATTGTTGAGCACAAAAGAACCAGTCCTATAAAATTTAGTGTGCGTCCCCCCAGTTTTGCCTGCTTGAAACAAAGAAAACTGTTATGAAAGTGACATATTTGTAAAAAAAAAATTAAATTTAATTTCTTTTTTACCTGCTTTCTAATAATTTTTGCAAAAAACTTTGTGGTCAGAATGCTTAGTACACACCCAGATAAATGGGCTAAGGGTACTAGATTTTAAAATGGGGTCATTTGTGGGGGGCGTTCTATTTTTTTGGCAGCTTGATGACTCTACTATTGAGCAATGAATGAATTTATTCAATTGTGCCCTGACAACTAAAGGGCGTTTCCACCATTGTAGGCCTAGCCTAGCAGATTGGGGCTACAATGGGTATATTTCTGAAAACAGGACAAAAAGGAGCATCCATTTTGGGGTGCAATTCTTCATTCATATGTGTGGTGTACAAAAAACCCTGTTTTTAAAATTACAGAATTATCAAGAAAAGGAAAATCATACTTTTTTCCTTCTGCTTTATGTTGATTCATTCAAAAATTATTGGGTCAAAATATGCAGTACACTCCTGGATGAATTTGTTAAGGGGTCTAGTTTTCAAAATGGGGTCATTTGTGGGGGTTCTCTATGGTTTGGGCTCTACGAGTGTACAATGGGGCCTGAAGCACCTTCAAACAAAATTTCTGTTCTGAAAGCCACCATCTGCTCCTTTAGTTTTGGGCCCCGTTGTGCATACAAACATAAAATTAGGGACACAATGGGTATGTTTCTGAACACGTTACAAGCAGGGGTATTCAATTTGGGGTGCAAATCCTCATTTTCATATGCACTATAGAAAAAAAAACTTTTTAAAATGACATATTTGCAAAAATAAGAAATCTTAACTCCTGATATTAACTCCTGAAAAAGAAAAACTGTGGTGTCAAAATACCCATGACACCCCTCATACATTAAGGGGTGCATTTTTTTTAAATGGGATAATTTGTGTGGATATCTATCATTCTGATACCTATGAGCCTTCACCATCTTGGCTTAGGGTAGAAAAGCTAAATGTTTCTCAAAATTTTAATAATTAATGTTAAATGTGTACGTCCTAAATGGTTAAAAAAAAACTAAAGTTTTTCAAATGTGTTTCCAGAATAAAGTAAATAGATGAAAATATATATCTTATCAAAAATGTGTACAGTATGTTTGCACATATTTGACAGATTGCAATTGAAATTGTGAAAAAATTACTTTTACTTCCACATTTTCCCAACTTTGGCACTTTTAATAAATATGCACAAAATCGGTCTACTTTTACCACCTAAATGAAGTAGAATATGTGGCAAAAAAGCAATGTCGGAATCTGAAAGAATAATCGTAAAAGGGGAGATAAGAGAACTCTCTAATGCCCACTTTGACATCATATAAGAAACATGGTCACACTGCAAGATGTGAAGAAAACTAAGGCCAGTGGGCGTACAATGGAGGCTTCTTTTAGAGGTAGTGTACATCAGCAAATCAGATATGTACTTCCATTGTGCATTGCAAACACAGTGTAATTAGATCCTAACTATGATAATGTTGACATATGACATATATATATATATATAGCACACCATCAAGACCAAAACTCAGATTTGCAAATATTACAAGAGCTGATTTTGCACTGCAGACCTGAATTTCTTTATATAAATATTTACTTTCAACGGCATAATATGACCATCTGTAAATGTGAAGAACCATGAATACCGAGACATCAGCTACCTGTCTACTTTCATTATCGGTAAGAAAGCCTGAGGAACAGCTATGATTTCCCTGCACAGACACAGAACAATCCATCGCTGACAGAAGAAATACCTTCATTGGGTTATGTGGAACTTATTGATGACTCTCAACAGCTCCTCTTGCATCTACAAAATGTTAGTCAATACTTCCCATTAATTTACATGGCACACAACTCCTCTGGAGTGTTCAGCAAAGCCTTAGATGCTTAATAAAGTTTCACATACTTGAAGGAGCTGCAGGTCTGGGTACAATTTTATTTCACATGAGACCAATTATATCAACTACTTTTATACTACATAAACTATATACGTAACATAGAAAATAAAATGCTGAACACAGATATTGTGCTAGTCTTGCACAAATATTATGTGCAACACTAGCCTTATATTGGGCGATGCCCTGTGCATTATCTACTGTTGGCACCCCTGTACGTATGGTGTATAGTCATACAATGTATGAATTTTTAACACCCCTTTCCTGCCACCAGACTTCATTGTAAATCCAACATCTTTGTTTGGGGGCAGGGGGGGGCAAACATACCATCCACATGCCACACAACAGACTCTGGGTGTCGAGTAAAGCACCCCCCTCTCCTTTGCAATACACAGTGAGCTGATTGGTGGAGCAGCAGTCAGCAAAAGCTGCAGTCCACTGCTCCACCAATCAGAAAGCTGGCTGCAGGAAGGAAGGACTGCCTGTTGTCTCATGTCACATTTACAAGCTGAAGAGAATATTGAAACCTCAAAATTTCAGAGCACAGTCTGTTTGATGTGGAAAAGTTGAAAATAAACCATCTTTGGGCAATATGTCTATCTATGCTGAAGATTTATGTTGTGCATTTCAACCCTCCTAATTGAATGAAGGCACGGGGCTATGTGATCTAGTGCAAGGCTTCGTACATTTAGTACGGCTGAAGAGGTCACAGTAGAGTAATATAAACCACTGCTTCACTCCCACCTCAGAGTCCTAAGCATCTTGAAATAATAGTTTTGTTCTTAAAGGGAACTTGCCACTTAATTTAAGGGCACTAAATCACCACCTTTGCCTTATATTGCTAGGGAATAGATTTATGAAGATGTCCCTACATAAATTCTCAGTGTCAGCATTATGTATAAGATGAACTACTAATGTAGTGCATTGTATGCTAATTATGGTTGAATAGTCATCGGGCAGTGCTACTATCTTGGATAGTAACAAAGACCAAAGTTCAAATTCTACTCACTCAAGATGTGGGATAGATTAGTAGAGATGAGCGAGCACCAAAATGCTCGAGTGCTCATTACTCGAGTCGAACTTTCAGTGATGCTCGAGAGTTCGTTTCGAGTAACGAACCCCATTGAAGTCAATGGGCGACTCGAGCATTTTTGTATATGACTGGTGCTCCGCTAAGGTTTTCATTTGTGAAAATCATAGCAAATCACCAAAGTCATGTAAAAAACACAGAAATGGATAGGGCAGGCGAGGAGCAACATGCAGGGCTGCATTTCGGGCTCCGAGGTCTCACTATTAAGCCACAATAGTGGCAAGAGTGAGACCCCCCCCCCCCACCACCACTGTCAGCATAACGATCGTTCTCCTCTGCCACAGCTGTAACAGCTGTGGCAGAGAAGAACGATGTTAGCCCATTGAATTCAATGGAGCCGGCAATACAGCCGGCTCCATAGAAAGCAATGGGCTGCCGGCGAGCGCGGGATGAATTTTCAGGAAGGGCTTAAAAATATAAGCCCTTACCTGAAAAAGAAAGATTTTAGTGTAAAAAAGAATAAAAATGCAGGCATTCTCTTCAATGGAGCCGCTGCTGCTGCCAGCGACTCAATTGAAGACAATGGTCCGCTGGCACACCTGAATTCTTTTTCAGGGAAGGGCTTTACATATAAGCCATTCCCTGGAAATGAATTAAAAGTGATTTAAAAAACAAAAAAAATAGATACCTCCCTTCAGCTGCCGGGGCACAGCCACGTCTTCTCCTGCTGTCCCCTGCACTGTGGTGCTGAACTGCTGTCATTCAGCTGAGAGCTGCGCTGAGCCAATCAGAGGCAGCATTCACTCACCCATTCATGAATTCATGAATGGGTGTGAGTGAGATCTACCTCTGATTTGTCAGGCTGTGACCAATCAGAGGCAGCTCATTCAGCAGGTGGGGAATTTAAATCCCAGGCTGCTGAATACTACAGAGAGCAGTTCAGGAGAACTGCCAGCTGGCCGCAGCTGAACTCCGTCTGCCGGGAGCAGGTGAGTATATATATATTTTTTATTTTTACACATTTCTGGATGAATTGCAGGGAAGGGCTTATATATTTAAGCCCTTCCCGAAAATTCATTGTGCGATCGCCGGCAGCCCATTGCTTTCAATGGAGCCGGCTGTATTGCCGGCTCCATTGAATTCAATGGGCTAACATCGTTCTGCCGGGACAAGGTGAGTATATATTTTTTTTACTTTTTACACATTTTAGGATGATTTTCAGGTAAGGGCTTATATTTTTAAGCCCTTCCCGAAAATTCATCCCGCGCTAGCCGGCAGCCCATTGCTTTCAATGGAGCCGGCTGTATTGCCGGCTCCATTGAATTCAATGGTCAGTGCTCGTTTAATCAAGACGAGCACCGCGTGGTGCTCGTCTCGAGTAACGAGCATCTCGAGCACCCTAATACTCGAACGAGCATCAAGCTCGGACGAGTATGCTCACTCATCTCTATAGATTAGCCAAAAGATATGAATAAATAATAAAACACCTCCCAATGTCGATTCTTTTCAGTAATCCTGCACTCCCTCCGAGCCAGGATATTAAGAACTTTAAGTGGTAGATTGTAAAAGGTATTACGCAGATCGCAGACATAGTAGACAGACTAGGATTCCGCCCATTGGAATTCTTCCACGCAGTACACTCAATCCCAGACGCAGAAATCTTTCGCCTGCATCAGATTAAACATTTTGTGTTGTCTCTGACAGAGGATAGGTGCACATTAGCTACTATGTCCATTTTTGAAAGTATCTGCAACACAACCTCAGGTGGTACGGGAACCATTTTAAAGCTGTATTCCAATTTTGCAACTCCAAGGGGTAAACTCTTTCCCATGACTAAATGGGAAGAGGAATTAGGGGAAGAATTATCGGCCTCTGACTGGCATGAAATAGCTAAGACAACAGCAAAACTATCTATCAATGTATCTATCACAGAGGCAGGATATAATCTCCATATGCGGTGGTATCTAACCCCCCAAAGGCTTTCTAAGATGATCCCAGGGACGTCGGATCTATGCTTCCGAGGTTGCAGCGGGCAGGGCACAAACTTACATATTTGGAATTGTCCTAGATTAAGACGATTCTGGATACAAGTTTATAATTTGATATTTTCCATCACAGATGTAAATTTACGTAAATCCCCATGGGAGGCACTCTTGGGAAGACAGAAACCTGACATACCCAAACATATGTCCCGATGGATCTCCCTGTGTTTTTTATCTGCTCGAGTGGCTATTGCACACTCCTGGAGGAAGGCCTCGATCAGCATTGACCTCGTTAAGGTTAAATTGTCGTGAATAATGAATAACAAGAAATTGGCCTCCCTCCTGATGGACCAGGAGGAACTCTTTGATCGCAAATGAGCATCCTGGTTCCAATATTCCCTTACTATGCGGATCTGGAACCCCACTGCCCTTACCCAGACTACCCCCTGCAATCCGAGTCAGCTTACTAGTGCCTCGTCTACACCCCCTGTGTGGCTCAAGTGAAACCATGAGATTGGAAGAACTCTATAGACCAGGCAGATATGAAGGTGCACAACCTCTAACCATTCCCCCTCCCCACATATAAACCTTGTGTCATATCCTCAATAACCTTCTCCCTTTTTCTTCCCCCCCCCCCTTTTTTTTTGTTAATGTTTTAGCAAATATAATTCTGGATAATTATTTCTAATGATTATATTTTTGACTTGGATAAAAGGAAGTATTTTTTTTTAAAGTTTTGACAAGGTACACATGACCTTCTATCAAGATTATAAGTTTCATTGATGTATCCTATATCTGATGTTTAACAAACAATGACTGCTTTGTTTATATTTGTTTTAATGTATTATTACTAGAGATTAGCGAACGTACTCGTCCGAGCTTGATGCTTGTTCGAGTATTAGCGTGTTCGAGATGCTCGTTACTAGAGGCGAGCACCACGCGATGTTCGAGTTACTTTCACTTTCATCTCTGAGACGTTAGCGCGCTTTTCTCGCCAATAGAAAGACAGGGAAGGCATTACAACTTCCCCCTGCGACGTTCAAGCCCTATACCACCCCCCTGCAGTGAGTGGCTGGCGAGATCAGGTGTCACCCGAGTATATAAATCGGCCCCTCCCGTGGCTCGCCACAGATGCTTTCTGACATAGCTCAGGGAAAGTGCTGCTGATGCTGGAGCTGCTATAGGGAGAGTGTTAGGAGTGATTTTAGGCTTCAAGTACCCCAACGGTCCTTCTTAGGGCCACATCTGACCGTGTGCAGTACTGTTGAGGCTGCTTTTTGCAGTGTTACACCTTTTTTTTTTTTTTTTTGTATATCGTCCTTAGTCTGCAGTAATTTTACATAGTATAGGGCCAGTAGTGCTGAGGCAGGGACAGTGAAAAACATGAAAGACATATACTGTCTATATAGGCAGTGGGCTTTTCCAAATAAATTTGGGACAAAAAAATATATTTGGGCTGCCTGTGACCGTTCTGACTGTACTGCGTCTCTGCTGGGGGTAGTAGTCCTAATTAATACGCAGCCAGCTAAGTGTTACAGCGGGCTTGCGCGAAGTCAGCCTCCAACCACAGGCCAATAAGCGGCACATTTAATTACAGCATTCTGTTTCTGCACTACTGGTAATACACCATGCTGAGGGGTAGGGGTAGGCCTAGAGGACGTGGACGCGGGTGAGGACGCGGAGGCCCAAGTCAGGGTGTGGGCACAGGCCGAGCTCCTGATCCAGGTGTATCGCAGCCGACTGCTGCGGGATTAGGAAAAAAAGGCACGTTTCTAGCGTCCCCACATTCATCTCACAATTAATGGATCCACGCGGTAGACCTTTATTAAAAAATGAGCAGCGTGAGCAGGTCCTGTCGTGGATGGCAGAAAGTGCATCCAGCAATCTATCGACCACCCAGAGTTCTGCGCCGTCCACTGCTGCAACTCTGAATCCTCTGGCTGCTCCTCCTCCTTCCTCCCAGCCTCCTCACTCCATTACAATGACACATTCTGAGGAGCAGGCAGACTCCCAGGAACTGTTCTCGGGCCCCTGCCCAGAATGGGCAGCAATGGTTCCTCTCCCACCGGAGGAGTTTGTCGTGACCGATGCCCAACCTTTGGAAAGTTCCGGGGGTCCGGGGGATGAGGCTGGGGACTTCCGGCAACTGTCTCAAGAGTTTTCAGTGGGTGAGGAGGACGATGACGATGAGACACAGCTGTCTATCACTCAGGTAGTAGTAATTGGAGTAAGTCCGAGGGAGGAGCGCACAGAGGATTCGGAGGAAGAGCAGCAGGACAATGAGGTGACTGACCCCACCTGGTTTGCTAAGCCTACTAAGGACAGGTCTTCAGAGGGGGAGGCAAGTGCAGCAGCAGGGCAGGTTGGAAGAGCCAGTGCGGTGGCCAGGGTTAGAGGCAGGGCCAGACCGAATAATCCACCAACTGTTTCCCAAAGCGCCCCCTCGCGCCATGCCATCCTGCAGAGGCCGAGGTGCTCAAAGGTCTGGCAGTTTTTCACTGAGAGTGCAGACGACCGACGAACAGTGGTGTGCAACCTTTGTCGCGCCAAGATCAGTCGGGGAGCCACCACCACCAGCCTCACCACCACCAGCATGCGCAGACATATGATGGCCAAGCACCCCACAAGGTGGGACGAAGGCCGTTCACCGCCTCCGGTTTGCACCACTGCCTCTCCCCCTGTGCCCCAACCTGCCACTGAGATTCAACCCCCCTCTCAGGACACAGGCACTACCGTCTCCTGGCCTGAACCCACATCCTCACCTCCGCTGTCCTCGGCTCCATCCACCAATGTCTCTCAGTGCAGCGTCCAGCCGTCGCTAGCGCAAGTCTTTGAGCGTAAACGCAAGTACGCCGCCACGCATCCGCACGCTCAAGCGTTAAACGTGCACATAGCCAAATTGATCAGCCTGGAGATGCTGCCGTATAGACTTGTGGAAACGGAGGCTTTCAAAAGCATGATGGCGGCGGCGGCCCCGCGCTACTCGGTTCCCAGTCGCCACTACTTTTCCCGATGTGCCGTCCCAGCCCTGCATGATCACGTCACCCGCAACATTGTACGCGCCCTCACCAACGCGGTTACTGCCAAGGTCCACTTAACAACGGACATGTGGACAAGCACAGGCGGGCAGGGCCACTATATCTCCCTGACGGCACATTGGGTGAATTTAGTGGAGGCTGGGACAGAGTCAGAGCCTGGGACCGCTCACGTCCTACCCACCCCCAGAATTGCGGGCCCCAGCTCGGTGGTGGTATCTGCGGCGGTGTATGCTTCCTCCACTAAACCACCCTCCTCCTCCTCCTCCTACGCTACCTCTGTCTCGCAATCAAGATATGTCAGCAGCAGGACGTCGCCAGCAGTCGGTGTCGCGCGGCGTGGCAGCACAGCGGTGGGCAAGCGTCAGCAGGCCGTGCTGAAACTACTCAGCTTAGGAGAGAAGAGGCACATGGCCCACGAACTGCTGCAGGGTCTGACAGAACAGACCGACCGCTGGCTTGCGCCGCTGAGCCTCCAACCGGGCATGGTCGTGTGTGACAACGGCCGTAACCTGGTGGCGGCTCTGCAGCTTGGCATGCCATGCCTGGCCCATGTCTTTAATTTGGTGGTTTAGCGCTTTCTGAAAAGCTACCCACGCTTGTCAGACCTGCTCAGAAAGGTGCGCCGGCTCTGCGCACATTTCCGCAAGTCCCACACGGACGCTGCCACCCTGCGCACCCTGCAACATCGGTTTAATCTGCCAGTGCACCGACTGCTGTGCGATGTGCACACACGGTGGAACTCTACACTCCACATGTTGGCCAGGCTCTATGAGCAGCGTAGAGCTATAGTGGAATACCAACTCCAACATGGGCGGCGCAGTGGGAGTCAGCCTCCTCAATTCTTTACAGAAGAGTGGGCCTGGTTGGCAGACATCTGCCAGGTCCTTGGAAACTTTGAGGAGTCTACCCAGATGGTGAGCGGCGATGCTGCAATCATTAGCGTCACCATTCCTCTGCTATGCCTCTTGAGAAGTTCCCTGCAAAGCATAAAGGCAGACGCTTTGCGCTTGGAAACGGAGGCGTGGGAAGACAGTATGTCGCTGGATAGTCAGAGCACCCTCCTGTCTATATCTCAGCGCATTGAGGAGGAGGTGGAGGAGCATGAGAAGGAGGGGGAAGAGACAGCTTGGCCCACTGCTGACGGTACCCATGCTGCTTGCCTGTCATCCTTTCAGCGTGTATGGCCTGAGGAGGAGGAGGATCCTGAAAGTGATCTTCCTAGTGAGGACAGCCATGTGTTGCGTACAGGTACCCTGGCACACATGGCTGACTTCATGTTAGGATGCCTTTCTTGTGACCCTCGCGTTACACGCATTCTGGCCACTACGGATTACTGGGTGTACACACTGCTCAACCCACGGTATAAGGAGAACCTTTCCACTCTCATACCCGAAGAGGAAAGGGGTTCGATAGTGATGCTATACCACAGGACCCTGGCAGACAAGCTAATGGTAAAATTCCCATCCGACAGCGCTAGTGGCAGAAGGCACAGTTCCGAGGGCCAGGTAGTAGGGGAGGCGCGGAGATCAGGCAGCATGTACAGCACAGGCAGGGGAACACTCTCTAAGGCCTTTGACAGCTTTCTGGCTCCCCAGCAAGACTGTGTCACCGCTCCCCAGTCGGCAGGAGCACTGTAAAAGGATGGTGAGGGAGTACGTAGCCGATCGCACGACCGTCCTCCGTGACGCCTCTGCCCCCTACAACTACTGGGTGTCGAAGCTGGACACGTGGCCTGAACTCACGCTCTATGCCCTGGAGGTGCTTGCTTGTCCTGCGGCTAGCATCTTGTCGGAGAGGGTGTTTAGTGCGGCTGGGGGAATCATCACGGATAAGCGTACCCGCCCGTCAACCGACAGTGCCGACAGGCTTACACTCATAAAGATGAACAAAGCCTGGATTTCCCCAGACTTTTCTTCTCCACCAGCGGACAGCAGCGATACCTAAACAATACATAGGCTGCACCCGTGGATGGAAGCATCGTTCTCTATCACCATCAAAAACGGGGACCTTTTAGCTTCATCAATCTGTGTATTATATTCATCCTCCTCCTCCTGCTCCTCCTCATGAAACCTCACGTAATCACGCCGAACGGGCAATTTTTCTTAGGCCCACAAGGCTCAGTCATATAACTTTTGTAAACAATGTTTATACGTTTCAATTCTCAATTGAATAAAGCATTGAAACTTGCACCTGAACCAATTTTTATTTTAACTGGGCTGCCTACAGGCCTAGTTACAAATTAAGCCACATTAACCAAAGCGATTAATGGGTTTCACCTGCCCTCTTGGTTGGGCATGGGCAATTTTTCTGAAGTACATTTGTACTGTTGGTACACCAATTTTTTGGGGCCCTCGCCTACATTGTAATCCTAGTAATTTTTAGCCCACCTGCATTAAAGCTGACGTTACCTCAGCTGTGCTGGGCACTGCAATGGGATATATTTATGTACCGCCGGTGAGTTCCAGGGAGCCACCCATGCTGTGTGTCCACAGGGACTTCACATAAGGGATTTGTACCTGCCAGTGTCTATGTATTAAAAACCCCGGTCAGACTGGGGCATTCACTGTGGGCCGAAGAACACCTGCATTTAATCGCACGTTACCTCAGCTGTGATGGGCAATGCAATGGGATATATTTATGTACCGCCGGTGGCTTCCTGGGACCCACCCATGCTGTGGGTCCACAGGGAGTTGTAACTGCATGTGTCCACTTCTAGAGAACCCCAGTCTGACTGGGGCATGCAGTGTGGGCCGAAGCCCACCTGCATTTAACATGACATTACCTCAGCTGTGATGGGCAATGCAATGGGATATATTTATGTACCGCGGGTGGCTTCCTGGGACCCACCCATGCTGTGGGTCCACAGGGAGTTGTAACTGCATGTGTCCACTTCTAGAGAACCCCAGTCTGACTGCGGCATGCAGTGTGGGCCGAAGCCCACCTGCATTTAACATGACATTACCTCAGCTGTGATGGGCAATGCAATGGGATATATTTATGTACCGCCGGTGTGTTCCAGGGAGCCACCCATGCTGTGGGTGCACACGGAATTCCCATTGCGGAGTTGTACCTTCCTGTGACTATTTATAAAAAACCGCAGTCTGACTGGGGCATGCAGACACCTTAACAGAATGAATAGTGTGTGGCACATAGGTTCCCCATTGCTATGCCCACGTGTGCAGCTCCAGATGGAGGTGGTACAGGATTGGATTTCTCATTGCTTCTGTACAGCATTGTGGGCTATCGCCCCGCCCCTTTTAAAGAGGGTCACTGCCTAGCCGTGCCAACCCTCTGCAGTGTGTGCCTGCGGTTCCTCCTCATGGCAGACGCACTTAAAAATAGACATGAGGGTGGTGTGGCATGAGGGCAGCTGAAGGCTGCGCAGGGACAATTCGGTGTGCGCTGTGGACACTGGGTCATGCAGGGGGGCGGGGGGGGGTTGGGCAGCATGTAACCCAGGAGAAGTGGCAGCGGAGTGTCATGCAGGCAGTGATTGTGCTTTGTTGGAGGTAGTGTGGTGCTTAGCTAAGGTATGCATTGCTAATGAGGGCTTTTCAGAAGTAAAAATTGTTGGGAGAGGGGGGCCACTCTTGCCGCTATTGTGGCTTAATAGTTGGACCTGGGAACTTGAGATGCAGCCCAACATGTAGCCCCTCGCCTGCCCTATCCGTTTCTGTGTCGTTCCCATCACTTTCTTGAATTGCCCAGATTTTCACAAATGGAAACCTTAGCGAGCATCGGCGATATACAAAAATGCTCGGGGCGCCCATTGACTTCAATGCGGTTATTTATTCAAAACGAACACTCGAGCATCGCGAAAATTTCGTCCCGAGTAACGAGCACCCGAGCATTTTGGTGCTCGCTCTTCTCTAATTATTACTCTATTGAAAATTCAATAAAATTTATGAGAAACAAAATTCAAACTCCACCTTGCTGTCCAATTGACATACTCCTGCCTCCTCCAAGACTTATAGATGCACCAATAAAGTCAGGCAGACTATACTTCTCCTTACAACACATACTAGGAAGTATAAAGCTACGGCACCTCCGTTGCATTATAAAGTTCCTTTTATACATAATGCTGAAATGGTCAATTTATATAGAGGTATCTTTATAAAGCTACTCTCCTAGAGATCAGCAAGCATACTCGCTAAGGACAATTACTCAATCGAACATTGTCCTTAGCGAGTATCTCCCCACTCGGAAGAAAAGGTTCGGCTGCTGGCGCGGGTGACAGGTGAGTTGCAGCCATGAGCAGGGGTGAGCAGGGGGAGAGAGGGAGAGAGAGATCTCCCCTCCGTTCCTCCCAGCTCTCCCCCGCTGCTCCCCGCCTGCCGCCGGCAGCCGAATCTTTGCTCCCGAGCAGGCAGGTACTCGCTAAGGACAATGCTCGATCGAGTAATTGCCCTTAGCGAGTATGCTCACTCATCTCTATACTCTCCAGCAATATAATGTGATAGTGGCAGTTTAGGGGAATCAAATCAATTGACAAATTTTATTTAATAAGCAATGCATTCATTCTCACCTGCCTTACTGGGTATAGGGCATGGAGAATCACAACTGCAAGCAAGGCAAATGACTCCAATCAAAAGACATTACTTGAATTAATTGTTTACTGTTCCTGCACACTGTATCTAATGAGTATTTTATTAACTTCTCCAGTCTGCAGTGTGGAAATATTCTGCAGAACGCCTGTGCGATACCTGACCACCATAAGACCAATGCATTCAGTCTCAGTGTGCAGGTAATATTGGTATTCAGCAACAACATGGTGGTTTTATTCACTCATAGTATGGTGGTATTATCCAGTCACATTATTGTAGTTAGTGATGAGCAAACTGTACAAAAGTTCGGTTTGGCTGGTTCACCAAAGTTGGGCAAAAATTCACAAAATCCTCTAAAGCTGGTGTATTATAATATAAAAGCCATGTATAATACTCTTAGGTTACCTAGGAATGTATCTAAGTACTTTTGAGCTGTTTTATAGCCACAGTTTATGAAGAAGACGTTGAAGAAGAAGAAAAAGAGGAAGTTGTAGAGGAAGAAGAAGAGGAAAAAAAAGAGGAAGTTGAGGAGAAAGAAGAAGAAAAAAAAGGAGGAAGTTGAGGAGAAAGAAGAAGAAAAAGAAGAAGTTAAAGAGGAAGAAGAAAAAAAAGAAGAGGAAGAAAAAGAAGAGCAAGTTGAAGACGAACAAAATGAAAATCTAGTGTGCTTGGCAGACGAACTGCCTGAGGCACAAGTTCATGCAGAACTAAACTTTTAGAAAAGTTTGACCAGAAACAGGACTTGACTGTTTCTATTTGCTCAACACTAATGTTGGGCTTATGCAGTCTCGACATGGTAATATTAAGCCATGGTATGGCTATTATTTAATATTTAGTTACTGCATTATTTAGAGAAAGGGATAATCTATCTATATATATATATATATATATATATATATATATATATATATATATATACAGTGTACATAGCAACTATGCCAATTGTAAATGTCACTGAGCTTCATTTCCATTTATCAGTCGTGACACTATAACTTGAGCACTTTTACAACATCGCTACAGATGATCTATGATAAACAATTTGGTCGTTGATCTTCTGTTAAAACTGATTAATCATCATTATGAAGGCTCTGACATTAGCAAATCCTGTCATTAGATGGCAAGTGTAAATGGACCTTTAATGAGGGTTCAATCCAGGCTTTGTGCCAAGGGCAGCATGAGCTGTAAATACGACCCTAAATTCACAATGATATAAACACTTTTATACACATTCGACTAACTGCAGAGAATAAACAGTATAATGTGTAACATTTGACATGACTCACGTTTAATTATCACCACAGCTTGTTACATTGCTAAATACATGTCACAAATTCCTGATGGTATTCAAAAGTCATACGTCTATGGTGACTTTTAGCTATTTTATGAATAAAGGCTTACATCAATATACTGCATTCATTGAGAATTAGCAATTTGATGTATGACTTTTCTTCGCCTATTTATCTGCCAATATTTCATTATAATTTTCAAAGGCATCTATCATTTACAATGTATTATATATAAACTGACAGCCGTACACTTAAATATGTTAAGAAGGGACTATGCAGTATGATGTATGGTAAGTAATGCTACAGCATAGAGTGATAAAACATTACTCATCCTTATATTCTATATATATATATATACACACATTTTTTCAGATAGATAGATATGTATATATAGATAGATATGTATATATATATATATATATATATACACACACACACACACTAGTTGAGTGAGTGCGCTGCTGCTGCATTAATTTTCAATGGGACTACCAGAGACAGCCGAGTATAAGCGCTCTGGTATTTCTGTTAGACCCATTAAAATTAATGGAGCGCCAGCCACACATTCTTGGCCAGAGCTCCATGCAATGTGACATCACTATGGGTGGGGGAAATGTTCGAGAGGGACACAGGACTCCCGTTCTGAAGATTGGTGGGGGTCTCAGTGGTGAGACCCCCACTGACCAGCAAGTTATCCCCTATACTGTGAATAGGAAATGCCATCTAATTCTGGTGCAACCCCTTTAAGAGGCTAGAAATCTGCACACTATGGCTGCCTTCACATGAAGTGTAATCGCTGTGGGCATTCCGCCATGGAAAATCACAGCAATTACGTAGTAAATATGCAGTGGCGAAATCCGCACCTAGATGGAATGTCATTGGCTGTGGCTTTGCTTGTGGAAATGCTGCAGATTTTAATCCTTGTATTTCAAGGGGCGAAATAAGCAGCAAAAAGCCGCATCATAAATACACATGCTGTGGATATGGAATATGCAGCATTTTAAAAAAATGCTGTGGATTCGTTGCGGAAAATTTGCATACCATGTTAAGGAGATTCCTGAAAGCTGGTCCGCATGGCTTGTAGGGTAAATGCTATGGAATTCCTGCAGGGGTTCCTGCAGTAGGAATTGAGCATCATTTCTGCCATGGTTGAAGATGGCCTACCAGTCTAGGCAATTGTCAGCAAGCTAACTGCAGCAACAAACACTATTTGATAACTTTCACTTTTAAAGTTATTTTATAGCTTTTAAATAGTTGTGGAAGGATGTGATTAGGATTGAATTGCAGACTCTGAATGTGACCTGGCCTTTACGTTAGACTGAAACTGCACCGAAGTCCATCTCAGTAGCCTTCTGTTGGACTCTTGTCTTGAACTAGTGAAATATCTCAGCACTCTAAGTGGGGCTTAGCTAGAACCAGGCAGTATGTATTATGTAGCTGCAAGATGATTAGGGGTTGCGGCCCCCACAGAAATGTTAAAAAGGTGGGTTTCATGAAAGGACAATACTGTCCAGCCTGCCAATGCTCCAATATGTCATCTTAGCCAATCTATGTGTCTATAGGAATAGATAAATTTTAATGGAAGTCTTCAAACAAAGGCTGGACAGACATCTGTCTGTGATGATTTAGTGATCCTGCACTGAGCAGGGAGTTGGACCCGATGACCCTGGAGGTCCCTTCCAAATCTACTCTATGTAGTACGGGGAGTGTACTCTGCCACACACAACTCATGGGGGTGGGGGGTGGTGGGGGGTAGAAGTTTTGAGTGCCAAATCCCAACCTGTTCCCCTGTGGGCAAACCTGACTATATATAATAGTAAATTGACCTGGTCCTGATACGGAACCTAAAGAGGGACCTCGTACATGGTTGTTAGAGATTTGTATTGATAAGCAACTATCTGCTCCCCATTTGAAGACGTTATAGTTTAACAGACAAGAATCATTCATATCGCTAGTGGAAAAGCAACCTACTGGCAGAAACTCTGATCAGCAATAATTAACATTGCTAATTTTATCCAAGCTCACAGATCTCATTTGCATTCAAGCTGTTTGGTTAATTGATTTAGTTTTACAAATGTGCGACTTGGTATGGTTCTATCTGTAATACATTCAGACTCATGCATCATCCAGTTACACATTTTTCAGTACTTGCACAGCTTACATCTAATGTGACAAATACAATTAAATATGACAAGAAATATAGTAGTAAATGTGACTGGATTACAGAAACATTTTCTCTGGAGTCTTATCATTTCTATCCTAGCTTTCTGAATACAATCTATTGCTAGTCTGGTCATGATTCAAGGGGTAATCTGACCCCAAACCTCTATAACCTATCCACTGCATAGGTGATAAATGTTAAATCAGTGGAGGTCTGACCACTGGAATGGAATTCGCCATCCTTTGCTAGTACCCTGGTCCCAAGCCTCCTCCTTCCACCTTTGTACGTTGACATCGGCCATTTTCACATCTGTGTCGGAACCTCCAGCTGGATTGCATCACAGATCAAGCTGAAAATACCGTTGAAAAAACGCTGCATGTGGCGCGTTTTCTTCCATCCAAAAGCAGCAGAAAGTAGGTGGACCCCATTATATTCAATGGGGTCCATCCGGCGCTGTTGGGTTCCGCCCAGAGACAGAACTATACAGCCATGGGGATTCCCCTTTCTGAATGGAGAAGGAAACCAGAATCCCCGATGCAGGTGTGAAACCACTCATAGATTCGTTCAAACTTTATGGAGGTGACAGAAAAGAAACGCGCTAGCTTGAAACCTTGCCTGAATTCATAGTGAATTCTGTTACACAAAGCCATTCCATTCTTGGCCCCTTGAATAAAATGTATTCTCATTATTTTATAAATTAAAAGCAATAGGATTTTAGCAAAATAGCCCTTCACATTAATTAAGTGAAATGGAAAGGTCTTTTCTTGTTGCTCTTTTAACTACTCTATACTCATTATGTTACTCAACAGTAATTCTCAATTACACAGGTTTAAGGCACATAATCATTAGCACTAATAAGAGGTTTCACTGTATTAATTTCACTTCATTCAAGTACATTTACAGTGAGGTTTCTTTCCACATATTACTAACATGGCCATGATTTTTAACAGTTCCTATTGAGTCATTTAAATCTGCATTAAGGACCAGAATATCAGAGAAAATTATCGTTACGTCTAAATGCGGGCAGTCAAGCGCTATTCCTTCACTCGTTTACCGCTGGTTTTTAGCCCGTATAAAATCCATTGTCAAGCCGATCAAAATTTGTTCCAGAACAAAACAAAACAACAAAACATGCTGCCAGTCCACCATCAGGGCTGACATGCCGCCATTTTGTTGTTTTGTTTTGTTCTGTTTTGCTTTGCTTTATATATCTGAACTTCTATCTTTGCAATAAGCAGGGCCTTATTTAAATCTCTGAGCTTAGCTTGGATAGAATAACACTATGAACTTATTCAAGTTGTAGGGGCTTATTTAAGCTTATTACAAAACAGCTCCATAATACGGCACTGGCAGGAGACTGGGGTCTTACATAGGAGAGTAGAGCATTGGGCTAAATTGAACTATCTACACAATTGCTCCAAGAATTATTTCAATTCACCCCTTTAGTAACTCTGCATTAAAGGTTATGAAAGAGAATATAACATCGCCCTTATACTGAGAGGGAATTAGCCTATATCAGATAGTGACCCTGGGGTACTGGGGTATTTTGATCAACCAGTTGTCTCCGTTTGTCTGTTGCCATATAGCCTAAACGGACTAAATATTTATTCACAAGCGATTGCTATACAGCCTGTGACAGCATACTTTTCTACAGCTCCGCTATTTTTATCTTGGCGGTATGATCACTAGCCACCCTCCAGCATGATATACCTGGAGTGAATTCTTAGCCCCTGAGGAGCCCACTTGTTGGGCGAAACGCATTGGAAATTGATAAGGGCATGCATCAATATATATCATCATCATATAAGTGACATACTACGATAGATATACGTAATTGTGGTTGACTAAACCCCACAGTTATACGTGACTGAGTGTCACGGGTGTATTAGTCCTGTGGGTAACAACTCTGTACACTGGTACGCAAAAATATACAAGAGTTGCTAGAGCTACTAATCTGGACACATGTCCAGATAGCAGACGAAATTTCTTTTCTTGAAGTAACAATCATCTGCTACTTCTTTAACTATAGGTTTGTTTGTTTGTTTATTCATACTTTTTAACAAATTCTAATAAAAGTTAAATTTTAGGATTACTAGTCTGTAGGTCCAATCAGTTATCTTGGTTACTCTAACCAGGAGAAGACAATGGAATCCTGCTGGCCAGATTATTCCTCGCATAAATGTATGCCCATCTGAGCAAACAAATAATACTGAGTTTACTTAAGCTAATGAGGAAAAATAAGATGTAATGCAATGTTATTATATGCAAAAATTGTTATCAAATTGTTCAGTCTTTCGGCTGTTTTAGCGATAACTGTTGCATGTAAAAGGGCCTTAATACAAGTATAGAAGATTATATCCAGTTAAAAAGTATAGTCAGGACTAGAGATGAGCGAACGTATTCGGTAAGGGCGATTTCGCAATCGAGCACCGCGATTTTCGAGTACTTCACTACTCAGGTGAAAAGTACTCGGGTGCGCTGTGGGTGAGCGGGGGGTTGCAGCGGGGAGTGGGGGTGAGAGGGAGAGAGAGAGGGCTCCCCCCTGTTCCCCGCTGCTACCCTCCACTCCCCTCTGCAACCCCCCGCCCCCCGGCGCACCTGAGTACTTTTCACCCGAGTAGTGAAGTACTCGAAAATCGCGGTGCTCGATTGCGAAATCGCCCTTACCGAGTACGTTCGCTCATCTCTAGTTAGGACGTAATTAAAATTGTGTTTCGTATACTAATTAGAAATCTTGTTTTCCAGACTCTTCCAACCTGTGTATCTATCATAAATTTCATATGCAAACACCGTAGCTTGACATGAACAGATCACATGCCGGCTTCCTGCGGCTGTCACCAGATGAGCTTAGGCTTCTTTCACATTGTACTGTTACATCCAGCACTGGTTCCGCCTCTGCTATCCATCTTCTATGCAGAAACCTGGACGGATCTGGGACAGAACTACAGAGGTCAATATGTGAAATGGAGATCTCTTTGGTCTCTGTCAGTCTTTTATGCACGATAGAAAAGCATTGTCCTCAGTGCAATGTGAAAGAAGCCTTAGTAAATGTATGCTTACTGCACGCTGTTATACAATGAACTCAACAGTCAGACAGTAGAACATCTAAGCTTAGCAGCTGCAGGTAGCTAGCATGCTATCATGTTATATAATATATGAGACAGGAGATCAAGTCCAAGTCATACTCCTGACTTTGGTAATGTATGCCCTATACAATAAATTAAAGGGAACTTATTATGTTGAGCATGGTGGCTGTTCTGTAGGCATCATGTTAGAAAACAAGATGAGCTGAGCAGATTGACATATAGTTTTATAGGGAAAGATTCAGTAGAACTTGCACTTTACACAATTATATCTCTGCTTTTTCTATCCTTAGGAGTCCAGGGGGCGGTCCTTTTCATTGATTAATTTTATCTTTGCATGCGCACTCAGTTGTCAATTAATTTCATTTTATTTGCTGGATAAATAATGTTATATTTTAATCTTTTTTTCTTAATTCCTTTGCCAGCACTAGTTGTCATCCCTTTTGCCACCCCTTACCTGACTTGCAACCGCTAATTGTTACCCCAGTTGCCACCCCCTCTCCCCTTGTGCCACTCCTTGTCATCCTGCTGCGTCCCCCTCTCCCTCCGTGCCCCACTTTCTGCCACCTCAGCTTAGCCCCACGAATTCAGCGACAGTGGGTCAGGACTGCAACGCACTAAAGTAGAACATACAGCGTTCGTTTAGTGTGGCGTTAAAAAGCTCACCTGAGATGCCCCATTGAAATCAATGGAAGCTCAGTACAGTATTTTTAACGGGCGTTTCAAACGCCTGCTAAAACACTGTAAATGCCTCTGTTAGAGGGGCCTTAATACAGCGAATAGGAAAGACTGAAGGATTCTGAACGCTTTTTCGTTTGTATAAGCCAACAATGTATCTGTCTGTATAAATAGGCTGGACCAATAAACGAGCTAGCGATGACGTCACTCATTAGTTGGTTCATTCAAACTATAATTGGCTTGCCTAAAAGGACCTTCAGATGTAGTGAAGCCTGTAAACGGTTGCACTAGTTTGGGGTTTGAAGTAATCTAAGAAGGATTCGGATAGAGGGAATCTAATACATATTTGGTGGCACTGCCCACAGATCAAACCTTTCTGGCAAAACGTCACAAACCAGATAAACAAAATCTGTAACTCTTCATACACACTCACCCCTGAGGAAGTCCTACTCTGGAAACCCTCGAAACAGCTCACACCCTCGAAACATTGCCTCCCTACCATCTTAATCGCAGCAGCAAAACTACTTATCCCTCCACTATGGAAATCAAACTAAATACCTACGATAGCACAGTGGAAAGATAAGCTATCAGAAATTCATAGATTTGAGGAACTAGCTGCATGGGAATCCAATACGAGGGAAGAGTTCTTCAAGCTCTGGTCACCGTCGTACACATACCTGAAGGAACCAACAACATAAAATAGTCCAAGTATCTTTCAACGGGGTGTCGCATAAAAACACCTAACAAGAGCACAGTCACTCGGATGCTCCTCTTGATGACCTAGTTGTTTCCCCCTTATGTTATGTTTAATACTAATGCTTGCAAATAATATGCCGTGACGCTGGGGCGTGTGTAGACGGGTGCTATCAGCCGATCTGATACACCAAATCTTGTCATCCAATGACCCCCCCCCCCCTCCTACTCTGGTGGCTGAACACTTGGATGGAGCCCTCTCGCGATGGGGTCGTGGCGCCTGCCTACATGCGCTCCACACTTTTGCCGATCATATTAAATGTAAACCTATACAATTATTAAGGTCGAATTATCTTACTATACTGCTACCCCAGTCTGTAACGTCCATAACTCCTGATCTGACAGTAATGTTTTATAACGGCAATAACTCTGTAAGATTACTCCCTATGATTGTAGGCGATTTCATGTATTTCCAATAAAAATGAGATTGTTTAAAAAAGAAGGTGCTGAAAATGTCTACCGTGTTTCCCCGAAAATAAGACACCCCCTGAAATTTGCAGAAGTCCCAAATATAAGGCACCCCCCGATAGTAAGGCATAGTAAAGTGTGCAGGCAAGTCAAGAGGCCTGTCCCCTGCTGCCATCCCTGTTGTCTCCTACCTCCAGATGTATAGGTAGATCTGCAGACAGTCTGCTGTTATCCTGTCCCTGCTGTGCTGTACGAGTGTGCTGTTGTGAGCTCCCCTTGCTGGCTGGAAAGGTCCATACTGTACGTTCTGTTCCTGCTGTACACGTCTGCTTGATGAGCTCCCCCTGGTGGCCGGAAGCTGCAATACCATCCCTGCTTACAAGTGGTACAGGAACTTCTGTCTGCAGACAGGTACGTTACTTTGCAGCCCTTATTTTTTTATGGCTCTGTGTGTGAGTCAGGCAACCTGTGTGTGATTGTTAAGGCTGGGTTCTCACAGAGCGTATTTCCAGCGGAAATCTCGCAGTTTGGCCACAGCGATAAACAGCGAGATTTCCGCCGGGAAAGCGCTGCTTCAAAACCCACGACACTTAGCCGCTTGTTTTGAAGCGACCTGGCTACACGCTTTTCCGTTTCTGTGGCCGGTGAATCCGCACCACAACATCGGCTTCTCCCAGCTTTGCCGTGACAGATTTGCTGTCCCATGTGGACGAGATTTCTGAGGAATTTTGTCCAGAAAGCTGGCCAATTGAGGGATTAGCGGCCACAGACGGATTTGCCGCGGCGAAATAAGACACCCCCTGAAAATAAGACATAGCGCATATTTGGGAGCAAAAATTAATATAAGACGTGTCTTATTTTTGGGGAAACAGGGTAGTTTCTACTTAGGCGTTGGGTTATGCTTGTAGATACTATATTTTCTTCAGACTTAGGCCTCTGCCAGATGAGTGTTTCTTTCCACACAATAATAGGCACGTGAAGAGAGCGCTTCTAGAAGAAACAATGGGTTCCGATAGAAGAGTTCATATGAACGAGTTTTAGATGCGCAAAATACTCGGACCTGCCAAAGATAGAACATGCAAGTGCAACTGGCATCTAAGGTCCATAGTGCATGCAAAGGTAGGACCTGTTCTATCTTTGGAGCACGCTTTCCATAGACTCCTATGGGAGCTGGAAAACACGTACCACGCACCTCTGATCATATAACAGTATGTTAGGCTGAATGAAGACAATGTCCACTTAGTTCAGCCTGTTTCAAACCTCCCCCCCACCCACCCACCTTGTTGGTCCAGAGGAAAGTAAAAAAAAAGCTACTTCAAGTTCACCAGTTCATGCGATCTTTTCCACACGCGAGGAGTGATCTTTTTGCAGTCTATTCATGCGCGTAAAAAACGCTCGTCTAACCGAGGCCTCACTAGAAAACAACTATGCCCAACAGTAAATGGTTAAAGAGTGTCAGAAAAACTCTCTTGTGCACTTAATCCTATGGTATAAATGTTGTTACAATCTTTGGATGCAAATTAGTAACAGTGGTGGTTGACATCCAAGCATCACTTCTCACTCTACGAGGTCTCGTTGACACAAGGATACAGTAAAAGCGACACGGGCAAGAAAATTGTTTACAAAGTGTTCTGTAGTTTCATAAGAATAACGTCTTGAGAGGTTTTAGCTCCTGGCACAGATCTAGTAACTCAATTCTCCAAGGTGACCTTTTTATGATACTCTGCATCTTCAGTTCACAATAAACCTAAACTTCAGAGTAATATGTTCAGAAACTGCTCAAATACATACAGTATATAGCAAAGTCCTATTTACCATTATTACTATCATCATCATGAATGATTCTGTAAATATATAGAATCCTTCATTTAATGTTTAGAACATGAATCACTCATTTAATGTTGATTCACTCGGATCGCCATTTGGACTCTAGCAATAATTGTTTTCTCCTTTATAGCAGATCGGCTCATGCCTTATGGATTTTTTGGCCTTCCTCTTGATCAAGAAAGGTGGGGTTACACTTCTTTCGATCTTTCATCTTTTTCCTCAATCCACTGATTGAAATTGAAGGACAGATGTACTATGTAACTGTATTTCTATCATCGTTTATCATCTTCCATGACATTGCACACTGATAGATCACATTGACATGTTTGATATAGGACCTCATTGCTGCAGTTGGTAGAGAAAAGGTAAGGCTCTCACTCCGCCCATCAGTTTAGGAGTGGTAATGAAGCTCATTATGCTTTACCCATGGGAGCTCATTAAAAGAAGGATGAGCCTCTCAGGCATGGTTCTCAACCTGGGAAGAGACAAAATATTATGAAAGACCTCTGGGAGTCACCGTGGTATGAACCCAATTTTGTTGTTGAGGTCTCAGGCAGAAGGCCCACACTTTGTTAGGAAGGAAGTGTTATGACGTTTAGCTAAAGGCTAGATGGCCAGGTGTTGATTTAATATTTTTTTTTAATTGTGACAGAATTTCTCTTATACAATGTGTAGAGAATTAATAAAACTGGCGGAAGCCAGGTTGAAAAAAAAGTATATGGTGTTGGACTGAGATTGGGATTGAAGAGACGCCTAGGAATGAAAAACTGTGCGGAAATGCAGGGTTGGATGTTGTCAGAAGTGCACCACAATGTTCTTCTTTATTTTGTAGATAAACAATAAAAAGGTATATGCTACTTAAAGTGTGCACTACTTGAGAGTCTAAAGTGAAAAGTAAATCTTGTACTGTGTGCAAAGTTTCCTATACACATTACACTAAAGTCAATGAAAATGACCATTCTTCAGGTGAAATTCAGCAATGAAAGATTTCTATAGCCCAGGGGTCCCCAACTCCAGTCCTCAGGGACCACCAACAGGTCATGTTTTCAGGATATCCTATAGTAAGAACAGCTGTGGCTATGTCTGAGGCACCGACAATAATTACATCACCTGTGCAATACTGAGGAAATCCTGAAAACATTACCTGTTGGCGGTCCCTGAGGACTGGAATTGGGGAACACTGCTATAGCTGTCTCATGACAGACTGTCATCGTCTGGAAAGACTGTGTGCACATTTTACATTTTTGTGTGTGGTCGAATGAAAGATCTTTTAGTTTTACAAAGTATCTTTCATTTAAGAACAATTTTGTCTTGAAAGAACATTCCCACAAAGATTGACCAGCCTTTGCCCAATGTCATTGACCATGAATGGCCAGTTTGAACGACTGTAACAGCCAATATCGAATAAATTGTGCATGGCTGCAATTGCAAAACAATCGTTCACCAATCATTCAGCCATCAACTTTCTTACTTCCTACTTACTACCAACTTACATCCACCTAATGTGCATGACCACCTTAAAGGTATAGTTAATTTGGGACAGAATTCCAACTCTTCCACTATTTACCCACTATCACATCCTATTGTTATTTCGATACATTGTGAAATTAATCTCTCCGTTGTCTCCTTAGATAATGCCATAAATCCCAAACTTGGATGTATACGTAAGTAGGACTTGGTTCCAGTGCCGCAGTGTGAAATCCTGATATTCTAGCCCATGCCAAGTGCTTGGCCTAGATTTCCTTCCAGAGGAGTGGTTTGGAGATGGCTACTCCTCCTTTGAGACCACTGCTAATGAGCCTTCTTTTGACAGTACTTGTGCTGATTGGACTCTTGTTCTTAATTTAGCACATTCTGTATTGTGATGAAGTTGCTGTGTTATCCCTTTCAGTGAATGAAGCGTTACATATTGGTCTTCTGATGATGCAGTCAGTTTAGCTTTGCCTTATTGTCCTTTTAATGCAGCTGATGCAGTTTCAGCAAAGTCTTTGGAAACTGGTCTACACATGACAGGCTGAGAAGGGCCATGTTTGCTATCTTTAGAATAACTACTGCATTTGACATTTGATACTTTCACCTGTTTATAATGACATTTTTGAAATCCTAAAACAGCATCATAAGGGCAAAAGAAACACTCCGATGATAGAGTGATTGCCATACATTATGTCACCCCAAAAACATATCACTTACAAAAGCTTTGGAAATATATCAAAGGGAATCTGTCACCAAGTTATAGCACCATAAACTAAGTTATGGCGTTCATACGGCAGGGAAGGTATTGCCTATACTTACCTGGATCCCCGATCCAGCGCTTACACCAATCTCATCTGTGACTTGATGCCTAAGGGGAGCAGAAAGTCCTCTAGAAGGTGCAGTAAGAAGACATGCATATTATAAATAGCACAATGTAGGTGGGCATCCTTGGTACAGATTTTGTATTGGGGCCCAGGAGTTTCAAGTAAAATCTCAGGTCCTATACAATAAATGGGGCTGAAGTACAAATGGGAGTAACATTGGATGTCGCCATAGAAGATTAAATCAAGAGAAGCTGACTGACTGACTACCTTGAGCTTGCCTAGAGATGTAATAAAGGCTAATAAAATGCTGAGCAGCTAACTATAATATGGTCCATTTCACGCTGTTCTGTTCCATTATAAGATGAACCCATTCCACCAGAGGATTCCCCATTTCTGTTCCCCGAACGAAGCAGGAAAATTGAATCCCTGCTGCAGAAGTGAAGGCAGCATAATGCAGCTAAGTGCCTAAACCTTAAAAACAATACTGTATAAACTTTAAACTATATCCTTAAAGTTACAGTTGAGAAAAAAGTATTCTAAATTCCTAGCAGAACCGAAACAATGTTATACTGAATGTGAGAAATGCCTAAAACACATGGGAGGGATTTTTAAATGAAGATTAAAGTCCCCTGAAATCAGTAGACGCAAGGAAATATTGATAGATAATCTCCCGTAATGTGATACAAGCCATGAATCTGTACATCCCTCTAATTCCTGTTATTAGCATCTTCAGTTACATCAAATGCAGACAAGACAACACAAAAGCAAAACACCTTAATTAATTGATACCGTATTTCAGTTTGTCAATTCTCAGACTACAGTCAAAATCGGAGACTTAGTATCTGCTTCTAATCACATCTGAGTCTTAATAGAAATGAGAGTAAAATATATACATGACACCTAAAATAGAGAATGAAGAATATAGGCACAACAAACAGTAGCAGAGAAATCATACAGGAGGTAGTAGATGTAATTACAGGCATAATTAAATTGGTATTATATACTGTACATAGTGATGTGATATAGACAGATAGAAAAAAGCAACACTGAGTGAGTGGCTAGGTGCAAGCCTTCACAGACTGGAGATACACTATAAAATTATCCCTTAGGCACAGGATAGCGGCTAACTTTATGATTGGTGGTGGTTAGATGTCTGAGACCCCACGAATCCGCAGAACTGGGAAGCCGACGTTCCTTGCATGAATGGAGCAGAGGACATTCAGTGCTTAGGGTGGCCCATAGAGATATGGCAAAAAATAAAGTGGCAGTTATATAGCAAGACACCTTCCCAATATGTTACATCTGCTAATAGTAATGTTGGGCCTCTCTCACACAGGCGTTGCCTTTTCAGCACTGCGCTAAATGCTGTACAACGCTCCCATTCATTTCAATGGGGCTTTTCACACAAGCATCAAAACGCTGCGCTTTGACAGCAATGCATGTTCTATCTTTGGCCATTTTCAGACCTGCATCGCCTATTGAAATGAATGGGCAGTGGTTTCAGCGTTGCCGAAAATGTGGCACAACTTGCTACCATGTTTTCGGCAGCGCTAAACGCAAGTGCTAGCTGCACTACCAAAAAAAAAGCATTTGTCATCTACTAATAATATTTGTGCTGACACAATTTGTTACACATTTGTTCTGTTCCGACCAAAAATACCTCCAAATATATGATTTCCCTAGATCTCCCTACTTTGGCATATTGATGTGAAACTGAAGGGAATAAGTACCGAAATAAAATAAATAAATATAACCTACAAGTCATGACATAATAAGTAAATATGCATAATAAGAGACGTACCTGAAAACAAGACAATTTTCGGTCAAAGTCTGAAATTTCATGGTCTTTGAGCGCAACCTTGTCGTAGACATACGAACCTGAAACTCTGTCCCAAATATTGGTTTGTTAAAAGGAAAAAAAAATTAGAGGATTTCTTGCTTTGTAGTTGAAAGTTGAGTTTTTTGGGCCACCCGAATGTGCATTGCTGCTCCATTCATTTTAATGACAGCGCCAGAGATTGCTGAGTGATTGCACAAAGCAATTTCCAGTGCAGACACTGAAATGAATGGAAATGCAGCAAGCATGCATGTCCTATGCTCCTGAAGGGCCCCAATTCACTGGATTGGTGGGGATCCTAGTGGTCTGACTTTGACCAATCATAAAGTTATCCCTTATCCTGAAGATAGAGATACAATAACTTTATTTCTTGGTGCATTCCCTTTAAGGAACCTACAACAAAACATTGGTTTCTCAAGCAGTGTGTTGAGGCTACGTGAAAGAACATCCTCACCGCCATCAAACAAGTTGCACTCCCGGCCCCCAACAGATTATTTACACTAAGGCAACACGAACACTTTTGGATATATGCCTGCAACTGAACGGTCTTAATGATGTCACTGAATCTTCCTTCTGAGTATTTTTATGTTTTAGACTTTTATCGTTGTCATGTCCACATTTCAGATTAAATTTTAGCTGTGTTTTTTATTTGCCCATTTTTTGTTTTATATGGTGACATCATTCTTACTGGTCTTACTTTAGTGTATCATCAATTTTCACCATCATCACTTTTATTGTTCGGTCTATCAATGTCATCCATAGGTCTTTTTTATTTGTATTCAGTGATCCATTTGGTATAATTGTGACAATGATTTATCTGAAAGGTTTCCCATCCACCCAGTTGTTTCCACCATATGTTGTCCTAATCCCCTTCAGTATGGATGTACACAAATGCTGTCTAGCTGTAACTAATTTTTCCATTTACTACACACTCGGCTTACATAGAGGTTTATAATGCTTTTTTAGACCTCCATGCAAGCCATCTTCAGCTGCCAAAAGGCAAAGAAGACAGCGGGACCCTCAATGATCAATACTTTTGATACTTCTCTGTAACATGTCAAAAGTTAGGTGAAAGTGCAGCTACTCTTTAAGACATTTCCCAACTACTTTGTGTTTCAGGCATTTAATTATTTTGTAGGAGGGAGTCCTGTGCTGGATCCAGCCATCCAGTAGAAAAGGCAATAGGACCAAAATCACTAGACCCCTTCTCTCCATGGGCCCCATCACGGCAGCATGATCTGCCTCTACGACATGTACATCCTTGATCTCAAGTCCATGACCATAGCCCGGACTGGCATCTCCTGATTGTTAATTAGAGTCCAATTAATTACACCATTGGCACTTGTTTACATCTCCCCATATTGATCCTTGTTTTAAATACCTTTCAACACCACTAGCCTGGCCTGTTAATGTTCTTGCTCTACATCCCCAGTCTAAAATCTTTATATAATAAGCCGTTATTGCTACATTCCACCTCTACAATACCTAACTGGAACGTCTTGACTGTAAGTATATTTCTAAGCACATGTTTAGTGGCATTGTTGACAGCTTCATTTGCCCGTGAAGAAACTGCAATAACTATGCCACAACTGTCTCGTAGGTTCTGCCGCGCTAGGCTTTTACCCTTACCACCCTTAAGTGTCTAGTGGTAAATATGGGACAGAGTGAAGAAAATATTAGGCATTAGTGTTAGGGACATGTCTACATGAGAAAAGTCTGAAACTGGGAGCTGGTTCTGGAAATGAAGGAATGGTAGGTAGAGATGAGCGAACGTACTCGTTAAGGGTGATTTTGCAATCGAGCATCGCTATTTTCGAGTACCTGGCTACTCGGGTGAAAAGATTCGGGGGGCGTCGGGGGTGAGCGGGGGTTGCAGAGGGGAGTGGGGGGGGGGGGAGAGAGAGAGCTCCCCCCTTTTCCCCATTGCTACCCCCGGCTCCACTACGCCGCCCCCCGGCGCCCCCCGAATCTTTTCACCCGAGTTGCCAGGTACTCGAAAATAGCGATGCTCGATTGCGAAATCGCCCTTAACGAGTACGTTCGCTTATCTCTAATGGTAGGGCATCCTAAATTTAGAGTACTACAACTTAAGCTAACCACTAATATACTGTATGTAAAAATATTTTTGGGCCATGTCAAAGATGTCCACAGCCTTTTAGGCTGGTTTCACAACTGCGTTGGAACCTCCACCGCAGATCTGGCTCAAGATACTACAAGAAAAAGTTCTTCTGTCTAAAAGCCGGTCAGCTGAGTGGAAACCAAACGGACCCCATTATAGTCAGTGAGGTCCATTCCATTAGGTCCTGAGATTAAGCCGTTTGGTTGCCTCAATTCCCCTTTCCTGCTCCCTGAACTTAGCAGGAAAGCAGAACCCTGCGCGAATGCGTGAAAACACCCCTACAAACATAGATTTTTCCCCTTTTTTTTGTTCAACTGTTTCACCAGGCACATATTTACTGGGTCTAGTCTTTCTTTCGTATATTCTGGTGTGACAAGCAATATGCAATCCCAGAATAATAATTACATACATTAATTATGACAGCCAAGAAAGGCTTGCTGTATGCAGTGAGCTATTCCCAGGTGTCCGATAAAAGTAAAATGAATGCTACTTATTAACAGGGCATGAGTAAAGCCTTAAAAGGGAGCCCGCTGTTATTTTTATTTTGAATTAGAAATGCAAGCTGGCAATACTTCACGGATTTTACAACCGCACCGAGCAGGAACCAAGGGCGCTCTGTGCATTACTGAGCTGTCACAATATTGCCGTTTCAATGATCTCCTCTAAGGTCTAGTGTGAATAGCATTACATTTCCAGCTTTTTTCAAGTGTAACCGGCAATTTCCTATCCCTGGCATAAACAATCACAGTAAATAAGAGAATAACAGGGCAGAGGATCCTTTACGGGCACAGAACTCAGTGTGATCTTCTTTAAAAGTAAACATCGAGCCAAGATTTTAACAAGTTGTATGAATGTAAACTGCCTGGGATAGAAATGAAGGCTCAGGCTGGACCGCTTCCACCATAGTGTATACAGAAGAGCATGTACTGAATTACTGGATTGTCTCAGAAGTCTGGAATTTGTAGCAATTACTCTGCAATGCATGGAAAGACGACTTGTATGATGGAAAGCTGTGCGATGACCCATCAAATAAACTATGTGATCTCTTAAGATTGGCCTTAAATAAGAGCTGTGACACAAGGCTAATTGCATCAATCCAAAAGGTTCTCAGCTAGGAGAGGTTTTTAGAAACTTTGTCATATTTACTGTACAACTTTGAACTGTGAAACATACTACTTGGGCTGTGTATTAACATAAAGCGTGAACAGAATTACCGTACCTGTTTAACCCTTTCCAATCCACTGTCTTACGTCTGAAGACATTCTGATTGTAGCCTGTACAGCTCCAATGTTGGAAGACGTCCGGCAGAGTATTCTTACTGTATATTATTTGCCGCTCTGTTGTCGGGGGCCTCTCAAGCATGTCCCATACTACAGTACTGGCTCTAGCCAGCAGATGGTGCCATTGTATAATGGCAGAAAGAGAAAGCCCCCTAGGAAATCCTGAATCCAAAATTGGATTGCAAATGGTTAAAGTGTTCTATGATATGGAGGACAAATAAAAAGAGGGAAAACTAAGCAACTCTCTATAAGGCATCATATACATAGCTGTACTATGTCTTTATTTCTTACTGAGCTGTAACAGTTCATTCACAGAGTTTATTGGCCTTACACCCTACCTTGCAAGTGTCCCTCTTTTGAAAGGATAGTCTCTACTTTTAACCTAACAAATCACTGAAAGCGGCCATATACTTACCAATGTAGAAAATGGAAGAACAGGTGAAACACCACATTCTCAGCATGCAGACAGCCAAACTGCCATATGGAGGAGCAATTCAACAGGTACCAAGTACTGATGAACAACCATTCACACACCTTCCTTAGGCCCAATGCACATGGGTGAATTTGCATTGCGGAATCCGGAGTGGGCGTCCACCTCCAGATTCTGCAGCAAATACTGTCCATAAACATGCTATGCAAAATCGCTTTCCCATGTGCGAGAGCGGAAAGCAATTGCGATTTTTCACTCGTGGAGGAAAAATCGCAGCTTGTTCTATTCCAGCGCAGATTCCACACAGACGGGTTCCATTGAAGTCAATGGAAGCCGCCTGATCCGCGGTCCTTCTGCGATCATCATTGCGGAGAGGTCGTGGAATCCGCATCATCGCCTAGCGACAGCACGGCATAATCTGTACTGAGCATGTGCACCGCCACATTCCCATTACAGATTATGAAGAAACCGGAGAGGTACACAGGGGTCACCAACCAGGCACAGGGTCGGATTCTGCTGCGGGATCCTGCATGAGGAATCCGACCCGGCTGTGTGCATTCGGCCTTATATTGAGGGCAGCAGCTGCTTAGTACTATTCTTGCACAAAAAGAGGGCATATACAGGGTGTCAGGCCACATAGTACATGTAATGCACCATGCAGGCTTACAACCTATTAATGACACCATATTTCAGTCCAGCGGGCTGCCCCTTATAGGTGAACCACATGGTGCACTGCATGTGGCCTGGCACTCTGTATATGCCTTTTTTGTGCAAAATAGTACTAAGCTGCCGCCCCCTCCAGTATAAGGAAAATGTGTGAGTGGTTGTTCATCACCTTGCCCCTGTGTAATGCTCCTCCATATAGCATATTTGGCTGTCTGCATGTTGAGGGATGTGGCATTTTTGCCCTTCTATCTTGTATTAGTACATTGGTAAGTATATGGCCGTTTTCAGTAATTTTTTTTGCCTACTTTTAACCAAAATCCTTTTTTTCCCCTCTTTGTCCCTTTAATGTTCCTTTTTGGGCCTAGAAAAGAGATTTGTAATATTAAACTTACCATATTGTCCCATAAACTATCAATATGGTTACAAACCCCAGTTTGTATATTATTTTATCATATGATGTGATTTGAATTTTGATATTCTGATGATTTTTGTCTTGATATTTAAATTAAGCTACACAATCCTACCAATAGTATTTGGACACCCCTATCCATAGAATGGTTCATGCCTTATTAGCATGTCACACGTCCTAAACCATGTTAAATAAGATGCAGGCCCTTCAAGGTGTAAGCCATAGCTTGTGATGGGAACTACACACTATTGAATATACTGGTTATGCCATTGCACACAAGCTGTCCATCACAAGCCTCAATGCATCAGCCCATTTGCAAGAAGTGTCTTCATTGGCCAGCTGAACAATTGAAGAACGTTCTATGAAGTAATGAATCCCACTACTCCATCCTCAAATCAGATTGATGTCCCTGGGTGTGGAGGAGGCCTGGGGACACCTTTTGCCTAAGTGTGTTGTGCCAACAGTTAAGTACAGCATAGATTATGTTATGGTCTGGGGATGTTTTATGTGGCACGGTCTCAGTCCGTTGGCTATAGTGCAAAATCCATTTTGTACATTGACATTCTAGACAATAATGTGCTGCTGACAATGTGGGAATAGTGTGAAAATGGTTTGCAGTGACGGCCACTCACCTCGTGCACTGACATTGCATCATGCATCACCGCCATTACCATAGCCATTATGGTTAGTATCACATTAAACAATAATACAAAATAAAGTTGCATATTACATACATGCTGGCTGGACACTTTCTGGATTGAGTTCACATCCCTCAGGCTGGAATGCATCACCACAGTTCAGCTCAGGCTGTATCTGGCATATGCTTAGTGAAGAAACATAGTATGTAAGGCCAAAAAAGGCATATGTCCATCCGGTTCAGCCTATTACCCCCCCAATGTTGATCCAGAGGAAAGCAAAAAAAAAAATAAACAAATGAGGTAAAAGCCAATTTTCCTCATTTAAGGGAAAAAAATTCCTTTCTAACTCCAATCTAGCAATCAGAAAACTCCTGAGATAATGTTCTGGGATTGGCTTTATCCACAAGTTGGGCATACGGGATGATGTATAGATGGAGCAAAGTTAAATTCGACACTTAGATTGGGTGCTAACTTGGATTGTTGCCCCTGAGAGGTTCAGGCATAACTCGCATGGGCACCTGTCTGTGTGCTGTCCTATACACGGACATTCAATTGCATTTGCATGTCCGAATTCTTGTCCATGATACGGACAAGAATAAGACATGTGATGAGTTTTGTCTGTACACATGCAAAAATGTTAGTGTGCATTGCCCCTTGGACTATAATGGGCGTGTGTGCTGTCCATGAATTAACTAATGTAACAGGGGTCTTAATTCATTAAAATGTGGCATAGAAATGTTTTCTTACCTTTACATTAACTTTTCATTGGCTTTTATTCTGCTACATCTTTATCCCAGTCACAGAGATGTAAATCAAGCTGGACAGATACTGGCCAGGGTGTCTATTGTAGACAACAGGACCTCCTCTGTGACTATACAGGGATAATTTGCATGATCCATATTTAAACTTCTCTTAGATAATGCAGGAACACAAAATTGTTATAGTGACATGTTCAAAATAATCATCACCTGCATTATAAAGCAAGAGTGGCGGTTTAACAGGGACAAAAATCCTAACAGTTTCCCCCTAAAGGGGTTGTCTCGCGAAATCAAGTGGGGTTATACACTTCTGTATGGCCATATTAATGCACTTTGTAATATACATCGTGCATGACGTGTGCCGGTTCCAGCCTCCTGATTGGCTGGAATCGGCACGTGACGCGGGCGGAGCTACGCGATGACGCGAACAAGGGGGCGGAGCCAAAACACCGATGCTGCCGAGCGGAGCAGAAGGGAGAAGACGGATCTGCGCAAGCGCGTCTAAAAAAGCAAGAAGACACCGAAATTAAACGGAACCATGCTGACGGGGACGCTAGCAACGGAGCAGGTAAGTGAATAACTTCTGTATGGCTCATATTTAATGCACGATGTATATTACAAAGTGCATTAATATGGCCATACAGAAGTGTATAACCCCACTTGCTGCCGCGAGACAACCCCTTTAAGGTTAAGAATTAAACTTCTGATTTACATACTTTTCCTACACTGTAAGGCCAGTCTGAAAGCTCATTCTCTTACATAGGCAAATTTGCTGCAAGCAATCACGTGACCACAAGCATACAAGCACACGAGTAATGGTTCACTGACCTGCTTTAAGGTGTCATGCATTAAATCTAAAGCCTCATAATATTCAGCCTTTGCTGCCTGTTAGTCCTTATATAACTTGCTCTCAAGTAAAATTCCTTTAGTCAGGCATTCAGTATTTCAAAAATCCCTATGGTCCAATACCCCAATGTAGAATTTAATTAGAAATCACTCAAATATCCAAATTTTAAAATTTCCAAGGTAAGTTATTTGGACAATAACGATCACTAAGCAATGGAAAGGGAGTGGAGAAATGCACTTCACAGATCTGACCAAGCATTTCTGCATGTTAGATGTTTGTTTTCTGTTTGGGATGATCCATAAATATCCATAAAACTTGTCTTATAATTATTAGTTTCCTTGGTTCACAAAGATAACATATTCTATAACCAGTGCAGTGCTTCCCAACTCCAGTCCTCATGGACACCTACAGGTCATGTTTTCAGGATCTCCTATAGTAAGAACATCTGTGGCAATGTCTGATGCACTGACGATAATTCCATCACCTGTGCAATACTGAGGAAATCCTGAAGACATGACCTGTTGGTGGTCCCTGAGGACTGGAGTTGGGAAACATTGCACTAGTGGTCAGGGATTACCAAAGTATACCAGCTATTGTAATTGGTATTTTTCTGTTTTATGGTTTCAAAATTGAGAACAGGAAGTGCAGCCCTATTAGCTGTAACTCTAAATTTAGTGTCCCAGAAACGAACAATTAAAGGAGATGTCCCGCGCCGAAACGGGTTTTTTTTTTTTTAAACCCCCCCCCCGTTCGGCGCGAGACAACCCCGATGCAGGGGTTAAAAAAACCACCCGCACAGCGCTTACCTGAATCCCGGCGGTCCGGTGACTTCAATACTTACCGCTGAAGATGGCCGCCGGGATCCTCCGTCTTCGTGGACCGCAGCTCTTCTGTGCGGTCCACTGCCGATTCCAGCCTCCTGATTGGCTGGAATCGGCACGTGACGGGGCGGAGCTACACGGAGCCGCTCTCTGGCACGAGCGGCTCCATAGAAGACTACAGAAGACCCGGACTGCGCAAGCGCGGCTAATTTGGCCATCGGAGGCCAGAAATTAGTCGGCTCCATGGGAACGAGGACGCCAGCAACGGAGCAGGTAAGTAAAAAAACTTTTTATAACTTCTGTATGGCTCATAATTAATGCACAATGTACATTACAAAGTGCATTATTATGGCCATACAGAAGTGTATAGACCCACTTGCTGCCTCGGGACAACCCCTTTAACTATTAAGCTCTGTTTACATCTGCATCCTAGCAGAGCCCAATATTCCTCATGGACTTATAATAGAGCTATTGGGGCTTCAAAGAGATTTCTGTCATTTGGACAGCAATAATGGCTGCATACTATCATGAAGTCTCTGAGCAGAACCCCAAATGACAATGTTAATGTAGTCTTAGTTTGTCAACCTGTTTTATCAGTAAAAGTGTGAGTCCTACCATTGCTCTAACCTTTGATTTACTAAGAAATGGCCGATATTTGGAGTGGAAACGTTTCACCAAGTCTTGGGTAGAAATCCTCTTTAAATGATAAGACTTGGGGCGTGGCCTAGCGGGCAGAGAGAGCAGACGCACGGAGCCGCTGCTCCTGCAATCCGTGGCAGTTGGAGGGACTTTTCAGGCTCATCTAACCCACGGACGCCCTGCTCAACACCAGCATTAGCTACTCTGACCGCTGGGGAGCAAAAAGAGACCCTCCGGACCCCCACCGGGGGAAGCAGTCCGCCGAGGCCTAGCTACTGGCCGGAAGCCGGGGCCTAAATTTACGCGCCCGGAGCAGAGACGCGCGACGCAACCGGGCGATCCGACCCCATTCAAGCAGCGCTCCCGAGGAGGCATTCCGGGGAGGCTTACCAGCCTTGAACCGACAGGAGGGGGTAGGTGCAGACCGCCAGGAGAGCCAGAAAAGAGGCACTGAGGAGGACGGGAAGCGGGCGCAGGATAGGAGAAGCCGACGCCAACAGCAGCAGCTGCAAAGCACTCGGCGGACCGGATACACCCGGGGGGACCTAATCCGATACACAGCAAGTATTGCCTGATACTACAGCACGGTCCCGCAGCCCCCCCCCCCATACCCCCGCTATCACGGCCTTCCCGCCATTCTCCGCTGACAATAGGAGCGGCCCTCCCCCATACTCACACCAGAAAAGAGCGCACCTGCCCATCCCCCCAGCCAGATAAGCAGAAGAGGATTGGTGCCACTTAACCCCTGACTTCCTGGGCGCTGTTACAGTACAGAAGGGAGGGGGAAAACAGCTACAATCACCCTGTGCTGAGGAAGCACTAACTTACTGCCAAGTCAACACAGGCCCATCACAGGGAACCCCTGCATAACCCTGCAAAAAACGCCCCTCAAACCGCACTGACAACGCATAGTGAAAGGGACAGTGCGCACACGAATCTGCAAGGGTGTAACTATCTGACTCTAAGGACTTTCAACTACCAGCAGCCCACCCAGGGCATTCTGGTTAGCCTCCTTCACCTCCCAAACTCGGAAGACCAGCCCCCATTTTGCGCAACAGAACAATCTAGTCACAGGCCTAGCCTGAATTTTTTGGCGGAACTCTCTGAACAGAGCTCTACAGCTGATTGCCGATCGCTAACCCCCTTTAAGGGCCAACAAGATCAACACATCCCCCGACAAAAAGCCGGAGCATTAAAAACATACAACTGCTCCCCCTGATTCCTAGGAAAAAGCGTCCCGAGGGCCGAATTAATCACCTACTTAGCCCCTACTGGAAAAGCAAGCCCTCCCTGGAGCCCGGACGTACAAAATCGCCCATAAAGCGTTATTCTACTCCGACCAAGCCATCCATATAGGACGCCGAGAATTTTTTACCGCCAACAGCGAACAAAGTTCCAGATTGCAAACAACTTCTTCCCAAGCAGCGGCACAAGCCCCGCACAAATAATGTCCACCTAGTGGGAGCGCACCGTGTGAGGGGGCTCCATCGTATTATTCAAAAACACTTCTGACAAGCCAACCTCATAGCAGTATGGGGAAGAACAATAGAGACAGGAGCAGCGACATACCAGATACTCCTCGTCCAACCAAAAGCCAAACCGACATGCAAAGATTTCTGAAAGAAAGAACTTCAAGATCACCTCATCCGACCAGCAAAAAAGCGTTGAACCTCCCAACATCAACACCCCTCAGCACTGAGAGAGAGGAAGAAGCCTCTTCAGAGGGAGAGGAAGGCGAACAACTCTCACGAAGTTTCATGAGAGACCTTATTACAAATGCAGTAAGACCCATCATGTCCGACCTCTCAGTCATTAAAGAAGACTTAAAGTCAATGAGCGGTAGAGTAGAGGCATTGGAGACTTCGGCAGCAAACATATCTACACACTCTACTGAACTGGCGCAGGTAGTAATAGAACAACACCACTACCTTAATCAGGCCCTTACTATGCAAGAAGACCTGGAAAATCGAAACAGGCGCAACAATATAAGAATAAAAGGCTTGCCAGAATCATGGGCTGCAGAAGCGCTTCCAAAGGTCGCCATGGAAATATTTGTTCTGCTCCTTGGCCACGAGAGAGCCTCACGAATTTCAATTGAGAGGATCCACAGGTCCCTGAGACCCCCCCCCCATCTGGAGCAGACCCACCCAGAGACACAATTTGCAAGCTCCTGACCTTTCCGGACGCGCAAGCAATCCTGGAGGCGTCAAGAAACACTAAAGACCTGCTTTACGAGGGGGCAGCAATTCACCTATTCCAAGACCTAGCTCCATCTACTTTGGCCAAACGCCGCGCTTTGAGGCCCCTACTAGAAGCTTTAAGGGCAAGAGACATAAGATACTCGTGGCTGTTCCCATTTGGTCTAGGAATTAATCTCAGAGGACGCAGAATTAACATCCGCACACCAGATGACCTGCAGAGAAGCTGGCATATTCTAGAAATAGAACCGATTGAAGTTCCAAACTGGCTCCCTCTGCCGGAACTCCCGTCCTTCCCCTTGCTGACCCCCCCGGGTACGGGACTCCCCATGGCGAGCTCCAAATCCCCGAGGGGCAAAAGAAAGAAAAGTAAAGACGGAACATCACAAGAAGACACCTGAAGTAGAGGACATTTCCACTCCCTCTGGGAGAATAGTTTAAACGACCTCTGACTCGCAGAGGATCGCCTTCCCGAATACCTGAAGTTCGGTTACCTCATGGTTTGATATATATTGTTCGAAACAATGGAGACATTGTAATTTTTATAATCTCTTCCTAACGCTCTCCACCCCCTCTGCTAACCCTCTTTGGTGCAATGGAGTATGCCCCTCACCTGGGCAAACCCCATCTGAGATTGTTACCCACTAACAAATACCTCACATCACTACTACTGAAACGACTCAAAGAATTACCTAAGATACCTTCGTATTAATCCCTGACCCCACTACCGAAACCCTTGTGACTTCACGGGGGTTGCCTGGTACACAAACGGTACCCTAATACACCCTCCCCTCTATCTTTCCCACCTGTTATCCTACCCCTCCTACCTTCCCCTCCTCCTGCATTCCAGACACATTCACATTTGGAAACCAAAGACTGGTCGAGCTCGGTGGTGCTCTCACTCTCCCTGTCTTCTTTCGCTTCTCCAACAGGCAAAACTTCCACGTGAATATCTTGCGGGAGTATGGCATCGGTGCGCTTCGCGACCTTCAACGTCCGGGGTCTGAACTCCCCAGGTAAGAGACACAACATAGCTCACCTATTAAAACAAAAGAAACCTAAGATTCTCCTACTCCAGGAGACACATTTTAAGGGGGACAGGCACTTCCCACTCCCGGGGCTTGGCTTCCAGCAACATTTCCACAACAACCATCCAAACTCAGCCTCTAAAGGGGTAACTATCCTTTTGCACAAATCTATCCCTTTCAAATTAGATAACAAATACATAGACGAGGAGGGAAGGGTTATAGTTATTAAGGGCACAGTAGGAAATACTAAACTAACTATCGCAAATCTCTACGCCCCTAACAATGATCAAGTACCCTGGCTGGTCAAACAGCTCGAGATCATCAAACAATTTGCGGAAGGCCATATAATTCTAGGGGGGGACCTAAATGTCACCTTAAATCCCCTTCTCGACTCCTCAACAGGACGCTCTCAGACCCCTCAGGCTAAGCTTAAAAAGTTACACCGGTCCCTACAAGACCTGGGAGTCCTAGACACTTGGAGATACCTTCACCCCGCAGACAAAGATTTCTCCCACTTTTCATCAATATACTCCTCCTATCAGAGATTAGACTATCTCTTTGTCTCTGCCAACCTGGCATCTCACCTGAAAAAAGCCCACATAGGACCGGTCACGGTCTCTGACCATGCTCCGGTTTATATAGACGTCCACATTCAACAGGTGACCCCCGGGGAGTGGAGATGGAGATTGAACGACTCACTTCTCACCCCAATAGAGGAAAAAACCAGACTAGGAGACTTGCTAGAAGAGTATTTTAAAAACAACATGGAGGGCAGCGTCGCGGCCCCTATGGTGTGGGAGGCGCACAAGGCCTACGTAAGAGGCCTGCTCATAGCGCTGGGCACAAGAGTTAAGCGACAAAAACAAAAAGAAATAGACTCCCTACTATCACAGATCGCAAGGCTAGAAAGTGTCGCAAAACTCTCCCAGTCCAAAAACAAACTTGAGGAATTAACTTCCTTGAGATACCACCTCCGCTCATGCCTCACTGAAAAATTCAATAAAAAACACATGTATCTTAAGCAGGCCTTCTACGCCCACGGGAACCGTGGGAGTAAAATAACAACAGCAATGCTGAAAAAAACTAAAACTCGTAATGCAATCCTCTCAATAAAGACAAGTATAGGAACCAGAGTGACCACCACCAACGACATAGCTAAAGAATTTACCCAATTCTACTCCCAATTGTATAATCTGGAAGAATCTGAGCCCTTCTCCTCTAGTCAGGGCTCCCCGGATAGAATAGACGCATTCCTGAAGTCCTTGGACTTGAAGAATCTTAATGAGACAGACGCTATCACACTTTTGTCCCCGATCACGAGCAGGGAGGTGGAGGAAGTCATCGATTCCATCCCGCAAGGGAAAAGCCCAGGTCCGGACGGTCTATCTTTAAATTATTACAAAGTTTTTAAGCCACAATTACTACCCCGACTAACGGAGACTTTTATCGCCCTGTTGAGCGGGGCCCCTCTCGCCAGACAGGCACAAGAGGCACATATTACCCTTATTCATAAAGAGGGTAAAGACCCCGAACAATGCAGTAGCTTTAGGCCAATATCGCTGATCAACCTGGACGTCAAGATCTGGGCCAAATTGTTAGCTAGAAGAATAGGAGACTTCATCCCAAATCTGATCAATCCAGAACAAGCCGGCTTCGTGAAAGACAGGGAGGGCAAAGAAAACTGTCTGAGATTGCTCCATGCCTCCAAATACGCCCGTAGTCGGAAAATACCGATGGCCTTCGTCAGCACGGATGCCGAGAAGGCCTTTGATAGGGTGAGCTGGATCTTCATGGAAAGAGTTCTAATACGTCTTAAATTTCCCCCAGCATTTATTTCGGCTATTTTTTCCCTATACGCAGCTCCCCACGCCAGATTAAAAATTAATGAGACACTATCTCCCACGTTCGAGATCCGAAACGGGACACGTCAAGGGTGCCCGCTGTCTCCTACGCTTTTCATCCTCACGATGGAACCTCTCTTGCAGTGGGTTAGACAGGACCCTAATATAGCAGGTCTCCGCATAAACTCGAATACATTGCATACGGCAGCATTCGCGGACGACGTGATGTTTGTAGTTACCAAACCTGAGAGGAGCATACCCAGACTAACTTCACTACTGCGTGATTTTGGTTCCCTGTCAAACTTCAAAGTAAATTTTGCCAAATCCATAATCTTAAACATCTCAATCCCGGAACTGCAGTGCTCCCAGTTGAGATCCAGCTCACCCTTCAAATGGTCAGAATCAGAAGTAGACTACCTGGGGATTAAACTGACCAAGAGAACAGAAGATCTTTACGCCCGTAACTTCCAGCCCCTAATTGACCAACTCAAAAGCTTACTGAAAACATGTGACCTTCCCTCCCTCTCGTGGTTCGGGAGAAAGAATATTTTAAAATCGTATATCCTCCCTGTAGTACTTTACAAAATGCGGATGATTCCAATACACCTCCCGACTTCGTTCTTCAAAACTCTGCGCTCACTATGCACGAGCTTCGTCTGGAAACAAAAAAAACCTAGGCTAGCATATAACCTACTGATCAAGAGGAGAACGGAGGGAGGTATAGACTTACCGAATTTCCAAGACTACTTCCACTCAGTACAGATTAATTACTGGTTGGAGCTGACACACCCTACCAGAGATCCCCTGCTACAGGAAATAGCGTCTGCTTCCTATGGGGAGTCGTTGGTGGTGGACTTATGGACTCCTAAGAAGCCCAAATACAGGGCAAAAAACTTTGACCCGCTTATAAGGGGACCATGCGAAACATGGGACAAATTTAAAGGCGAACTAGCCCCAGACCCCTCCCCCTTAGCACCAATCGGTTGTCTGATTAGACTGCTTGGAAAGGAACCTGACCCTGGCTCCGTAAGCATATGGAAGCAATTTAAGGGAACTAAAATTAAGGACATACAGCTACTGTCTCATAAATCCACAGAAGATATCGTCACAACACTAGCCCCAAATAACAAGCTCTCCTTTCTACAGGTATCACATGCTAAAAAAGTAATAAACGAATTTCTAGCCAAATTCAGGTCATCTAGACCTAAAACCGTATTCGAAAAAACAACTGAAGTAAATAACGCAAAACAAAAAATCTCTTATATCCGCAAGAATTACATAGCCCCTCCCCGAATATCTAAGCCCAGCTTTATAAGCTCTTGGGAAAAAGAACTAAAGATCTCCCTTTCCACAAAAGAAACCCAACTCATCCTGAAAACAGCCTACGGCCTATCCCCCTGTGTCCTAATGCAAGAAAGCCATTATAAGCTTCTCACAAGGTGGTACAAAACCCCCCAATGGCTTAAAGATTACAACTTAGCGCCCAACAACATATGCTGGAGATGCAACAACGACATCGGCTCCTATCTCCACATCTGGTGGGAATGTCCGAAAATAACACCCTTTTGGGAGGGAGTGGAGGGTGACTTGAGAAAACTTTCTACCAATTTCAAAATCACTCCGGACATAATCTTTCTCTGGAGGCCCTCCGCAAACTTCCATCCCCACAAGCATAAATTGTTAGCCCACCTACTTGACGCTGCAAAAGCACTAATCCCACTTCACTGGCTGCAACAATCTCCCCCCTCCTTAAACCAATGGAGAGATAAGGTAGACTTAATATGCGATCTAGAAGAGCTGACAAGCTGGTCTAGGAACACACAGGAGGACTTTATCCTCACATGGTACCCCTGGAGGGAGTTGAGGAGAGGTAGCCAGCAGACTTAAACCTCCCTGGGTTGAGAGACCTGAGAGGGGGCACAGCCCTGGGAGTGATAGGCCAAAAATGTCCCCATTGAGAGGATGGGAGATGATGTCTTGGGAGTGTAGGGAGGGCTATCGGACCTCGGACGCTGGAAGCCGGTCGTGAGAGGGAAGCCGCACTGATGGGGAGGACTCCGTAGACCCGCGGTAAGAGAGAGAGTCACAGCTAACGACACCAGGGCGGAGACCCAGCGCCAAAAACCCCTCTGCCTGGTTACCCGACACCCCTATCTCTACCCCCCCCCCTCCTTCCAACCCCTCTTTTCCGCCCCCCCCCCCCTCCTCCTCCCACCAATATTCAGAATATGTTAGCGCCCGTTTGGTTAGAGTTTTTCTAGAGATTGTAAGATCTAAGTTTAAACGGGGACCTAGCCCCCCTCGGGGACCCCCCCTCCGCACCCGCGGGCGTCTTGGCTCCGGGGTGAAGGGGGGAGCCCCGATCATATATTCTAGGAACCTGGCAATATGTACTGTTGCAAAAGATTACGCAATTTGAATGCTTAACCATGTTTCCTTTCCCTACTGTTACCATAACCCAGTATTTGCAAATATTTTATGCATTTGTATTGTGATTAAAAACCAAAAACTTAATAAACCTGATTTATAAAAAAAAAAAAAATGATAAGACTTTTGGCCTTGTAGGACCCGCCCTATATTACATTCATTTGTCTTCAAAGGACCTATGGAAAGGAATTGTCCTGATGGGAAGAAGTGGATATCAAGTTCAGAAATAGAAAATAGAATTTCTGACTACCATAAAGCAATATAATGTGGAGAGTAGTAGTAAATTTGTTTTTTCTAGAAATGAAGGGAGAGGGTCCTATGTGTAGTAGGTGCAGCCAACCCCAAGGCCCGTTATACCCAGCTGGGAAAATATTTAAACCGCATATTTCAAAATGGAAAAAAATATTTTGGGGGGTATGTGAAGCAATCTACAAATGTAATATAATTACACAAGATGGTTTACTGACCCTTCTCCTATGGACATACCATCGGCATCCAGATGTGTGTCCCTAGTGAGTACTGAGGAAGGGGTTTACTAACCTCGAAACGCCGATTTATTAAATCAATCGGAGATGCGCCCCCCCCGCTGTTAACCCCTTCCCTGCCGCGATCTACATAGAGCGCGCTCCCTCTGTGACGTCACCGGGCTCTCCCGATATAATCGCAGAGAGCCCGGCTGGTTGCTATGGCAACAGGACGCCAGACACTGGCGTCCTGTATTGCCATAGCCTGTGATCACTGTATAAGCGATAAGACATGGCAGGGCTGTAGCCCTGCCATGCCTTATCATAGCGATCATCAGTGCTATACTGTAAGTGCCCCAGAGGGACACAATTTTTACAATATAGTCAATGCACCCAAAAATGGCGCCGATAAAAACTACAGTTCGCCACGCAAAAAACAAGCCCTAATACAGGCGCGTCGACTGAAAGATAAAAAAGTTATGACTTTTGAAAAATGGAGAGGAAAATCCGCCAAAAATCGTTGGGTCCTTAAGCCCAAAATAGGCCATGTCCTTAAGGGGTTAAATATACTACATGTCTGCTAATTTACTTTAGTGCATCAAAAATGTTACATTGTAAAGGAGTATCTTTTATCCTGTATTGAATATCTACAAGTGAAATGATGAACATTGTCCTGCATGAAAGAAATAAAAAATACATGTTCACCTTGTAAAAAGGACATTCTCCTTAACTCAGTGTCTCCCAGGTCTTCTCTGGCATGATGAAGTTAAGCAGGCTGGCAGATGCAAGTGATCTCAGACCAGTCTGTCTGCCAACTATTCATTAAACTCTGCACAGGGGAAACTACTATTTCCCTAAAAGGGATGCATGCAATGGTCTAAAATCCAGGTACCATGCATTACTACTATGACAGCTAAGTATGTAGACCCTGATTATATTGATACTGACCCCTACACTTACATTTAACATCGTACTTTTACCTGTCAGTTATCATTTTTCCCTAAAATGTAAAGGATTTTTCCGTTATGAGAAACAATTAAGAGTTGATGGAAGAGCTAAATACAAAAGGTTTAAAGAAGTAAACTGGAAGCCGATTGTACATGCAAGTAGATACAAAATTATATTGGTCCCGAAATTGTATTTTCCATTGCCAATAACATTTTGGGTCCCATATGAACAATTCACTGTAATTTCCAGAAGTTAAACTGACTTGTTCTGGACCCTTGAGCAATAGAAATGTTCCAATGAATTTTATGGTTATGAGATTCAATGATTTGATGTTCTTTAAACTACTGGCTGATTTATGCCATGTAGAAAAAATGCTTTTACATTTATTCTCGTGTCAAAAATAATATTAATACCAACAAAAAAAGACATAGAGACTGTAGTTGTGCAGAAAGATCATTTATTCAGCTTTCTTCTCTTAACACTTCTGCAGATATCTGTGGCCATATCACAATTTCAGACGATAGAATTTAATGGGGTTGTGCTAACTTTTTAAGGTTATCACCTATCCATAAAATAGGGGTCAACATTCTGATCAGATCTTCTGATCGATCTCAAGAACAGAGGTCCCAAAAGTCCTTACATGGATGGAGTGCGGACGAGTATGTGCACTACTGCTCAATTCATTTCAATGGGATTGCAACAGACTGCCTAATTCTGCAACGAGTCCTTTCCGGTAGTCCCATTCGTAGGGCGACCTTTGGGACCCCTGTTCTTGTTACATGTCGACAGAACCTCTTAGATAGTTTCACATGTAGTTAATATGGATGCCACTTTGTTTCCATATTACAGACACAGTTCCCAACTTGACCATGCGCGGATCTAATGACTCAAATGAAAAGCATTGCACATTAGCTTCAAATGATGGTTAGTTCAGGTCATAAGATTTATGGTCAAGCTGTGATTTATGGCTATGCATTTAGGGGAGAAAACTTCTGTAATAGGGCATGGGATGGACCATGCTACTATTTTTTTTGTGTTGCATTTGTACGGAATCCAACAAATAGAACTAAGAAGAACTTTGTATGAAATAGGAGGTGTCGGGGCCACAGTAAGGCCCAATGGTTTCCCTTGTATGACTGAACACAATGGAGATATAATATGGCCATGTACATCAGGCAATGGAACTTTCCCATATGATTGATAGTCGCGAAGGTTATGGATACTTTAGTTTAAAACCTCAATGCATTGCTTACTACTTACCCCGATACATACAACGGACACAAAACAAAGGCAAAACTCTGTTCATAGGAAATAAAACTATTTGATTAAAGAAAGTCATTAGATTGCCAGTCTTAAGAAAGTTACATGCCGGCATCTTGAATTTCAGCCCGTGTTTTGTAGAAAAGCTCTTCGCTGTAAAGTGCTCCCTTCTATTATGCCTGGTTGCACTGATAGCTTTTAACCTTAATTGGTCTTGTCTTTTCGGAGCTGCTGAGCTTACACACCTGCTGGTTGTAAAATATGTTACTATCCTTTTTTGGCAACCTTTCTCTCTGACTCAGATCTAGTAGAATGGTATGTTGCTTCAGAGTCAAAAGGGAAAAAACATGCAAACTTATAGAGACTGTCCGAGCCTGGAGAAACAAAGATGGCCGCACCAGCTTCCTGAACTGCCTGATACTCATCGTATATTAGTATCCATCATTAGACACTACTGCTGCTTACCAATGATACTCATGTGGGCAGCACTGACCAGTCAGAGCAGCATGTAGTGTCTTAGGGCTCCTTCAGATGGGCATGCACAAAGCATAGAATAGAACCCATTGATTTCAATGGGTTCATTCTCATAAGCACGTTTTATGCACTCAGATTTTGCTTGCACAAGAAATAGGGCCTGCTCTATTTTCCTGCGTTTTACGCAGCGAGACTGCCATAGAAGTCTATGTCAGACAATACGCAAGACGAAGGGTATGCCACTGCGCAAAACGCAAGGAAAAGAAGACAGCTGGACCTCATTAGGCTTTAATTGCAAATCAATTTCACGGAAAGGCAATATCATGAGCGCCTGTGAACTGGCCCTGAGCAAGCAAAAAATAAAGTAATAAGCACTGACACGCATGCAACACCCTGATTACCCAGCTCTTCATACATCCTTCATGCGCAAATATGCTGCATTGGAGTGAGCGTATTTGTACTAATGCTCTTCTGAAGCCACCCTAAGGCCTCATGTCCACGGGGAAATTCAGGCCCGCTACGGATTCTCCATGGAGAATCCGCAGCGGGTCCCTCCTGCCCCGCGGACATGAGGGCTGAAATCAGAATATACTCACCTGCTGCAGGCCGTGCGTGTCTTCCCTTCTTCGCGGCCGGATCTTCTTTCTTCGGCCCGGCGGATGTGCTCGGCACGACGGCTGTGTGCTGCGTGCATGCGCTGAGCACGTCCACCGGGCCGAAGAAAGAAGATCCGTCCGGGAAGAAGGGAAGACACGCACGGCCCGCAGCAGGTGAGTATATTCTGATTTTAGGTCTCTCGCGGGAGACCCGCACCAAATGGAGCATGGTCCAGATTTTTTCCTGCACGCAGATCCGCGTCTGCAGGGAAAAATTACATCCGCAGGTATTTAACTACCTGCGGGTGTCTAATGCATCCCTGTGGGGCGCGGATCCGCGTGCAGGAAAAACGCTGCGGATTTTAAATTAGAATTCGCAAGTGGACATGAGGCCTAAGGCCCCATGTCCACGGGGAAAATAAGAATTAAAATCCGCAGCGTTTTTCCCGCACGCGGATCCGCGCCCCATAGGAATGCATTGACCACCGGCGGGTAGATAAATACCCGCGGATGTTAATCAAAAAATTTCTGGAGCATGAAAAAAATGGACATGCTCCATTTTAGTGCGGATCACACATGCCGGAGCTTATAGAGCACATAGCTCAATTGATCTCCCGCATGAAAAATAAAAGACAATTACAGTGCATCCGCACTGCATCCGCAGCCCAAATCGGCGTTACAAATCCGCAGCAGATCTGATTTTCCCCGTGAACATGAGGCCTAAGACTACCAATGCCTATTAACCCCTTGAGTGGCAGGTTTCCTACCACCCTGTCGTGCCCACCAGGGCAGGTTTTTTAAAATGGTCTAATCATTGAATTTCAACTAGTTTTGCAGTTGCGTCTCAAGAGCCATAACTTTTTCATTTTCCCATTGACATGGCCATATAAGGGCTTGTTTTTTGCGAGACAAGTTGTGATTTTTTAAACAGGGGGGAGGAAAAAAAGAAATGGGGAAAAAAGAAAAAAGGGGCCATGTCATTAAGGGGTTAAATAATGTATTAACTTCCTTCTCTGGGTCATTACGACGCACATGGATACCACATGTGTGATTGTATTTTTGATTTTTTACAAAGTAAAGGGAGACAAGTGTTTTTTTTATTTTTTTAATAATTTTTTTACTTTTTTTTTTTTTTAATTTTTTAAAATTTTTTTATTTTTTTTTGTCCCTTTAGGGGACTTCCACAGGGACCCATCAGGACCCCTGATCACATTCCAGGGGTCCGATGGTGACAGCCCTTTACATGCTGCAGTGACAGCCCTTTACATGCTGCAGTCACATAGACTGCAGCATGTAAAGGGTTAACACAGCAGAGATCGGAGGTTTTCTCTGATCTCTGCTGTAAGAGCAGGTACCTAGCTGTCCTCTGACAGCTAACAACCAGCTCTCCCTGCCACAGAGACCATCGGCTTGCTTCTGACAAGCCGATGGTCTCTATGGCAACCTGTAAACAAAGCAGGACATTGCCGACATGTCGGCAATATCATCTGCTGGTTTTTCAAAGCCCTTGCTTTGTTCTCTGTGGGTCTGTGCAGGCAGAGCACACTGTCACAGCTTGTGGCATTGTGCTCTGCAGCTCCCATAGTGATACATAGCCCGGAAATCTTCCGGGCTATGTTGCTATGAGCAGTGGAGCTCGTCACGGAACTTTTCCGGGCGTGCCACTCAAGGGGTTAATACACAGTGTGCACCAGATAGGCAAAGAAGCTGTATATTTGTTTCTCCAGGCCCGGAGGCTTGTTTTAAGAATTCGTATACGTGGGATGTATCTTCCACAGCGGAAAGTCCGTTGTGAATCTGTGGTAAAGTTTACACGTGTTATGTACATGATTTTGCTGCAGATGTCAGTGCACTCATTTGAGGAGGTAAAATCTATGGTGGAAATCTGCTCCGAAGCTTGATTTACCCTGCAGAGTCTTTGCATAGCATGTTGATAAGATTGCCAGTTTACTTGTACTGTACAACATTAGACATTTTCCACATGTAAGTCCATGGCGGAAAAAAACACACCAACATGTTACGTCTGCTCCTACCCGAAGGGTACATGTCTAAACTGTGTACGCTACCCACGGCTGGGACGCACTGCGAACCGATACCCTAATAGAATTCTATATGATACAAATTATTTGCAGTCAGCAAAATCTTAATTTATGGGTGGGGTGGGGGAGGGGGTTGTACACCAAATCAGCAATGTGTAAATGGTAAAGAGAATTATAAAAGTCATCTAGTATAGCAGAATAATGGATGTTTGAGATGGGAGATGAAGGCCAAATGCCAGATAACACAAAGGCTGCCATTTGGCCACCATTATGTAATACACATAATAAACATTTTTTATTAGTGATGAATAGAGATGAGCGAACACCAAAATGTTCGGGTGCTCGTTATTCGGAACGAACTTCCCGCGATGCTCGAGGGTTCGTTTCGAACAACGAACCCCATTGAAGTCAATGGGCGACCAGAGCATTTTTGTATTTCGCCGATGCTCGCTAAGGTTTTCGGGCGAGCACCCACTGGCGTTTGCGTTCTCCGCGGGAAAAAAACGCAGCGTTTTCGCCGCGTTTCTCGCGTTTTTTCCGCGCGTTTTTCGCGGCGTTTTTGCGGCGTTTTCCGTTAATTTCCATTGACATTCATGGGTGCATTAGGAGAAAAATATGGACACATATGCAACTGACAGTTCCTATGTTAAAAACGCAAACGCAACGCAAAAAAAACGCCAGTGGACAGGAACACATGTTATCTCTATGCCTGTGCAGGAAAAACGCAAAACGCAGGTAAAAAAACGCCAGTGGGTGCTCGCCCTTCATGTGTGAAAATCTGGGCAATTCAAGAAAGTGATGGGAATGACACAGAAACGGATAGGGCAGGCGAGGGGCTACATGTTGGGCTGCATCTCAAGTTCACAGGTCCCACTATTAAGCCACAATACCGGCAAGAGTGGGCTCCCCCCCCTCCCAACAACTTTTACTTCTGAAAAGCCCTCATTAGCATGGCATACCTTTGCTAAGCACCACACTAGCTACAACAAAGCACAATCACTGCCTGGATGACACTCCGCTGCCACTTCTCCTGGGTTACATGCTGACCAACCGCCCCCCCTCCCCCCCACAGCGCACACCAAAGTGTCCCTGCGCAGCCTTCAGCTGCCCTCATGCCACACCACCCTCATGTCTATTTAGAAGTGCGTCTGCCATGAGGAGGAACCGCAGGCACACACTGCAGAGGGTTGGCACGGCTAGGCAGCGACCCTCTTTAAAAGTGGCGGGTCGATAGCCCACAATGCTGTACAGAAGCAATGAGAAATAGAATCCTGTGCCACCGCCATCAGGAGCTGCACACGTAGGCATAGCAATGGGGAACCTATGTGCCACACACTATTCATTCTGTCAAGGTGTCTGCATGCCCCAGTTAGACCGGGCTTTTTAATTCATAGACACAGGCAGGTACAACTCCCTATTGTGAAGTCCCTGTGGACCGACAGCATGGGTGGGTGCCAGGAAGCCACCGGCGGTACATAGAAATATCCCATTGCATTGCCCAACACAGCTGAGGTAGTAATGTCGTGCGTAATACAGGTGGGCTTCGGCCCACACTGCATGCCCCAGTAAGACTGGGGTTCTTTACAAGTGTACAGATGTGTTAAAAACTCCGTGTGCACCTACAGCATGGGTGGCTCCCTGGAACCCACCGGCGGTACACAAAAATATCCCATTGCATTGCCCAACACAGCTGAGGTAGTAATGTCGTGCATAATGCAGGTGGGCTTCGGCCCACACTGCATGCCCCAGTCAGCCTGGGGTTCTTTACAAGTGGACACATGTAGGTTAAACTCCCTGTGGACCCACTGCCTGGGTGGGTGCCAGGAAGCCACCGGCGGTACATAGAAATATCCCATTGCATTGCCCAACACAGCTGAGGTAGTAATGTCGTGCGTAATACAGGTGGGCTTCGGCCCACACTGCATGCCCCAGTCAGACTGGGGTTCTTTACAAGTGTACAGATGTGTTAAAAACTCCGTGTGCACCTACAGCATGGGTGGCTCCCTGGAACCCACCGGCGGTACACAAAAATATCCCATTGCATTGCCCAACACAGCTGAGGTAGTAATGTCGTGCATAATGCAGGTGGGCTTCGGCCCACACTGCATGCCCCAGTCAGACTGGGGTTCTTTAGAAGTGGACACATGTAGGTTAAACTCCCTGTGGACCCACTGCCTGGGTGGGTGCCAGGAAGCCACCGGCGGTACATAGAAATATCCCATTGCATTGCCCAACACAGCTGAGGTAGTAATGTCGTGCGTAATACAGGTGGGCTTCGGCCCACACTGCATGCCCCAGTCAGACTGGGGTTCTTTACAAGTGTACAGATGTGTTAAAAACTCCGTGTGCACCTACAGCATGGGTGGCTCCCTGGAACCCACCGGCGGTACACAAAAATATCCCATTGCATTGCCCAACACAGCTGAGGTAATGTCAGCTGGAATGCAGGTGGGCTAAAAATTAATTTGATTACACTGTAGGCGAGGGCCCACAAAAATTGCTGTATCAACAGTACTAATGTACATCCCAAAAATTGGCCATGGCCAACCAAGAGGGCAGGTGAAACCCATTAATTGCTTTGGTTAATGTGGCTTAAGTGGTAACTAGGCCTGGAGGCAGCCCAGTGTAACGAAAAATTGGTTCAAGTTACAGTTCCAACGCTTTTAAGCGCATTGAAACTTATAAAAATTGTTCAGAAAAATTATTTGAGTGAGCCTTGTGGCCCTAAGAAAAATTGCCCGTTCAGCGTGATTACGTGAGGTTTCAGGAGGAGGAGCAGGAGGAGGAGGAGGAATATTAGACACAGATTGATGAAGCAGAAATGTCCCCGTTTTGGATGGTGAGAGAGAACGTAGCTTCCATCCGCGGGTGGAGCCTACGTATTGCTTACGTATCACTGCTGTCCGCTGGTGGAGAACAGAAGTCTGGGGAAATCCAGCCTTTGTTCATCTTGATGAGTGTTAGCCTGTCGGCACTGTCGGTTGACAAGCGGCTACGCTTATCTGTGATGATTCCCCCAGCCGCACTAAACACCCTCTCCGACAAGACGCTAGCCGCAGGACAAGCAAGCACCTCCAGGGCATACAGCGCTAGTTCAGGCCACGTGTCCAGCTTCGACACCCAGTAGTTGTAGGGGGCAGAGGCGTCACCAAGGATGGTCGTGCGATCCGCTACGTACTCCCTCACCATCCTTTTACAGTGCTCCCGCCGACTCAGCCGTGACTGGGGAGCGGTGACACAGTCTTGGTGGGGAGCCATAAAGCTGGCCAGGCCCTTAAAGACTGTTGCACTGCCTGGGATGTACATGCTGCTCGATCTACGCACATCCCCTGCTACCTTGCCCTCGGTACTGCGCCTTCTGCCACTAACGCTGTCGGCTGGGAATTTTACCATCAGCTTGTCCGCAAGGGTCCTGTGGTATAGCAACACTCTCGAACCCCTTTCCTCTTCGGGAATCAGAGTGGGCAGGTTCTCCTTATACCGTGGATCGAGCAGTGTGTACACCCAGTAATCCGTCGTGGCCAGAATGCGTGCAAAGCGAGGGTCACGAGAAAGGCATCCTAACATGAAGTCAGCCATGTGTGCCAGGGTACCTGTACGCAACACATGGCTGTCTTCACTAGGAAGATCACTTTCAGGATCCTCCTCCTCCTCCTCAGGCCATACACGCTGAAAGGATGACAGGCAATCAGCCGGTGTACCGTCAGCAGCGGCCCAAGCTGTCTCTTCCCCCTCCTCCTCATCCTCCTCATGCTCCTCCTCCTCCTCCTGTACGCGCTGAGAAATAGACAGGAGGGTGCCCTGACTATCCAGCGGCATACTGTCTTCCCCCGCCCCCGTTTCCAAGCGCAAAGCAGCTGCCTTTATGGTTTGCAGGGAATTTCTCAAGATGCATAGCAGAGGAATGGTGACGCTAATGATTGTAGCATCGCCGCTCACCACCTGGGTAGACTCCTCAAAATTACCAAGGACATGGCAGATGTCTGCCAACCAGGCCCACTCTTCTGAAAGGAATTGAGGAGGCTGACTCCCACTGCGCCGCCCATGTTGGAGTTGGTATTCGACTATAGCTCTACGTTGTTCATAGAGCCTGGCCAACATGTGGAGCGTAGAGTTCCACCGTGTGGGCACGTCGCACAGCAGTCGGTGCACTGGCAGCTTAAAGTGATGTTGCAGGGTGCGCAGAGTGGCAGCGTCCGTGTGGGACTTGCGAAAATGTGCGCAGAGCCGGCGCGCCTTTACGAGCAGGTCTGACAAGCGTGGGTAGCTTTTCAGAAACCGCTGAACCACCAAATTAAAGACGTGGGCCAGCCATGGCACGTGCGTGAGGCTGCCGAGCTGCAGAGCCGCCACCAGGTTACGGCCGTTGTCACACACGACCATGCCCGGTTGGAGGCTCAGCGGCGCAAGCCAGCGGTCGGTCTGCTGTGTCAGACCCTGCAGCAGTTCGTGGGCCGTGTGCCTCTTATCGCCTAAGCTGAGTAGTTTCAGCACGGCCTGCTGACGCTTGCCCACCGCTGTGCTGCCACACCGCGCGACACCGACTGCTGGCGACATGCTGCTGCTAACACATCTTGATTGCGAGACAGAGGAGGAGGAGGAGGAGGAGGGTGCTTTAGTGGAGGAAGCATACACCTCCGCAGATACCACCACCGAGCTGGGGCCCGCAATTCTGGGGGTGGGTAGGACGTGAGCGGTCCCAGGCTCTGACTCTGTCCCAGCCTCCACTAAATTCACCCAATGTGCCGTCAGGGAGATGTAGTGGCCCTGCCCGCCTGTGCGTGTCCACGTGTCCGTAGTTAAGTGGACCGTGGCAGTAACCGCGTTGGTGAGGGCGCGTACAATGTTGCGGGAGACGTGGTCGTGCAGGGCTGGGACGGCACATCGGGAAAAGTAGTGGCGACTGGGAACTGAGTAGCGCGGGGCCGCCGCCTCCATGATACTTTTGAAGGACTCCGTTTCCACAACCCTATACGGCAGCATCTCAAGGCTGATGAATTTTGCTATGCGGACGGTTAACGTTTGAGCGTGCGGGTGCGTGGCGGCGTACTTGCGCTTGCGCTCCAACAGTTGCGCAAGCGACGGCTGGACGGTGCGCTGAACTACACTGCTGGATGGGGCCGAGGACAGCGGAGGTGAGGGTGTGGGTGCAGGCCAGGAGACGGTAGTGCCTGTGTCCTGAGAGGGGGGTTGCATCTCAGTGGCAGGTTGGGGCACAGGGGGAGAGGCAGGGGTGCAAACCGGAGGCGCTGAACGGCCTTCGTCCCACCTTGCGGGGTGCTTGGCCATCATATGTCTGCGCATGGTGGTGGTGGTGAGGCTGTTGGTGTTGGCTCCCCGGCTGAGCTTTGCGCGACAAAGGTTGCACACCACTGTTCGTCGGTCGTCAGGCGTCTCTGTGAAAAACTGCCAGACCTTAGAGCACCTCGGCCTCTGCAGGGTGGCATGGCGCGAGGGGGCGCTTTGGGAAACACTTGGTGGATTATTCGGTCTGGCCCTGCCTCTACCCCTGGCCACCGCACTGCCTCTTGCAACCTGCCCTGCTGATGCCCTTGACTCCCCCTCTGAAGACCTGTCCTCCTGAGTAAGCGTTGCACACCAGGTGGGGTCAGTCACCTCATCGTCCTGCTGCTCTTCCTCCGAATCCTCTGTGCGCTGCTCCCTCGGACTTACTGCCCTTACTACTACCTCACTGCAAGACAACTGTGTCTGATTGTCATCGTCCTCCTCACCCACAGAAAGTTGTTGAGACAGTTGGCGGAAGTCCCCAGCCTCTTCCCCCGGACCCCGGGAACTTTCGAATGGTTGGGCATCAGTGACGATAAACTCCTCTGGTGGGAGAGGAACCGCTGCTGCCCAATCTAAGCAGGGGCCCGAGAACAGTTCCTGGGAGTGTTCCCGCTCCTGAGCAGGTGTTATTGTAGTGGAGTGAGGAGGCAGGGAGGAAGGAGGAGCAGCAGACAGAGGATTCGGATTGGCAGCAGTGGACGGCGCAGAACTGCGGGTAGACGATAGGTTGCTCGAAGCACTTTCTGCCATCCAGGACAGGACCTGCTCACACTGCTCATTTTCTAATAACCGTCTCCCGCGTGGACCCATTAATTGGGCGATGAATGTGGGGACACCAGAAACGTGCCTCTCTCCTAATCGCGCAGCAGTCGGCTGCGACACACCTGGATCAGGAGCTTGGCCTGTGCCCACACCCTGACTTGGCCCTCCGCGTCCTCGGCCGCGTCCACGTCCTCTAGGCCTACCCCTACCCCTCAGCATGCTGTATTACCAGTGATTTGATTTCACAGGCAGCTAATAAATTGGCGCAAGACTGCAGGCCAAATATAATTTTTTCCCTTTTTTGAAAACGAAAGGCCCCACTGCCACTAGTGAATGAATAATCTAAGTTTAATAACTGTGCTGTTTTCCTGCTAATGTGTCACAGAACGTGAGGGTAGCAGAGTTATTAACTGTGGCAGAGCAGGTATTTTTTTTCCCAATTAAGGAAAGCAAATGGCGAAGCCAGGAGTAAAACGTAGCTGGGTGCGTATGATTTTTACAGGTTGCACACGCAGCCGACACGTGTCCACCGGCGTTAGGACGGACAGAGGCAGGACAAATAGAATTATTTTCCGTTTTTTTGCACCAAAAGGCAGCACTGCGTATATTCTATGAACATGAGAAGTTTAATAACTGTGCTGTTTTCCTGCTAATGTGTCACAGAACGTGAGGGTAGCAGAGTTATTAACTGTGGCAGAGCAGGTATTTTTTTTCCCGATTAAGGAAAGCAAATGGCGAAGCCAGGAGTAAAACGTAGCTGGGTGCGTATGATTTTTACAGGTTGCACACGCAGCCGACACGTGTCCACCGGCGTTAGGACGGACAGAGGCAGGACAAATAGAATTATTTTCCGTTTTTTTGCACCAAAAGGCAGCACTGCGTATATTCTATGAACATGAGAAGTTTAATAACTGTGCTGTTTTCCTGCTAATGTGTCACAGAACGTGAGGGTAGCAGAGTTATTAACTGTGGCAGAGCAGGTATTTTTTTTCCCAATTAAGGAAAGCAAATGGCGAAGCCAGGAGTAAAACGTAGCTGGGTGCGTATGATTTTTACAGGTTGCACACGCAGCCGACACGTGTCCACCGGCGTTAGGACGGACAGAGGCAGGACAAATAGAATTATTTTCACTTGTTTTACAAGCAAAAGGCAGCACTGCGTATATTCTATGAACATGAGAAGTTTAATAACTGTGCTGTTTTCCTGCTAATGTGTCACAGAACGTGAGGGTAGCAGAGTTATTAACTGTGGCAGAGCAGGTATTTTTTTTCCCAATTAAGGAAAGCAAATGGCGAAGCCAGGAGTAAAACGTAGCTGGGTGCGTATGATTTTTACAGGTTGCACACGCAGCCGACACGTGTCCACCGGCGTTAGGACGGACAGAGGCAGGACAAATAGAATTATTTTCACTTGTTTTACAAGCAAAAGGCAGCACTGCGTATATTCAATGAATAATAACTGTGTTGTGGCCCTGCCTATACAATTCTTTCCCTGCAGTATCAATGGAGGGTGGAATGCTCTGCTGAGGCGATTTTGAGAAGCAAAAAAAAATGCAGCACAGCTAACAGCAGCCTGGACAGTACTGCACACGGATAAATATGGCCCTAGAAAGGACCGTTGAGGTTCTTGAAGGCTACACTCACTCCTAACACTCTCCCTGCCTATGCAGCACTTCTGTCCCTAATGCCGGGTGCAACGCTCTGCAGAGCCGATTTTGAGGAAAAAAAAATGGCACTGCTAACAGCAGCCAACACACAGCTATCAGTGGCCCTAATAAGGACCTTTGGGGGGTCTTGAAGCCTACACTAACTACCAATTCTTTCCTTACAGCAGCTCCGGTACAAACAGCACTGTCCCTCATCTAACTCACACGGCATCTGAGCCGAACCGCGGGAGGGGCCGACTTTTATGTTCGGGTGACACCTGATCTTCCCAGCCACTCACAGCAGGGGGGTGGTATAGGGCTTGAACGTCACAGGGGGAAGTTGCAATGCCTTCCCTGTCTTTCAATTGGTCAAAAAAAGCACGCTAACGTCTCAGGGAAGGAAGTGAAAGTAACCAGAACACCGCATGGTGTTCGTTACGAATAACGAACATCCCGAACACCCTAATATTCGCACAAATATCAAGCTCGGAAGAACATGTTCGCTCATCTCTAGTGATGAACTAAGGCCAATTCCAACTGCGTCTCGGGGAAAAGCTGGCCTATACATCAAATGGATCCATAGGGCTCCATTTACTTTATGGAGGTCGAAAAAGTGTTCATTTTTCATCCGTCAGAATACTTTTATTTTTTTCAACTTTATAGGAAAGAGAAGCAGACTATGCTTTCCTATAGAGAGGGCCATTGCAGAAAAACATATACGTACACAGAATGGCTTGTAGGGGGCTCTAGACAAGCATTCCTGGATCTGAAGTGAGGGCAAAAACCTGTGGGTGCGGCAGGAAGTACCATAAAAGGATCAGTTCCTGTCACACTCAGGGAAAAGGAAAGCAGACAGCTGAAAGTTGCTGCAAGCCCGAGGTCCGGTGTAGACCAGTAAAGGCCCTGAGTCTGACAGGGAGGATGCCCCTAGACTTATACCCTGGAGTATAGGCCCTGAGTCTGACAGGGAGGACGCCCCTAGATTCATAATACTCTGGTGGGGTTCGGATAAATGAACTTTGTAGTATGCTGTACACGGGTTTGATGTGATATGGAATAAAAGGCTGGTGAATCCAGATATTTTTAGAGATATGGTCTTGAGGTAAAGTTCTTGAGGTTTTGTCAACCATTCTGATGAAAGGTGGTGATCCAGCAGGCTAGTGACCCCAACTTGCCACAATATGTGTTTTTTTTTGTTTATTTTTTAAATGTGGTCCTATAGAGGACATATGCAACCATATGTCTATTCAGTGCCATATGTCAAAGATTTCCTTAGTAAGTATAAATTAGGTAATATGCGCAGAGCCTTAGTCAACTTAGTGATAAGGGACTACTATAAACTGTGTATTTTAGGCTTTGTTCACAGTTATGTCTTTCTGGGGTTTGTATCAGGAAACACTGAATGACACATACCATTAACTTCTACTATATGAAATTTAGGGGACTGTGATGACTAGAAATAGGTCTGCTTATTTCCAGATGCCACATTAATCTTGTCAATGGGCTGTGTCTAGCACTGCAGCTAAGCCCTAATGACTTCAGCAGTCAAATAGCGACTATTCCCTTATTAATTAGAGATTGGTTAAAACAGAAATGAAGCCTTTTTTCAGTACAAAGAGGTGGTCAGACACACCTCAAAGACCAGCCCTGGTATCTAGCAACCTAATTTAGGGAGAAGCATTATAAGCATTGTGTCACATGCCATCAGCCAATTGGAATTGCTAAAGATGCTTGGCAAAAACTCTATCTTTCAAGGTGACCATTTGTAGGTAATTCTGATATAGAGACCTGCCTGCCTCTTCACTGGCCTGAACCCTGCAGTCTCTGTTAACTCTCTGAAGTCTCTACACGCACATCAGACTGTTCAACATACTGAATCCTGTGACATATCTCAGTCCCTGCAATATCTGTTTTACCACAATTCCAGTTTGCTACATATTGAAACAGTTACTTTGGCTCCCAGTGAAGGTATTGGGCTCCAGCAAAGCTGTTCATAGATTAAGCATCCCAGATACAGTCAATTTAACATATTTCTTACTACTATTTGGGTTGGACTACCCTCATTAACTCTGTTCCCTTTCCGCTTTCACTTAATTGTCAGCGAGCATATAGATGTAGCTCAGATATGGACAATTAAATATTTATCCCATGCACTTGCAGTGGTGTTGCTATAAAGGTTGCAACTGCAACCGGGCCCTTAAGCCTGTGGCATCCTGCAAAAAATGAGCCATCACACAACTATGTTCATGGAAAAATAAAAACATTACGTCTGTCAGAGATGGCGGCAGAATAGAATTTGATTTTCTTCCAAAGATATTTTATTTTTTAAAAGTAGTATAGTGAATAAAAACTATATCAATTCTATGGGTTGTACTGGCCCATACAATAAAGTTATCATGTCATTTTTGCTGCAGTGTGTACGCCGTAGAACCTTCCCTTCTGCCTCCCTCCACCTCCTAAAGATGGCAGAATTGTGCTTTCTTTCATATTACTCCACTTGGAGTTTTTAAAAATTTTTTCACTACATTATATGGTACATTGCATAGGACCAATGAAAAATACATCTCGTTTCGCAAAAAAACAAGCCCTCAGACAGGTACATTGATTAACCCTTTCTGCCTTCTCCTTTACACATTACATAGCGCTCAATTTGCGCTATGTAATGCATGGAGATTCCGGTCGGCGATCATGTGACCGCTGTGTGCCACCTGACCCCAGCTGTCACGTGATCGCTGAGCCGGGAGGCTGAAGGGAGAATGTGGAAGGTATGCGGAAGTAATACTTTCGCATTCCCCCCACAGTGTAGTAAGCACCTGCACCCTCTTGAACTCTGTCAGATCAGGAGGGTGAAGGGAAAATGTATTTTTTCTCATCCATTCTCCCCAGCTACAATTTATTTGGAGCTGGGGAGAATGGATGAGAAAAAATAAATGGATTGGAAAGGGTTAAAGTGGGGAGCAAAATTTAAAATGAAAAATAAGGAGTAATCCTAAAGGGGTTAAAGTATCTTGAAGTTTGGACGTTTCAAAGTTTTTGATCCTGGTGGACTTATATTTCTGTTTCCCAGTTTTTTTCATTTTGTTTTCCCGCTCTCCTATTTCGTTGTCAGCTTCTTCCAGTGAAGAAACAGTTAACTCATTTTTCCTGTGTTTGACTTCATTACCGTACTCACCTGTTTGCATTTTCCACTTTAGGTTCACTTTATCTGTACTGTCTTTTGGTTCATTCTTGCCTTGTTGGTCAATGTCCTACATCCTGTAGCTGCTCTTACCCAAGCTACCCGTGCCTGTTCCTGTGTTGGATCTTGTAACGTGATTTCTGTATGTACATCAGCCGCTAGGGGCAAACTGGGACAGAAAGCTTATGTTCCAGTCTCCAAAGACATTTAAGGACACCTGAGTGTTCACCTTGGATTCATCTCCTTAAGATGATTCTGCTGCTGCAAAATTGATAGAAGAGTTTAAGAGGGGACTAGTTGTCTTTTTAGAGCTACGACATTACAGGATATAGACATTAAATAACCAGCGGGGTTGTTGATCCGGGGATCTTCCGACAGCCGGACTTAGAGTCAGGAAGGAACTTTTTTCTGAAGAGCGTTGCTCAACCTTGCATACTATGTTACTATGTATTTATGTTATGGGCTTGGTTCTAGTGCTTTATTTATGCTATGAGGTTGACTATGGCCCAGACCCATAACTTGGAGATTAGTTCTGAGTAACACTTCAAAGTCTATTCATCCAGAAATGCCACATCCTTTCCAAATAAAACATCCAGGGGAGCACTGTGCATAGCTGCCCGGGGTTCATGTTACCCATAGTTCAAGCAGCAGGAACCTGATGACAAAATCCCTTTAATGACTTCAATAACATTTGGAGTGTTGTAGTAATTTTATTTGATTAATAGTAGTGATGAGCAAACTTTTGAAACATTCGGTAGAGACAGTTTGCAAAAAGTTCAGTTTAGTCTCGATTAGTTTGAACTGAGCCGAAAGTTTACAAAAAAAACCCCCTAAGACTGGGTTCACACGGAGCGGATTTGCCGCGGAAATTCCATGCAGAATTTCGCCGTGGCAAATCCGCATGCGGCCGCTAATCCCGGTATTAGCCTGCCATGTGGACGAGATTTCTCAGAAATCTCGTCCACACGGGACGGCAAATCCGCTGCGGCTAAGCCGGCAGAAGCCGCTGCTGAGGCACGGATTTGCCGACCGCAGTATGTCCATTCTTTTTTCTTTCCGCTCCTCTATGGGAGCGCCGGCCGCAGCGGAAGAGCGAGCGGCTGGGCCACTTCAAAGCCGCGGGTTTTTCCGCGGTGGTTCTCCCGGCGGAAATCTCGCGGTTTTTGCTGCGGCCACACCGCGGGATTTGCGTCGGGAATCCGCCCCGTGGAAACCCAGCTTAACACTGGTGTCTAACACTCTTCAAAAGCCATAAAAGCCCTTCATAACACTTTGAGAGTGCTATGCATGGCTTTTATGGCTCTTAGACAGTATTAGACATCAGTGTTCAGGACTAGTGTTGAGTGAACCAATCCAGTAGAATTTTGTTTTAGGTAGAACTATGCTAAAAGCTCCGTTCACGTTTGTGTCTAACTGAACTAGCAAATTTTGACGTGAAAGAGGGATCTACTGGTTTGGTTCGCTCAACAATAATTAGTTTAGGGCTAATTTTCTGGGGCGTGCTACATCTCAGGCACTTCCACACATTTGTTAAGTCTCAGCCCTGCAAGTAGCTCTTCCTGATAGTCCTGACACTGGCCTTCTGTGCAGGCTGGTGAAAGCCAAGTAGAAAAAGTTTGAGGAGTCCAGATTAAAAAAAAAAAAGAATGGGGTTGACATGTCAAATTTTCACATGTTTCCATATTGGACAGCAACAAGCGGATTTGCCCCATTGACAGGGACTAAATCTGTGTGTGTACCCACATGTAAATCTTCAGCCAAACCCCAAAGCTCAGCCACAGACTTTTTCCAAGGAATGAATGTCAGATCCACGTTGGAAATATCAAACATGAATCTGATACTTAAATTTAGCCTTAAATGTAAAGTGAACACTATAGAACCTATGCATATGTGTGTGAATTCCAATATAGTAAAAATATGGAGTTGTAACTGTACTGTGACAACTGGGGGGATAAGTCACTCTTCCGTAAGATTTGCGCCATTGCTACTTCCTTCCCTGTCTATAGCCTCCAACATCCTGTGAGCAGTGCATGATGGGAGGACAGGTACTACGCTGTATTGTTCCTGCGCAGTTCAGAGTGTTCAGGTCCGGTCTGTCTGCTTCAGCAGCTCTCTCTGCGGCTGAGTGGAAGGGAGGTTGGTGCTTGAAGTTGTAGGTAATAGTCTGTTGTTGTATTTACTGCAGAAGTGATTCATGTAAACACAGTGGTGGCTGCACAAGACAAAGAATAGGGTCCAGAGTGGTAGATAAAAGTTGCAGGTTGCCGCTACTTAGCTGGACCTCCTAGATTTCAGCATTTCCTTTTTGTGTCTGGAAATCCCTTTTAAATAATATCATTGCTACCTGCTACTACCACTAGAAGAAAACCATTGTATGTTAATTTATTTACTGTAGTTCCAACTAAAATCATTGCAGTGAGCTCCTCCAAGTGGTGGCTGCATGTAAGCCTAATTTCATATTGATAAGGGAGTGTTCACACATCTCAGAAATGCCTACATGCATTAACAAAAAGGATCCACAGTGGAAATCCAAGGCTGACATCTGGAATTTTGCCTTAGATGTACAGCGGTTGTACCAGAGAAATTTCTCAAAGATGACACTTATCCAATGGGTTAATCAACAACTTTTTAACTATGCAGCACCCCGCTGGCATGTGCTATTACCTACACACGCTCATTCTTCTGGATGACATTTTCCTTACAAAAATCCACGCAAATTTTTTATGCTGCGTTTGAATGCGGAATAAAATATCCTATTTACTTGCAATTGATGTGAAATGTTAGCAGAGTTTATGAGGATTTAGGTGCAAATCCATACCCAAATTCCCAGAGTGGAAGCATTTCAGTGTCAAAGCTTGCCTTCATCCCAAGCCTCACAGCAGTAATGTAGTATGCTTCTATAGTAAGTACATAATACGATGTTTTAGAATTCCAGCCCTGAATAGAATATAAGCTAATAACAAATGGTCCATTAATATATACAGTATAATTAAACAAAACATCCATCCAGAAATGCAATTATATAATATACTTGTGGTATCTGAATTCATCCCACTCATAACAGAAGTTCAAATTTCTTCACCGTGTCATATCTGGTTTGACTAGTTTGCAGAACCGGAGGTGACGAGTAACAGAAACACAGACTGGGTTGAACCAGTAGCTGACAATATAAGTCTCATTGACCAACTATATATATTAGAGTAAGGTATGGCTGGGTACAGAGAACTATACAGACCAATTTGCCACAACCTCAGCTGGAGCATCTGCCCTGAAAAGGGCAACCACGCTGTGAGAGAGATACTGGACATCAGTCAGAGACAAATGGCAACAATTACACTAAAACTCTGACACTAATTAAGCCAAAATACTATGCTTAATGAAACAGTTCTCTTGACCACTAGGATTTCTGAGAACCACAATTGAGAAAACATTTACACAGCAAGATGTGCAAACAGTATTACTGACACCCTTACAACCTAGGGGCTGGTATATATACTTTACAATCACAACTGATAGGTTTACTGGGATGAAAGACAACCCAGCCAGCCTATAAGCGCTGGCACCAGGAGATGTTATTACCTCGATGTCCAGTGCAGAATGACCACACACATGCCCAGCCTGGTGCATCGCACGGTCCTGCGTGCTGTGCTAAAGTCACCCTGGACCCGACAGAAAACACATAAGTCACGGCTCTGTTGACAGCAAAGGTAGGTAGAGAAAACAGAAGAACCAATGGGCAATTTTAGTAAATCAATGTTATTGCTGGGAAGTTTGGGAACTATTCTAGTTTGTATATTTAAATTATAATGGCGCTATTGAATTCTAGGCTCATGCAGATTTTAAGACTTGTCAAACAGCTGAAGAAAAGAGTTTTTAACCAGGAAACAGAAAATGATCCAACTCAGATCACATATAATAAGACACCAGAAAGAGTCAAGAAGAACTTATTAAAACTTGTAAAAATGTTCCCGACATCTTTATGGAATTCCTATCAAGAAGCCATAAAACATCCAATCTTAAGATTCTATTACATCTCTGTATGCTACAATAACTGTGAATGACGACTGAAATCAGTCCAACTTGATAAGCCATTTACACGGTAAAGTCCTCACAAATACAAATTGGATGAGAACACATCTTTCCAGGAATTGTACTGGGATGGTGACATCTCCAGCGTCTCTATGACAAAGCCTGATCAGCACAGACAAATGACTGTGCCAAGGTTAGGGAAAGGGATAGAAAAGCAACAGGAGTTAAACTGAAATTAGACAGTGGATTAGGTGAGGATTATTATCCCTGACCTGGCTTTGTGCGCAGCAGACAGATTATACGCGTGTACACTGGTAAATAAAACCAGCAGATCAATAATACCGCTTCTGTCTGTTCTGCATAGAAAAGCAAGGATTATTGCAGACCTTACTATCGATGTCTTATTCTGCAATAAAACATGCAGCAGAACAATCAAAAGTGTCATTTGCTGCAGCTTGCAAAACTCAAGTGCTGTAAAGTATTTAACCCCTTAAGGACATGACCCAGTTGCGGTGTTGTGAGGTGTGCCAATGGGCCTACAGTTAGAGCCCCTTTATGTATAAAGCAACAAAGGTCAAGTTCACATGTGTTGGAATTGCATATTGAATTTGTGTTTTTTTAATTTTTAATTTTCAATGTCCTAATCTCTATTTAAATAAATTCTGAAATCCTGCAGTTTTCACACTGCCCACTTAGGCCTCAGTCAGACAGGCATTTTTATGTGCGCATGTTACTTGCGTTTGCGATCTGCATTTATATAAGGGGCTCCTCCACAGTGGCAGGCGGCCAGCATCTCGACAGCTGGGTCCGGAGGAACACCGTTGGCGGACAGCGTGGGGAAAGTGTTTTGGACTAAATAGTCTAGCGGGCCCAGGAGGAGAAAGAGGAACATAGCCTACTTGCCGGAGGTTAGCAGAGCGGGACCCAGAAAAGCGCCTTATTAAATTATCAGCAGCTCAAGGAAGGTGTGTAGCCGGTATCCAATCCAGAGCTGTGGATGTTCCCTGTAGCTCTGACAGGCCAGCCCATGTTTCCACCCATAACTTTGGTGGAGACAAGATACACCAGTACCGATAGCTAGATAGATATGAAATAGATAGAAAGATAGATCAGGATCCATCATTGATAGCAGGTGATGGTCACAACTCGCCTCCTCCCCTCCCGTACAATGACCTCTGCACAGGCCACAGAAAATGCCTAGAACAATCTCCTACAGATGTCAATGATCACCAGATAACAGTTCCTACTGTCCACATGGCAACTGAAAGCATATCTCTGAATGATGTTAATAGCAACTTATGCAAGATAAAAGTGCACATAATTCTCTACAGACTAAGACCTCGGTCAGACGAGCAGAAAGCACAGGAATAGCATGTCCTATCTTTTGCAGGTGTGACTATTTTGCGCCTCTAAAAAATGTACATGTGAACAATTTCATAGGAAAGCATTGGTTCTAATAGACGCAATCTTTTTGCACACCTATTCGTGCATGGAAAAAAACGTTCATTGGACCAAGACCTAAAATACTCAAGAATAAAAAAAAGAACATACAATCAGACAAAAAAAGGGTTAGAAAAAAAATATAAATATCTGGTAAAAATATAGGTGATAAAATAAATATTAAGGTGAAATTGAATTTATTCTACAAAAGACAATATGTGCTGAATCTGAAATAACCCTTTAAGTACAAGGTAAACGTAATTTCAGCCTGACACCAAAAGATGTGTTCCTGTGTCCACCGACATGATAAGTAGCTGCGGATATCTAATTAGACATGTATCTGTTTTATGACCATGTAAAATTAAAAAATAAAGATAATGAAATCAGGAAACAAAGTAATAAGACAAATCTGTGTGATGTGACAGAAATACATGAGTATACAAGAGCGGTAACACACAGTCTCCTGGGTGCGTGCTGAAGTTTATTACAGCCACCAGATGCTGTTTTGCTGTGCTCAGATTTTTAAACTGCTCCATTCACATAATGTAGTAGAGGAGGGTCGGGTTTTTCAGTTACGTTGCGCCTGATCTTGCCTGGACTATTATTTCACACCATGCCCGAAAACAGCGCAAAAATGTATTGCGTAAAACGCATTGTATGAGTGAAAGTTCATGTTTCTACATTCACAGCCACAGTCCACATTTTATGCTGGGAGAACACGGTAGGCCGGGATGTGGAGCACCCTGTCAGCTTGATAATTGGGTTATTGCATCTTTAGGGCTCATTTACATGATGGAATTTGTGCAGCTAAGTTACCCGCGCAAAATAAATGCGACTATTTGAACCAATGGTTTCCTATGGAAACATTCATTCAAAAGAATTTTAGGCGAGCAAAAAAAAAAATTGCACCTAAAAAATAGGGCATCAGCGACTGAAATTCAGCATCTGACTACTATGGGAGCTGGAAAAAGGGAGGAGGACATTGCCATTGTTTAGCTAACACTGCTAAACAATGGCATTGGCAGGGAGAAAGAGTTTGGGAAAGAATGCCAGAAGGAGGGGGAATCAGATTAGCAGGGGAGTGCGGATAAAGAATGTCAAATGGGTGTATGTAGTGAATTGAAGGTTTTGTGCTCTCTCTATGTTAGGGCGCCTACCCACTAGTGATATGTTTTCTTGCGATGCAAGAGCAAGTGAAAACGCAAGCCTCACAGCGTAAGCTCCATTGAAAACATAGAGAGTACATCGCAGACTTCTAACACAGCTGTGACAGCTTTGGCAGGGGAACTGCAGGGATGAAGGAATGCTCTGACATAGCTGTCACAGCTCTGGCAGAAGTCTGCGATGCTATCCCATTGCTTTCAATGGGGCCTGTGCTGCTATGGTCCGATTGAAAGCAGTGGGTTGCGGGCAACCCCCGCAGCAATGATTTTCGGGGAAGGGCTGGAAATATAAGCCCTTCCCTGAAAATCATCCCTAGCTGAAAAAAAAATGTATTCACCTAGAAGAGCACTCCAGCTCTTCCCTTGGCCCCAGCAGTCATCTTCTGTTTTCTGAGGCTGGGGATTGAAAAGTCCCCGCCACCAGAAAGCGCTAGTCTGATTGGCTGAGCGGTCAGCCAATCATAGGCAGCGCTCAGCTATTCATTATTCAATGAAAGCGATATTGCAAAATTTTTTTTGCGCTGCGAGGCTTGAGTGTAAAAATCACAAATGAGTATGAAACCATTGAAAATCATTGGTTTCATAATCATGCGTTTTCACTTGCTCTCACATTGTAAGAAAACATATCGTTAGTGGCCAGGTGCCCTTAGCAGCGCATTTTTTCGGCAACATGCTGCTGCCGATTCTGTGAATGGGCGATTTTTAACCCTACTGAGACTTGGAACTTGATTGCGGAAAATAGTCTAATCACGCGATTTTGACACAAATTTGTTTGCGCGGATCTCTTCTGCATGATTTTGCCACCCATGTGATTGAGCCCTTAAGGTTAAGTTAATAAACTACAGAATTACTTCCATATTTCATCTGGGGAATGCAAGCTGTAATTCTCCAGCAATAGTAACAAACCCCATTCACTTATAGCAGAAAAAATCCACAGTAGAATACAGTCATGCTACAGATGTTCAAATCCACAGCATGCTCTATTTTTTGTGGAAATGTAATGGATTTTCATGACGGAATTCATTGATTAATGCAAAGTGTGAATTCCATCCACGTGAAAATCTGCATTAAATTTGCACATGGATTTTGGTGCGGATTTTCCCCCTGAAGTGTGATTATACACTAAAAGGGATACTGGTGACAATTTTGTGAAAGTATTAGCACTAGCCCTTTGTTTACATGTGTGACCTCATCCGTGACCTCTGAATTTTGACTTGGCTTATTGAGTGACTATTCCTTTTAAAAGGGTTGTCTAGGACTTTGGGCATTTTTCTATTGATGACCTATCCCTGGGATAGGTCATCAATAGACAATCGGCGGGCGTCCACCACTTGGGATCCCCACCGATCAGTAGGTTACCAGTGCTGCTATCAGAATGGACAGGAAGCAGATTGCATTGTCCGTAGTAGAGCAGCCCAGATTGGTATTGCAAACACAGTCCCCATTGAATTCAATGGGAGATGTGCGTACAGTATCAAACCGGACTGCGTAATGTGGACAGCATTATCTCCTTCCAGCATTTATCACATTGATTCAGTTGATCAGCAGAGATCCAGAGCAATGGAACCCCATTGATCATCTATCCTGAGAAAAAATGCCCAAAGTCCCGGACAACTCATTTAATGTTGCCGATTCTTTATTTGAACCGGTTATGCTCCACCTCTTGGCTTCATTCATGTTCCTGCTTTCCCCGATTCTAAAACTGTCCTGTAATTTCATTCTTTGGTTGACCAATCCATTCTCATCCGTTCACGTAGTTGTCATGGCCTGACAACCGCACATATCTTTCCTGTGGAGACCTGTCAATGTAAATGTTGACCATTGAAGCATCCATCTGTGAACGTAAGGTGACAGAAATGTCATTTTGTGAGTTGTTCCCCTTGTAACATTGAAACGTCAGCCTATCTGCAAGTCAGCCTTGTAGCCATATTCATTGAATTACATACAGTACCATCCGCCTTGCTTGGGTGATTGTAAAAGGTGATTCAAGTTCATATAATCTCTCCAGCAATAAAATCAGAAGAACTGCTGTGAACAGAACAGTCAAGTCTTGACAGAATAAGTGCAACTTTAATTTTCTTTTCATTTCTTGTCTCCCAGCGCGACACATCCATGATCGCAAACTGAGTGCTTTTTGTAATTAGAGTGATTTTAAACCTGAAACAGCAATAGCAAGCCGATAATTATTGATGTGAAATTCGTAAAAGCCTCTCAAGTACTGCAAAGCATACAGGCAAGCAGAAGCACTTCATTTAAGCTGGCTTTACACGGGTGTATTTGCGTACGCAATATGCAAAGAATACAGCCCATTGATTTCAATGGGTTTGTTCACATGCATGCATTTTTCTGCACATTTTGGTTGTGCAACAAAAAAAAAAAACTCAGCATGCTCTACTTTAATGTGCATTTGCACACCAAAAGTACTCATAGGAGTCAATAGGGATGCGTAAATGCATGCAGAATTCGTAGGAGATGCGTGAAACACTGCATAATTGCACAGGAAAAAGAACACATCTGGAGCTCAATAAGCCATGATCCGGGTATAACGTAGTCATTCCTGCATACCTCCACCATCTCACCTCCAATAACCTAAATAACGACAGACTCTCCTTGACTTTGGATAAATTGGCCACAGCAGCCATTTTATTACAAATACACATTTACATAAAATAAACCTTTCCACCTCAGGAAAGAGGGAGGTCCTTGGAGCCCCAAACAATTCTGTTGGCTCCCCAACCAGGGATATATACCGTAATGCTTCTCGCCACACACCAACTGACTCGGGAAACCCAATTTCCCAACAACTGACTCGGGAGACCCAATATCACCACTTGCCTCCAGTCGCCTACCTCCTGACTCAGAGAGCCACTAGCCATTCCAAGGCTAGACACTCCCACCATCGCTGCAAGGACTCCAGCCAGTCAGAGACAAGAGGTGACAGACCCCCCATAATCATTAATCAATATAGGGGGAAGATGGCTATCCAGCCCCTGCCTTACTCCCACTCCACTTTTCTCCGACTCCAGGGACCCCTCCAACCGCTGCCATGAGAATGCACAGCATCCCTCTTTAAATACTTTAACTGAAAAAATGCCATCATCTTCCAATAGGGCGGGCAGGACTTCCACGCTGTCTTGCTGTACGTCTTGTCTTTCCTAAATGACGAACTGCTCATTGTTTCACCGCTAATTGAACTCGATTCTTGGTAACTGGAAATCGCCTTTTCACACTATTCTTCAAGCAGTTAACCTCAATTTTTTGATGCGCCTATTCTGCGTGAAAACGGCGCTCATGTGAATGAGGTCTTACACAACATCCAATTTAATACTAAACATAGAACTACTTTTACACTGTGTTCTGTAGAGTCCATCGGAGGTATGCACTGCGAAGATTTCCTGAAGCATGCAGACAGATGCCATTCTCCAGGCATATGATGGTAACTATTGCCCATGGGATCCCATGTTAGAAAAAGTATACAGCATGGTTTATGTATTTTTACCGGAATGTCTCTGTGTAGAATAAACCACCAGACTACATTATTCCATACAGCAGAAAAAAAAAATATCAATGTATACCAGCCTGACGGAGGCTAAAAGGACACTCTTGGCCTCCATTGGGTGAAAAAAAAGGACATAAACAATAGAGGTCTGCAATAAGAGCTTTCCCCATGCATATGATAAATGGACACTGCGGCTTAACACACTGTGATATCACCATGAGCAATGGCAAAATCAGGTTTCTTCTACTCACAATTGCACAATTTACATTTTTGGAAATTCACATTACCCTACACTCTACCAGCTAATGGTAAACTTTAGAAAAAAACTAACAATAACTTTATTGCTTTTTTTTCCAGGCCTGAACCCATGGGAACTTGCCTACAGCTCCATCATGGGCAACTGTAGCGTGTACAGAGCTGTGTGTTTCTGGCAACACATTGGTTCCATACGGCCAGCCAATTAGCTGCTCAACAGGGTTCTTGGCAAAGGGCCGCCATCAATCAACTACTGATGACCTATCCTAAGAATAGATCATCAATAGTTCAGTTCTGGAAAACCCCTTTAACAGGGTTGTCAGAGTTGCAGTATATCAGTACAACCTGTTCCCCATGCAGTAACTTACCTCTTCCCGATCTTGCTGTGTACCCTAAATCCTTAAAATACTAGCAATAAAAACCACAAGTCACCCTACAAAAAACAAGCTCTCACAACCCCATCAACGAAAAAATAAAAAAGGTAATTTAGTCAAAAATAGTGACAGAAAGCAATTATATATATATATTTTTTTTTAAGCAGCACTACAGTTAAAAAACTACATAAGTTTGCTATTGCCGTAATCGTACTGACCCGCAGAATAAAATACATCATGTCATTTTTATTGCACCGTGAACACCCTAAATAGATGCTTCACGCACACACAAAATGGTGCAATTGTCTTTTTTATTTTGCCCCACTCAGAAATTTCTCAAAGTTTTCCTATACAATATGTGGTATTTAAAATTCTACCATTAAAAAATAGTCACAAAGTGGAAATGAAAGTGGTAAAAAGAAAAGGAGGTGAAGCTACTACGGTAAGGATCCAGTGAAGGAAAAAAACTGCAGGGTGTGACAGCTGCGGTTGAGAATTGAAGAATTCCTTTTGCTGCATCTGCCATAGATGTGGCAGATGTAGCAGCAGGGAATTCTTTTAACTAGCGGGGGTAAAGCATACATCTGCCGCATGCGGCAGATGTGTTCTTCATGCCCGCGGGGGTCACAGAAGCGGCGGAGAGGTACGTTTTTTAAAATTCTTTTTTTGTTTTGCACTAAAATGTTTCTTTTTCAGGGAAGGGCTTATATGTAAAGCCCTTCCCTGGAAAAGAATGCAGGGGACCGGCAGAGCATCGTTTTCAATGGAGCCGCCGGCAGCAGCCGCAGCTCCATTGACAACAAGCACGCAATGCGAGGGAGGGGGGGTCTCACTCCCGCGCTCGCCGGCAGCCCATTGCTTTCAATGGAGCCGGCTGTATTGCTGGCTCCATTGAATTCAATGGGCTAACATCGTTCTTCTCTGCCACAGCTGTTACAGCTATGGCAGAGGAGAATGATCTTTATGCTGACATATTTTTATTTTTTTATTTTTACACATTTTAGGATGATTTTCAGGTAAGGGCTTATATTTTTAAGCCCTTCCCGAAAATTCATCCCATGCTAGCCCGCAGCCCATTGCTTTCAATGGAGCCGGCTGTATTGCCGGCTCCATTGAATTCAATGGTCAGTGCTCGTTTAATCGAGACGAGTACCGTGTGGTGCTCGTCTCGAGTAACGAGCATCTCGAGCACCCTAATACTTGAACGAGCATCAAGCTCGGACGAGTACGCTCGCTCATCTCTATTGCTAACCCAATCCAAGAAACAATATTACTTATTATACAACACAGATTAACCATAATACTTTTTAAGAGACAATATCAATAATCTTTTGCTAATAAGTTTTATTACACAGAGAGACAGATTACTTGATATAACACAATTCTTCTCTTTGAAGGGTTAACACTTCAATACGATCAACACAGTCCATAGGAAGCACAACGTACGAAACCCTCTCAAAATATCCCTCTTATGTAGGCTTGCATTTCATTAACAGTATCTCAGTTTATGCATGGGAGTAATGGCACTAAAAGTCCAAGTCCATTAGGTATAGTGCCCTCCTTTGCAACAGACCTGTTGGTTAGCTAGTAACGTCCCTACAGTCAGATTGAGGCTGGCCTCACTTACAATATGTCACATGCAAGCAGTCACTTTGACTCGCCATGGGAACGCAGCACTTACACTCTCTCTCTTTTGGCTCCAGGCAGCTGCTTCTCACCTCTCTTGACAGCCACTCTCTGCAGATGATTGCACGCTTCTTCCACCGCACCCCATAGCAGCATCTCAGCTCCACATACTCCCTGCACTGCGTAGCATGTAGCATCAGTGGTTCAGATGGATTGTATGCTATTAGTATGAATAAGGCACATGTAAAAAAAGACACACTGTGGCATACTTTTGGCCCATAGAAAACAATGGGATATTGCCATGATATGTTCTTCTATATTTTTTGGATTTACAAAGCAAATAACAAAAAATGCATACAAAATAAAACAAAGGAGGAATTTGTGCCAGTTTTATGGTATAGAAAATTTATAAATTTTGGTGCACACCGTAATTGCACTATAATTTGCGATTTTTGAAAAGTGGGGAGGAAAATGGGTTATCAGGAAGGAGGCATGGCTGGCATCTTTCCAAAACATTTAGACAAAAAGTGGCACAAATAGTAGCACATATATACTTCTCATAGCAGGCATAGAATTCATTTTCTGCCTTGAGGACCGCCTGCTTCCAATTAGGAGAATTTTGGTCCAACACGCTTTAGTTTAAGACTGGCGTATGAAACAATAAGTCACCCTTGTAGTATGAAACAGGTCTAACACAAGCAAAAAAGAAATGAATATAAATCTCTATCAATTACCGCAACCGTCACCAAACAATAGTTTCTTAGTCACATCAGTCAGCTATAGCTGCAAGAATGATAACGGTGTACAACCTTACATCTGGACCTGCCGAAAACAAAGAGGTAGAAAGCCTTTGTTGGTAATATTGACGCCTTTGAAATCATCTGTATTGTAAAAAGGTTAGAAGCCCTGGGGAGAAGACACCAGATGGTGGCAGATGTGACTTATGGCGGATACATTGCTTACATAAAAACGAAGCAAATATGGCCTGTGATTGCATTATCACATTACACGTTGACAGCGGGGACTCTTAGAAACGTACAACACTCTTTCAGCAGGAATCTATCACAAAGACCTGCGAGACAGAGGAGGATATCTGGAATAAGAGAGGTCTCACCTTCTATCATTTGTAATACAGGAATAGAAATATATTACCGAGTCAACTGGAGGGCACACTCCGGATACTTCTGAGGTTTTGCCGCTAGCCACTACTTACAGTCTAGATCAATAAAATTCATTTTACCTGGTGTGAATCCCACTTTCTGCTCTTCTTACAACCTTGTGAGATCCACTTAAGCTGACTGAATATTTATTAAAATTGCTTTGTCATATTTTCTTCCGGAGATTGTAGACTCTGCCATTTCTTTCATAGCTATGTGTGCATCTGTGCATTTGGATCAAATATAAGGATGCGGATCATGCAATATCATCCAGTTGTGCTAAACATTTTTTAGGCTATAAATAAGCAGGATTCCCAGATTATTGTGAAAGGCTCTGAAATGGTTCAAAACTGCATAGTATTAAAGGGGTTTTCCAAGACTAAAAAAAAGCATATAATTGAACAGGAATGTGTTAGAAAAATTAGGCATACTCATTAGAGATGAGCGAGCATACTTGCTAAGGGCAATTACTCGAGCGAGCATTGCCCTTAGCGAGTACCTGCCCACTCGGAAGAAAAGATTCGGGTGCCAGCGGGGGGCAGGGAGCGGTGGGGGAGAGCGCGCGCGCGGGGGGGGGGGGGGGGACAGAGGGGAGATCTCTCTCTCCCTCCCTCCCCCCTTGCTCCCTCCTGCTCACTCCCGCAACTCACCGCTCCCCCGCGCCGGCAGCCAAATCTTTTCTTCCGAGTGGGCAGGTACTCGCTAAGGGCAATGCTCACTCGAGTAATTGTCCTTAGCGAGTATGCTCGCTCATCTCTAATACTCATGTTCTGAAATGCCACCTTCAAATAGATCACAGCTGTGATCTATTTGATACCTGTGGTTTGGAACCTTGGGAGTCCGGTTCCTTTTCTGGGCTTTGCATCCGAATGAATACCTCGCACTAGCAGTGTTACACAGTAAAGTGTCTGCTGAAATGCCACCTTGTCCAGTGCAAGTGCCCCCACCCCACAAGAAGCTGCAGTGGTCATGTGCCATTTATTGTGTACCTGACCACTCAGTCAATCACAGGCTTCCGTTGAAATATTGCCATGAAAGTCATGTGATGGCCGATGCCTGTGACTGGATGAGTGGTCACATGAACAATGAAGAGCATGTGACCAATGTAGGTTCTGCCGGGATAGTAACAGCAGGGAGCAAGGTTCCTGCACTGGAATGAGGAGGATACTGCGATCCAGTTTTGCAGCCCTGTGCTCCTCCCAGTCCTTATTAAGCAATGGCTACCATTTGTCGGCTGAAGCCAATCAGAGGCCACAGTGGTCAGGTGCTAGTTTCCTAGTTCGGATGCTGGGAGCCATAATGCCAGGAAATCAGCACTCGATTACTACGAGCTCTCATTAGCAGCTGTTCCTAAATAAAGACACCCAGATCACCAGATGGACAAGTGCCGCCACTTGTTATTTCAACACATTTGTAGCTATAGTTAAAAATTATCGGACAACTGCGCAACCCTTTTATGGAGGTGAGCACGGCTTACATATATTTTTCTATTTTATTATGATCCTTACCATTTTAAAATTTTTTTAGTCCCAGAAAAATCCATCTTGGAGGACCTCTCAGTTCTCCTTTATATGTGTGCTTTATTAAATAGTAGCATTTCTCATAAATTACAATTCTAGAGAATTCAAACTCTACGTTCTGCAATTCCTCCGTTTTTTTTCCTGGGAAAGTATAAATAAATTGACACCTGGGTATGATCATTCCTTTATGGGAGGCTAGTTAATGCTTCCTCTGTCACTGTCCAATCACTGTTCAGAGTTGAATTGTATCGGGATATAGCTTATGATAATGGGGAATAGTAACAAGATATCAAAAAATGTTGTGCCCACTTTACACAAGAACAGTTGGGGTCCAAAGCAATTGCAGTTGCTTTTGATCCTATTGCTTGTCAACTAATAACAGCTGGTCTAGCATCATATTAACATTTAGGCTGGCTGCACATGACCGTGACGGGCTCCGCCGCAGAATTCCGTGGCGGAGCCCATCACGGCGCCCCCCAGAGACCCCCAAGCTTACCTGTGGATCCGGCGTCCTCGCTCCCGCATGACGCTACGGCGTGATGCGCCGCAGCGTCATGTGACACGCCAGCCATGTCACATGACATGCTCACCGCGTCACATGACGCGGCCGGACATGTCATGACGCGCCGGCCGTGTCATATGGCGCGGCGGTAGGCAGAGAGGCAATTTCACGCTATCTTCTGCTGTGCTACAGCGGAAGATAGCGTGAACGGTCGGCTTCCATTGACTGCAATGGAAGCCGTCCGCGCGTACACCCGCGGCAAATAGAGCATGCCACAGGTGAGGACGGGTGATTTCACGGTGCGGAATTCCGCAGTGGAATTCCACACTGTGAGCCCCGAGCTAGTAGGTTCAATAGAACCTAATAGCTGCGGGCAACGCAGCGGATTTCCGCCGCGAATTATGCGGCGGAAATCCATTCGTGGGAAGGAGGCCTTAGGCTCCGCACATGCTCCTCTAAAACATGGCCTATTATCTGTATAAATACATATGGTGGTGCAGGTGTGTGGTAGTCAGAAAACTATTGATAGCTACAGTCAGTAGATTCTATTGATGGTGCAAGACGGTATGGAAAAATTCTAACTTTTCCATAGACATATGTAGTCTCAGATGATGAGAGTTTTCAAAAGACTGTTCTCTTTGCACCATGCTATATATTGTTATTATACCTTTGCACTCTTTTTTTCTTTTAATCAATGTGTTTTTTTGAAATTGGTTTTCATTAAACATTTCTGATTGCTTGATTTCTATGCATGTATTGTTTTCCAAGGCACTGCAGACTAGAGACAAAATTCTGTCAGAGTACACTGACAGCTCCTCCCCTAGCCTGCTCCCCTGTGGTGAATGTTCCTTTACTGCCTTTCCACTGAGTTATTACATAGAGCTGTATGCCAGTGCCGGGAAATGCTGGAGGAGATCTTAACAGTGAGGGGGAACATAACTAGCAGCTACTCAGAGAGAGGATGAGATAGCTGTGTAGTATTCAATGGGTGTGGTTATGCTACACAGCCTCTGAAAGAGGAGAGGGAAGGTGGAGCTGAGCTTGTGTGCATTCATGAGAGGGATCAGCTGATCAACCAGAAACTTTAATGTAGGATTGCCTGCAAACCAAGTATGGGGTCTTTTTAAATGCATGAGAAGGAAAATCAATGGAAAAAATATATAAGTGGATCATAGTTTTCTGCAGGGACTTAGTAAGATATGTGTGTATTGATTTTTCATACACAAAGGTTTCCATAGCCTTTTAAGTCTCTATTGGAAGATGGTAAACTATACTGTCCATTCCCTGGTGAATGCTGATGGAGTGGTTGGTTAGGCCAAAGATTAATCTGTAAAAATTCATTTTGCTGGTGTTTTATGATGGGTGAATTTCCCATTTGGAGACATATTTTATGTATATAAGGCAATGAAGGCTGCATTGCTGAAAGACGGATGCTCATTTCAAATTTCATTCCACTAGATAAAGGAAATCCAGTTACTTGATAGGATAATCACTTGTCAGTGAAATGTGGGCAAAGCAAATTTTCACGGATTCACTCAGCTCTAGTATTTCAATGATGATATGTCCACTTGCAGTCTCAGTTACAATTGCATCAGAGCCACACAGAGAAGCGTGAATTCCGTTTATTGACAGGCAAGACAATACTCCATCCGCACAATTAATAAGGAAGTGGTAATACACTAATGGAGAAAAACCGCAGCACTTTTATTTCATGCTACTTTGCAACATTACTCTTCTGGGAAATGTTGGTCACAGATAAAGACTCCCAGCAAAAAAAATGAGAAGTTTAGTTTATTTAATTAGACGTGTATTAAAATAAACAGTTTCAATGGGAATGTGATTTACTGTATACACCACATTACCCAGGATGCTTAGTAAGTGCTGCAGAGAACAGACATAGGTCTAATATACTCTACACAAGAGAAATTGTCCTCAATGAACTCAGCTGAATGAACAACCCATTATTTTCTATTTCAGTTTATAGAGGTTTTAGAGCAGCCACTAATTTTTTTTATAGACCAATGCTCAACATTGATTACATAACCAAATGATGGCACGTGAGCAGGCCAAGTAATATTGAGTTTAGAGGTCATGCATCGACGGATTCGCGACTGCAAAAAATCCATCAGTATTACATTTTTTTGCCATTATCACAGAAATCCAATTGAAGACCCTATCCCTTCTTACTAGTATCATGGCGAGCTTATTGAGAGTCCATTGAATTCGGTTGACTCCATTCACTGCGTATCACGTGTCCGTGCAACGCATGTGTAATAAACGCTGAAAACACTGTCATGGACATGAGCCCTACCGATATCCCACCCTGAAGGACATGAAGCTGCCTTAACTAAGCAGAAAAGTACCCAGAATAGGAAAAGTATGAATTTTGTGTAAAGAGGTACAGCAACCTCAAAATTAGTACATACAGTAGCAAGCCTGTGCACACAGACCATGCACTTGCTGGTACTCTGTAGAAATATAGTATATAAAACACTGGCCTACCTCCAAGAAGCTATGCCTTAACCCTTTCCAATCCAATTTTCCTGCCGGCCGCACACTCCCCAGCTCTTGTTTATTTTTGGGTGGGTAAGAGCGTTGTGGATTCTTTTAAATTAGGCAAGAGAAACACATAAAAATGACCATTTGTGATGTTTTTATTAGCAATTTTTTTGAAAAGTAAAGTGTTTCCGTTTATTTTGGTTTATAAGTTTTGAGAGTGTGGTACTTCTTAAATCAATCTCCCGGATGAAGTCCAGGCTTGCTATTTCATGTCTCACAGTAGAAACTGGTTCCCTCTTTCCTCCTTTCTCACTCCTTCTGCTGCAAACCATGCAAACATTTGAGGATTTTTTTATGGTGCATTAGGTAATTCATCTTCTCATTTCGTTTTTCCTCAACGTCAGAATTTGGTGGTCTTTCCCTCTTTCTCGTATTGGTGTTCTCACATTGGCCACAAGCTGAGTGATGAGGGTTTTCTGTACAGGTGGGTCAGCATTTTCTGGCCCCTCTCCTTATCTAAGCAGTTCAGGATGTAGCTGTTCACAACTGCAACTTCCATCAGCCAGAAGAATATTTTTTTCCACCCTTTGTAGGACCTTCTGGTAAATCCATAGCATTCGCAGTCCTGATCAGCTCTATCCACTCTTCCCATAAACTTTGTGCAACCCAAAATAATGTTTTCTTTTCCATTTTAATAGACGGTTTCTTGCTGTAAACAGTAACCAACTGTGTTTGTGGGCCACAGAATGTACTCAACATTGTCACTGTCCTCTGGTCATGAATGAAGGTCATAACATTTTCTTGTCGCATCCATAGGCACATAATTTATATTCTAAAATTTTTTTCATTTTCAGTTCAGGAAAATCTTTCCTAGAACCCATAACTGTTCTTGTAATACGCATTTTCATGTCATGCAATTCATGAGCAAGTTCAGGGCTTGTATAGAATCGGTCAGGGTAGGTGTGATAGCCTCTAACACTTGTTTAGCCTTCAAGCCTTGCACCAAAAGAATCACAATTAGAGACATAAATGCCAAATTTGGCCAAATAAGACTGCTTGTTTTTTTTTGCACAAGGAAAGACTAGAAGCAATGGGCTGAAACAAAAAAGGGAGGAGACACAGATTAGATTTTAGACAGTGAGGGTGATCCATGAGTGGAACAGGTTGCCACGGGAGGTGGTGAGTTCTCCTTTAATGGAAGTCTTCGAACAGAGGCTGGACAGATATCTATCTGAGATGATTTAGTGATCCTGCATTGAGCAGCGAGTAGAACCCAATGTTCTCGGAGGTCCCTTCCAACTCTACCATTCTATGATTCTATGGTGGTCTTACCATAGTAGGGAATGTGAGAAAATACAATGCCATTTTCAGAATCACACAGGCAAAAAATTCGTAGGCCCCACTTTGAATTGAACCCTTCCTTTGAAGCCTACTGTGCTCTCATCTATAGTCACAGTTTTTCTTGGAACATATAACTCTTTACTTTTTTTGTTGATGTAATCCCTGACGTTCTTCACCTTGCCCTCTCAGGTCCGAGCACTCTCTCACGCAGCATCAGAAGGACTTAAATGCAGCTTTCCAAATATTTGGAAAAAACGTAGACGGGAGAAAACATCCTTGAAGAATGGAGTTTGGTTTAGCCATTTGTTGATAAAGTAGTCCACTAATTGAAATTTCGAGTTCAGAGCCATGTGTATGATACCAAAGCACGCCTAAATTTCTTCTGGCGAAACAATCTACCATGGGTACCACATTGAATATTTCGGTAGTGGAGTCAGCTTTTGCATTTTTTCTGCTGCATACATATGTGTCGCAGTCAGCATTTCACCAAAAAGCTCATCTGTGAAAAACAGTTGGAAATATTATGTCTGTTTTTGGACGCACACTTTATGGAAAGGTGAATCCCTGTTGTGTCATTGAGTATGGGAACTGTATGAGCTCTCCATCAGCATCACGATATTACTTCCTGCTACTTGTATCAGGTAGCAAATTATTGCCACTTTCAGTATTACTGGAAGTATTATAACAGTAACATGTTCTTCATGATCACTTTCATCGCTGAACTCTCCTTCACCCTCACTCTCCTCAATGATCCACTTTACAATATCTTCATCACTCATTCTTTTCATCTCTGCCATCTTTGCCTCTCAGATTTTCAAAACGGAGCATGGGAATTTGCACGAAGACACAGGCGTGATGACGTCATACATTATTTTATTGCACCGGACAGCCTTCAATATTGGAACAGTGTACTATTCACTGTAAAAACATGCGCTGGACAGCCTTCGACACTGTACTCTAACCCACTAATACATGTGTCAGACCTCGTCTGACATGGGAGCTATGCAGGAAAATCGTAACCCTTTCCAATCCACTGTCTGATATCTTCCTACATTCTGATTGAAGCTTGTACAGCTCCAATGTCAGAAGACATCCGACAGGGTATTCTTACCATCTATTGCCAGCCACTCCGCTGTCGGAGTCTCTCTGGCACGCACACACTGGCTTTAGCCAGCAGATGGCACAGTTGTATAACAGCAAAAAGAAAAAAGCCTTTTAGGAAACCCTGAATCCAAAATTGGATTGGAAAGGGTTAATGTCTGACGATCTCCGACACTGAATTGGAAAGGGTTAAAGGCCTCCAAAATACAGAAGAAATGCTAATCTTTGACTTTTTGCCTGTTCAGGTTCTGCTTCAGAATACTGCCATGTGAATGGGGCATTAGAGACATATTTTGGTTCCCCAAGTGATAAATTTCTAAACAAATATTGATTGGATTCATATATAATGGATCTCTTATAAAACTACTATTTAATTGTGTCAGTCTGCTATTGAATGTGCAATCTCTCATTCCCTAGAGCAAGTCTATTATAAATATTGTTCAACCCATTGTATTTGTTCAGCTTTTACAGTTGCTGCCTCACACTTATCAGGTAATAGCAGGCGGCTGATAAGACCGTGAGCAAATTGACCAGATACCAAAAAAATAGGGGTTGATACAGAAATGAACATGTATGAAAATATCAGAAAACTACTGTCATTGTCATAAATGTCTTAACGGCCTAAATATTGCAGAAATCTAACTGACCCCCCACAGAACATCGAAGCAGTCATTTCAGCCTAACCAGGGGCATAATAATAAACATAGAAGCCTCTTGGGGCTCAGTTACGTAAAACTAATTTTTATAGATTGGGAGTGGGTATTGTTTGGCATTGAAGAGACCCAGCTGTATATGTAATCCTATTGCCGACGCTCCAGGGAAAAATATATGTAAATTAGTTGCTTTCAGAAGGAAGAAAACCGCCTATAGATGGTTACAATAACTTGATGCTTTCTTTCTTAACAGGCAGTGAGTCAATAAAGTGTTACACACTGTTTGTAAATACCCTGAAACAATGTTTCGGCATTGGAATTGTGGATCTTAAGAGCGGAATGATCCTGCAGTTCACGTTAACAAGACTGTGTTGAATTGGCACTCCGGCCTAGACGGTTTCAGTTGTATTTAGTTCTTGGATCTAAAGTTTAGAACAAGTACACAAAAATTATTTTTTATTCTCTAGCTATAGCTAATATTACGGTTAAGGCTCCAAATAACACCACACGATTGCCACCATGTTTGTGGTAAGGACTGTCCTTACAAATGATTGATGGACACTATCACATTCTTCTATATAAATAAGTCCAAGAATAAAGGACAATGGATAATAAAATAACTTTAAAGTAGTCATATTACATTCAGGGTCTTTACAGAATGAGGACCGTCTCTTTGCACGGGATGTACCACTAATTTTGAATAGCTCAGCCATTGAATGGAGATCATTAGTACTAAATGATGTTTTGCTGCTCATACAGATTTCTTTGAATACTCAGCAAGTTTGCAGATGTGAATAATTAGCACAGACATACCCATTAGATCCTTTTTGGCATTTCCTTCAATACTAATCTGTAAACTTTAGGTCTTTAGAAGGAAAGCTTCTGTTCTTTGCAGCAGTTTACAGGTTAAGCTGCTACCAAAGCTGCGTAGTTCAGGGTTTATGTCTCTCTGCTTAGTTTTTGAAGGAGAGAAAGGCCTCCGTGAATTCTCGCAGCAGGATGCGAGCCGAGCCCCTGCAGTGACCACCGCGGCTCACCTCCTCTCAGCGCCTCGCCGCTCTGTTATGTGCCGGCTGCCGCCCAGTCGGCACTTGCGCAGACCAGAGCCGGCCCGTTAGTCGTGACGGTTCTGTGCAGGCCTCTGCGAGGCTCGCACAGAAATAGGACATGCCGCGATTTGTTTACCTCGTGAGATGTCATGCGGTCAAATCGTGACTGTCTGCATAGGATTGCATTATCTAATGCAATCCTATGGTAGTGGGCATGGAAGAAAAATCTGCAGGAAATCCCAAACTGAAATACAACAGAAAAAATAAATTATCTGTTTTTTTTTCTCCACTGATTTCAATGGGTTTCAAAAAATGGAAAGGCTTCAGTTTGCTTCCATTCCGTTAGGTTTCCGTTCTTTTGGATGGGAAAATAGAGAAGTCTGCAGCGGAAACTTGACGGTTTTTATTTAAACCCCATTGACATCAATAGGGAAAAACAAATCAGTATGTTTCAATTTTATTTCACTTTCTCTTCCCCCAAAACAGAGCACAGAGACGAAAACCCTGAACTGACCCTAACGCAGGTGTGAATGCAGCCTTATACACATTTGGATACTGTTCTAACATCACTCTACAACTTTATATGCAGTCCGTTCTGGTAGCCGCTCCTTTCAGAGATGTGATCTATCAGTAAATGAAGCATCAATCACTAAATGTATCAGAGCCGGACAGGTGGCTTCAGGAGGTCTCCACCACCACTCTATTATCACACAATCTTCGAAGAAGAGGAGCATTCAGCCAGTCTCTTAGTGGCAATTATGAAAGCAATTTTCAAAAAATGAAATGTTCCAGCAGTAATTCTCAGAGGAGAAGAAAACTGATTATATCAACAAACTTTAAGATGCTTATAATTAGAGATGAGCGAACGTACTCGTCCGAGCTTGATGCTCGGGCGAATATTAGGGTGTTCGGGATGCTCGTTACTCTTAACGAGCACCACGCGGTGTTCGGGTTACTTTCACTTTCCTCTGTGAGACGTTAGCGCGCTTTTCTGGCCAATTGAAAGACAGGGAAGGCATTACAACTTCCCCCTGCAACGTTCAAGCCCTATACCACCCCCCTGCAGTGAGTGGCTGGGGAGATTAGGTGTCACCCGAGTATATAAATCGGCCCCTCCCGCGGCTCGCCACAGATGCATTCTGACATTAGTTCAGGGAAAGTGCTATCGTGTTGGAGCTGCTATAGGGAGAGTGTTAGGTGTATTGTAGGCTTCAAGAACCCCAACGGTCCTTCTAAAGGCCATAAATTTCTATATGCGCCCAATGGGGCCGGCGGCAGCAGCGCCGACCCCATTGAGAACATATAGAAGACAAATCCTTCTTTTCTGCCACAGCTGTAACAGCTGTGACAGAGGAGAACGACGTTTGCCCATTGAATTCAATGGAACCAGCAATACAGCAGGTTCCACTGAATGCAATGGGCTGCCGGCGATCGCAGGATGAATGGTTGGGAAGGGGTTAAATATATAACCCCCTTCCCTGCAATTCATCCAGAAATGTGTTACACTAAAAATATATACCGGCGTATAAGGTGACGGGGCGTATAAGACGACCCCCCAACTGTCACCTTATAAGCCGGCAATACAGTGGAGCAAAGAATAAAAAGCATTACTCACTTCTTCAGACGATCTGCGGCGCTCCTGCAGACTGTCACTCCTTCCTGGTGTTTGTAGGCTCTTGCTCCCTCCTGGTTCCCGGCAGACTATAGCTTTCTCTACGAAAGGCTTTAAATCCACGCCTCCAGAAACACACGTGCCTTCAGCCAATCACAGCCAATGACAGTGATGTCATTGAATTGCTGTGATTGGCTGTGTTACTGGAGGCGGGGATTTCAAGCCTTTCGTAGAGAAAGCTTTAGTCTGCCGTGGACCAGGAGCGAGCAAGAGCCTGCAAACACCAGGAGGGAGTGACAGTCTGCAGGAGCACCGCAGATCGTCTGAAGAAGTAAGTAATGCTTTTTATTCTTTGCTCCACTGTATTGCCGGCGTATAAGGTGACAGTTGGGGGGTCGTCTTATACGCCCCGTCGCCTTATACGCCGGTATATATTTTGTGTAACACATTTCTGGATGAATTGCAGGGAAGGGGGTTATATATTTAACCCCTTCCCGACCATTCATCCTGCGATCGCCGGCAGCCCATTGCATTCAGTGGAACCTGCTGTATTGCTGGCTCCATTGAATTCAATGGGCAAACATCGTTCTTCTCTGCTACAGCTGTTACAGCTGTGCCAGAGGAGAACGATCTTTACGCTGACAGTGCGGGGGGGGGGGGGGCACTCTTGCCGCTATTGTGGCTTAATAGTGGGACCTGTGAACTTGAGATGCAGCCCACCATGTAGCCCCTCGCCTGCCCTATCCGTCACTGTGTCGTTCCCATCACTTTGCAGAATTGCCCAGATTTTCACACATGAAAACCTTAGTGAGCATCGGCGAAATACAAAAATGCTCCGGTCGCCCATTGACTTCAATGGGGTTCGTTACTCGAAACGAACCCTCGAGCATTGGGAAAATTTCGTGCCGAGTAACGAGCACCCAAGCATTTTGGTGTTCGCTCATCTCTACTTATAATCAACTGAAATTCAGAGAAAAAAGGCTTGCCACGTCTACAAGGGCATACATACCATAAAGGCTGGGCATGTGGCTGTATTAGGCCCATGGATCGATATGACCCAGTCCTGGTTTGTCACATCCTCATTGCTGTTGTGTGGCGAGAAAGTATGCAGGATAAAACAGTCAAGAGGAACTGTATTGTTGACGAAGAGTTGAGGAATTGGCACAAGGCTAATGGAAAAGATCTGATGGGGAAGTAAACACCAGGCAGGGTCACAAAGTTAATCACAATCTCACTACAGTAGCTGAGGAGTGTAAAAAGTGACTCACATTTCTAGACCAATTTCAAGATGCAACTAATTTATCACCAGCGTGCGACACTTAATACATTTATTGTAAATAAACCGCTACGTGGCCTCCAGCAAAACTGACTTGAAAAAACACGCACGACAAATTCCCTCCAGGTGCTTTTATGCTAAATGCCAAAACTCAGCATTATATTGGAGTGCCATATCACACCTTGTTATGGTACTTCTGTTCTACATTCAGAAATGTATTCATCTACGACAGAGCTAATATTAAAGATCCAGACCCCTACCATTTTCCTGAACCAAACTTAGTTCACCATCAAAAGACCCAGCCATACAGATTCCAGGGCAAGCTGTTGTATTACCGCTGTCTGAAACTGACCTAACATGTCATATAGTACACTTAAAAAGTTTCTATTCATCCTTTGGTCTCTAATTCGTATTTCTTTTACCAAGTATTTCTAGAGACATATTCTTTGTTAATAGTGAAGGCTCTTGGTGACTTAAAGGGAAACTTATTGTCCTGGTAGGGCAGATGACAGGGAACCAGGGGCTGTATTTTTCATAGTTACCAACTTTCTGGTTCCTGCTGCTGAAGTCCACGCGCCAACCAAAAATCGGACTCTTTTCAGAGTCTTGTGCGCGTGCTGTCCCATAGACTTATATAGGAGAGCGCACACATGGGATTCCGAAAAGAGTCAGATTTTCAGCCAGCGCATGGATTTCACAGGTAAGGACCCCGGGATCCAGGAAGCAGGGGAGTATGAAAAATACAGCACTCGGCTCCCTGTCACCTGCCCTAACAGCATCATAAGTTAGCTAATGGTGCTTCAGGCAAGCAACAGGTTACCTCAGCTGTTTTTAGTGAAATTGTTAGACCTCTTTCACATGGGCGACAGCGATATCAGCGCTACAAAATCACTGCAATTTCATAGCTTTGTACACACGACTTTGTAGTGTCAGTGATGTATGTTTTTTGGTCATAATCACACATCACTGCTGCCTGTGATAAAATCGCATGATTTTATCGCAAGAAGGTTAAGCCCTAACCCAAAAATAAGCTTTAGCTGCATTCCATATAAAATAAAAAGGGAATACTTACCTAAAAGACTCAGTCTCAGTCCTCCCGCTGCTCTCCGGAGATTCCGCCGGGCGTTCTGCTGTCCTCATAAGCCTACAGAACATCACTTCCTGGTTGTTGGATTCATAAATCCCACCTCCAGGAACGATGGCTCTGATTGGTTCATCTAGCGCTGCTCAGCCAATCAGTGCAGTGCTAGATGAACCAATGCGATGGCAGTGATTGGTTCATCCAGCGCTGCATTGATTGGCTGAGTAACGGCCAAAGAACCATCAACAGCCAGTGTGTTGTGGAGGTGGGATTTATGCATTGGTCCAACCAATGCCGTTGCTCACCCAATTCATAAATCCCACCTCCACAACGCGCTGGCTGTTGATTGGTTCTTTGGACTCCGCTTAGCCAATCAATGAAGCGATTGGATGAACCAATCACAGCCTTAGCATTGGTTCATTCAGTGCTGCATTGATTGGCTGAGTAGCGCTAGATGAACCAATCAGAGCCATCGCTTCCTGGAGGTGGGATTTATGAACAAGTATGTTCATATGGAGGATTCACCGTTGAAAATGTAATTCCATGTAAAATCCACCTCTAAATTTATGTCAACATCTGTGTCTTTTTCATGCAGATTTGCACATGGATTTGCAGGCGGAATTGTAGACAATTCCATGTGCGGTTCTTCTATACGGAAAAATCTCATTTCTATGTGTATTGTAGAGGTGCAGTACACAGAAGGGCCTGTAGAGGGCCAGAGACAGGACTTCTGGTGCGAGGGTTAACCAAGGGGTGGAGCAGGAACCAGATAAAAGCCGGTTCTTGCCAAAGACAAGAGGGAGAGTGACAGCTCAGTGGAGCTGGGATGGCTGCTAGCCCAGGGTCTGGTGCAGACCAAGAAGGCCAGAGGTTGACAGGGTGACGCCCCTAACCTCAACACCTGAGAGAGGACCAGCGCAGCATAGGAAGGTGTTGCAGGCTGGTGGCCTGAAAAGGCAAGAGTCCAACAGGGGACGCCCCTGGACTCCCACCCAAGTTGGGAATAAATGCTGGCAGGAGCCAGACAAAGAGATACGCTAGTCCTGAGCCGTGTTTACCCGTGTGGGGTGCCATTTCTGGTATGAGAGGTCAGCGATCCCGAGGCAAGAGTACCCCCCTTGCTACAGTAACTACATCAAGAAGTGACATCTTACTACTTTTTAGTTTCCGGATGCAGATTTTGCCCATTGACAAGTTGCAATTTTTTTAATACTTGAATCATTCTATGTTAAGGGAGAATTATATTAATGTGAATGTCCCAATAATTTTACTTGTGTGTGCCTACGTCTTTAAATGATTCCTAGTCTGAAGTCCTGAATACCACACTGTGGCTTCCACATAACACTTTCCTTTTAAAAAAGCTCACTATGCCCATTATAGCATTCCTGTGATGTGTAAATGTCACCCATCTACTAATCTACTGCCAAAGTCAAGGAGCTATTTTAGCCACAGCAGGAAAAAGTGAATGTCAAGTTGAACTTTCAATTTCCGAATCAACAAAGATTTAAAGTAAAATGATTGCTATGTTTATAAACATGTTCGAGCCTCTAAAACGTACAAATCCCTGCATATTTAAAAGAGCAAATATCCAAAGGGTGAGGAACATCAAAATAGGATTGACTCCCCCACAACTGCTCAGCACCGAGGAACATCTGCATAAAAGTTCCTTCTGTAGAAGCAAAAACTAATTATTATATTCGCAAATTGTCTTCAGCTAGTTGGAGAATACGCATTTGTATACAAGTATTTGAGTGGGCAGAGTCTTATAACACTGGCTTTATCTATTGTTAGAAATGCAAAAATACCAACAAAGCGGAAACATTTTGGACAGCACTGATTTCACCACTTTACAATCAACTGTACAAGTGAAGGAAATGAGCTACATTTGAAGATGCAGAGATAAAATGCAAAAGGTACTGCAATTTGTAACTCTGTTTTATATACATCATTTAAGGCTCCGTTCACATCAGCCTCGTGTCTTCCATTTGATTCAAAAATTAATGAGGTCCATCAGGTTTTTGTCAGGCTCTACTATTGTAACTGCAAGAATAGCACTGCGCGCAAGAAGTCAAATTATGCATAAATATAGAAATCCAGTTAATTCAATATATTGCATACTTTCCAGCATTTCTAATATCCTAAAGGTGATATTGACCTATACCAATCAGTCATAACATTAAAACTACTGATAAGTGTAGTGAATAACATTGATTATCTAGTGACAATGGCACGTGTCAAGTGGTGAGATCAATTAGGTAGGAAGTGAACAGTCTGTTCCTGAAATTAACCCTTTCCAATCCAATTTGTATCCTGGTTTTCATAGGGGGCTTACTCTTTTTCTGCCGTTATACAACGGCGCTATCTGCTGGCTAAAGCCAGTACTGCATGAGGTGATACTCAGGCTCCGACAGCAGAGAGGCTGGCAATATACAGTAAGAGAACCCCGATGGATGTCTTCCAAAATCGGAGTTGTATGGCCTTAAATCATAATGTCTTTAGACGTCAGACAGTGGATTGGAAAGGGTTAATCTGTTGGAAGCAGGAAATGGGAAAGTGTAAGAATCTGAGTGATTTTGACAAGGGGCAAATGGTTAAGGCTAGATGACTGGGGCAAGCCATCTGTAATACGAAAAGTCTTGTGTGGTGTTTCTCAGTGATTAGTACCTACAGTATCAAAAGTGGTCCCAGAACGGACAATTAGTAGGGCCATAGAGGAGGCCTGCAGGGACGTTGGTGGAGGCCACCCATAGTAGGGTTAACGGGGTGTGGGAAGGGGTTAACAGAGAAAGAGGGGGAAGAGCAGGAAAGGAGGGTGGGGGGAGCTACCCAAGAGCAAGAGAGACAGTTGGAGAAAGAAGACAGAAGTGTGAACAAGGAAGTCCCACCTGCCCGCCCTATGGAAGAGATAACAAGGGTCCGGGATGGGTAATTTTATTATTTTACAACAGAATGGGGGAATGTGTTGCGTTATCATGGGAGCGGCGGATGGGGAAGGGGGTGTCCTAGGAGTCAGCATAAAAGTGGGGTGGGGGGTGGGGAAGCAGGGGCTGGATAGCCACCATCACCCCTTTTTGATTAATAGTTATAGTAGGTCGCCTCTTGGCTCTGACAGGGCGGAGTCCTTACAGAGATGGTGGAGTGTCTCGTCTTGTAATGGCTATCAGGTCTCCGAGTCGAGAGGTGGGCATCTGGAGGCAATTGATGATATTGGGTCTTCCGAGTCAGTTAGCTTGCACTGGGAGGCTATTGGGAATTTGAGTGTTTCAGTTCAGTTGGTGTGCGAAACCCGTAAAAACCCAAACGATATACACCCATGTGAATAAGCTCTTAAAGGTTTTGTCATTAAAAAAAAATCTGTACTCATCTATTCCTTCCCAGGCAGACTCCTTACCACATCTTCTCCACGCTGATCTTCTCCAGTCCCCCCGGTCAGTTCACCGCAAGCCGGCTGGATATCCTCTTCTTTTTGTTATGAAGCGTGCATTTCTTGCATTCTTCTTCCTGCAGGTCCATGAACATCACATCCCTGCGAAGTAGCGGTCATTGGCTAGGAAGGAATGCTGATCTTTTGTAGAGACAGCAAGTCTCTGCAATAGCTCGGCATTCCCTGCTAGGCTGTGAACGCTACGTCACTAGTGAATTAACGTACATTGCCGGGCATGAAGAAGAATGGCTGTGAATGGACGTGCAGGAAGCAGAAGGAACAGGCCGGCTGACGGGGAGGTGACTTCCCCAGGGACTGCAGGAAACAGGAGAAGACCGGCAGGGAGAAAATAACGTAAGAAGGCTGCCTGGGGAGGAATACGTGAGTATAGATTTTTTTTTTTTTTTAATAACAAAACCCTTTAAGTCTAATTTATGTTTTAGTAACATTAGTAAACTACATTGTAGTAGGCAAACTATGACTGCTATATACTGATATCTAGAGTAAAAAAGACCAATTTATCAGTATAGCAGTATACCATTGTACAGAGCTATTCTTTATATTTGCACAGTATGCTCCTGCTTTACAAGACCTAATGTGTAAATGAACTTTTAGATCTGCCCGAATGAAGGTCAATCAATGGCTATAATGGATTCTGTTAGTGATGCCAGTGGGGTCTTTAAGAAGTATCATTGTGTCAAGATACTGTATTCCAGCCTTTTCTTACCTATTAACTTATGGCTATCATCAGTGCAACCAGCCGTGTCAAGGAAAGATATATCAAAAGATCCTTGCAGAGCTATATGCAATTTCATGTCACATTGCCCATCTACAGACAAGAATAATGATGCTGCCTCCCTTGTGACTATGTTATTTCTAATACATACTTGTAGTTCTCACTCTTCCAATATGTTCAGCAATTTTCATGATGAAAAGGAAAATAATGTAGCTCCTATTATGAGCGATGCACATAGACCAAGAAGGTGCCTATTACTGTCTCTCTATAATGTACCATACAGATATATAAAAGGTGTTGCCTGCTATATATACTGTATTCCCATATACCCTATTGTGGCATCTTCAGTAGACCGAAAAGATCCCTCTTCATTACTTCAGCCAAGAGCCAAAAACGTTAAGCTATGGAGGACCTCCAGGGTCCAGTGAAGGCAACGGGGCAACACTTGACTTCAGTGCATGTAGTCTAATGCTTCATTTAACCTACAGTGCCCTTCGGGATACCCAGCACTTGCATCTCCACAATAATATCAGCTTATCTTAGTTGATCTGAGTAGAAAAGTATTAGGTGAAGCTGTCCTCTGCAACAGATTGGAATTGATTAATAAACTGACAAAAGAACTGACCCATTAATCAGGTTTACGAACCTGACCTCAAAGATGAAAAGGAAACAAATCTTGTAAAATAAGAGGACTGATCACTACAAAAGTGAGTAGCTAGAGTCCAAATAAAATGAAGATCTGTTAATGTATTGGTCATAAGATTTTTTTTAAGAAAAAGACAAGCTGCAAAAAAATGTAAAGTAGTAATGTGAGGCATCATAATGACAAGTTTTCACTCTGAGTCTCATGGCCAGTTTCCTCAAGTCACATAAATTCTGCCATAAGCAGCGGCTGACCAATCCAAAAATTAGCTGGAGACAGCCAATCACTAGGGGCACTATTGCTAGGCAAATTTAATTTAACACTATCGCCGGGGTGAATAACGTTTTCCCCATAAAGTGGGCCTCCCATGTCCCCATAAGGCCTCATAGCAAGGTCCCTAGAACCTATTAACCTCAGGAATGTAGGACCTCTGTGTCACTACACCACTTCATGATGCTGTGACTTCCCTTTTAAAATTTAGACAGCTTTTAATTATGATTTCAGTAGCTTGCGGTCAGAAATAACAGATATTACACTTATAAACAGGGAATGGGCCAGCTGGATAAGGGTGGTAGTGCGGACAGCAACCCGACAGGCAAGGGTACAGCTCCATGTAATCTCAGGGAAACCTTCTATCCCAAGCCCCTCCAACATATGGGGATGTGTAATGGGGAAGTAATTGAGTGTACTTGACATGTCCACATGACACTGCGTTAATGCTCAACAGTCCAACCTTTTAGTTGTGGAGCCATATCCTGTTTAGCAAGGGCAGGTCAGTGCGCACCAGATGGCTGCTTGGAACTACTTGTGTGGAGAGAGGTCTCCCATTCTCTGGCAGGTCTCAATATGAAGTAATGCTGCTTCCAGTAATAGGTGTAGCCTTAGCTTCCAGCCACCTTCACGTCTCTACGCAATGTATTCACAGCAGCACTTCTAAAACTCCACTTCTTGCTCCTTGGACAAGACCAGCTAATTGCGCTATTTATATTGACCTCACCTACAAGCAGTCACTGGGGCGTCACCTGTCCATACCCTGCCATATTCTTAAAGGGGCTGTAACCTCAAAATATCAACAAGCAATATACGTATTAACTTAACACAACTGTCCTGCACCCCTCTTACATATGTGTACAACAGAAGTGAAATGGCCTCAAAGAATGGATCACTGTAACCTCTTTACCTTCTGTAATGTCTCTATAAGGATATGCTCAAACTTCCAACATTCCAGCTACACAGTGATAAATACACACAAAATCTGCTCATTGTGTCCCTTTTGTATATGTTTAGATGGTATGTTTAATGTTTTATTGTGTAAGCAGAAAACCCCCCAATATAGTTAACTTGAAATGGTGAATCCTACAGCGCTGTGAAGAAATATCACCTGCAGTTCCTCGGTGTGTTCATGAAGATTGGATTAAATGTTCAACCATGTGTATCTGGCAGAGCAGAGGACACATTGAACACATCGCATAAAGCACTTTGTGAAATTTTGCCCCACCTAACTTCTAAACAAGTAAAGATAGGGCAAAACTAACACTTCCAGTGTATTTCTGAGTAAATTCTAGCTGAGAATGATATCTCAAATGCCCACTTCCCATTTCACAAACCTGAGCTGAATTCAATATGGCAGAGTTCAAAATGGCCGCAAAAATGTCTGCTCCACCAAAAAAATGCAGCCTCCTCCACAACTGATACTTACATACATTAGAAGTCAATTTTCTCAGTATTACAGCAGTTAAAGAGGTGTGTCCAGACTTTTGCCTCCTCTTATCTATCTATACACATATACATTCTTTTTAAATATAAATGCTGTAATTTCCATTTGATGATGCTTGCATCATCTTATGACATCATAGAAAGTGTGCTAAAGTGTTGGGCTTCATTTAACCTATTTGCTCAAATGCACATTTAAGAAATTATACTATTATTGTGTCAACAATCTAGAGACACTCCAAGGCTATTTGCAAAGTTAATATGTAGAGGTACTGGTGCATCTTGTCTCTACCCGAAGAAAGGGTGGAGACATGGGTTGGTCGGGCTCAGTGACTGGGAAAGGCCAGGTCACGCCCCCAGCTATGGATTGACTGCCGCGGTGCAGTAGTACACATGCAGCCATTAGCACTGTTTGTGGGGGCCAGGCGGAAGGGTTGAGGGGTTGGTGGAGGAGCTGGGCGGCCAGCAGCAGTAGCGGCTGCAGCTTCAGTGCTGATGCCACTTCCAGCGGCTTGTGTTGGTGGGGACCGGGAGGGTTGTTGGAGCTGCTGGGCAAGCAGCATAAGTAGTGGCCGCAGAGTGCTGGCACCACTTCCAGCAGCATGTGCTCCTGGTCGGCGGGAGGGGGCGGGGGGTTGCTGCAGGAACTGGCTGGCCAGCAGCAGTAGCGGGCGCAGCCTCAGTGCCGGCACCACTTCCAGCGGCATGTGTAATTTGTAAGACCCTGTTGTAGAAGTACAACCCAATTAATTGGAAGAAATTGCCTAACACGGCAAAAACTAGTGTCTGTACAGAGCGAGCATCAGATTTTATATTCTTCCAACAGTAAGGGGAAAAATAAATAAATAAGAACAAGAAAATCTAAATCTTGCAGCTGACGGAATTATCTGAACAATCTTGAAACTGATTAAGATTCAACTTAATGTTCCGCTTTTGTAATTTAACAAGTAATAGCATCAACCAAAAGGAAAAAAAAGCGCATCTCCAAATTGGACATTATTTTGTGTTCAGCCGCCTGCCGCATTACAAAGAGCTTTCCCCGTTATATTAATTGTTTCATTCTATAGGGAACGATTCTTATTAATAATTACAAATGATGGAAATTGCTCTCATCCTGCACTTAGTACAGAGAACAGCAGCATGCCTAATAAATACTTATTTCTCAAAGAGATGAATCAATTGCAGTAATGTTTCTTTATCCTCTCATTAGACCGGCTACAAACTTATCAGCTACTCCTGCCTTTATATGCAAGAAGAATCAACACATTTGACAATCTAGAACAGATCTATTAGTCGGGGTCATCACTGGCTAATTCCATCCCTACATAATTAAATTCCCTACATAGAAGTACAGATATGTTCTGTAACACCTCATACACTCAACTGTATTTCAGCTCCATACAATCTGTTATTTATACAGAAGTAATACAAGAGCTATAGCGGTCTATAAGGTCATGCGGTACAGATGTAGCAGGTGCCAAACAAACATTCATTGTGCCAAAGACATATGCATTCTGCACCACGGCTGCTCTTATGTAAAGTTTATGAACGACGTGCTATATTAACAGAGTGGCACGCAATGCTAGTTAAATTGAATTTTGTTACATCTGTACCTCCATATGTCTCAGAAAAAGATTCCGTATGCTTCCTTTATAAAATCTGTCAGATTTCAACATGTTCTATTGCTTGCAAGAACTGCTTCTTGAGAGAATACTGTAATAACACAGTGTCACTTAGGGTGACTAAAAGGCAACAGATGGAGTACCTATGGCTTCATACTACAGAACTATAGTGAATCTACATGCCCTAGGACAGGGGTGTCAAACTCATTTTCACCGAGGGCCACATCAGGCTTGTGGTGGCCTTCAAAGGGCCGATTGTAAGGCCGCCTGCAGACGGCCGGGTCGGATCCTAACCCGAGCCCCTGCAGGGACTAGCGCAGCACTCACCTGCTCCCGCGGCTCCGGCTCTGTGATGTGCCGGCTGTCCCGCACAGTAATAGAGCATGCTGCGATTTGTTTTCTGTGCGAGATTTCGCGCAGACAAATCTCAGCCGTCTGCCTAGGATTGCGTTTTCTAACGCAATCCTATGGCAGCTTCCACAGGCGGAAATTCTGCAGGAAATCCCGCCGCGGAATTTCTGCCTGTGTGCAGGGGGTCAAAGACAGTATAGTAGGGGCCCGTTCACACAAGCGTATTTGCGTACATAATATGCAGTGAATAGAGGCCATTGATTTCAATGAGTTCAATCACATGATGTATATTTTCATACAGCATGACCTATTTTGTTGCGTACTACGCACCCCGATAGGCCACTGAAGTGAATGGGCAGCGCAAATACATGGTGACTGCGCAGGAAACCTGTGTATTCACTGCATATTTGCGCACCATTTTAACCCTTTCCAATCCAATGTTGGGCCTGCCCCGACATCATAATTTCCCTCCACAACTCCGATGTCGGGGCAGGCCCGACACTGCAGTGCAGGAGTGCATCTGCACCCGATCATCAGACACATCGGGTGCAGATACACTCCTGCACTGGTCCTCATTGAGGAGCCCAGAGGAGAAGGCAGAAAGGGTTTTCAACCCTTTCTGCCTTCTCCTTTACACATTACATAGCGCTCAGTTAGCGCTATGTAATGCACGGAGATTCGGGCCGGCGATCATGTGACCGCCGGTGTCACCTGACCCCCAGCTGTCACGTGAACGCCGAGTCGGGAGCCTGCAGCGTGGGGAGGACCTGCTTACCTGTCCGGCGTCTTCTGCATTCTCCCTTTTGTCTCCCGGCTCGGCGATCATGTGACCGCTGGGTGCCACCTGACCCCAGCGGTCACATGATCGCCGAGTCGGGAGGCAGAAGGGAGAATGCAGAAGACGCCGGACAGGTAAGCAGCCCCCCCCCCACGGTGCAGTGAGCACCTGCACCCTCCTGAACTCTGTCAGTTCAGGAGGGTACAGAGAAATGTATTTTTTCTCATCTATTCTCACCAGCTCCAATTTATTTGGAGCTGGGGAAAATGGCTGAGAAAAAATAATTGGATTGGAAAGGGTTAATGGGTCCATCTGCGTTCTTTTTTACGTACACAAATATGCAGGCATAAGCGATTTTCCATTGCGCAAATACGCAGCGTATTTGTGCGACCGAAATACAATTATACCCGTGTGAACGAACCCTAATAGTGACCCTGATAGTGGCCCCAGTAAAAATAACGACCCCACAGTGGCCCAATTAGTAATATTAACCCCCATAGCAACGTTATCATTATAAGCCCACCCCCCAGTAATAAGCCCCCCCCTCAGTAATAATAATAAGCCCCCCCTCAGTAATAATAATAAGCCTCCTCAGTAATAAGCCCCCCTCAGTAATAATAACCCTTCTCAGTAATAAGCCCCCATCTCAGTAATAATAATAAGCCCCCACCTCAGTAATAATAATAAGCAGCCTCCCGCCCAGTAATAAGCAGCCTCCCCCCAGTAATAAGCAGCCCCCCCAGTAATAGGCAGTCCCCCCCAGTAATAGCAGCCCCACCCCTCAGTAATAAGCATCCCCCCCCGAAAATAAGCAGCCTCCCCCCCAGTAATAAGGAGCCTCCCCCCAGTAATAACCAGCCCACTCCACAGTAATAAGCAGCCCCTCCCCAGTAATAAGCAGCCCGCCCACCCCCAGTAATAAGCAGGCCCATCCCCAGTAATAAGCAGCCCCACACCCCAGTAATAAGCAGCCCACCCCCCAGTAATAAGCACCCCCCCAGTAATAAGCACTCCCCCCAGTAATAAACAGCCCCCCCCCAGTAATAGGCAGTCCCCCAAGTAATAAGCAGCCCCCCCAGTAATAGGCAGCCCCCACCCCTCAGTAATAAGCACCCCCCCCCCCGAAATCAGCAGCCCCCCCAAGTAATAAGTAGCCTCCCCCAGTAATAACCAGCCCCCTCCATAGTAATAACCAACCCCCCCAGTAATAAGCAGGCCCACACCCAGTAATAAGCAGGCCCACCCCCAGTAATAAGAAGCCCCCCCCAGTAATAGGCAGCCCCCCCAGTAATAAGTAGCCCCACCCCCAAGTAATAGGCAGCCCCACCCCCCAGTAATAGGCAGCCCCACCCCCCAGTAATAGGCAGCCCCCACCAGTAATACGCAGCCCCCACCCCTCAGTAATAGGCAGCCCCCCCCCAGAAATAAGCAGCCCCCTCTAGTAATAAGTAGCCCCCCCAGTAATAAGCAGCTCCCCAACCCATATACTTACCTCCTCCCTGCTGTCAGCGTCGCTCCCTCTCTGCTTGCCCTGAACCCGGCGCACACTGTAGTCAGTGTGTAGCCTGGCACGCTTCCTCCTTGAGTCCTTTCCTGCGGAACTAATGAGCAGGGGACTCGGGGAGGAGGATCTTGGCGGCACACTGATGTCAGTGTGCGGCAGGATCAGTGGCAATTACCAGTGCAGCACCCCAGCTGGTAATCGCTGCAGTGGTGATCGGCGTCGGTACGCCGCGAGCAACATAACATGAGGCTGCGGGCCGGATTCGGCCCGCGGGCCTGTGTTTGACACATGTGCCCTAGGACTTTAAGACGTGAAAGCATCCTTAGGCGGACATCCGGAACTTCACCTATGCTGCTTTACTGAAGAAATCCACTAACAATAAGTGCGATATTTCAGCAGAATTAAATTTTTCAAGCTTAACCTTACACAAAAAGTGCATTTTTTAAATATATATAATATATATATAATATTTCTGAATGCCCATTGGACATACGAATTAGGTGCATATCATTATACCACAAAATGCTCAGTGTATATTCACATAAAATTGCATGCATCTTCCATTAACAAGATTGTACATTGTCATATACACATTTTATAAGTCATGCATATATTCAAACTTAGGGCGCCCACCCACTGGCGATTTTTTTCCCTGCGAAATTCGCAGCATTTTTTTCTCTGCAGGGGTCTATGGGACTTGTAATGTTAAAATCGCGATCGCGCAAAATCGCAATTTACCGCGAAATCGCGATTTTGCGCGATCGCGATTTTAACATTACAAGTCCCATAGACCCCTGCAGAGAAAAAAATGCTGCGAATTTCGCAGGGAAAAAAATCGCCAGTGGGTGGGCGCCCTTATGGTTCCTCCTCTATCTCCAGGATTAGTCAATCAGTCACCCTACTACCCTGCGTGTTGTTTGTTAACAAGTATAATGCACTTACTCCTCGATATATTATTAGTGTATTCGGATGAAGCCCAATGATACATTAAGCGAGGAGCATGTGTGTTGTACTTGTTTAAAAACAACATGCGGTGTCAATGAAGCAGCACATTTAATGTTCTGGATGTCCACTGCAGTGTACAAGAGTTAATGGGGAGTAGCTCGAGTGGGTAGTGGCAACTATCGCCTGGTCATAGTGGTGGCTACTCAGCCTACGAGGGTAGCTCGGGCTGCAGGAGGGGTTGTAAAGGGGTTTCTGACTAAATGAATTGGTGTTGGTTTGTCGTAACGCCAGTGCCTTAATGTAATGTATTCCCTTAGTGGAATAAGAAGATAGATAAGTTGGATGGTGGTAAAGTAAATTTGAAGGCACACAGTTTACTTAGATTTGCAAGATGAGTACAATTCACACTATGCTTGGTAAAGCGACCAGTAGAATCCACAATAAACTCACACATAACTATGGAAGATGACTATTAACTTGAAAGACTGACTACACCCCCTCATGATGCTGTGACTTGCCTTTCACATACTGGATTTCTTGGAGGTAGCATTCTATGGTCTCATGCATAATGGGAATATAACCTGGTGCTGTCCTCTATGTTTATGTTGCTGTATGAGGCCTTAAAAGGGTTTGACCAGGATAGGCCATTAACAGTAGATCAGTGGTAGCCTGTTGCTCAGGAACCCTGCCAATCAGCTGTTTGCCAAGCCACTGTACTTGTACACTGAGTTCCTTCCAGCAGGGAGCAGAAAGCTTTGTTTCCACTGCAGTGGTCAGGCTTAATATTGCAGGCAATGTTACCACTGAAATTAATGGAAACTTTGTATGTAATACCAAGCCTGGCCACTGCAGTGAAAACAGAGTTCTCTGCTTCCTGCAGAAATCAGCTCCATGCATAAGCACAATGGCCTGATGAACTGATCAACAGGAATCTTGGGCGGGAGACCTCCTGCTTATCTACTATTGATGGCCTATCTGTGGGATAGGCCATCAATAGTTTACAACTAAACAACCCTTTAACAATATATTTATCGAATATAGATGTATGTTTATAAATTATGAAAATGACAACTATTGACACTGCTCCATTGAAATGAATTGATCCCATGCTTTGCCATTCTGAGCTAGCAGTTCTAGTTACTAATACTGCTGGGACCTTTCATTCAAGAAACTGGCGAATTTCCTGTGTTTTGACCGCACTACAAAATGTAATTGCTTTTAATAGTCTAAGTGCTGGAGAAGAAGAATCTGAAAAGAGCAGAAGATGACCCATTAAAGAACAGAAATCAATTACTTATGGAAAGTATTGTTTGTATCTGCTATTATGGAATTCTAACAATTAGTTTAAGGAAAACACAAGAAATAGCACCATTTCCAACAGGAAACCTGTGATGTACCAAGTGTAAAGTGAAAGCTTATTTTCTGGTGTCTATATAATGATCCCTTCTTGCAGGATATTAGTAAATTCCAATCTACTGAGGATATTTTTTACTTTAAAATAAATTACTGCAGTATTGTAGCATAATAAAGTTTCAGTAAAATGAAATCAACTGTTTTAATCAGTAGGACTAAATCTTAGCTTTTGTATTTCGAGACTTTGATTTAAACTCCGGAAAAAACAAAGATCTTGTATGATAAGAATCAAACATGCTGTAAAGCCCATTGTTAAGCTTGAATATCAAGGCATTCTATAGCCAGTTATTGGGCAGTACATGTGTTACTGTAGCATTAAAAGAAATGTATCATCACTTCATCAGACAATGAATTATTATATAAATTATATTTTTGTGTTAAAGATTTTTTCAGAGTTTTTGGTGAATTTTTACACTTTCAGGCCTCAGTAACACGGGCGCATCGGCACCCGTACACCGGCGCCGATGCACCCGTGTGACTGCAGGAAGGAGACGGCCGTACCTAAAGACAGATGTCTCTCTGCAGCGTCGGAGGAAAGAACACTTGACCGGCAATGAAGACGGTCACATGTTCTTTCCTCCAGCGCTGCAGAGAGACGGCCGTCTTCAGGTACGGCCGTCTGCTGGTGTCAGTCACATGGGCGCATCGGCGCCGGTGTACGGGTGCTGATGCGCCAGTGTGACTGAGGCCTTAGTCACAATCTATATTTTAAAAAATCCTGCGTTTTTTTCACACTGACTACAGGACCTAAAATAGGCTAATACTTCCTGATTTGTACAGAAAACTTTGCAGCAGTCATCTCACGAACATCACAGGTAGGGTTACACTAAAAGGTAGCATCCTATATGTAGATAACACAAAATCCACCATTCACAATAGGTAATATGCTGGGACTGTTTTTCCTCCTCCTTGCAAAATGGCCTCTGCACAGATCACAGAACATGCCTAGAAGACTCACCCATACAAGTCTATGGGTCAGCTCCTGTGCATTGTGTAAATGACCCATGAAGCTGCATATCTCTAAATGCTGTTAAATACAGCTTAGGTAAGATGTCCGCCCCCATAGTCGTGTAAAGACAGCAGAATAAAAAAAATCTACAACCAGAAAATAAAAGCAGATTAGGAAAATGGAATATATTTTACTATACAGATTTAATTAATTAATAGAGATGAGTGAGCATACCCGCTAAGGACAAATACTCGAGCGAGTATTGTCCTTTTCGAGTACCTGCCCGCTCGTGAGAAAAGATTCGGGTGCCAGCGGGGGTGAATGGTGTGTTGTGGGAGTGAGCAGGAGGGAGCGGGGGGAGAGATCTCCCCCCCCATCTCCGCCCCGTTCACCCCCGCCGGCACCCGAATCTTTTCTCATGAGCGGGCAGGTACTCGCTAAGGACAATACTCGCTCGAGTATTTGTCCCTAGCGAGTATGTTCGCTTATCTCTATTAATTAATTTTAAAAAATGGTGATATATGCAAGAGAATACAAGGCTATGCTCATATGGAATATCCACAGCATTCACCAATGGAGGTCCCGCTCTGGGACCTGCTCCTATCTTGATATTCTCCTACCAACACCACCCACCTCACACCTTCCCCATAGCCCACGGCTTGACCGGGTACATTATGGGAAAAGGGCTGTCTTAAGCCGTGTTTGTAATTTTGATAGAAGTGAAGGGCATTACTGAAACAGCGTAGCACAGAGACCTATGCAGTTTCTGTAGCTCCCGAGTTATAGAACCAGCTTAGCTTTCTGTGCTACACCTCTTCTGTTACTCCAATTTACTAGTGTGGAAGTTACTGAAACGGTGTAGCACAGTCACACTCAACTGATGCTGTTCTGACCACCTCCTTATAGGGAGGTATTTCCATTGTGGCCATGTTTCACTGGAAATACATCTTTAATCTTCATATTTAGAAAAATGAAACTACATACTTTTACATTTCAAAAAATAAGGTCGATTTTCATTGATAGAATTTGTGTGTTACAACAAAAAGGGTTACAATGCCAAACAACATCTCCAAACCTTGTGAGACTACAACAGGAACATTACCCATCAAAGTGCTGCACCATTAAGAAAGTATTTTGTAGTTATAGCAATATACTGAGAGTTGTAGTTGTATAAGACATGGAAATCCATAGATTGGACTAGAGATAAGCGAGCATGCTCGTTTAGAGCAATTACTCGAACAAGCATTGCTTTTTTCGAGTAATTGCCTTCTCGTCCGAAAACATTCGGGGGCGGCGGGGTGGAGCGGGGGGTAGCAGAGGGGTAGGGGGAAAGGGGGGAGATCTCTCTCTCACCCCCGCCACCCCCCAAATCTTTTCGTTACTCGAAAAAAGCGAAGCTCATTCGAGTAATTGCTCTAAACGAGCATGCTCGCTCACCTCTAGATTGGACCATTACTACTTTAGCCAGTAATAACCATGCCTTTTTTTTTTGATTATCCTCCCCTCCCAACATGTACAATATACCGCATCTCACTGAATAACTGTCAAGTGGACACTTTTGCTGAACATTTTGATCATAAAATTAAAAACACTCATTTAACCTATAATCGAGACCACCAACACATTCATTCACACATTATGCATTTGTCTTGGAGTTGTTGGCCATTCTAAATAAAGTCCAACGATGTGACGAAATCCGAACAAACAAACTGATGACACCATTGTAGTATTCTGTGACCGTTCCAATTCTTAAGATAGTAATAACATATTGGTATATTCGTATTTTAGATTTTGTTACCTTACATGTAGGGAACATAGGCTATTCGGCTCACCAGTAGGCATTAGAAAGTCATTTCTTCATTAATAGACTTCCTATTATTTTTAGCAAACACATCTATATAAATTAAAATAACCCCAAAAATTGCATATACAATTCTGGAAATGTTTTATAAAAAGGTACCTATATATAGGGAAGAATCTTTTCGTCTCACATGGTCATCGATGTATGATACTCCAAGGGGTTGTACAGGAGTAGCACCAATACCCAGGAGGACTTGTGCCCCGATAAGAAGCAAGTACATCATATTGGTAGTAGCAGTATTCCTGCATATTATATCCGGATCGGGAACATCTTCAGTAGTGGAACCATTAGCTGAGCAAAAATCTCTTCCTTCTGATCCCCACCGAATCTCACCAGATTCATATTCATATTGGTGTGTCAGAAATTCAGGCAGAGCTGAAAGAAAAGCCCCCAAGGCCATAACTATTCCTCCACATCCAATTAAGCGAGGTCTGTGTCCCCTGGCTCCAAAGTAACTAACAAACAGTATAAGAGCCAAGTTCCCAATCTCAAAGCTGCTGGCAATGACTCCTACATCGGCACTCTGCAGGTTAAACCTCCGTTCCAGCGTTGTCAACACGCTAACCTAGAAAGAAAGGAACATGTCAGTTTATCACCATAATATACTCTTCATACACCATGTAATGCTTTCAAATAGAAGATTTGTATAACTTCTGCTCCAGAGTTGCCCTCCCTATTGTAATAGGAGACATAAAATAAGTTGAAACCACAATCAGCCATTTATGAGAAATCAGTGGAACTTGCTTGTCACTCAACTACCTATTTACATACAAGTATTAGCAGATACATTCCATGCTGGTTTTTTCAACTCCTTCTTCATTCTTGATGTCTGTGGGTTTGGTTTATGTTATCTTAGTCATGCCTTTGTACTGACTATGCTTACTAGTAGCAGTACACAAATGGAACGCACCCCTACGCTGAGGCAGGAGCACACTCAACAGTGTACATGCATCCTAAAAGCAAATTACCCATTTCATTCAACTACAAAAAATGTATAAAGTAATGTAAAACTATACAATTAAACTTTAATATTTTCTGTAAGTGAATGAGCAGGTTCGGACTAGAATATCTTCAATTGCAGCTGTACTATCTCCGGATTGTTTTATAAAGAGCTTCACTCTGTAGACACCATAATGTGAATTGCTGTTGAACTGTAAATTGAAATCTAACTATCCCGTATACTAAGGGATGTAGCTAAGCAACCTCAAAAATATCTCTCCCCTTCCATCACATATGCTAACTGAATGCGACCTCTCCAGTCGATAGTTCCCACCAGGGGCGTAACTTGAAGCTTCTGGGCCCCAGTGCAAAACCTGTAAAAGGGCCCCCAACTATAATGCTTTTTTCATAGTACTGGGCTCCCAATATGGAAAAGAGAGGCCTTATGGGCCCCTCAAGGCTCCTGGGCCCGGGTGCAACTGCATCCCCTGCACTCCCTATAGTTACGCCCCTAGTCCCCACTGAAGCTGTTATGCCTGTTACCCTAGTAGGTAGTAATATTGTTATTTTCTCTGTGTTTTACAACCTCTTTTTATATGTACCTTCAGACATAACTCTACCAAGACTAAAACGAAAGTTAGATCCAACCTTGTATTGTAATCTTAATTAGAGATGAGCGAACGTGTTCTTAACGAACACTTACGCTCCCGGACACCGGCTTTGCTGAGGACTTCAGTGTCCGCGCGTAAAGCTTCGGGGGGCGCCGGGGGGCGGGGAGAGGCGCGGCGGCGCGGGCGGCAGCAGCGGGGAACAGGGGGGAGCCCTCTCTCTCTCCCTCTCCCCCCCACTCCCCGCCGCACCCCCCCGCGCTGCCACGGCGACCCCCGAACTTTTTTCGCCCGAGCACGGAATTGCTCGCAAAGTTCGGTGTTCGGGCGAAAAGGGGCGGAGCCGATCACGTTCGCTCATCTCTAATCTTAATCCATAAATACGTCCTATGTAGATTATAAGAGATTCAGTGCTGACATTTAAACTGTTTATTCAATAGTAAGTCTTTGAAATAGTCCCATAAAGCAAAATAAAAGAGGAACAGGCATGCAGAAATTGTTAAAGAAACTTACACACAGGATCACCATAATAAATCTATCTCGGCTACCCTGATAGGCCAGCTGGGTAAGGTTTTATTGGTGTCACTCACTTATTTTATTGTGCTATTTTATGTACTGGTTGTGATAAAGCTGTGCTTTCAGTATTCTTTTACAAAAACTAATATTGCGTTGACCCCTCTATGCGACCAAAGCAGCTCTGACCTATTGAAGCACGGAATCCAGAAGACTTCTGAGGGTGTCATGTGATATCTGGCACTAACATGCTCATATAAGATCCTTTAAAGGGGTTTTCTGATATTTTGACATTGATGGAAGTAGGGTTCAAGGTGTGTGTAAAACAAACAAAAAAAAAAAGAAACATACATACGCACCTACCACTATGCGCTGCTTCCCGCCACTATTCCAGTCCTCTGTTTACATTGACAGCAGCAGTGACGTGGGTTGGTTACCACATGATAACTGCAGCCAATAGGAGGTTGGCAGGGATGTCATCAGTGATGCCCCATAAGCCTGCCTCAAGGCTTCTACATTAGAAGCCCATGTGATAAGTTTGCAGGGCATCACCAAGCCTGCTGGCCGGGTGACGTCATCTGTCACATGCTGCAGCATTGGACTGCCGAAGCAGTGATCCAGTGCTGCGGTAAGTATATATTTTTTTATATAGTTTTGGGCATGGAGAGCACAAAACTATGTGAAAGTAAATAACTCAGAAGACTTCTTTTAAGCCCTGTAAGTTGTGAGGTGGAACCTCCATGGATCGGGCTTGTTTTTCCAGGACATCCCGCAGAAGCTCAATTGGATTGAGATCTGAGGACTTGTAATTTCGCACTTCCTTTGGCCCAATGTCATCAATAGACGATGGTGCTAGCATGGGGATAGAAGAAGTGATGTACGGCTATTAAGGGGTGGAAGAGGTCTGAGTTTTCTTTTGCATAACAAATGGTTAGTTTTTTACTACTTCACAACAAATTCAAGGCTAGTTTTGTTCGTAAACCGAGGCATTTAGGACTTGGGAAGTCAAAGAGCTCAAAAGAAACCAAATTCCCACAAGAAAAATGTTAGTGTTTGATGATACTTAAGGATTAGAGTATTTTGGGCAGCATTTTGCAACCGTTATTTATAACTCAAAACTAGGAGTGGTTTTAAATGGTTAAAAATACCCAACATGCGCCAATCTTTCCGTTACACTGTACTGGTCAGTTTATGTTCTATTTCTGGTTCTGGCTTATAAATACTGATGTAAAATACTCAATGAAATATTGCCGTGTGAATATGGCCTACGACACAAAGGAAATTACAGTGTCATCACATAATCATCGTTAGAGATGAGCGAACGTTTGAAAAGAAGGTGATGATTGTTACAGTTGTCTTGTAAAGCTGGGGTCTTTGGTTTAAATCTGGCCCAGGACAACATCTGCATAGACCTTGTAAAATTCCATATATTTGTTGGTCAGATTTGAACCTGGAACTCCAGCATTGCAAGACAACAGTACTAAAAACTGAGCATCTTCAACCTTCTTCTTCTGCAGAAAAGGAGAAAAACAAGAAGAAAAGCAAAACATACAAACACCTTGCACATGTTGTCCTTGGTCAGATTTGAACCTGGAACTCCAGCTCTGTAAGGTAGCAGTGCCAGTCACTGAGCACGAATAATCAGAGATAAAACACCCATGAGTGTATGTCAAAGTGTGAGTCCATACATTATTGTCAAATTGCCTATTTTGCTGCAATTTGTACAAAATTTTCTTATTTTTGCAGCACATGGTTTGGTTATGGGGATGCTACAGTTGTAATGCGCTTTCTTGACTGCACATTTAAAGGAAACTGGTCATGTTCCCACAGCACCATAAACTAAGTTATCGTGCTGTTAGGGGGAATGACAAAGAGCCGGGTGAGGTATTTTTTATTCCCATCTGTCCTGGTTCCAGCGCCATCACCCAATGAAGATCGCTCAGTGCAGAAAAATCTGTATCTTTTCAGAATCCCATGTGCATGCTATACAGTACAAGTCTATGGCTTCATGCCCATGGCAGGGTCAGATTCCGCCTGCTGAGACCCTATTCTCACCTGTCCGGATCCGCCGCAAGAGTGTTGGCCGGCAAACTAGCACGTATGATGCACTGGCACTGGGGTATGACGCAGATTCCTGCAATACATCCGCTGTAGGATGGACAGCCTCCATTGACTGCAATGGAAGCCGTACATGCATTTTTCCGCACAAATTAAAACACGCTGTGATTCTGAACCGCCGTACCAACACGGGAGCGTGAACATCACGTGCGGCCACCCAGGAATGATCTTCTGGTCGAAAACCCTTCCAGGCCACCAAATATTGTAGGGTTCCTCGACACCGACGAGAATCCAGTATCTCCTGGACCTCGTATTCAACTTCATCCCGGACCAGGGTGGGCGGAGGGGGGCCGGAGGTGGGCATCACCGAAGGGACAAAAGGTTTCAATAGCGACTTATGGAATACCCTGTGAACCCTCCATGTGGCTGGCAACCCCGGCTCGTAGGCGAGTGGGTTCACCGCACGTGTGATGGCAAATGGCCCCACGTAACGTGGCGCCAGCTTCAAGGACGGGACCCGCAATTTGAGATTTTTAGAAGACAGGTATACCTTCTGTCCCACCCTGTAAGGTTCAGACACAGACAGACTCTTCCCACTACGCAACTGCATATGGGCCCCCACTGCCTCCAAGTTTCTCTGTACCTCTTTCCATACTCCCCGAAGCGTATCTGTGGCGACATCAGCTGCAGGACAGACCGACGGAGTAGGGATTGCTGTAAGGAAGCGAGGATGCTGACTGTATACACAAAAAAATGGAGACACCCCAGTGGAAGAACAAAGGCGGTTGTTTAGTGCAAACTCTGCCAACGGCAAGAACTCTGCCCACTGATGAGCCTTTTCGCTAGCAAACAACCGTAAATATTGCACTAAATCTTGGTTCTTCCGCTCAGTCTGACCATTAGTCTGTGGGTGGAACGCTGAAGAGAAGGAAAGCAAAGTTTCCTGGTTTCTGCAGAAGGCACGCCAAAACTGCGACACAAACTGAACCCCGCGATCAGATACAATATTTTGGGGAACCCCATGTAGGCGAATTATTTCCTTTACAAAAATCATGGCGAATTCTTTTGCCGAGGGTAGCTTTTTTAACGCCACAAAATGTGCCATCTTTGAGAACCAGTCGACCACCACTAAGATAGTGGTGCACTTCTGGGATTCTGGTAGGTCAGTGATGAAATCTACTGATAAGTGCGACCATGGACTGGAAGGAATCGGTAGCGGTCTCAGAGGACCCTCCGGAGGACGCCGCCGACTCTTATTGTGAGCATAGACCGAGCAACCCCTCACAAAGTTGCGGATCTCCTGAGACATGCCTGGCCACCAGAAGTGTCTGGAACAAAGCTCCAGGGTCCCCTGGAACCCTGGATGCCCTGCGAGAACCGACGAGTGAGACTCATCCATGACTCTAGGGCGTAGGGTCTCTGGCACAAACCATCTGCCCTCCGGCACCCCCGAAGGAGCGTCCTGCTGAGCATCCTGTAGTTGAGGGACGAAGTTAAACTCTACAGTTGCCACCACCACGCTGGGGGCTAAGATATTCTCGGGAGTCATGGTCTCACTATCCGGTACCCCGAAACTCCGTGACAGGGCGTCCGCCTTCACGTTCTTCTCTCCTGGGATATATGTCACGACGAAATTAAACCTGGCGAAGAACAACGCCCACCTGGCTTGACGAGCTGTGAGTCTTTTCGCATTGGCGAGATATACCAGATTCTTGTGATCAGTATATACGGTAATTGGGTGTCTAGCATCCTCAAGATGGTGTCGCCACTCTTCTAAAGCCCATTTGATTGCCAGTAACTCACGGTTACCCATGTCGTAGCTGCGCTCTGCTGAATTGAACTTCCACGAAAAGAACGCACATGGGCTATACCCAGACCTCCCACTGACTTCCTGCGACAATACTGCTCCTGTCCCCCCTTCAGACGCATCTACCTCAATAAAAAAGGGTAGTCATGCGTCCAGCTGTATTAGCACCGGGGCAGTCGTGAATACCCTTTTTAGATGGCTAAAGGCCTCAAGGGCTGCAGGCGACCACTTACCCAAGTCGGCCCCCTTCTTAGTCAGGTCGGTCAGAGGTTGAGCAATAACTGAGTAATTCCTAATTAATTTGCGGTAAAAATTTGCAAAACCCAAGAACCGCTGGAGAGCCTTGAGGCTGTCTGGTCTGACCCATTGGGAGATTGCTGCTACTTTATCAGACTCCATCTGAATCTCCGTGGGTGAGATTACATAACCAAGGAAGGATACTTGTTTAGAACCAAATGTACATTTCTCTAACTTGACAAAAAGTTGATACTCGCGCAAACGGGTCAGGACCAACCTCAGGTGCCGCACATGTGAGTCCCAGTCAGGCGAGTACACCAGAATGTCGTCAAGATAGATGACCAGAAATACCCCCAGGAAGTCGTGAAAGACCACGTTCATAAAACCCTGAAACACAGCGGGGGCGTTACAAAGTCCAAAAGGCATGACCAGACATTCAAAATGTCCTAACGGGGTGTTGAACGCTGTCTTCCATTCATCTCCCTCTCTAATGCGAATTAAATTGTAAGCCCCCCGCAAGTCCAGTTTGGAGAACCAGTGGGCCCCTACCACCTGATTCAACAAGTCAGGAATTAGGGGCAAGGAGCACTGGTTCTTCACAGTGATTTTATTCAAGGCCCGATAATCCACACAAGGCCTTAGTGTCCCGTCCTTCTTCTCTACAAAGAAGAGACCTGCCCCGGTAGGGGACCTGGACGGCCGGATATGTCGGTTGGCCAGAGCCTCCGAGACATAGGACTTGAGGGCTTCATGCTCACGGCCTGACAAATTGAAAATGGCTCCCTTAGGGATGGAACTGTCAGGAATCAGATCAATACCACAGTCCCACTCCCTATGAGGAGGCAGAGCCTTAGACAGTTTTTTGGAGAATACATCCTGAAAGTCTGACAAATACTCCGGAATGAGCACCGTATCTGCGGAGCACACAGCTATGGTAGACAGGTGATTATGACAGGATGATCCCCAATGAGTCAATTCCCGGGTGGACCAATCAAATTGGGGATTTTGCAGTGCCAACCGGGGCATACCAAGCACCACGTCAACCGACATTTTTTCCATAACCAGGAAAGACAGTTCTTCCGAGTGGAGGATCCCCACCGTGAACTGTAAACTTGGGGTCCTCCATCGTACCAGGCCTGTAGAGAGAGGGGTAGCATCAATACTGGTAAAATGAATTGGCGTCTTCAGCGCCACAAATTCCGCCATCAGAGAACGGACAAAACACAGACTTATCAAGTTAGCGGCTGCTCCGGAATCAATAAACGCCCGCTCTGATCGGGAAAAAACCCGGAATCTAACATGGCACGGTACCAAAAGTGTAGGAAGTACCTGAAGTCCTAGGCGATCCTCCCTACAATCGCCTAGGACTCGGAGTTTTCCGCCGGTTCCGGCTGCGAGCGTTGAGACCTCAGTGGGCAGGTTATCACCCGATGTCCAGCTTTCCCGCAGTAGAGGCAGAGACGATGCAACAAATGGATCCGGCGTCGCTCTTTGGGGTCCAGCGGATCCACCTCCATCGGCTCGGGCACAGAGACTGGTAAGGAGGAATAGGGACCAGGGCAACCGACCTCCCTGACTCTACGGGTCTGCCTGTCCTGCTTCCTAGACCTGAGCCTCCTATCTGCCTTAACCGCTAGCTCCATAGCCTCCCTTAAGGACCCGGGAACGGGATGGGAAATTAACAGGTCTATAACTGCGTCCGAGAGGCCCTGCAGAAAAACGTCTTTCAGAGCGTTATCGTTCCATGTCGTATCCCCCGCATAGCGTCTGAAGTTGGAGCAATAATCCTCCACACAAGACGACCCCTGCCGCAGCGCCAACAACCACGAAACCGCCAACCCCGCTCGGTCCGGGTCGTCGAAGATACTCCCGAGTTCCTGGAAAAAGGAGTCCACGGACTGCAGGCAGGAGGAACCCTCGGGGATGGAAAAAGCCCCGCAGCAGGGACATTATCAGCCCAACCCTCTGAGCCTCCGACCCGGAAGAACGGGGACGCATTCGAAAAAACAGGCGACACGCCTGTCGGAAAACAAAAAACTTGTTCCTCTCCCCAGAAAACACCTTGGGAAGAGGCCACTTGGGTTCTGGGCTGGTTGAGGCGTCCGGCCCCTGTGACACCCCCCACTGCTCCTGGGCCACCATGCAGGCGGATAAATCCTGGATCACAGGCACCAGGGCCTGCAGCTGGTTCGTGAGGGAACTGATCGCCTCCATGACAAAACAGTTTTTAAGGGCCAGTTATTATGTTACGGCACTCTGCCCCCCGAGCGCCAGGTGGGGTGCCCTGAACTTCCCGCACCCCACTGTCCCTGCCTACTTGCCTCGGCCCTGGCTAACCCCAGGCGGACAACTGGGCGGCGGTCCCAGCTCTGGCTAGGGACCTGGCAACTACCTAGATGGAACTAACTAACGGGGGACAGAGTGCCGACAGAAGAGGCAGGTGGAACAGACCAATAGAACTTACACGGCAGAGCCAGGCTGGAGATGGAGCTCACAGGCAAACTGGAAGGACACTGACTAGCAACTAGAGCAGACTGAGACAGACCTGACTAGAGGCTAACAGAACCAATAACTGGCAGTGAGCTCAGGTCACTGCCAGCCTTTTAACTTAAAGCCTATGCCCAGGGGCGGAGAGTGGGAGGAGCCGACTCTCCCACTGTTGCATATGGAAGGTGGAGGATAGCGAGCGGCACCCCACGGGCGGACACGCCCACGCCACTGCACGCTGGCTGCCCCACACCGCCGGGAGAGCCCCGACAGCAGAGCTCCGGGACGCCGGAGCCGACATCGGAGCGGCGCGCGCCAGCCGCGGGACCCAGCGCCGCCCTGCATGGTAACAGGTTCTATGTGTGTTGGCTGCAAGAAAGGTTGGTGTCGCTGGATTCCTAGTTAGTGCAAGGACTAACGGTATAGCCAGGAGCCATAAAGGGGACCACTAGCTTCCATATTTTGATCAAAATGTCAACTAATACCTGGCATTTATAGCTTAACACCTGCTACTAGTGTTTGTGTATTGGCTGCTGTATGGTGAGATTCTGGCTCTGTGTGTCTCCTTACTCTGTCCAGTTGTCCCTGTCGTGGTGGCATGGTTATGTGTCCTATCCTGGGTGCGTGGGTTCTTAGGAGCAGCAAGGGCCGAAATCCGAAGACCGTTGGGCCGCCCTTTATTGGGGCGATGTCCCCGCTCAGGTAGGTCTGTGTCACTAACCCTAGTAGAAGATAGGGAGAAGTGTATATCTGTGGTAGTTCCTTCTGTTCCTTATTCTTCATGGACATGTTCGTGTGGGCCTGGTGTTAAGTTGTCCACACGAATGTAACACTTGGGGGGCTTAAATATGAAGAAGGAAAGTAGTCCTTGTAAAAAAGTTCTACTTAACTGCAATCACAGATGTGTAACTGTTGTAAAGTCCAATGATACCCTGGCTGTTTCTTCAGAAAGCATAAACTCCTTATTGATTCGATAGATATGTGTTCAATGGAATCATTTCCCAAGATTGAACCAACAACAAAAGGAAACATACAATTCACACAAAGACATTCCTTCGTATCTAAACGCAAACTGATTGGTTACATTTCACTACAGCATTACACAGGTGCAGTAACTCCTTAACCCTACAATTGCTGTCTCATCTCCTGCCCTAAAATAGGCATACAACACCCACCATCTTACTTGCATTGACTCTTTCTTATCCAAATCCCAGCTACCATATAACAGACTTATAGCCTATCAAATAATTTCCCTTTTCCATATCTCTGGAAATTCAATGCATTACTATGCTTATTCCCAAAGCAGCTCTATGAAATGTGTCTATTGTTGCTTGCTGTTGGCATTTTTGAAATTTACATTGAAAACGTAGTCTAAAACAGCTTTCTCGGCAATTCTGTACAGCACCTTGTAATGTTTTATCAATCAGAACTACAGACTTGTGCGTCTTACTGTTTCCACTCCGATGTGCCTTTGTATATGTTAGATTTTCTTACAATTCCTTTTTCAATAAAAAGTGATAGAATTAAAAAAAAAAAGAAAAAGAAAAAAGTGTTTAGGTTGTGCAAGAACTTACTGCTAGGGACTGCCAAGCTGCATACTCAGCAATCTCCAGCAGTCCCATAGAGATGAATGGAGCAACAGCATGCATAGTCTACCGCCATTCCATATGGGGGGAGATGAGACCCCCAGTCTCATGATCAGTGAGATTCCCTTCAGTTAGACCACCACCAATCATATACAAACAAAGGGCGGGCACTGTTGATGCACAGTGGAACACACACAAGAAGGTTAAATGGAAAAACACTAACACTAAAGGGGATCATTGACATGATAGAAAATAAACCCTAACCACCACCACCACCACCTCCTCCATACAGCTGAAGAGGACTCAGATTATATCAGAATATATTAACTGGCTAAAAAAATGCTTGAATAGATAAAGAAGTGCTAGTGGAAAATAAAGACCACCGTACACTATTCGACCAAGAGTATTTGGACACCAGAGCAAGAATGGTGATTGCTTTGTGATGGACAGCTTGTGTGCAGCGGCACAACATGTATATCCAACAGTATGCAGTTCCCGTCTTGTGGTGCTGACACTGACTTGACTTCCACTATTTTGTAGATTCTTGGAGAGCTCATGAATAGTCCCAAATAGCTTCCCTGCCAGGCGTTTGACTCTTTTAGTTAATATTTTGGGTCCTTATTTTAGGCATAGTACATCCCTCTTTCCTCCACCTTGTGATTGCATAAGGCAGAATGCACACGGGCTTATTTGCATTGTGAAATCCGAAGTGGGCGTCTGTCTCCGGATTCTGCAGCAAATACTGCCCATAGCATGCTATAGAAAATCGCTTTTCCCTGTCCATGAGCAGAAATCAATTAAGATTTTCTGCTTGCGGAGGAAAAATCGCAGCATTTTCTATTCCAGCGCGGATTCCGTGCAGACAGCTTCCACTGACTTGCTGCGGAATCTACGCCATTGCTAACGACTGTGCAGCATTATCTGTACTGGGCATGTGCACCATCGGCCAGGACATCTGCAACACAGATAACAAGAATTCGGACAGGTACGCTAGGGTCCACAGGGGTCACGGCTGGGCACCGGGTCGGATTCCGCTCTAGGATCCCGCATGCGGAATCCGACCCAGCTGTGTGCATCCGGCCTATCTCACAGTTAATCTACAGACCTTGGTTTTAGAAGAAATGTAACAAACCGACAATTCACTAATGGGACAACCAAATCATACCGTGTGTAAACGCTGTAAATTTCCCAGAACAGGACCTGCAAAACAAGACCTCCAAGGTTCTGCATCTTATGTAGCTTGGTTTAGGTCACATGACATGCTAATAAGACACAATCCATTCTACTGATAGGGCTGTCTACATACTTTTGGTAGGATAGTGTACATATCGGTCAGGTTAGACAAAAATCCATAGGGATCATCAGAAACACACTTTGTGACCACAAGGATAATTTTTTCCTAAATGAACAAAGTTAGCCCCACATGCAGAAAAAAGAGTGGGAAGGTAATGTATGCCCCACGCATATCACCACTGACAAGTAGCTTCTTCAGGGACCCAACAGCTGCAATACATACATATGTACAAGAGCTCAAAGTAGACACTGGAACTTGCCTAGAGTATGTCACTCCATAGTGGTGCATAACAATCAGTGCCGATCTGAGTATTGCGCATGGATCAAGTTCAAGCAAGTTCAGCAAAATGGCACTATCCCCAGCACCAACACTTGGGTACACCGATGTGCCAAAAACATAAAATAAAGGTGAAAGAATACAAACTACACCAAGTCCAGGCGCAGTGCTAAAGGAGTATTTGTAAAATACTATTAGTGGCGATACACTCAGCTATCGCAAGTTTCAGTGGTGATCGTTCCATGGCCGCTAAAGCTTGTGATTGACTGTGCAGTCAACTGCACAACGAACGGTACATGACCGCCAGCTGGCTTCTTCTGTGCAGCAGTCATCAGGGGTCCAGCGCTGGAAGGGGAGCTGCTGCATTAGGCAAGTATTTCTTTTTTTTTTCCTTTTACCTATGTCTAAGCCTTTTTTAAGTCCCGGAAAAACCCCTTTAAGACTGCAAGAAAAAAATGTATTAGAAGAAACCCTATCAGCACCGCTGCAAGATGACTTAATAGGCTTCTAGTGATGAGACCATACAAACTATCTCGCAGATGTAAACTGTGATAGATCGGAAATCTACTCATTAAGGCAGATAAAAAGGGAAATTAGAATTCAGCAGGGATCTGAAACCTTAGCATCCATCTCCTGTCACTTCTTGTTTATTTGCCAGTATTACTCTGAAAATGATTGTGTGCTCCTGATCCTCACATCATTCATTACTACGTTACACTGGGGAGGGCTCCGCAAGGAACAATGGACAGGAGATGAGGGCTTGCTTCATCAATCGCTCACTAAGGGAGACCTGCTTAGGACAATGTGCTGAATCATGTGCACTTCACTGCCACGGCATGAAGGACACCAGAGCCTTCAAACCGTGGAGAAAGCTGTGGCTCTGGCCGAGGAGGGGCAAGGTACACACTAGCTAGAGAACTAAGGCAGAAAGGAAGGGAATCAACCGGCATTGTTTCTAAATATGTTCCTGCAGGGTATTACATAATATCTGGTGCAATGGTGCATCTGCTATATATATAGTATATTGTCCCGGAGAACCTCTCTAAAGAGAACCTCCTTTTTATGTCGCAGAATTGTCATGTTCTGTGCCGGCTTACAGTACAAGGTGGTCAAAAGTAGGGAGACACCTGAATAAATGGAAAATGGTGGCTGGAAATGCTATCCTGTGTGTCGCATGTTGCTAAGACATAGGGGGAAAATCTGTGAGGGGCGGTATCCAACATGGTGGCCATTTTGAAAGGCATCATTTTGGAACCAAGTTGATATTTTCAAATAGGAAGCGATGCTTTCGACATATGTATCTGATATAGAATGTGATGAGAAGTCCAAATCTGTGCTTTAATGTGACATAACCATATTCCTGTCAAAGTTATTAACAATTTTCTCTGTCTCTTACAGACACAGATATGGCTGAGAGATTAACACGCAGTATCTGAGACATTGCAGTGGATGTCAATGGCTGGCAGCCTAACACACTACCCATCTGCCATGGCACAGTTGGTGAATTTCACCAAACAGATTCTGTGTTAGAACTGATAAAAAGTGGGCGTAACAAGACTACCAGACAAAGCAACAAAAATGGCTGTCCTGGTGTCCTTCTGCAAGAGTGCATATCGTAGCACCCGATCTCTGTCACAGGAGAGCAAGGTGAGTTGAACCACCATCGGGTGGATACTGGCTACGCACAAATGGCACCCGTACAAGATCCCGTTGTTGCATCAGCTCAATGAGGCCAATCTCGACTTTTAATTGCTTTTTAGGTGATCAATGAAAAAAGGTTTCTTTAGAGTTTTTTTTAGTTTACTTTAAATATTTTTAAAAAACATTATTATATTTTTTGCTTTTTATTTAGTCACACTAGCCGACTTGAACAGGTGATCACAATGCACTACAATACTTCTGTACTACAGTGTATTGTGCCAACGATGTCATTGTACTACACACTGGAACAGGACCCTAGTGCCATGCCACGGTCACCAATGACTGCAACATCTGAGAGGTTAGACACCAAGGATCCAAGTCATCTCCAATGCTGACCATTGAAGGCGGGTGTCAGCTGTGAATCACAGCCATCCTCCACCATGTAAGGAATTGGTTTAGCTTCTGAGCCTACTCCATACACTCTCCGTGTACATGTGGTGTGCATGTAGACTACATCACATGATCCTAGAATGGTAGAGTTGGAAGGGGCCTCCAGGGTCATCGGGTCCAACCCCCCGCTCAATGCAGGATTCACTAAATCATTTCAGACTGTGCAATACACAGAGAATAGATCCCATTGATCTCATTGGATTTCTCACACCCTCTGTTTTTTGCGTGCTCATTTCGTGTGCACGGTAAAAGAATCAGCACGCTCTATTTTTGTGTGCATTTGCAAACCGAAGGTCCCCATAAAAGTTTATGGGAGGTGCGCAAATACGCCCTCAATGTGCATGGCAGCCCATCATTCACCACTGAGAGCAATGGGGTGGGGGGACATTGTCCTGATGAGTATAGCGGATTCATAAATATGAGTCCGGTGTATTCTATCATCAATTCTATATACCAAATGGCGCAATATTTTTTTTACCGGTCTGACTACTAATAGGAGAACGGATCAGTCCTTGTAATATGCAGCCTTTACATAAAGCAGCAAGGCACCATAATTAGGTAAGAGATCTGCTTTAAACCCGTAATACATTACATTTTACATGGTGATAATTGCACTTTCACAATGTGAGTGGTCTGACAATAATGGGAAGTAATAAAATTGCCAGGCATAATCCTTTGTCCTCATCCTCAGCTTAAACACAGTCTTGCATGTACATTTACTAGTCCCTAGTTATCATTATGGCCTTGTTGATCAGTTCATTACAAAGGACAGAAGCCGCCCTCATACACTTTTTACCTCTTTTGTTTTATTCCACTCTATGGTGATAAATGACAGCTACTGTAGCCATAGCAGCTAAATGATGATAATTGCTCCTCGTGTAGCATATAGGCTTGCATTTTAAATGCTGGCAAATCTACAAAGAAAGTGCAGAAAGCTTGTTTCCATTATCTACATGGGAGTAGCATGTTCTCAATGAGCCAAGATCAAAGTCCACTCGTCATATCTAATTCAGTGGTTATCACAGGAAACAAACAAGGCAGTTATAGCCCTGCTGTATCCTGTCAAATATAATGAGTCTTGCCCCAGTGTGATATTCACAGGCTTTATGGTTGTTTCATATTTGATCAAGTATGATAAAAGAAAGAGAACTTTAGAAAATCTAAGAAAGCAGAAGGCTATAAGATGCTGCAAAATGTCAAATAAAGTTTTGAAAAGTCAAATGAAAAAACATTCAAGAATTTACACTATTGTTAGTCAATATTCACATAGCTCTCAGGTGGACTTGATTTATGTCACGGGCTTGTTTAGATGGATTTTTACTAGAGATGAGCGAGCATACTCGCTAAGGGCAATTACTCGATCGAGCATTGCCCTTAGCAAGTACCTGCCTGCTCGGAAGAAAAGGTTTGGCTGCCGGCGGCGGGCGGGGAGCGGGGAGGGAGAGCGAGGAGGAACGGAGGGGAAATCTTTCTCTCCCCTTCTCCCCCCTGCTCACTGCCGCAACTCAACTCTCACCCGCGCCGCGAGCCGAACCTTTTCTTCTGAGCGGGCAGGTACTTGCTGAGGACAATGCTCGATCGAGTAATTGTCCTTAGCGAGTATGCTCGCTCATCTCTAGTTTTTACTTAATTTGAGCTACCATTTTAGACACTACATAGACAAAAAAGACTGCCAGAAGATCAAAACATGAAGCTTCATTGAGAGCAAACAGCAACTTTAGCACAGATACTGTACATAATCCCAGAAAATTGACATGTAAAATATAGGGCTATGGAATCAGCAGGTCTATTGATCTAATATATACATACATATATCTATATATATGCACATCTATCTATCTATCTATCTATCTGATCAACAGACCTGCTGATTTCATAGGCCTATATTTTACATGTCAAAAAAAATAAAAAAAAATATATATATATATATATATATATATACACGTGTGTGTGTATATATATATATATATATATATATATTCACACATACATACACATACATCTTAGGCTGATCAGAGGTTTTGTCGCAGATCTGGCACAAAATACTGGAAAAAATAGCAAAGGTAAAAGGCCGGGACAGTCTAGGTAGCCCTCAAGTTCCAAACATGGGGCCACCCTCATCAAGACGATTCCCCCATTTCTAGGCAGGGTTTCCCTGTGTTCATATGATAGGATGAGATTTCCCTTTTCCCCATTGTATAGTTTTGTTATTGATAGTTTTGTTCTCCAAATTCTCAAATAGAGTGTATATCCCTCCTTTTGGACAACTTTTACGTCCAATGCGGACAAGGTCTTTTGGGCATCCTGATTGCATGTAGTAATTCCTTGGGACCAGATGCAGTGTCCCAAAGTTTTATTTTTTTGTGAATCAGTCTATAAGAATTGTGCCTACCAGCAAGTTAAGATAGTCTTCTGCTAGACCATTGGGGACTTTACTGCGTTGTACCTTGGACTTAATGAAGAATCCTCAGATACTTTGATGGGATAGACCAACCCTGCACAAAAGGCAACTTTGTTTTATTATATTGCCATTATTGGTCACCTTTGATGGGAATAAACATAACTTTGCACACATTTAGGGCAAAGTTAGGCAAGCGTTTTTTTGCGCACGCCTATGTGTGCAAAAAAAGCTCATCTAATAGAACCATTGGTTTCCTATGTAGTGTCTGTTTTTTACAGGCGCTCAGCCATTCATTGAATGACAGCTGAGCGCTGACTGTGATTGGTCACATCGCTCAGCCAATCACAGGCAGCGCTCAGCCATTCATTCAATGAATGGCTGAGCACTGCCTCTGATGTCCTTAGACGTGATACACATTGGGTCTTATGTATCAAAACTGTTTCAGAAGAGTAAAAGTTTAGTTTTCCTCTTATAGCTAGCATCTTAAAAGTGGCAATGTAAATTACTTGCTAACCTTTTTTAAAATGAGGACAGCGGTTTTATGTTTGTTTGTTTGTTTTGTATTACGCTAACAATGAGATGGGATTTAATATTATAGAATTTTACTGGCCTCAGGGGGACTTACTGGCAAGGCTGCTCCGAGTAGATGTAGCTCTCAGTAATGAGACCATATAACAACACGAAATGAAACAGCTGTTCTACATCACATCTTCTAAATGAAGTTGACCTTAAGACGACTTTTAATGGTTTTTACATGCTACTCTGCTACATGCACTTGTGTTGTTATGTACTAATAATGACAATTGCACCCTCATAAGAGCACTCTGCTTTCCACTAGATTTCCCTGCTGTGAAGTACTTTTGTAACCATCATCTAATGTGATGCAAAACTCATCACTAAAACAGTGACATCTGTCTGAAGAGTCATTGAGATGTGAAAACACCAGACAATGTAAAAATAGTTCTATTTGGCGATATTTACTGATGTCTAAGCTACAGTGTTTGTGTAGTCATGGACAATTGGACCTACTTACCTACAAAGCAAAAACTGCTTTCATGTGCAACGTTTTGTATGTACACAAATATGATGATCTAACATTGCTGTTCTTTTTAGTTAAATGTACCCTTCAGTTCACCAAGAACATTTAACATGCAAATCTGCCATTTTGGAAATGCCTTTGTAAAAACTTACTGGATCTAAAGGCTGTATTCATATGGTCATATGCGAGTTGCACCCCAAAAAAACTTTGAGTGACTCCTGTTTACTATGAATGAAGGCGGGTAGCCAGAACAATCCCGGCCCACTCTGCCTCCATTCACTTGAGTTACTATCAATCCTGTGTAAAGCACAGGAGCAATACTCAGGTAGTTGTCTGTGGGATGGCTGTTGGGGGCTAATGCGCCCAACAGTCATCTCTTGTAGGAGAACCTTTACTTTCTCTCCTTTGAAGACTGCTACAGGATCATCTAGTGGTGCATTATTTTACAGATCATCATCCAGATGTTGCATATGTAAAAAAAAATTTAAATAGCATATTCAATAGCAAGGATCAGGCAGCATAAACGGTGTACTACTCTCCCACATGGAACTCCTTTATTCTTCAACAGATTAACGGCAGCAGCAACGTTTCAACTCACACTCGAGTCTTTGTCAAGCTACCTCCACATACACAAAACATGTATTATACAATTACAGCCAGACAGTTAAAATGCAATTAACGAATAATACACAATAAAGCCAGGTGTAACACCTACCAGACAAGTGGTAGGTAATAGGAGCTCTAATTGTCTTTGGGACCTGCTCCGCCCCTAGGTGGATATGCTGGCATCTCATCAAGCATATTGTTATTCACTATGGGTTTTGAACCCCTGTAGTAGCTTCTACTTCCCATTCTCTTCCTCTAGTTCTTCTTCTTCTTTTTCTTCTAGTTCTTAATAATCTTATTCTAGCTCTTTTTCCCCCAGTTCTGTTTTTCCTTCTTCTAGTTCTTCTTCTTCTAGTTTTTTTCTTCTTTCTCTAGTTCTTCTTTTTCTTCTAGTTTATCTTCTTCAATTTCTTAATATTCTTTTTCTAGTTTTTCTTCTTCTTCTTCCAGTTCTTTTTCTAGTTCTTCTTCCTCTTCTTCCAGTTGTTCTTTTTTCTTCTTCTCCTTTTAGTTCTTAATATTCTTTTTCTAGTTCTTCTTCTTTGGCTTTTTGAACGTTGATAGGATTTTGTTAGATGTGAACCTTGTTGTCATGTACGAAATGCTAGGATGTACAAAATGTATAACAAAAAAAAACAGGAATAATGTTTATTTGTGGAAGGTGAAGAAAAAAGTATTTGAAGTATTTTCTGGGTTAACAAGGCTATACGCTAATGATTCAACATAGCAAGCTTGCAGTTTGCAATGAACAAAGTTGACAATGTGGGGGAAGGGGAATCTAGCCCTACCCGCATACTACGGGGAAAATCCCTGCCTATTGAGGGGCAAATGTTCTGATAAGATCAGCCCCACGGCATGAACCTGGCCCATCTAAACTGTCCCTAGATGGAATCAGGGAATGCTAATAAGCAGATGGTAATCACTACTGACACAGCAGAAGACATGGCAGATATAACACCATGATTTAAAGAAGTACAAGAGGACATGAACCAGACCAAACTTCACCAACATCAGATGAATAATTGGCACTCTACAAGAGTTGGGGCTGAAATATATAAACTTCCATTATTGTTCATTGACTGGCCAGGGGAAACACAAAACACTTAAGACATTTTCAACATATATACCTAAGGAACCATCTGCAGTGACACAAGACCCTGAGGGATATCTGACATAGGACACCAAAGGTAACTACTGCAGATACGGGATGCCTGTACATCATCATGCGGTTAGGTCTCTTGTGGTGACGCCAGTCCATTTCTGCGTCATGGCCGTTATTCCACAACACTTTCACGGCTGGCAAGCCATGACACATATAAGCAGTATTCTGGGCATGATGATTATGGAAAATAAAAGCTATATACGTGCACCCTACATATTACCATGTATAAATCCATATGTGGACATTCAAATCACTGAGGTACAGGGGGTATTAAGATTACAAAAAGTCATTCACAGAAGACAACTCCCTAAAAGCAAATTTTATTAATAAAGGGCTACATAATGAACTGGACAAATATAAATAGATGTACCCAAAAGCCACACCAACCAATCAACACTTGTTGTGTTGGAGTGTAGGAACCTAACATCTACTCACTTCTGAGGACCCCAACATTTTTTTGAGTTTCATCTAGATGGTTTTATAATCCTATGGGTACATTAAAGAACTAATATTTTAAATACATATGCTTATTTGAAACCTCATCCTTTATGATAATCAGGTTATCAAAAAACTGCAAAGTATCAATTAGTGAAGAAGATAAGACAAGTCAGTCAATTCCCAGTGGAACATCTACACTTAGAAAAATGTGATACTCCTAATATTAGGAATAGACTGACTCAAGTAAAGCATCCACATTCAATTAAAGTGCGTGATGCTTTCAGCAGCGAAAATAGTAGACTCTGAAGCAGAATGCTTCCAAGAATAGAAATAGTACGGGCTCGTAGAAATATATTGACATTAAATATTTCGGCTCAAATAGAAATATATTGGCTCATAGAAGTGTATTGGCTCAACGCGTTTCTCTAGATAAATCCTAGTTCATCAGGAGCCCATCATAATTGATCTATTGCGCATTATAGATCCCAACGGAGATAGAGGTTCAGGTCAAATGAAAAACTCACCAAACAACCCCGACTCTTAAAGTCCCTAATGGAGTCAGAGGTTTAAAGGGGTTGTCCCGCGCCGAAACGGTTTGTTTTTTTTAACCCCCCCCCCCCCCCGTTCGGCGCGAGACAACCCCGATGCAGGGGTTAAAAAAGAACACCGGAGAGTGCTTACCTGAATCCCCACGCTCCGGTGACTTCTTACCTGCTGAAGATGGCCGCCGGGATCTTCACCCTTGCTGGACCACAGGGCTTCTGTGCGGTCCATTGCCGATTCCAGCCTCCTGATTGGCTGGAATCGGCACGTGACAGGGCGGAGCTACAAGGAGCCGGCATCCAGCACGAGCGGCCCCATTGAGGAAAGAAGAAGACCCGGACTGCGCAAGCGCGTCTAATTTGGCCATTAGATGCCGAAAATTAGACGGCCTCCATGGAAACGAGGACACTAGCAATGGAGCAGGTAAGTGAAAAACTTCTTATAACTTCTGTATGGCTCATAATTAATGCACAATGTATATTACAAAGTGCATTAATATGGCCATACAGAAGTGTATAGACCCACTTGCTGCCGCGGGACAACCCCTTTAAGTCAAATGACACATCATTAAACAGCCCAGACTCAGTTACATGCTGACATAAAAAACAAAGCCAGTCGCAATACAGCAAATCCACAGCCTTAAAATAGGACAAGGAAAAAGGTGGGGAGACAAAAAGCCACTGACTCAAAAATAAACAAGTCAAGTATAGAATAAGTGACTTTTAGCATTTTCCCTGTAAGTTTTATCAACCCATTCTGTATATTTTTAGTATAAAACCTACTCAGCTATGAGAAGCGCTGCTAGGGAAATCCAGCTTCAGCTAGCTGCATAGCTGAACATAGAGCTCTTTTTATTTCATTCATTTATTCCCATATATCCTCCCATAACATAGGTTTTAATCCTCCTGCCTCCCATTTCTTGCATTTGCAGTCACTGTGTGAGAAAAAGCCATACAGGGCTGAACACAGCTTCTCCTCTTCACATTGCACCCGCTTCCTGTCGGGACCTGATGCACTGTGTCAGTGTCTTAGTGCATTGGGTTGTGAGTAGAGATGAGCGAGTGTACTCACTAAAGGCGAATACTCAAGCGAGTATTGCCTTTTGCGAGTACCTGCCGGCGGGGGTGAGCGGTCAGTTGCCGGAGTGAGCAGGGTGGAGCGGGGGGGAGAGAGAGAGATCTACCCCCCATTCCTCCCCGCTCTCCCCTGCCGCTCCCCACCCCCCGCCGGCACCCGAATCTTTTGAGACGAGTGGGCAGGTACTCACAAAAAGGAATACTCGCTCAAGTATTTGCCCTTAGTGAGTACGCTCGCTCATCTCTAGTTGTGAGTATTCAGCATATGACGGCACATCTGCCCTCTGTGAACAACACTGAGACACAATAATTGCTCAAATTTGAGGACATCATAGGATCAGAATTTGTTGTTTTTCTCCAGACTGCACAACAAAAAACAAATACGATAAGTGTCAAGCTTCCTATGGTCGTTGATTATTCCATTTGCTACAGTCTGTTATCAATATCATTGATCTTCTCATCATACTTGGTTTAATCCAGAAAAGCAGTTGTATGTAATATTACCCATGTTAGCTTCCAACACCCACCTCCTCAATATTCTGCATAAAATGTGGACATAGGATGGCAGAACATTACCGTACATATTTCAAACGCACAGTGATGCTGCTAAGTTTTACTTGTATGTGAAAACTTTCTGTGACTTCTTATCTGAAGCCATTAACCCTTTCCGATCCAATTTTGGATTCAGGGTTTCCTAAAAGGCTTTCTCTTTTTGCAGTTAATCAATGGTGCCATCTGCTGGCTAAAGCCAGTGTATGTGCACCAGAAAGTCTCCGACAGCGGAGTGCCTGACAATAGATGGTAAGAATACCCTGTCGGACATCTTCTGACGTTGGAGCTGTACAAGCTTCAATCAGAATGTAGGAAGACGTCAGACAGTGGATTGGGAAGGGTTAAAAAGCTATTGTTCTATTATCTTAACACAACAAGACCCATTGCAAAGCAATTATAAAGGTCAGCAAACCGTCATTAAATCTAAAGCTAAATTTTACTACATCTGTATAAACTGCATCTAGTAGGGTACCTATACACTCTGCAATTGATTCATTGTAACCACATGTGAATCCCTATTGTTGGCGATCAGCACCTGGACTTGCCGATTGATATAATAACAAGGATGGGTGCCATCTGGCAATTACAGTTGATCCGCCAGTGGTTATAGTAAATCAACTGCAGCTTTTACAATTACCCTTTAAATTATTTAAAAGTGTTCGTATCAAATTAAATGCGCCTAAACAAATTAAAGAGTAATCTACTGGAGATGCAGAATCTGAATTTGTCAGCCTTGTTGAATCATCCACAGTTTGCAGTCTAGTCTATTTGTTGAATAATTTCCAATAACATTAATAAGGGAACAAGCTACATTGACGCCATCTGTGTTATGAAATGGTGACAAAACGACAGTTCCAGAAGCCTTAATTAATCAATGCATTAGCAGCCTCGTATAGCAACTAACAGACAGATAGAAGATACAATTTACCTTCCTCCTGCGCAATATTTAAAGATCCACAAAAACTTTATAAAGTACCGTTGTAATCTCTGTGAAATGCTACTTGGTTATACAAGTTAAAGGGGTTTTCTGGCATTCAGGATTGATGAACTGTCCTCAGGATAGGATATCAATAGTTAATCGGCAGGGTGCAGTGCTTGGGATCCCTGCCGATCAGCTGATCCTCCGGCCTCTGTTAGATTGGAAGTATAATAGAAAGGCTTTGCTCCTATTGAAATCAATGAGAGCAATGCTTTGCATTCCACTTCTGGCTCCTCACTGAGGTCAGAGCCAGAAATGAAGTAGAAGGCATTACTGTCTTCAATGGGAGTGAAGTTTGTCTATTACAATTCCGGACATCCAGCTTGGCAGCTCTGACAGTGGCCTGTGGATCCGTGGAGATCCCAAGTGGCGAACCCCAGACGATCAACTATTGATGACCTTTCCTCAGAATAGGTCATTAACAGTAAATGTCCAAAAAGCCCCTTTAACTCTACTTCTCGGTTTGGTACGAGTAACAGAGTAACATGGTAATGTGAATAGGGTGTGTTCTGATGATTCTTTCGGAGCAGTCTGAAAAAGGGGGAGCTGAAAGAGTTTAGCACAGGCTAAGGCTGTTAAACAATGACAGGTGCCTCTAGTGAGGCATTTCAAATAATTAAATATTAGTTCTGCCAATCGAGAGATTTCGGGGCTGTGGGGTTATTTCATTGCAGCCTGCTGAGTGAATGGACGTAACAATCACGAATGATAGCCACAACCAAGTCTTCGTTCATGTAATTTACTGCCCCGATGCTCGCGATTTTATTGCGAGGCTAACTTAGCGTCAAAGCAACGCTCATGTGAAAGAGGCCTAAGAGTTGTTGCTGTTTCCATTAATAATGAACATAAAGAAGTAGAAGACAACTCTTTTATATTTTTAAAAGTTTTACAAATTTTAAAAGTAAAAGTTTTAAAAGCAAGAAATGTGATAAAATTAATGAACAATTGATACTTGCCCGTTAACTACTCTGCTGCTCCAGTGCCAATGCTCCTGTGTTCCCCTACCCCAGTTTTTGTCTACTTTGCTGCAGTGATGACATCTGCAGTGACTGCCAAGGATTAGCTGCAGAGGTCATGTTAATGTGTGGCATGTCATCCCTGCAATACAGTAAAGAAAGCTCACTGGGCACCACTAGAAAGTATTTTATCACATTTCTTAGCATAGAGAGTTACTGTAGAGCAGTACTTCTATTTCTTCTTCACTTTCAAACTGTTTCTTGCTAACTGTCTATATTCTTCACTAAATTCTGTATATCCTTTTACAATTCCGTTTGCTCTATCGTATCCTAAAACCTGCGTCGAACACCCCACCCAGCAACACAATCATGTCACAGTGTCAGCAAGATGTATGTTAGTATTGTGTCCATGTGCAGTTCAATACATGGAGAACCCGCATATTGACATGCACATGCAGGTCCTAATTGTTATCCATGTTCTGGACAAGAATGGGTCATCCGATTCTTGAGTTAATACGGCAATACATGGACCCCAATAAGCTAATGTGCACCTGGCTTAACATCCAGAAATTCCCATAAATTTGGATTCATATGGCTGTATTTGTGCATGAAAAATTTGGCGTATACAATTCTGTAGCGCAAAAAAAAACTGCCGCACGCTCTACTTGCACAGGGAAAGAACACATCTTGAACTCATTAAATGAATTGGCCATTTTAATGGCTGAGGGCTAAGGTGCTGATGCCGAGTGTAGTTGCGCCTGAATGAGGGGAGCTTCTTCCCCTTCGCCGGCTATTCAAATTCTGCGCCAAGAATACTTATAGGTAACCAATTACTGACTTCAGAGAATTAGTAAATCACACGTGCAGTGACATTAGTCTCTGTGCAAATCTGTTCTCTAGTCACAGGTAAGGTTTAAGTAACCAATAATAGAGGCATAATAAGTCAGAAGACACTTTCAATGTTTTTTTTGTTTGCCTAGGACTATAAATATTTCGGCCAAGGCGGCCTCATAGCGCGGATCTGCTGTGCACGCTGCCTTACTGCATACTGCTGCCTTTAAAGGAGATGTGGGAGAGAACGGAAGATCTGCGATGTGCTCAGAATTGTGATCATTGCAGCACCAGCAAAAAGAAAAAATCAGCATGTTGAGTTTACTGCAATAATTTATCACTCTGCTGTGGGATGATTGCTTATAGATTATTTGTGAGAACAAGCAAAACAAATCTTGTAATATTTACCAAATATAAAGATGCAATCACTTCCCACCCCATCCTCTTATATAATCATTTGTTCCTATTAACTGTGGCTGCACATAAATTCATTCCACTGCATTTTTAGAAATGGTAGATGTAAGTGCTTGTGTACCCAGCGTTCACAGGGGATTCTCAGGTGGGCAACCGCAACACTACTTACCTGCGGAGAAGCCTGTCAGTTCAAAGGGAAAGGCGGTGCAACCCAACTGCAGTGCTAGTCAAAACCAGATGTTGTTCTTGAAAGGGTTATTCCCACCATAGGCATATATGACATATCCACTGGATGTCCCACCAACAAGACTCGCACCTATCTCTAGAACTAAGGTCCTCCAACCCCATCCTGCCTAGTGCATCCAATTGAAGAATGAATGGAGAGGTAACGCGCATGAGCATAGCTCTCCGTTCACTTCTGTGGGTGTTATGGAAATAGGCTACACAGCTCCCACATAAGTGAATGGGGAGAGTTGCAGTCATGCACGGCCTTTATTGATTCTTCCTCTGGATATAGTAGCCAGTGGCTGCCATAGGCCGGGCTCACATGAACGGGTCGGATTCCACATGTGGGAGGCCTGCAGCAGATTCAGGCTGGTGACCCTGCGTATGGCACTAACCTGTATTGTGCATGATCGCGGAAACTCGTAGGCGGTCATGCGCAGTACAGTTTTCTTTTAATTTGTTTGTATATCCTGTGCCATCGCTTAGCGATAATGAAAGTACCCGCAGCCCATGAGCATATGCACTATGGATCAGATGCCTCCATTGACATCAATGGAGGCCGTCTGTGCAGAATCTGCTGTAAAATAGAGCATACCAAAATACGTGATTCGTATCCACAATTGTGAAAGAGGAAATGGAAAATAAATGCCTTTCAATGCCAGTGTTTTGCAGTGAATCGTCAGTGTGAACACCGATTGCAGAATCCGCAAGTCAAATCCACTCGAGTGAGCCCGGCCTCATCAGGTGAGATGGAGTTTGGGGAACCCCTATTCTAGACATACATTACAGTATGTGCATGATTTAAAAAGTCATAACTCTTATTTATTCATCGGCGTAGGTGTCTGAGGGCTTAGTGTACTTCAAGGAAAATAGCTGTATAACTCTGCTTCAGCAAGGGTTTATGAGAGACCGCTCCTGTTAAACCAACCTGATCAACCGAGAGTCATCGGATCTTGTGTATCTGGACTTTTACAAAATGCTTGATACTGTGCCGTATAAAAGGTTGGTATATAAAAGGAGAATGCTTGGTCTGGGTGAGAATGTGCATAAGTAGGTAAGTAACTGGCTCAGTGATAGAAAGCAGAGGGTGGTTATTAATGGTACATAGTCTGATTGGGTCACTGTAAGGGCTCCCACCCACTGGCAATATTTTCTTTCTTGCGCTGCGAGAGCACAAGAAAAATCTCGCATCGCAGTGCAAGAAAGAGGCCGGTATAGAACCGGCATATCGCAAATGGTTTCAATGGGGCCAGCGACAGCAGCGCTAGCCCCATTGAAAGCATAGGGAGAATGCCGCGGACTTCTGCCACAGCTGTTGCAGCTGTGGCAGGAGTTTCCTTCATCCCTGTGGGGACCGCTGGGATGAAGGAATCCTCTGCCACAGCTGTCACAGCTGTGGCAGAAGTCCCCGGCATTCTATTCTGTTGCTTTCAATGGGATCGGCACTGCTGCCGATCCCATTGAAATCAATGATTTCAGCAAGCCCTGCGGAATGATTATCGGGGAAGGGCTTGAAATATAAGCCATCAATAATCATCAATAAGTGTGAAAAAATTTTACAAAAATTATACTCACCTCTCCTGCTGTCAGCCGCGTCCTCCTGCTGGCTCCCCGGCACTGCTACTGAGCTCTTTCAACAGTAGGGGATTTAAAAATCCCCGCCTCCTGAAAGGGCTGTGCAGATTGGCTGAGGGCTCAGCCAATAGCAGCTACTGCTTAGCTATTGGCTGAGCGCTCAGCCAATCACACATAGCTCTTAGCTATTCATTCATTAGGTATTAGAACCAATGATTTCCTATGTGAACGTTCAGATGAAGGAATCTGGAGAATCCCAAAGAAAACCATTGGTTGTAATAACTGCATGTTTTTTAAGCACATGATTTTTGCGCGCCTAGCTCCCCATGTGAAAGAGCCCTAAGGGTATGCTCACACATTACAGAAATCCTGCATATTTGTTTGTAAGCGCTTACAACAGATGAGCATGTTACGCCGCCTGCAAAACACGAAGAATAGAAGCTGTTGATTTCAATGGGTTATTCTCACTCCTTTTGTTTATGCTTGCACTAAATACACTTGTTCACTATGCAAAGAATTGCGCAGGGGCGAGCATATTGCATAACACACACTTCTTTTTTAGGTGCTTTCACACAGGCATCAAAATCGCACAATTTTCTCGCAATGTGGCAGCGCTACAAAATCACATGTATGTGAAGCCCATGGGTTCCTTCCCATTAGCGATGTTTTGTGGGCTGCTATATTGCCATATCAAAAAATCGTGACATGCTGATTATTGCAGCGATCTGCAATGTTTTGTAGCCCTATAGAGCCTACCTTTGTGTTGCACCGCATTGCACGAAATTGTGGTTTTCGTGCGGTGCGATGCAACTTTTACAGTAGGAAGTCCTAGCGCTTGTCCCTAAAATAAGCCCTAGCTGCATTAAAAAAACAACAAAAAAAACAATACATCACCTAACATGCACATCTTCTCTTCCCAAAGCTCCACCACACTTGTTTGCAGTCTTCAGCTGCCGCTTTCTGGTTAGGGGGTTCATAAATCCCGCCTCCAGAAAGTGCTTGCTCTGACTGGTTTATCATCCAATCAATGCAGCGCTTGAAGAAAGAATAACAGCCATTTAATTGGATGGCGGAGCGGACAGCGTCTGTTAGGTGATCTATTTTTTTTCATGCAACTAGGGCTTATTTTCAGAGTAGGGCTTATATTTCAAGCAAACGAGCGCTATAAAGTTGTGCAGCTTTGTAGCACGAAAAATCATGATATTACGGCGAGAAAAAGCAGCAGTATCGTACAGAAATCGTGGGAACACAGCTGTGGCCCATGTGAAAGAGGCCTGGAGAAGCTCAATTTTAGGGCTTCTTCACATGGGCGTGATTTTGTCCCATTATCATAGAATGGTAGAGTTGAAAGGGACCACCAGAGTCATCGGGTCCAACCCCCTGATAATCACGGCCGCGTAACGGTATGAAATGAAACCATTGATTTTGCTTTCACTAGCTGTATTCTTCCTATTAACAGTACGACGCCTTGCCCTGTCTTTCTTGTATGTAGTTAATACTATGTGCAAGGAAGATGGGCTAGGACCTATGTGCAAGGAAGATGGGCTAGGACCTATGTGCAAGGAAGATGGGCTAGGACCTAGCCTCCCACTGTTTTATTCAAACTCGCACTCTATAGCAGAATTTTAAAGGTTAAAAGAAAATAATAATAAATTAACGCATTCATGCGCAGCTCCATAGTGGCGACTGTAGTTGCGCACAACCCCCGTGTTATTAGAAGCCCATAGATGGTGGTATCTAAAGTAGGGCGTCTACAGGCACACATAGCTGGAAAAAATTAGGAAGGAGATAGGAAAAACCTAAAGGGAAACTTTGCTGCAGTTAGAGATTAAGAGCTTCCGCAGACAAGCGTATGCGTAGATACGCTCGCGATGTAATTGCGTTATGAAGGGAGCGCTCACACCGGATATCACGCACGTATCTGAGCCCGTTTACATCGCTATGCGACATACCCACGCTGTGATTGAACAGGCTGAGCAGCCTAATTAGCCCCCGGTGTTATCGAATAACACCACGACATTGCGTAGTTCAGTGACCTGGGTGTGCAAATGCCTGTCATGTATATTTACACTCATAAAAACAGTGCTGAATCTAAGGGAACACAGTGAAATCAATGAATTCTACTCTCTGAAATTTGCGCAAGCGATTTTGAGTGTGTGACAACGAGTGCAAAACCGCCGTCTGCAGAAGTACTGATAGTGAAGAGTTTGGGATCGCTATTAGAGATGAGCGAGCGTACTCGGAAAAACACTACTCGCTCGAGTAATTTGCTTTATCCGAGTATCGCTGTGCTCGGGTCTGAAGATTCGGGTGCCGGCACGGAGCGGGGAGCTGCAGGGGAGAGCGGGGAGGAACGGAGGGGAGATCTTTCTCTCCCTCTCTCCCGCCCGCTCCCCCCTGCTCCCCGCTGCGCCTCACCTGTCAGCCGCAGCGGCACCCGAATCTTCAGGGACGAGCACAGCGATACTCGGATAAAGCAAATTACTCGAGCGAGTAGTGCTTTTCCGAGTACGCTCGCTCATCTCTAATCGCTATAGTGATGCAATACAATGAACAGACAGACTTATTTATTAAAAAAAAAACTAGCAATAGCAAAAACTTTTGCGCTGTGAAAGTTGCGTTATTGCACGTATACGCGCTTTTTATTGTACTTTTTGCGCTGCCAGATACATCATGATTTAAAAGGCTTTGCAGCCTAATTAGTCCGTGGTGTTTCTGATTTCCCTGCAGAATTGCGTGGGGATCAGGTGCACATTTGCACACCCTCATAGACTCCTACAGTGTCTAATGCTAAATGCGCACCAAACTAGAGCTTATCGCGATTTTTTTGGCAGTTCACGCAAAAGATAATAGAAGCCCAAAAATGGCTTCTATTATTTGTGCAATGCATGCGCAGATTTTCAACGTACAAGTGCGTGCAAGTGTACTCGTGTAAAATCCTTGTGCCCCTCCTAAATCTTGTGGCCCCTACAGTGGTGGAAAAAACCTACAGGGAGTAAGATATGGAAAATAAGAGAGTAGGCTGTACCCCTTGTAGAAACTGGGACATTTGCCAGAAACTGCATATTAAAAATCACAATTCTAAAAATTCGCATATGACTAGAGATGAGCGAGTATACTCGCTAAAGGCAATTGCTCAAGCGAGCATTGCCTTTAGCGAGTACCTGCCCGCCCAAGACCAAAGGTTCGGGTGCCGGCGCGGGGGAGCGGTGAGTAGCGGCAGTCAGCAGGAGGGAGCGGGGGGGGAGAGAGGGAGAGGAGAGATCTCCCCTCCGTTCCGCCCCGCTCTCCCCAGCACCGTGCCCGCCGCCGGCACCCGAACTTTTCGTCTCGAGCGGGCAGTTACTTGCTAAAGGCAATGCTCGCTCGAGCAATTGCCTTTAGCGAGTATACTCGCTCATCTCTACATACGACCCATCCAGATTCCGCGGTTAAATAGAGCATGCTGCGATTTTTCTTCAGCTTGCAAAATATGCAATTGGCATCCGCGGGTGTGAAGAAATAATTAAAAATACAGGCCTTTCAATGCCCGTTTTTTACAGCAGATCTCCCGCGCGGTCGGCGAGTGTGGAATCCACAATTCAAATGAGAAATTTGCGTGCACACTGTGCAAAGAATAGAGCCCATTGATTGCAATGGGTACATTCATATTTCCTGCTCTATTGTTGTGTGCATTTGCGCACCAAAGGTCCACATTGACCTCCATGGGTGATGCGCAATTCCATGAAAAAAAAAAAGGACACATCCGGAACTCATTAGACTAAATAGCCATTTAAATCGGGTCATGTTCGTCTGCCGCATGCAAGTGAATGTGCCCTGTGTGCGCCAAAACGACAGTAAAATATGCCAATATGTGTGCAAAAAAGACCTTGTAAATAGCATAAATATGTTGCGCTGAGGCGTGTGCGCAAAAATGTATACGCTGAGCTGAAGGAGCCCTTATATAAGTATTTCCCTATCGTTCACGGTACTAATCAACCACTAGTCAACTTGCAGGGACGTTTTTGCTTCTTGTCAGACTTGAAAGTTAGGCCAAATTCACATGGACGTCTTTGCGCACGCAATATGCAGAATATATAACGCATTGGATATCAATCGGTTCATTCACATTCGCATATTTTGCGCACCATAGAAGTAAATTGAGATGTGCAAATACACGCGCAATATGCTAGGAGATGCATGAAAGTCATTAGACTAAATAGCCATTTCAATCGGCGTGTCTTAGTTTTCCAAACGCGAATGAACATGCCTTGCGAACACAAAAAGTACAGTAAAATACGTCGATGTGCGCAGAAAAAAAACATTGTTCATTGCACACATACGCCGCACTCAGGTGTGCACAAATCCGCATTCACTCGTGTGAAGAGGGTCTTATATAAATAATTTTCCTATATTGTCTCTATCATTCAAGATACTAATAAATCTAAAACCTAAACCGCTAGTTGATTCGCAGAGACGTTTTTGCTGCTCGTCAGTCATGAAAGTAACTGGAGTGCAACGTTCTTGAGGAGAATTAGAGAATTCTATTAATGGGGTCTTCGCCTTTCACATAAGGGACTTGTTCCCATCTGGTGAAACAGTCATGTGATATGTCACCAATGAATGGCATGACTAAGCTGGGAGATATACGATAGCCTGCAGATACATACATACAGCATCCATACAGTATAAAGAGCTGAGGCATTAAATATTTACACGTGTCCATGAATCATTCATATATTTAGAGCTGTATGTAACGTCACATGATTACTTTTACAGCGCTGTGTATAATTACTTACGCAAATAGAGTGAGAGCTTTCTGAAAATAGAATATACCGTCCGCCGACCTCTATGAGAATAGAAGTGCAGCCCTCCTCGTCCCGGAGGGCATTCTGCAGCTTCATGCAAACGTGCAAAGTCATATTGCACAAAAACTGTGACTTTTTGGCCTTTTTGTGCCACTTTTCTATAAGTGGGATTGGTTTAGAAAGCAGGAGTGGCCTCCAGAGGCCCTTCACATGTAATATAACTGGCCAAACATACTTCAAATGTATTAACAGGCGTGTACCTCTTAACCCCTTGAGGACATGGCCATTTTTTTGTTTTTCAGTATTGTCTCCTCCCTACTTTTAAAAAGTCATAACTTTTTTATTTTGCGATCAACATAGCTGTCCGATTCTGTTTTAAAATTGGAAAAGTAACATTAAAAAAAAAAACTTGCACCGTTTTCTTGAAGGATCTTGATCAGGGGCATAAGTAAAGGCTCAGGGGCCCTGATTCAAAAGTTGAGCTGGGCCCCCCCCCCCCTCTATCTGTACCTGTACCCGTACCCATACCTAAACCATGCTGCACAGTGACATAACTTGAAGCTTCTGGGCCCCAATGCAAAACCTGTAACAGGGCCCCCAACTATAATGCTTTATTCATAGTACTGGGCTCCCTATGCGGAGATGAGACTCCTTATGGGCCCCCTAAGGCTCCTGGGCCTGGGTGCAACCGCATCCCCTGCAACCTCTATAGTTACGCCCCTGATCTTGATATTACGATATACCCATAGCAACACAAATAACGTGATAACTTTACTCTGTGGATCGGTATGATTACGATGATACCAAATTTAGGGCAAAGACACACAGTCGTATACGCCACTACACTTGCCCTCTCACTGCTACGGAGCATAGTTGCGCATGAACAAGGTTTTTTTCTTTTCTCGGGCCATTCAAACTCCCCACTGTAGCGCAGGAGTTTGAAAGAAATTGCAGGGAAGATAGGGCAAGTCATATCTTTTCTCGCCCAAACAATTAATGGCTGAGAATCCCGCTAATGAAAACTGGGATTGTTCTCAGTGAGAGAAACCAAGTAATCGTGTAGATATGATAACTTTTAATAGCTAACAAAAATACATGATGCTATAGAAAGCTTTTGAACTTACTAAGGCCCCCTGCACACAGGATTTACCGCAGAATTTCTGCCCGTGCCTGCCTGCATAGGATTGCATTACAATACGCAATCCTAGGCAGATGGACGTGATTTGTCCACCTAAAAACACACGCGGAAAACAAATCGCGGCATGTTCTATTTCTGTGCGGGTCTTGCAGAAGTCCACACAGAAATGTCACTCCTGATGCGTCGGCTTGGCGGTAACTGGCACATCACAGAGAGGAGAAGACGTGGAAGGTGAGCCGCACTGCTCACTGCAGGGGCGTGGGTCGAATCCCGCTGCGATACTTCTCGCAGCGACATCCTACCTGGCCATCTGCAGGCGGCCTTAGGGTTCTTCTTCAGGCTATATGAAACAGAATGGAGAGGCGTGCATATATATGCACATACATATGGCCAGGCACAGATGTGGTGTGATTAATTTGCATTTAACACAATACCAGAATAAGATGAGCAGAGGAGTAAAAACTTAATTAGTCCACTGATAAGGATGTGAAAGTTTTATGGTCTCTAAATTGGTGTTAGGGGGTCACCAGGCCGGCGTGTTATTTCTGCTTCACATTTCTCATATTCTCCACTGATGTAAGAAGCCCCCTCCAAGGTTCAGTCTATTCTTGAGAGTGTCAAAGATGGTTATATGCTTGTACTCCCACATTCTTCTGTGACGATGAGGTTTGAAATTGCCTTTTAATATGGTAACTTTCATATGTTCTATGTTGTGTCTTTGACTAGAAAAGTGTTCCACCACAGGTTATTCTGTATTACTCTCTTTAATTGTGTGGTGATGAGATCCCAACCTGGCTTTCAGTTTTTGCCCTGTTTCTCCAACATAAAGGCCCCCAACAGGACATTTACTGCACAAGATCAGGTACACCACATCAGACATGGAACATGTAAATGTCCCTGGGATCTTATAGTCCTGCTGTGTAATGGGGATTTGTATCCTATCCTCGGTTAGTACTTGTGAGCAGGTCTTACAGCTCCTTGCATTGCAGGGATAATGAAAACGAAACCATTGAAATCAATGGTCTTGTTTCAGCCCGTGATTATCACGGCCACATAACAGGATTAAAACATGTTTGTTTGTTTAAACCCTTACGCAAATTTTTTTTTATGCTATACTGGTTTAAAAAACTAAAATCTTTTTAAAAATATATCTTTCTTTACTTTTCCATTGATGGAGCTGTGTGAAAGCTTGTTTTTTGCAGGATGACCTATGTTTTCTGTGGACCATTTTAGGGTAGATAAAGTTTTATGAATGCTTTTATTACATTTTTTCTTAGAGGCAGAAGTGACCAAAAAGTGCAATTGCGTATTTGTTTTCTGATGGCATTTATCTCGCAGGATAAATATTACATTGTTTTAATAAATCGGATGTTTATGCACTTGGCGATACTAAATATGTTTAATCTTTTTCTTGGATCTTTTATCACAAAGATGGAAAAAGGCGGTTTTCCACCTTTAATTTGTGTCATTTTTTGCTATACCTTTATTATTGTTTTAAATGGTGCCAGCAAAAGCATCGAGCGATGTGCGATGTACACAAGAGTGCGATGCACACAAGAGTGCGATGCGAGGTTTCCAAATGAAAACAATGGGAAACACTTGCCGATTGCCTGAAGCGATGCAAGGCGTTTTTGACACAAAACACCTTGTATACGCGGGGAAATAGTGCGTTCCCGAGTTTCCTTTGAAATTATTTTAAGTGCACATTTCCTTCGGGAAAAAAAAAAATCTTGAACTAATTAACTTAATTGCCTATTTCAGTGAATGGGAGCATGCTTGGGTGTTTTTTTTGCGCTTGAGTTGTGCGTGCAAAGAGTACAAACATTCACATACAGACCGCCCATTGTGCAAATGTGCGTGTAAATGCACTTACGCCCATGTGACACTCGCCTAAGTAAATTTCTCCATGGTTTTTAAAAGTGGTGTGTTGTCTCTAAGGTCGAACTGACAGAGGCGTATGCGCAGCGTCTTCTTCTTATCATACTAAAGTCAAAAGCTAGTGAAAGAATATTAGAAATAAGTCCATTTCTAGTTAAGAATGCTTTTTATTACAATTTTACGACCTTAAAGTGATGACAAAGAAAGTCTCATGATTGCGTTGCAAGTGGAAATCCACTTCAGATATTGAAATCTTTTGCAGGAATTAAATATAAAGATGAGCTTTAATTTAAATTCAGGTAATCTAAGCCGATTCTTGGGTTTATTTATAAAGTACATAAGTGAATTATGGGCCACCTCATATCAATAACAGCAATATACAGTAGATAAATGACCTTATCTCATTCCAACTAAAAGTCGGACTCCTTTCTAACAAACTTCACAATGAGGCTGAAGATTTATCGTGCAATTACTAAACTGGCCATTTAGCTACAGTAAGCAATTCTTCTCACTTGGCAAAATTTTGCAGATCATAAATGGAGCCCTTAAATGCATCTCTTTTAGCACTTTCTTTCGGTATTGGACTTCAAATAGAGAAGCATTAAAAGGCATTATAACAGGCATTGAAGTGACCCTCTTGGGCCTATAGAAACCAAGATGGCTGAACTGCTATTCTGACTACCTGATGAACACTGTCTATTCATATGCATCGGTAGTCTAAGAGCGGCTGCACACGGACCTATTTGTGCGCTTATTTTGCGCACGTAATATGAAGAGAATAGAACCCATTGATTTCAATAAATGGCTGAGCACTGCCTGTGATTGGCTGAGCACTGTGATCAATCACAGGCAGAGCTCAGCTGTTATTCAATGAGTGGCTGAGCGCTGCCTGTGATTGGCTGAGTCCTCAGCCAATCAAATACAGCCCTTTCAGCAGGCGGAGATTTTAAAACGCCATCTGCTGAAAGAACTTCACTACACTGCCGGGAGATCAAGCAGCTAGACTTGCCTGAGCCCTGACATCGGTGGAGAGGTGAGTATATATTTTTCAGTGAAGGGCTTATAGTTAAAACCCTTCCCCGAAAATTACTGCAGGGTTTGCTGGCAGCCCATTGCTTTTAATGGAGCTGCCAGCAGCAGCAGCCCCAGTGAAGTCCATGGGCATGGACCTGCATTTACCCGTGTTTTGGCACGTCCGTGGAGGCGCGGATTTGTGTGCACATACGTGTGCGCAAATGCACGCTTGTCTGAACAAGGCCTCAGACACAGCTCTTACTGGCCAGCATTGCTCATGTGAACAACATTAGTCAATCAAAGCAGGTGTTGTGTCTTAGGGGACTTTTAGATGAGCCTATGCGTTTTTACATTCGCCCATAAGTGCTGTAAAATCGCATGAATGAAAAATCGCCGCAATCAAGTCCCGAACTTTAGCAGCGTATTTTCTGCTGTTCACACGGCCATCATATCTCGGCAAAAGATAGGGCAAGACATATCTTTGGACGCAGCGATTTTTTACGCAGCCAAAAATCATTAATGTGAATGAATACATTGGAGTCCAATACTTCCGTTGGTCGTGATTTTTACAGCTTTTTCGACGCTGTTAAATAACGGTGCATATACAGTTGTGTGAATAAGGCCTTAGACTAATGATGCCTGCTAATATACAGTGTGCATCAGGTTGTCAGTGAAGCTGGTGCGGCCATCTTTATTTGTCCAGGCCCAGAGGGTCACTTTAAGACCATAAAATAATGATTGTCCACAAGAGTTACTTCTAAGGATTTTATCTGTGTACTGCGGCGTCGTATCTGAGCATGGACGTAAAATATATTGCAATCATTATACCAAATCTACCAATGTAATGTGATGATGACACACTGCTCATATATGAAATACTGGGCATAGATTATAACTACATGTTATAAACAGGCAGAAATAATCAAATAATGCAAATACGTTTTAGTTATACATGATTCCTATGACTAATGCTTTCTACTCCAAACTATCTGGGACTACAGTTAGACAAGAATTACATGCAGACTTTGTCAGATGTAGTGCTGGTGATACCATGCTTCCCTGAAAATAAGACCCTGTCTTATATAAATTTTTGCCCCAAACGAGGCACTAGGTCTTATTTTTGGGGGATGTCTTATTATACTTACTTAGCAGGCTCAGTCCACGTCCCTCCTGCTGCTCTTTGCTGGCATTCATTGCCAATTAATAAATCCCGCCTCCACAACGCAATGGCTGTGATTGGTTCTCAAGCGCTGCTCAGCCAATCAATGTAGCGCTGGATGTACCAATCACAACCATTGCATTGGTTCATCAAGCACTGCACTGATTGGCTGAGCATTGCTTGAAAACTAATAAGTGTCATCGCTTCCTGGAGGCAGGATTTATGAATCCCGCAACCAGGAAGCGATCTGTGGGCGGCCGAGGACTGCAAGAAACCTGCCAGAGCTCTGGAGAGCAGCGGCAGGGACCTGGACCAAGCCTGCTAGGTACTAATTTGCTCTTTTATGTTACGCAGCTAGGGCTTATTTTGGGGTAGGGCTTATATTCCAAGCCCCCCCCCCCCCCCCCGAAAAATCAAGATATAGCTTATTCTCAGGGTAGGTCTAAATTTTGGGGAAGCAAGGTAATATTAGTTCTGCAAAACATGATATGGTTATAGTGACCTCCAATATTGTTTCAGGTAGTCCTGGTAGGACTGTCCAATGAAGATGCAGTAAGATGGAGCCCCATAAGTCATACTATGGTTGTTTCTGCAATGTATAGTACTGTGCAAGAGTTTTAGGCAGGTGTGGAAAAAATGCTGCAAAGTAAGGGCTTATTTGCTTAGTGACAGACTGGCACATACACAAATATGCTCACCACTATGGAGCATATTAGCACATCAACCAGGTAATTTTTTTTTGTACCGTTCAAATTTTGCGCTATTGTGTACCAGTAAAAAAAAAAAAAAAAAAAAAAAAAAAAAGATAGGACTTGCCCTATATTTCTACGTGTGAGAAAGATAGGGCAGGACCTATCTTTCCTCGCACATAGTATTTACGCACACAAATAATGAAGACGAAACCATCGAAATGAATAGTTTGGTCCATCCTGTTTTGCGGTTCAAAATCGCGGTTGTCTTAGGAAGCCCTAAGGATTTTTTTCATAAAGGAAGGCTTCTGATTGACTTCCAGTTTTTCTCTGCAGCAGGACAACAACCCCAAACATAAAGCCAATGTCATTAAGAACTATCTTCAGCATGAGGGCTTGTTCACGCAAGCTCTGTGGGCGCGCTGTATAGCCGCGTGCAAAGATTGTGGCTATACTGCACTAAAGATCGCATGAACGGGTTAATTCCAGCTATTTGAATTAACCCGTTCCCAGGATTCGAAGTGCATGGTGCATGGTTATTCAACTTCAGTAGGAGTCTATGGAAAGCACGCACCAAAGATAAGTCAGGTCCTATCTTTGCGCTCACCACGAAGCTTAGATGGGACCTTGCAGTCGCATGTCCTATCTTTGTTAGGTGCGAGTATTTAGCGTGTCTAACATTCTACCATGTGAACGCTTCTATAGGAAACCATTCTGTGTGCAGCTATACAGTGCGCCCACAGCGCTCGTGTAAACGAGCCCTAAAGAAGAACAAGGAGTCCTGGAAGTGATGATATGGCCCCCACAGACCCATGATCTCAACATTATTGAGTCTGTCTGGGATTGCATGAAGAGACAGAAGGATTTGAGCAAGCTACATCCACAGAAGATCTATGGTTAGTTCTTCAATATGTTTAGAACAAACTCCCGTTCAAAAACTGTGAAGAATTGATGCAGTTCTGAAGGCAAAGGACGGTCACACCAAATATTGATTTGACTTACATTTCTCTTTTGTTCATTACTTTGCATTTTGTTATTTGACAAAAAAACAATAAAAACTTCTATTTTTGAAAGCATTTTTACTTTGCAGCATTTTCTCCACACCTGCCTAAAAGTACTATAGATCTCCTGACAGGCTAACTTGGCATACATCTGATATCTGCAGGGGACATATCTTGACATAGATTGTTTGATACTTTCACCTGACTGACATATAGCTCTTATGCTCATAATAAATGCTTACTCTTGTCTTATTTTGATCTGTCCAAAGTTTCATTCGATTCATCCATAACTTGAGACATAGACGTAAAGATGTCCCGTTGATCAGAAGCACCAACCAATATCAACCATGCATTGAAAACTATTCCAATCCGTTCATAATTGTAACCTTCACATTTCTGCATTGACCTTTATTGAAAATTATCTTGGTAAACTCTATGTCCCCAGTGATGAAGTCTTGTGATGAGAATAATCACGTCTGATAACAAAAGATTGCCTTCAGATAGTAACCAATGGGATGAAGATTATTATCACTCTGGCCAAAACATGTGGTCAGATCTGCAAGACTATCTTCACATCCATGGCAGCTGTAGAATGAGATGCGGGCAGGCAAGTATTCCATGGGACCAGCAGTTGGGTCACAATAACCAAAACATAAAGCCCTTAGGTATGAAACTAAGAAATATCCATGGGGAACATAGAGAATATCCTTTCAGCATCCTTCATTCCTTAACAGCATCATCCCTGCTAACCCCCTTTATTATACAAATCATTGCAGAATAATGAACATAATGCAGTAAGGGACATGTCCCATGTCTGTGAATACCTCTATACAACCAGTATGTAAAGTACTTCAGTGGCATCAGCACTGGAGAACTGACAATCTTCACACCTCAACCATAGCAGCAGCTGCTGGTGCAGTTTTTCATCTGCTCATGAGAAGTGCAACTTAGAATACACTTGTATGCAGCAAATAACTTCATGGCCCGTTTAATGTGCTGCTGACTGGCATGAAAAAGTGAAAGGCTAGAGACTGGATACATGCATACACTGGTATACATATCACAAAAAGCAATAAACATACTGCAAGTGTAATATGCAGGTGATGAATATACATGTCTATACACACATGCATGCAGTGTATTGCATAATGCCAGCATACTATGAATATCGCATTACAGATGCCCTGTAGTGCTCCCTTCTTCTCCACCTAGCAGGTTTGACAAGCAGTTAATGACAGCCAATAAGAGATATGAATATATTCCAGGTATCCCTACACTGCATAGCCATCTGCAGATACTTCCACGTAAATTGCAAGTAACTCCCCTTGCCTATTGCAGTGGATTCTGGCAGCCAACCCATCCTTATGCGTCTCTTCTGTAGACAGAGTAATAGTTGCTTGACCCAAGTCACCCTGTCCTTATGCAGCACTTAGAAACCTGAAGACAGAGTATTAAGTGTACACAGTGATCACATAATGCACCGACTTGACCTGGCTTGTATGCATCAGGTACTTTACTTACCAGGTAAGCTCCTACAGTGCCCTGTGCCAACATCAGGGCACACTCAGACACTAAGAAGATCTTGATATTTAAGAAGCAAGATGCCTTCTTTTTCTTCTTCTTTCTCTGTGCCTCATTTCCTTGCACATCAGCAGTCCTTCCACTGGAGCTCCTGGTCTTTTTACCCTGCATTATCCCTGCTGTGATGATGACCTCTTCTCTCTTGCTTGGATGTCTTAGGATAAGCAGCAGCCTGGCACAAGCCTCTGGTGTCTCCTTGGTTTTAATGGTCTGAAGCTGCTGCTGCTGTTGCTGCTCCACACTCCTCCTCCCTCTTTGCAATCACAAGAGCTTAGAAAGAGCCAACCCCAGTGCCTGGTTCTTCCGCAGCTTTCCTCTCCTAGGAAGCAAGTAAAGGGACCGGCAGCTGGCTGGATAGGGGGAGAGCTAGTCCTCAGCCTGCATATAACATACACTCTGTAGTGCTAGGCAAATGGCTGCAGGCCACACTTGCCTGCTCCTATTATTAACTGACAGCACTCACTGCTGACCTCTAGCGGATGTCATGCCTTCCAATGTTAAACAAGTAGCATCTGATGCTACAATTCCCAGAGAAGATGATACAAAGTATTGTTACTGTTTTGTAAACAAATTGTTGCTATTATGATCACTTGCTTATGCCTTGAGCAATTGTGGACTTTGTTAACTAAATGTATTCATTCATTTACTGTTCAACTCTTAAAATGAATAGATGCACTATCTCAACAGAAGTATTTGGACACTCTTATCAGTAGAAGGGATTGTACCTTATGAGTATGCCCTAAACTATGCAACAGAAGATGTAGAACCTTAGAGGTTTCAGCCATAGTGTGTCACGGGAACTGCGTACTATTAGATGTACGGGTTATGTCGCTGCACATAAGCCATCCATCATGAAGTCTAATGCATCAGTCTCTCTACAAGGTGCATCGTCATTGTACATTTAAGCAATGGAAGAATGTTAAATAGAGTGATGAATGATACTACTTCAGCTTCAAATCAGATGGACTTACTAAGCGTGGAGGAGGCCTGGGTAATGAGTGAGTGTGTTGTGCCTAGAGATGGGAAGGCCTGCAAAAAAATTGAAAAATTGGGAAAAAAAGGTTTTTTCCTAACCCATTTTTTTTTTTGAAAAATTGAAAAAAAAAGTGTTTAGAATATGTTCTTTTCTAGAGATGAGTGAGTATACTCGCTAAGGGCAATTGCTCGAGCGAGCATTGCCCTTAGCAAGTACCTGCCTGCTCGAGAGAAAAGGTTCGGGTGCTGGTGCGGGGGAGCGGTGAGTTGCGGCAGTCAGCAGGGGGGAGCGGGGGGGAGAGAGGGAGAGAGAGATCTCCCCTCCGTTCCTCCCCACTCTCCCCCGCAGCTCCCTGCCCGCCGCCGGCACCCAAACCTTTTCTCTCGAGCGGGCAGGTACTCACTAAGGGCAATGCTCGCTCGAGCAATTGTCCTTAGCAAGTATGCTCGCTCATCACTACTCTTTTCCAATGATATTAATCATTAAAAAATGGCTTTGATTTCCATGCCAGAATGGTATAATGAGGTGAATATTATATGCTCTTTCGAGAAGGTCAAAGCCAGACGTGAAGGGGGTCTGGAGAAATTCAGGAATCTCTGGGATCCCTGGTTTACGTTTCTTCGCAATGTTCCTGGCCCACCACCATAAATAATTGATACCCCCCAACCATTGGATTACTTATGTACTCTACTATATGTATGTAATGCATAAATGTTCTATTCTATATTTCTAATAGTTTTTTCTCTGATATTGGAGTGTATTTTCAGCAGAGCTGTCATTGTTCTTTGTATGTTACAGGATTGATTGTTTTGTAATGTGATTTACCACTGATTTATTTCTATTTCTGTTGTAACCCCTCCCCCACCCTATTAAAATTAAAAAATAAAGAATAAAAAAAAAATGGCTTTGATAAAAAAACGGGAAAGAAAAGAGTTTTTTCCTAATTTTTCAGTTTTTTTCCCCAGGCCTTCCCATCTCTAGCCATGCTTACAGTTAAGCATAGAGGAGGTTCTGTTATAATCCTGGGTTGTCATACGTGGCATGAACTCAGTCCGTTGATTGTACTTGCAAGAACCATGAACACAGAGATGTACTTTGACATTCTAGACAATAATGCGCTGCCAATACTCTGGAAACAGTTAGCAATACTTCCAACAAGACAACGTGCCTTGTCACAAATCCTACACTGTTTCATATTCATTTGACAATATGGACATTCCATTATTGGACTGGCTGCACAGAGTCCTGACCTGAACATCTCTTGAACATCTTTGGGCCAAACTGAAATGTTGGGTCAGGAAATATGAACAGCATCCAGATGTTTCAGGACAAATAAAGGGAAATACCCACTAAAGTGTATCAGACATTAGTAGAACGTATGCCACAGAGAGTATCCAATGTCATTAGGTCCTACTAAATGATAATATATGCAAATAAATACTACTTTTGATACTTGCTCAGGTAACACGTTACTTTTAGTAGGATAGCATGGTTAGCAAACGAAATCCATGTGTCTATGAAAAGATAGGAAGTTCAAGGAGGTAAAACTAGCCATAGATGTAATGATTATGCTTCATCTATTACAACTAATAGGGAAGTACTGTATAGGGATGCTTTCAGATGTGGGAGAATATTAATACATAAACAAACACCAAAATCTGCATATTTTGTGTATAGATTTTGTTCGAGAATTGCTGTAGATTTCACCCTTAGGAAATCCACATAAAAAAGTGCAGATTTGTGTGACGCAATTTTTTGCGACATCTGAAAGCCCCCACTGCAGCTTCATTCCATAATATCCAGAGAAAGAATTAAACAGTAAGACCCCTTGTTCTGCAAGTTTTGTTTCGGACCTAAGGCTTAAGTGCGTGTTAGTAACCCCATAATTGATTCTATCAGTTACACTGAAACCTAAGTGGGAAAAAACATAGTGAAGCGTGTAGTTGCTAGTAGCAAAAGTAATCTTGTTGTCATCTAGACAGGGTAAGATTAAACAGTCAGGTGCAGCAGCAAAGCGTGCAGCAAAAGTATAGTCAGGTCCGGAACAGAGAGGTATAGTAGCTAAAAAATACTGTAGGGGGCTCAGACTGTAAATAAAATTAAAATCATCCATGGTCATGAAGCAGAACGCAATCCAGATGAGGTACTGTATATAACGGGTAGCAAAGTCAGGCACAAAAGTAATGATGAGCAGGGACAACAAGCTGTAACAGAACCCTCAGTTATCATTCCCCTTCAGACTCAGGAGCCTGGATGTAACTGCAATCTATGTACCCTCTGTAGTTATGTCCCTGGCAGAAACAATAGGCTGCCAGCAAGGAGAAGGGTATAAAGTAATATACTGTAGCTGGCTGGAGAAGGTTTTAATAGGACACCTTGGTGCACGACTCATCCGACCAGCCATGTTAGGGACCTTTCAGACAGAATGGAATTGTTCTGCAACATTCAGTGGAATATGACGTTGTGGGAATCTGCATCAAAGTCCGCATTTCTAAATGCAAATTTTGATTGGCATAATTCTGCCGGCAATTCCACTTTTCAAATCTGCATCAAAATCTGTATGTTAGACATGTGGATTTTGGTGCAGAAATTAACATGCGACTGTAAGTTCCACTGCATGTCGTGTAACAATTCTGCCAATGTGAAAAGTCCCTTAGGTGGGGTTCACATGGAGAGGATTTGTCATGGAATTTCCATGCGGACCCTCTCCACGAAAATTTTGCAGCATTTACAGTAGCAGCAAAGGGAATGAGATTTTGAAAACCTCATCCACAAGCTGGGGAAATAATCCACAGAAAACCCATGTGGAAATTGACTTGCGGTGCAGAATTCAGTTCCGCAGCACGTTAATTTTATCGCCGCCTCCGCTGGAGAATTCAGCTCCTCTCAATGAAGTGGTTAATTCCACATGGGAATTCAGGATAAAACCCGCACCAAATGGTGAGAGTTTGAAGGCAGGCTTTCCGTGGCTGATTTGCAGTGCAATGCCTGCTGGGGACATTCCGCTGGATATCAGCCTTGTGTGGACCTAGCCTTAAGGAGCACAAATCAGCAGCCCCGTTCCCTGTTCCCCTTAACTTTGAACCCGATAGCTTAGTTTATGGGGCTCAAATATGATGTCTGTATTCCATTAATCAAGTGCTGAAAACAATTATTTGATAACTTTGTTCATCAAGTAAAATGGAGCTACTCATTTGATATGAACTACTGGTTTGTATACTTTCAGTGTAGGTCAGGGCTGGATCCAGGTCAGTGGAGATCACCTCTCCTTTTTTCTCGGTACCATTCAAAATTAGCCATTCCCATTTGCTGACATGTGAAGAGATTCCATCTTACTGAATGGGGCCTTGTAAAACATTCTGTTTATTTATGTAGATGCATTTAGTAGAGGTTATGTTTGAGCTAAGATGTTTTTGCAGTAATATGTGTGATAGTTCTGTAAGGAGTGGAGGAACCAAAAGTAGGTAATTAAAGGGGTTGTCTCGCGGCAGCAAGTGGGGTTATACACTTCTGTATGGCCATATTAATGCACTTTGTAATATACATCGTGCATTAAATATGAGCCATACAGAAGTTATTCACTTACCTGCTCCGTTGCTAGCGTCCACGTCTCCGAGGCTCCGACTAATTTCGCTGTCTTCTTGCTTTTTTAGACGCTCTTGCACTGTGCGGTCTTCTCCCCTTCTGCTTGGTCCGGGCACGAGCGGCGTTCTGGCTCCGCCCCCTTCTACGCGTCATCGCGTAGCTCCGCCCCGTCACGTGTGCCGATTCCAGCCAATCAGGAGGCTGGAATCGGCAATGGAACGCACAGAGCCCATGGTGCACCATGGGAGAAGACCCACGGTGCACCATGGGAGAAAACCGCAGTGCATCCCTGGGAAAGGACCGGCGGCCATCTTAGGGAGAAGATTTTTTAAAGTCCTTATTTTGTCGAATCGGTAAGTAGCAAGCGGTTTAAAAACCGCTTTAATTTGCAATTTTATGCCAGGGGGGGTGACAGGGGGAATGGGGTAAGGTAAAATTTTGAGGTGTGCCACGAGACAACCCCTTTAAGTGCAATGATTGTCCACAAAGAGTTACTTCTAAGGATTTTATCTGTGTACTTTAAATCACACCTTGAATAATCTGAATGTGATGAAGTAGTCCTAGGGATGCTATTAATCCAGCAAAATATAATATGGTCAAAGTGACAGTGTGACCCCTAACATTGTTTCACACTGTCCAATGAAGCTGCAGCCCCGTAAGTCACACTAACGATGTTTCTGCCATATATATTGTACACTACTGTGCAAAACTTTTAAGCAGGCGTGGAAAAAATGCTACAAAGTAAGGATTTTCCTCAAAAATATGTGTTTGACTCCCAGCTTTTTTTCCGCATTGGGACAACAACCCCAAACATACAGCCATGTCATTAACAACTATCTTCAGGAAAGAAGAACAAGGAGTCCTGGAGTTGTTGGGTGACAGTGTCAATCCAGACTAAGGATACGTTGAAAGGCTATCACTGGATTCTAGGGGAGGAGGTGAAACCTATTATGGCTACATTAGTAACCAAGATCACTATTAAATTACCATTCTCCTATCTGAGCGCACAGCTACAATTCTAATATTGTCTTTTAACCCCATTATTTCCAATTTTGGGGGACATTCCTTTTATTTGCTTCTCCACGTTTTGGTGCATTATAGGAGGACCGAAGATTTTTTCTGTATGTGAACTAGGACTATCAAGGCGCAAGGAGTCCTGGAAGTGATGATATGGCCCTCACAGTCCCCTGATCTCAACATCATCCAGTCTGTCTGTGATTACATGAAGAGACAGAAGGATTTAAGCAAGCTACATCCACAGAAGACCTGTGCCTAGTTCTCCAAGATGTTTGAAACAACCTCCTTGCTGAGTTTATTCTAAAATTGTGTACAAGTATACCTACAAGAATTGATGCTGTTTTAAAGGCAAAGAGCGCTCACACCAAATATTGAGTTGCTAAAATGGGGCTACTCTTAATAGTATGAACTCAGTACCATTCAAAATTAGTTTCCCATGTGTTGACAGATGAAGAGATCCTGTCCTATTGACTGATGCCTTGTAAAGTATTCTATATATTTATGTGGATGCATTTAGTAGAAGTTGTGTTTGAGATAAAATGTTTTTTCCAGTAATTTGTGTGATAGTTCTGTAAGGAGTGGTTAATTAAGTCCGGTGACTTATGTCGCCATGTTTTGCCATACTTAGTTTTGTATATGCTTTTTGTCTTACAGGAGGAACATATCTGTTTCTAACCTGTGTTTCTAACAATGCTATGTGATGGGGACCCTGTTTTGTGGTAATGTAACATGCCGTGGCTCTTATGGGTTTAGTTAGACTGTGTTCTGACCAATATGGCGCTGCAGAGCAATGGCCCTAGTTGGCATGATTGATGGGGAACCTAACGGTAGATGGACTCAACCGGCAATAATGCAAAGCTGTGGACATGCCGCATTGCTTCTGCTGATCTGTGGCTAAGCCATTGTATATTTAGCTTCTCACCCAGACAGGTGCTTGAGAGATGAGTGTGCATTGGACTTAGCTATGAGGATCTTGCGCACATACAAGGGGTGCAGGAGGGTTGGTTGGAGAGAGACTGTGACCAAATGGGGATCTGCAACAGTTGGATGAGCAAATTCATCAGGAATGTTGCGGGCAATGTGTCTGAGACAGTGGTTACAGAAGTGGGCCACCAACAGGGCATCAAATAACTAGAAGGGAAAGGATTAGACTGAAACCGTCATCTTTAAGCCAACTGCACCACACAATCTGTGTAACACGTATTGTGCCTCTCCAGCTTGTTTACGACAACTATTACTTGCACTAAGTGACTCGTCCCAAGTGGCTGAGAATTACTGGCACTATGAGGCTGTCCCGAAGTGGCCAAAACAGGTCTTGGACTCCTTCCCAGTGTTGGCTGGTTGACATTGTTTCATGGAGTTGCTTCAGTAAAAGTTCAAAGAAAGTTAACCCCCTGTCTCTTGCACTTTATTCTTTCCTCGACCATCCCTAAGGGTTGTCTACCCTCGCGTTGTGGACCTTACAGTTTCAGCAGACCTATGATATCTATGCTAAGAATCCATATACACTGTGAGGGTTTCTAATAATAATAATAAACTTTATTTGTATAGCGCCAACATATTCCGCAGCGCTTACATAGACAGGGGGGATACAGAAAGACAAAAGTACAAACATTACAGAACCACGGTTACATAGTAATCAATTGATGGAAACAATAGGGGTGTGGGTCCTGCTCCAACGAGCTTACATAGTACAAGTAATGGGGTGATACAGAAGGTAAAGGGGCTGGCAGTGTGCACGGTATGGTGAGATGGAGTGTGAGGGATGCTATACACATAGACAATGGTCAGACATTTAGCCGTGTGACGGCAGAAACTGTATGACTGCAGGAGCGGTTTATGATGGCTAGCAGGGATTGCAGTCAGTAGGTCAGGGAGCATGTTATCAGGCGGAGTACAGAGGGGTTTAATTAGGGAATGCGGTATGCCTCCCTGAAGAGGTTCGTTTTTAGAGCACGCCTGAAGTTCTGTGAGTCCTGGATTGCTCGGGTAGCCTTTGGTAGTGCGTTCCAGAGGACCGGTGCTGCTCTGGAGAAGTCTAGGAGGCGGGAATCAGAAGTTCGAATTAAAGGGACGCTCAGTCTGGTTTCGTTAGCAGAGCAGAGAGCCCGGGCTGGTTGATGTCCTGAGATGAGGAAGGCGATATATGGGGGCGCTGCACTGTGGAGGGCTCTGTGGATGAAGATAGTAAGTAGAGATGAGCGAACGTACTCGGATAGGCACTACTCGTCCGAGTAATGTGCCTTATCCGAGTACCGCTGTACTCGTGCTGAAAGATTCGGCACGCGCTGCGGAGCGGGGAGCTGCAGGGGAGAGCGGGGAGGAACGGAGGGGAGATCTTTCTCTCCTTCTCTCCCGCCCGCTCTGCCCCGCTCCCCGCTGCGACTCACCTGTCAGCAGCGGAGTGCCCCGAATCTTTCAGCACGAACACAGCGGTACTCGGATAAGGCACATTACTCGGACGAGTAGTGCCTATCCGAGTACGTTCGCTCATCTCTAATAGTAAGTTTAAATTGAATTCTGTATTTAACAGGCAGCCAGTGCAGTGACTGGCACAGGGCAGAGGCATCCGAGTAGCGGCTGGACAGGAAGATGAGCCTGGCTGCCACATGCAGGATGGATTGGGGAGGTTAGAGTCTGGTGCAGGGGAGGCCGATCAGCAACGAGTTGCAATAATCGAGCCGGGAGTGGATGAGGGCAACAGTAAGCATTTTTAACGTGTCTACAGTGAAAAAAGAGCGGATTCTTGCGATGTTCTTGAGGTGCAGCTGACATGTTCGGGCCAGAGATTGGATGTAGGGGGTAAAAGAGAGATCAGAATCAAATATGACCCCAAGGCAGCGGGCATGTTGTCTAGGAGTTAGGGTGCCCACCCACTGGCGTTTTTTTTTTTTTCCTGCGAAATTTGCAGCATTTGTTTTCTGCAGGGGTCTATGGGACTTGTAATGTTAAAATCGCGATCGCGCAAAATCGCAATTTACCACGAATCGCGGTAAATTGCGATTTCGCGCGATCGCGATTTTAACATTACAAGTCCCATAGACCCCTGCAGAAAACAAATGCTGCAAATTTCGCAGGAAAAAAAAAAAAACGCCAGTGGGTGGGCGCCCTTATGGTGGTGCCACACACTAAGATGGAGATGTCAGGATGAGGTCGGTTAGTGGAGGGTGGAAATACCAGTAAGTCAGTTTTAGAGAGGTTTAGTTTTAGGTAGAGAGAGGACATGGTGTTAGAGACAGCAGACAGACAGTTAGTGATGTTTTGGAGTAAAGGTGCAGAGATGTCACTGGAAGAGGTGTATAGCTAGGTGTCGTCAGCATACAGGTGATATTGGAGGCCAAATCTCCTGATGGTTTGTCCAATAGAGGCTGTGTAGATAGAGAAAAGAAGGGGGCCGAGGACAGAGCCCTGGAGGACCCCAACAGCAAGGGGAAGAGGAGGGGAGGTAGAGCCAGCAAAGGAGACACTGAAAGAGCGGTCAGATAGGTAGGAGGAGAACCAAGAGAGGGCAGTGTCCTTTAGGCCAATGGAGCGTAGCATACTGAGGAGGAGTTTGTGGTCAACAGTGTCAAATGCTGCAGAGAGGTCAAGGAGGATCAGTAGGGATTAATCGCCCCTCGATTTGGCTGTCAGTAGGTCATTGGATACCCTTGTAGGGGCAGTTTCTGTCGAGTGTTGAGGTCGAAAGCCAGACTGTAGGGGGTCTAGGAGAGAGTGCTCTGATAGGTAGCTTACAAGGCGGGAGTAAACCAGCCGTTCTAGTAGTTTGGAGATGAAGGGGAGGTTTGAGATGGGTCGGTAGTTGGCAGCATCAGTCGCGTCCAGAGTTGGCTTCTTTAGCAGTGGGGATATGATGGCGTGTTTGAAAGAAGAGGGAAAGATGCCAGAGGTCAGAGAGAGGTTGAATATAGTGGTGAGATGGGAGATGACCACCGGGGAGAAGGAACGGAGGAGATGTGAGGGGAGGGGGTCGCTAGCGCAGGTGGTGGGGCGAGCAGAGTAGAGCAATTTGGAGACTTCTTCCTCTGTCGCTGGCATGAGTACAGAGAGTGAGCAGGAGCTGGATGCAGTGCTGACAAGACTAGGGTCAGGGCTAGTCTGGGATTGGGAAGTTATTTCCTGACGGATGTCATCAATTTTCTTTTGGAAGTAAGCAGCCAGCTCTTTGGCACTGAGATCCGTCACTGGGGGCTGCGGTTTAGGGTTGAGAAGGGAGTGAAAAGTATCAAAGAGCCGTTTAGGGTTGTGGGATAGTGAGGAGACTAGAGAGGTGAAATAGACTTGTTTAGCATGGTGGAGGGAAAGGTTGTAGGTTCTAAGCATGAATTTGTAGTGGAGGAAGTCTGCGGATGTTTGCGATTTCCTCCACAGCCGTTCAGCACTTCTAGAGCACTGCCGGATGAAGCGCGTTTGAGGCGTGAGCCAGGGTTGCCGCGGTCTACATCGGATGGCTCGGGTCTTGGGGGCGCCGCTTCATCCAGGGCATGTTTGAGAGCGGTGTTGTAGTGAGCGGCAGCCAGGTTGGGGCAGGTGAGGAGAGAGATGGGGGACAGAGAGGACTGTAGGGATTCAGCAAAGTTCTGGCTGTGAATGGCCTTAAGGTTCCTGTAGATACTGTAGGTAGGTGGGTCTGGAGAGATGTTAGGGAGCGTGACAGAGAAAGAGAGGAGGTTATGATCCGAGAGTGGGAGAAGCAAATAGCAAAAGGGTACTTTAAATTAAAGTGTGCATGCAGGCTATGAAGTTTTATACATGCTGCTGCCATGATGCGGATCTTTCACTCTAACTACTCAACCGGGCCCAATATATTGCACAAAAACTGCCAAGAGACTGTTACATTAGGACATACTGTAGTAAAAGACAGAAATTTGTGCATATGTTAAAAAAGTAGCAAAACACCCATATTTACTATATTGCCCAGAAAATATGCAATCAGAAAAAGGAACCTCAGGAGAGACAGTGGCTTGTTATTGGAGGTTTTCTATAGCTACTGTCATATTCATCATTTCCATTTTCTCTTAACCTTTGTATTTTAATTAGGACGCTGTAATTTGCTGACCTTTCAAGAATCTTCTTAGACATTCGAGTATTTTCTTATGTCATAACCTCCCAGCTATTAACACCAGCACCATTGCTAGTAACCTAATGTGCAAGTGACCCTGACTATGCTAACTTTAACATGAACCTGATGTTTTTTCCCATGCTAGAGCAAAACCAACTTATACATTGATGGATTCTGAGGCAGTTGAAGCTTTCAGGATTATTTTCCACTCAAGTTTGACTGTCATTTGTCCAGATGGAATTGAAGAATTACTTATGGAAATTTACTATTGCTAAACAGAAAAACAAATGAAACCTTGAATGTGTGCATAGATAATCACCAGCAGGAACATCTCACTCAAGAACTTGTCCTCCAACAAGCCCTTAGGGGAACTTAGCAGGTTCCTCTGTGTCCATTACTTCAGGCCGGAACATTACAGAATCACATACTCTCAGTTACGTATTGTAGACTTATCTTAGTAACTTGATTCTTTGTTTTTTGGCTGTTTTGGTGTTGTTTAGTGTTCCCTGATTAATTACTTACAAACAGGGCTGCTAGCAAATTTCTAGGCCCCTTACTCTAAATTAGTCACTGCGAACAGGACACCTTCCAATGTCACTCAGCTGCGTAGTACTAGAATATGTATGACAAGGTGGCCATGTACATTAGACAAACATCTGCTGAACCTTCTAGTTTTGGCATGACAAGCAGACCACCAAATGTCTATGGGGATGTCTTGACTTTATCTAATACTTGCTCTAAAAATCAACAATAAATCAATTTTTTTTTGCCTCCAAAAGACCGAGGATCTTCCTTTCCTTTATACCTAAACATGTATTAAAATGCTAATACCCCCTGTGTTCTTGACCAAATTAAAGGAGTTGTCCACTCTTTACAGTCTATCCACAGGATAGGCAATCAGTAGTACATTGGCAGGAGTCTGCCACCCATGATCTCCAAATATTTTGCTGTCTGCTGAGCCACTGGGTTTGTGCACTGAGTTGATTACTGCAGGAAGCAGACAGTTCCGTCCCCACTGCAGTGGCCAGATTTGGTTTTGTAGGCCATTTAGTTCAATGATAACTTTGCCTGTATTACCCAACCAGACCACTACAATGGAAATGGAGGAAATCTTGCTGTCTCCTTTCTGCAGCAATAGATCAGTGGATAAGCACACGGACACAGAGAGCAGCTGATCATTGGGGACCCTGGACAGCAGACGATCTACTATTGATGGCCTATCCTAAGTATAGGCCACTGATAGTTTTACAGTTGGACATCCCTTTTAATTTCAACCTTTCCTATCTTGCCTTTGTTTTAAGCCTTTAAGCTGGCAATACAAAATCTCTATTAACATTGCTAGTCTCCACTTCAACCTAAGCCAAACTACTACAATTGCCCTCAACACACCATTACATTAACATTAATAAATCTGTTCTACTAACATGCAGTATAAAAATAAAAGCTGTCAAGTCAGTGGTCTCCATCACTCTGTGTAAATCCAACATGACATCAGTCATTGACACTAGGCAGTGAATACCGCCCACTAGACAATATGCTAGTGTTGCACTGCGTATGTAACGTGTACCCTAACTAGAAAATAGCGGGGCCTACAAGTAAAATATCGGTGATAGAGTAGCCCTGACTATATGTGTATGGAGCCTGTTTTGCTTGTCAGAGAATATAATTGGTTCTCTTTTGAGTGTTCATACAGATTAGATTAATGTCAACTGGAACACAAGTATTGCACAGCTGCTTGCAATGGAAATGCTGCTCTTCAGGCTAGTGGACACAGACGCCTTCTGCAACATGATACTCTTAGCTAACCCACAGTACCAGATGCTCAGCTGCCATTACTTTGTCCATAAAGCGATCTCTGCCCTGCACTGCCATGTGAGTGATAACGTGTCCCAGGCATTGAAGAATGTTGTGAGAGGCAGGGTGTATCTGACCATGCACATGTGCTCCAGCAAGCATGGTCAAGGGTTACATATTAGAGATGAGCGAACGTACTCGTCCGAGCTTGATATTCGTGCGAATATTAGGGTGTTCGGGATGCTCGTTACTCGTAACGAGTACCACGCTGTGTTCCGGTTACTTTCAGTTTCCTCTCTGAGACGTTAGCGCGCTTTTCTGGCCAATTGAAAGACAGGGAAGGCATTACAACTTCCCCCTGCGACGTTCAAGCCCTATACCACCCCCCTGCTGTGAGTGGCTGGGGCGATCAGATGTCACCCGAGTATAAAAATTGGCCCCTCCCGCGGCTCGCCTCAGATGCCTTGTGAGTTAGCTGAGGGACAGTGGTATCGTTCTGGAGCTGCTGTAGGAAGAGCGTTAGGAGTTAGTGTAGGCTTCAAGAACCCCAACGGTCCTTCTCAGGGCCACATCTAATAGTGTGCAGTACTGTGTTAGCACTGTATTTTTTTTTTCAAAATTGGATCTGCAGAGCATTGCGCCCTGCAATAGGGACAGAAGTGGTGGTTAGGCAGGGAGAGTGTTAGCAGTGAGTGTAGGCTTCAAGAACCCCAACGGTCCTTTCTAGGGCCACATCAATCCGTGTGCAGTACTGTCCAGGCTGCTGTTAGCAGTGTTGCATATTTTTTTTTTTTTCTCAAAACCGGGTGTGCAGACCATTGCACCCGGCATTAATACTACAGGGATAGAATTGTGTAGGCAGGGCCAGAAGACATACATTATTCATTGAATAGACGCAGTGTGGCTTGTCCTTTGAAAAACAAGGGAAAAAATTCTATTTCGCCTGCCTCTGACAGTCCTCAGGGCTCTGGGTACGTGTGTGCTGCGTGCAGAACGTTAAAAAAAATCAGACGCAGCCAGCTACGTTTTACTGCAGGCTTGCGCCAATTTTTTTCCTGCATGGGAAATCCCTGATCTGCTGGAGCGAATAACTTTGCATCACTGCAGTTCTCTGACACATTTGCAGGGCCACAACACAGTTATTAAACTTAGTAGTATTCATTGAATACACGCAGTGTGGCTTGTCCTTTGAAAAACAAGGGAAAAAATTCTATTTTGGCTGCAGGCTTGTGCCAATTTCTTTCCTGCATGGGAAATCCCTGATCTGCTGGAGCGAATAACTTTGCATCACTGCAGTTCTCTGACACATTTGCAGGGCCACAACACAGTTATTAAACTTAGTAGTATTCATTGAATACACGCAGTGTGGCTTGTCCTTTGAAAAACAAGGGAAAAAATTATATTTTGGCTGCACGCTTGCGCCAATTTCTTTCCTGCATGGGAAATCCCTGATCTGCTGGAGCGAATAACTTTTCTAGGGCCACATCTATCCGTGTGCAGTACTGTCCAGGCTGCTGTTAGCAGTGTTGCATTTTTTTTTTTTTCTCAAAACCGACTGTGCAGACCATTGCACCCGGCATTAATACTACAGGGATAGAATTGTGTAGGCAGGGCCAGAAGACATACATTATTCATTGAATAGACGTAGTGTGGCTTTTCCTTTGAAAAACAAGGGGAAAACTTCTATTTCGCCTGTCTCTGACAGTCCTCAGGGCTCTGGGTACGTGTGTGCTGCGTGCAGAACGTTAAAAAAAATCAGACGCAGCCAGCTATGTTTTACTGCAGGCTTGCGCCAATTTTTTTCCTGCATGGGAAATCCCTGATCTCCTGTAGCGAATAACTTTGCATCACTGCAGTTCTCTGACACATTTGCAGGGCCACAACACAGTTATTAAACTTAGTCTTATTCATTGAATACACGCAGTGTGGCTTGTCCTTTGAAAAACAAGGGAAAAAATTCTATTTTGGCTGCAGGAAATCAAATCACTGGTAAATCAAATCACTGGGAAATCAAATCACTGGTAATACACCATGCTGAGGGGTAGGGGTAGGCCTATAGGACGTGGACGCGGGCGAGGACGCGGAGGGCCAAATCAGGGTGTGGGCACAGGCCGAGCCAGTGTGGTGGCCAGGGGTAGAGGCAGGGCCAGACCGAATAATCCACCAACTGTTTCCCAAAGCGCCCCCTCGCGCCATGCCACCCTGCAGAGGTCAAGGTGCTCTACGGTGTAGCAGTTTTTCACAGAGACGCCTGACGACCGACGAACAGTGGTGTGCAACCTTTGTCACGCCAAGATTAGCTGGGGAGCCACCACCACCAGCATGCGCAGGCATATGATGGTCAAGCACCCCACAAGGTGGGACGAAGGCCGTTCACCGCCTCCGGTTTGCACCACTGCCTCTTCCCCTGTGCCCCAACCTGCCACTGAGATCCAACCCCCCTCTGAGGACACAGGCACTACCGTCTCCTGGCCTGCACCCACACCCTCACCTCCGCTGTCCTCAGCTCCATCCAGCAATGTCTCTCAGCGTAGCGTCCAGACGTCGTTAGCGCCACAGTTTGAGCGCAAGCACAAGTACGACGCCACGCACCCGCACGCTCAAGTGTTAAACGTGCACATTGCCAAATTGATCAGCCTAGAGATGCTGCCGTATAGGTGTGTGGAAACGGAGGCTTTCAAAAGCATGATGGCGGCGGCTGCCCCGCGCTACTCGGTTCCCAGTCGCCACTACTTTTCCCGATGTGCCGTCCCAGGCCTGCACGACCACGTCTCCCGCAACATTGTACGCGCCCTCACCAACGCGGTTACTACCAAGGTCCACTTAACAACAGACACGTGGACAAGCACAGGCGGGCAGGGCCACTATATCTCCCTGACGGCACATTGGGTGAATTTAGTGGAGGCTGGGACAGAGTCACAGCCTGGGACCGCTCACGTCCTACCCACCCCCAGAATTGCGGGCCACAGCTCGGTGGTGGTATCTGCGGCGGTGTATGCTTCCTCCACTAAAGCACCTTCCTCCTCCTCCTCCTCCAACGCAACCTCTGTCTCGCAATCAAGATGTGTCAGCAGCACGTCGCCAGCAGTCGGTGTCACGCGGCGTGGCAGCACAGCGGTGGGCAAGCGTCAGCAGGCCGTGCTGAAACTACTCAGCTTAGGAGACAAGAGGCACACGGCCCACGAACTGCTGCAGGGTCTGACAGAGCAGACCGACCTCTGGCTTGCGCCGCTGAGCCTCCAACCGGGCATGGTCGTGTGTGACAACGGCCGTAAGCTGGTGGCGGCTCTGCAGCACGGCAGCCTCACACACGTGCCATGCCTGGCCCATGTCTTTAATTTGGTGGTTCAGCGCTTTCTGAAAAGCTACCCCCACTTGTCATACCTGCTCGGAAAGGTGCGCCAGCTCTGCGCACATTTCCGCAAATCCCACACGCACGCTGCCACCCTGCGGACACTGCAACATCGGTTTAATCTGCCAGTGCACCGACTGCTGTGCGACGTGCCCACACAGTGGAACTCTACGCTCCACATGTTGGCCAGACTCTATGAGCAGCGTAGAGCTATAGTGGAATACCAACTCCAACTTGCGCGGCGCAGTGTGAGTCAGCCTCAGAAGAGTGGCCCTGGTTGGCAGCCATCTGCCAGGTCCTTGGAAAATTTGAGGAGTCTACCCAGGTGGTGAGCGGCGATGCTGCAATCATTAGCGTCACCATTCCTCTGCTATGCATCTTGAGAAGTTCCCTGCAAAGCATAAAGGCAGACGCTTTGCGCTCGGAAACAGAGTCGGGGGAAGACAGTATGTCGCTGGATAGTCAGAGCACCCTCCTGTCTATATCTCAGCGCGTTCAGGAGGAGGAGGAGGAGGAGCATGAGGAGGATGAGGAGGAGGGGGAAGAGACAGCTTGGCCCACTGCTGACGGTACCCATGCTGCTTGCCTGTGATCCTTTCAGCGTGTATGGCCTGAGGAGGAGGAAGAGGAGGAGGAGGATCCTGAAAGTGATCTTCCTAGTGAAGACAGCCATGTGTTGCGTACAGGTACCCTGGCACACATGGCTGACTTCATGTTAGGATGCCTTTCTCGTGACCCTCGCGTTACACGCATTCTGGCCACTACGGATTACTGGGTGTACACACTGCTCGACCCACGGTATAAGGAGAGCCTTTGCACTCTCATTCCCAAAGAGGAAAGGGGTTCGAGAATGATGCTATACCACAGGGCGCTGGTGGACAAACTGATGGTAAACTTCCCATCCGACAGCGCTAGTGGCAGAAGGCGCAGTTCCGAGGGCCAGGTAGCAGGGGAGGTGCGGAGATCATGCAGCATGTACAGCGCAGGCAGGGTAACATTCTCCAAGGCCTTTGCCAGCTTTATGGCTCCCCAGCAAGACTGTGTCACCGCTCCCCAGTCAAGGCTGAGTCTGCGGGAGCACTGTAAAAGGATGGTGAGGGAGTACGTAGCCGATCGCACAACCGTCCTCCGTGACGCCTCTGCCACCTACAACTACTGGGTGTCGAAGCTGGACACGTGGCCTGAACTCGCGCTGTATGCCCTGGAGGTGCTTGCTTGTCCTGCGGCTAGCGTCTTGTCAGAGAGTGTGTTTAGTGTGGCTGGGGGAATCATCACGGATAAGCGTACCCACCTGTCAACCGACAGTGCCGACAGGCTTAAACTCATCAAGATGAACAAAGCCTGGATTTCCCCAGACTTCTCTTCTGCACCAGCAGACAGCAGCGATACCTAAGCAATACGTATTATGCACCCGCGGATGGAAGCTACGTTCTCTCTCACCATCCAAAACGGGGACATTTCTGCTTCATCAATCTGTGTCTAATATTCCTCCTCCTCCTCCTGAAACCTCACGTAATCACGCTGAACAGGCAATTTTTCTTAGGGCCACAAGGCTCACTCATCTAATTTTTCTAAACAATTTTTATATGTTTCAATGCTCTTAAAAGCGTTGAAACTTTAACTTGAACCAATTTTTAGTTAAACTGGGCTGCCTCCAGGCCTAGTTACCACTTAAGCCACATTAACCAAAGCGATTAATGGGTTTCACCTGCCATCTTGGTTGGGCATGGCCAATTTTTACTGAGGTACATTAGTACTGTTGGTACACCAATGTTTTGGGGCCCTCACCTACAGTGTAATCATAGCAATTTGTATGTTCTTCGCCTGCACTCATGGTACAGAAGTGTGTGTGGGGTTGGCCTACACTTTAGCTACATAAATGTAACTTGGGCCTTGGCTATACTGCAGCTACTGAAAAGGAACTAAGACTGCGCTCCCACTATACTGCTGCTTCGGAATTGTTCCTGGGGCCTGTGTAGGCTGCTACAATGACTTAAATGGAACTAAGACTATGCTCCTCCTATACTGCTGCTTCGGAATTGTTCCTGGGGCCTGTGTAGGCTGCTACTATTACTGAAATGGAACGAAGACTGCGCTCCCACTATACTGCTGCTTCGGAATTGTTACTGGGGCCTGTGTAGGCTGCTACTATTACTGAAATGGAACTAAGACTGTGCTCCCCCTATAATGCTGCTAGTGATATGTTAGTGGGGCCTGTCGCTAATGCTGCGGCTGAAATGTTACTAATTCTGGGCTCTGCCTATACCGCTGCTAATGGTATGTCTCTGGGGTGTGGAAACAGAGGCTTCCCAAAGACATGATGGCGGCGAGGCCATTTCCCACCAACGCTGTTACTGTTAAGGTGCATATAACCACGGACACGTGGAGAGGACACGTAGTGCCTCCAAAACATCCCCCGCCACGGCCCACTTAATCCTGGCCACATTCCGAAAACCAACAAAATAAAACCGTGCTACTAGGTCCGCAGTCACCACCACATTACCACCAACGCGGTTACTGTTAAGGTACATATTACCAGTCTGACTGGGGCATGCAGTGTTGGCCGGAGCCCACCTGCATTAAGCATGACATTACTACCTCAGCTGTGTTGGGCAATGCAATGGGATATTTCTATGTACCGCCGGTGGCTTCCTGGCACCCACCCATGCTGTGGGTCCACAGGGAATTATAAATGCATCTGTTTCCACTTGTAAAGAACCCCAGTCTGACTGGGGCATGCAGTGTGGGCCGAAGCCCACCTGCATTAAGCACGACATTACTACCTCAGCTGTGTTGGGCAATGCAATGGGATATTTTTATGTATCGCCGGTGGGTTCCAGGGAGCCACCCATGCTGTCGGTCGACAGGGACTTCACAATAGGGAGTTGTACCTGCCTGTGTCTATGAATTAAAAAGCCTGGTCTGACTGGGGCATGCAGAGACACCTTGACAGAATGAATAGTGTGTGGCACATAGGTTCCCCATTGCTATGCCCACGTATGCAGCTCCTGATGGAGGTGGCACAGGATTCTATTTCTCATTGCTTCTGTACAGCATTGTGGGCTGTCGCCCCGCCCCTTTTAAAGAGGGTCGCTGCCTAGCCGTGCCAACCCTCTGCAGTGTGTGCCTGCGGTTCCTCCTCATGGCAGACGCACTTCTAAATAGACATGAGGGTGGTGTGACATGAGGGCAGCTGAAGGCTGCGCAGGGACACTTTGGTGTGCGCTGTGGGGGGGAGGGGGGCGGTTGGGCAGCATGTAACCCAGGAGAAGTGGCAGTGGAGTGTCATGCAGGCAGTGATTGTGCTTTGTTGGAGGTAGTGTGGTGCTTAGCAAAGGTATGCCATGCTAATGAGGGCTTTTCAGAAGTAAAAGTTTTTGGGAGGGGGGGGGGCCCACTCTTGCCGCTATTGTGGCTTAATAGTGGGACCTGTGAACTTGAGATGCAGCCCAACATGTAGCCCCTCGCCTGCCCTATCCGTTGCTGTGTCGTTCCCATCACTTTCTTGAATTGCCCAGATTTTCACACAAGGAAACCTTAGCGAGCATCGGCGAAATACAAAAATGCTCGGGTCGCCCATTGACTTCAATGGGGTTCGTTACTCGAAATGAACCCTCGAGCATCGCGAAAAGTTCGTCCCAAGTAACGAGCACCCGAGCATTTTGGTGCTCGCTCATCTCTATTACATATACTTAAAAACACTCTGGGTCAATGTTCTGCAAGTTGTGATCCACGTTTCATAGTACCCCCAAGAGTTGTGGGAGATTTAACCTTGTCTGTCCCCTTCTCACCCCCCTTCTCCTTCTCCCAAAATGAACATTTTCTAAAGCATACAAAACAGCAGTAGTTCTACAGCTTTTCCTTGGAGAAGGTCCTTGTTTGTCTGTTCTTTTCCCCTGGTAGAACTGGTCCTTTGCAAACTGTATGACATTTTTGATAACTCTACTGCTTTTCCCTGGAGGAGGAGTAGGAGGCCTCTGCTTGAGTGTTGTCTGCACCTGGCAGAATTCCTCCTTGTAAAATGTATGACGTTGGTACAATTTGAGATGTTGGAGACCCTATGTGGGCCTTATTTTGTTTTCAGTGACACCCCTGCACTACGATTGTCCCTTACACCACTGTACACAATTTGTGGGAAGAACACAGTGTTCCCCAGATGTGTGGCTATATTCCAATGCAATTTGGGGAGAGTTGGCTACATTTGAGACCTTCTTGAGGTCAAATTAGTGAACCCAATTATTATTTCCCTTGATTTTAATGGGAGTTGGAATCAACAGTTCCGATTCACAATGATTTGCGTGAAACCGGTCTGATACCAACACAAACTAAATATTCCACTAATTATTGATCACTACAAATAAAAAATCGTGAGCACATCCAAAACAAAGTGAAATAAATATATGAGGTGCACATTAGTAGGGTTGTATAACAGGGTGTAACACTCTATTCACATACTGATGGGCAGTCATTGTGCCTTCTACAACCATGAACTCAATTCTGCTGCCATAACTGATTGCCCCGCACATCCTGACTCCAGGGGTTGGACCTGTGTGGTGCTCTAAGAAAGGTGGGCCCTATCTGCAAAACGCTGACAGATATGTTGACAATTATCACTTTGCCCCAGATAGAATCAGGACTTGTCACTAAATACAACTGTCCTACATTTATGTATTCAGTTCCAACCAGCTGTACACCAGGTTAGTCGTTGCTAGCAGTGAAATCGGATTAACAGAACACATTGCATTGGTGGCCGAGAATGCAACTTAGCTTCAAGCTATCAGATGACAATAGGTTGTGGGGTGACTCTGACTCCAACCACTGCTCGGATCTGTGTTTTGATTGCCAGTCTATCAGAAACTGCCAATTTGGTGGTCTTCATGTGATGATGTCCTACTTTGTGGACTTGTGCTAGGTCTGCAAGTACTGGAGCCTTCTTGTGATTTCACGATGTGATGTCTTACATAACAAGGAGTTCCATAATTTGCATACTGACTCATGTACTTCTTCCACTTTTTAATTATTCAATACCCTTCATATGGAGAGACTTTGATCCAAATTTCATACATTTTCTGCAACTCTGGGTGTAGCACTTTCAGTTTTCACCAGTGTATGTTACATTGAATGCTGTTTTATATGTGGCCAGGTACCTTGGGTAAAAATAAGAGAAGATATAGCCAGTGTTAGAGGACACTACATGAGAGAAACAGACTCCTTGGGGATAGAGTTTTGGGATGCACAGGAAGTGAGCAGAGACTGATGTAAGTCACAAGTCTGTGCTGTGTGGCTAGTGCCATAGGTCTGGAACAGACATAAGTGTAGCCCAGACACATATAGTACTTGAGAAAGTTAGAGCTGCAGAGGGGAGCGGACTCTAGGAGAGAGTAGTCATAGCCTGAGGAAGAGTGCTGCATCCAGCGCCATGTGTGCAGCCAAAGCAGAAAGAAACTTGTACCATGTAGAAAGAAAAGAGTGCAAGCTTCAGCCCTGGAGTAAGTAATTGCCATCTGTGCTGGGCCACTGAGAGAGAGTGGGCCATGAGGTGTATTAAGAAAAAAGTTTGTTACTATGTTAGCCAGTACAGCAATATGGGATTGTTCTAAGTAGGAGATACCAAGTAACCTTGGATATATGATACATTTTAATGGCTATCAAAAGGACATGGTGTTACAGCAAGCTTTTGAACCTACCCAAGATTCTTCCTCAGGCTTATGGAATAGATCTGAAGAAGTATATATATATATATGCACATATATATGAAAAGGTACAGGCATGGTGTGATTAATTTGCACTTCAAACAATATCAGAACAGGATGAATAGAGGAGTAAATACTCAATTAGTCCACTGATAAGGGATGCAGAAGTTTTATGGTCTCTAAATTGGTGTTAGGGGGTCACCAGGCCTGTGTGTTATCTCTACTATAGATTTCTCATAATCTCCAATGATGCATGAAACCACCTCCAATGTTTATTCCGGTCTTGGGAGTGTCAAAGATGGTTATAAACTTGTACTCCCAAATTCTTCTATGACATTGAGATTTGAAGTTGCCTTTAATATAGTGACCTTGATTATGAGAAATCTATTGTTACCATGAGGTGGTTGCGGCTCCTCCCGAGGTGGTGGTGTGCTGCGTCCCGCGGTCGGGGCGCATCCCCCCGAATTGTGGTCTGGCTGCCGGGGGAGCGGGTGCCGGTTTGGTGCTGGTGGCTCGCGGTGCGCACACTCGGTAGTCCTGGCGGCACCGTGCACACGCGCACCTGGGAGTGCAGCTGCCGTGCGCAAGCTCCCTTTTGGTGTGCTATGGGGAGTTGGCTGTCTCCCTCTCTCCGCCTCTGGGCGAAGGCTTGTGTTTAAAAGTCTGGCAGTGACTGCAATCACTGCCAGTTATTGGTTTCCCTCAGGTTGCTAGCTAGTCTGCATCTGTAGGTCTCCTGCCTCTGTCAGCTTGTCTGCTATTTTGTTACCATATACCAGGTGCATCTACCTCATCTACCTCAGTGCTATTAGTATTGTTTAGTGTTGGTTTTTTTCATGTGCCTGTCCTGTCAGTAGTCTACATATTACATCTAGGTAGGCCAGCGCTCCTTCTCGGTCCCTAGATAGCGTAGGGACTGCCGCCCAGTTGCCCGCCTGGGGTCAGCCAGGAGTGGAGGCAAGTAGGCAGGGACAGGGGTTGCAGGAAAGATCCAGGGCAACCCGGGCTGGTGTATCCAGGGTAGATCACTGTAACATAATAACTGACCCTTAAAATTGCCCAGCGAGTTTTGTTTTTATTCTCCAATGGAGGCCATGAGTACCCTCGCAAGTCAGTTGCAGGGGTTAGTGGTTGTGATCCAAGATCTGCCTGGTCGTATGGTGGCCCAGGAGCAGCGGGAGTCAGTGCATGTTTCTGCGGCCCCCTCCATTCCTGAGCCCAAGTGTCCTCTTCCGGAGGTGTTTTCAGGGAAGAGGAGCAAGTTTTTTGTGCTTCAGCAGGTGTGTAGATTGTACTTCCGGATGCAGCCCCGCTCATCCGGCTCAGAGTTCCAGAAAATGGGATTATGGGATTGATTATGTCCTTACTTCGGGGTTTCCCCCAGACATGGGCCTACTCCTTACCCGAGAGTTCGGCTTGCCTGCAGTCAGTTGATTTGCTTTTTCGGGAATTTGGAGGTATTTTTGATGAGCCTGACCGTGCGGGGTTGGCGGTATCTCATCTCATGTCCCTTCGTCAGGAGAAGCAGTGGGTATAGGACTATTGCTCTAAATTTAGACTGTATGCTGGTGAAACCTCTTGGAACGATGGTGCACTTAAGGATGTGTTTTTGTTGGGTCTTTCTGACACTGTCAAGGATCTACACATTTCCCATTCTGCTCCCGTGTCACTCAATGAGGCGATGGAATTGGCAGTCAAGGCTGACAGAAGGCTGAGATCTAGAAAAGAGGAACATCAGGCCCGCAAAGCTAGCAGACCTGCTCCCTCTTCTCCCAGGCCGAGTTCTGGTGCCGAGCCTATGGAAGTGGACCAGCTAAGTCCCAAGGAACGGCAACGGTTCCAGATGATGCAGCGTCTCTGTCTCTATTGTGGGAAAGCCGGACATCGTGTAGCAACCTGTCCTCAGAAACAGATGCAGCATCTGCCTGAACCGGCAGAAAACTTCAGATCCTAGGCGACTGTCGGGAGGGTCACGTAGGATCACAGGTACTCCCTAAGTTGTTGGTGCCCTGTCATATTGGCTTCCGGAATTTCCCTAGGTCCGGTCAGGCTTTTATTGATTCAGGCGCTGCCGCCAATTTGGTTATTCTAAGCTTTGTCATACCCTTGATGGCTGAGTTCTCAGCATTGGAGATGCCCATACGCTTCACTAGCATTGATTCCACCTCTCTGTCTGCGGGTGTTGTCCAGTGGAGGACTCCCATGGTACAGTTTACTGTGGGTGTTCTCCATTCTGAGAATCTGTTGTTCTTAGTAATGGAGAGGATGTCTGTTGATGTAGTGCTGGGTATGCCCTTGTTGGCACTGGATAATCACCAATTTGATTGGTCCACTCAGGAATTGACACATTGGGGGTTGTCCTGTCATAATCACTAAGCTACTATATCCATGTGTTCAGCAGATGCCATATTTATTCCCGAGTATTTGTCTCATTTCCATGACCTATTTTCCAAGAAACGGTCTGAGATTTTTCCTCCCCATAGGGAGTGGGACTGTGGTATTGATTTGATCCCCAACTGTCCAATCCCAAGAGGAGCCATTTTCAATTTGTTTGGGTGGGAGCACGAAGCCCTTAAGTCGTACATCTCAGAGTCTCTGGCCAAATGACACATCAGGCTGTCCAGGTCCCCGGCTGGGGCAGGTCTCTTCTTTGTTGAGAAGAAGGATGGCACATTGAGGCCTTGTGTGGGTTATCGGGCTTTGAATAAAATTACTGTGAAAAACAAGTGCTCCATGCCCTTGATTCCTGACTTATTGAATCAGGTGGTAGGGGCCCACTGGTTTTCCAAATTGGACTTAAGGGGGGCATACAATCTAATTTGCATCCGAGAGGGAGATGAGTGGAAGACTGCGTTCAACACCCCGTTAGGACATTTTGAATGTCTGGTCATGCCCTTCGGACTTTGTAATGCCCCCGCTGTGTTTCAGGGATTTATGAATGCAGTCTTCCATGACTTCCTGGGGGTATTCTTGGTCATATATCTTGATGACTTTCTGGTGTATTCCCAGACTAGGATTCTCATGTGCAGCACCTAAAGCTGGTTCTGACCCGTTTGCGTGAGTACCAACTTTTTGTCAAGTTGGAGAAATGCAATTTTGGTACTAACCAAGGAAGTGCTTCCTTGGTTATGTGGTTTCACCCACGGAGATTCAAATGGAGTCTAATAAAGTGGCAGCAATCTCCCAATGGGTCAGACCAGATAACCTGAAAGCTTTCCAGCGGTTCCTAGGGTTTGCAAATTTTTACCGTAAATTCATTAAGAATTATTCAGTTATTGCGCAACCCCTGACCGATCTTACCAAGAATGGGGCCAACTTGGTAAAATGGTCGTCAGAAGCCCTAGAAGCTTTCAGTTCTCTCAAAAGGGCATTTACTGCTGCCCCAGTACTAGTACAGCCTGACGCACAGCTACCGTTCTTCATTGACGTCGATTTGTCTGAGGTGGGGGCGGGGGCTGTATTGTCTCAGGAAATCAGTGGGAGAGCTGGGTATAGCCCATGCGCGTTCTTCTCGCGGAAGTTCAGTTCGGCGGAATGGAACAACGATCGTAAGTTATTGGAGATTAAGTGGGCTCTAGAAGAGTGGCGTCACCATCTTAAGCAGACAAGGAATCCCATTACCATATATACTGATCATAAAAACTATATATGTATATCTCGCCAAGAGACTCACAGCTCGCCAAGCCAGGTGGGCGTTGTTTTTCACTAGGTTTAAATTCATCGTTACTTATATTCCAGGGGAGAAGAACGTGAAGGCGAACGCTCTCTCACGGAGCTTCGGTTTGCCGGAAAGTGAGACAGTGGCTCCCAAGAATATATTGTCACCTGGAGTGGTGGTGGCAGCAGTAGAATCTGATCTCGTCCCTCGTCTACAAAATTATCAGCCGAACGCTCCCTCGGGGGTGCCGGAGGGCAGGTGGTTTGTGCCAGAGACCTTGCGTCTCAGGGCCATTGCTGAGTGTCACTCATCTGTGCTCACAGGTCATCCAGGAGTTCAGGGGACTCTGGATCTTTGTCCTAGACACTTCTGGTGGCCAGGCATGTCTCGGGAGATCTGCGACTTTGTTAAAGGATGCTCTGTCTGTGCACACAGTAAAAGTTGACGTCGTCGTCCGGAGGGGCATTTGAGACCGCTACCAGTGCCTTCTTGTCCGTTGATGCATTTATTGGTAGATTTTATTACCGATCTACCTGAGTCTCAGAAGTTCACCACGATCCTGGTTGTTGTTGATCGCTTCTCAAAAATGGCTCATTTCTTGGCGCTAAAGAAGTTAGCTACCGCGATAGAATTTTCCAAGTTTTTTGTAAAATAAATCATTCGTCTACATGGGGTTCCCGAGAACATTGTATCTGATCGCGGGGTTCAGTTTGTTGTGCAATTCTGGTGAGACTTCTGTATTAACCTGGGAACGTCGCTTTCCTTCTCAGCAGCATTCCACCCATAAACTAATGGTCAGACTGGGCTGAAGAACCAGGATTTGGTGCAATATTTGCGGTTGTTTGCTAGCAAAAAGGCTCATCAGTGGGCAAAATTCCTGCCGCTGGCAGAGTTTGTGCTAAGCAACCATACTTGTTCTTTCACTGGGGTATCTCCATTCCGTTGCGTATATAGTCAGCATCGCCGCTTCCTTACAGCTATTTCTACTCTGTCTGCCTGTCCTGCAGCTGATGTCGCCACAGATGCGCTGCAGGGAGTATGGAGAGAGGTACTGAAGAATCTGGAAGCAACTGGGGCTGGTATGCAGTTGCGTAGTGGGAAGAGTCTGTTGGTGTCTGAACCTTACATGGTGGGACAGAAGGTGTATTTGTCTTCTAGAAATCTGCTGCGACACAGGAGTGTGATATTCTCCCATTGACTTCAATGGAGCTGGCGCTACAGCTGGCTCCATTGAAAGCAATAGGCTGTCGGCAAGCCATGCAGTAACTTTTGGGTAAGGCTTCAAATATAAGCCCTTCCCTGAAAATCATCCCTAAAATGCCTAGAATCAGAGGCAGCACTCAGCTGTTGAATGATAGCTGAGAGCTTCCTCTGATTGGTCACAGGGTCACAGTGTTCAGCCAATCAGAGGCAGCCCTTTTAGCAGGCAGGAATTTTAAATCCCCACCTGCTGAAAGCACTTCAGAGCAGTGCAGGGAGAAGACCTGGCTGAATGCACCTAAGCCCTGGCAGCTGCAGAGAGGTGAGTGTATATATATATATATATATATTTTTTTTTTACACATTTTAGGGCTGATTTTCAGGGAGAACTTATATTTAAAGCTCTTCCCCGAAAATCACTGAAGGGCTTGCCAGGAGCCCATTGCTTTAAATAGAGCCGGCTATAGTGCCAGCTCCATTGAATTCAATGGGAGAACATCGAGCTCCTCTGCCACAGCTGTCGCAGCTGTGCCAGAGGATTGCGATCTTCACTGTATGTTCTCAATGACATCAGTGCTGCTGCTGCACAAGGTGAAACACCTGGGGTGACAGCATCCAGGGGTTTCCTATCCAAAAAAGAAGGATTCCGCAGTTACTCGCGTTTTAAAAACCGCAGTCCTATATTTACCGCTGCACATTTTTGTGTGCAGGTAAATATCAGGCATATGACTGCTGCCATTGAAAAGCATTGGTGCTTAAAGGGGTTCTGATATGAATAATGTTTTTATGCTTTAGTAGCCATTGTTCCCTGTTCTGCCTAATGGACACAGGGAAACCACGGTTTAATGGCTGCTAAAACATAAAAACATAATACTTACCTTGTCTCCTGTTGTTGTTGACATCGGGGGGGGGGGGGGTCATCTCCCAGCAGGCGCTGCTCTTCCTCTTCTTCCTCCACGAGCCGCGCTGCTCCGGGATCGCGCGCATGCGCAGTGGAGAGGTGCCCTCTGACAGGAGTCAGGACGGGCCGCGTCTCCACGCGCAGAATCTCGGAGTTCAGCCAGGACGGACGGGCTGCCCACAGCAAGCACTGCTTGTGACGTGCTTGCTGTGGGCGGCCCGTCCGTTCACCTCGGAAGTGACTGACGGACGGAGCAGAGCAGGAAGCGGTCATTTTGACCGCTCCTGCTCTGCTTCTACAAGCCACAGAAAAAGATGCCGGCTGGAGGGCACATGCCTGTTGATCGGTCCTGGCCAGGCAAGGTGAGTAAAAAAATTTTTTTTTTATGTCAGAACCCCTTTTATAGATGTGGATCGCAAACGCAAGTAACATACGCACCTAAAAACGCCCATCTGACTGAGCCCTGAATAGTTTTTTAGCCAAAAAAAATGCAAAGTGAATCAACAAAGGAGAAATCTAAATCAAATCAGTATTTGGTGTGACCACTAGAGATGAGCGAACGTACTCGTCCGAGCTTGATACTCGTTCGAGTATTAGCGTGTTCGAGATGCTCGTTATTCATGATGAGTACCACGCGATGTTCGAGTTACTTTCACTTTCATCTCTGAGACGTTAGCGCGCTTTTCTGGCCAATAGAAAGACAGGGAAGGCATTACAACTTCCCCCTGCGACGTTCAAGCCCTATACCACCCCCCTGCAGTGAGTGGCTGGCGAGATCAGGTGTCACCCGAGTATATAAATGGGCCCCTCCCGCGGCTCGCCACAGATGCATTCTGACAGAGATCAGGGAAAGTGCTGCTGGTGCCGGAGCTGCTATAGGGAGAGCGTTAGGAGTTATTTTAGGCTTCAAGAACCCCAACGGTCCTTCTTAGGGCCACATCTGACCGTGTGCAGTAGTGTGGAGGCTGCTTTTTGCAGTGTTGCACTTTTTTTTTTTTTTGTATATCGGCCGTGCAGAGCATTGCGCCCTGCAGTAATTATACATTGTCCAGGGCAAGTAGTGGTGGTGAGGCAGGGACAGAAGACATATTTATTGAATATAGGCAGTGGGCCTTTCCAAAAACATTTGGGAAAAAAAATCTATTTGGGCTGCCTGTGACTGTCCTGAGTGTACTGGGTCTGTGCTGGGGGTAGTTGTCCTCCTAATTCATACGCAGCCAGCTAAGTGTTACAGCAGGCTTGCGCAAAACTATTTCCTGGCTCTGTGTTGGCTGTTACATCACCGCTGTATTCCAGTCCACAGTGCAACAGTCTGCAGTTATTTTACATACTCCAGGGCCAGTAGTGGTGAGGCAGGGACAGAAGACATATTTATTGAATACAGGCAGTGGACCTTTCCAAAAACATTTGGGAAAAAAAATTTATTTGGGCTGCCTGTGACTGTCCTCAGTGTACTGGGTCTGTGCTGGGGGTAGTTGTCCTCCTAATTCATACGCAGCCAGCTAAGTGTTACAGCAGGCTTGCGCAAAATTATTTCCTGGCTCTGTGTTGGCTGTTACATCACCGCTGTATTCCAGTCCACAGTGCCACAGTCTGCAGTTATTTTACATACTCCAGGGCCAGTAGTGGTGAGGCAGGGACAGAAGACATATTTATTAGAGATGAGCGAGCACCAAAATGCTCGGGTGCTCGTTACTCGGGACGAATTTATCGCTATGCTCGAGGGTTCGTTTCGAGTAACGAACCCCATTGAAGTCAATGGGCGACCAGAGCATTTTTGTATTTCGCCGATGCTCGCTAAGGTTTTCATGCGTGAAAATCTAGGCAATTCAAGAAAGTGATGGGAACGACACAGAAACGGATAGGGCAGGCGAGGGGCTACATGTTGGGCTGCATCTCAAGTTCACAGGTCCCACTATTAAGCCACAATACCGGCAAGAGTGGGCCCCCCCCCCTCCCAACAACTTTTACTTCTGAAAAGCCCTCATTAGCATGGCATATCTTAGCTAAGCACCACACTAGCTACAACAAAGCACAATCACTGCCTGCATGACACTCCGCTGCCACTTCTCCTGGGTTACATGCTGCCCAACCCCCCTCCCCCCTGCACGACACAGTGTCCACAGCGCACACCAAACTGTCCCTGCGCAGCCTTCAGCTGCCCTCATGCCACACCACCCTCATGTCTATTTATAAGTGCGTCTGCCATGAGGAGGAACTGCAGGCACACACTGCAGAGGGTTGGCACGGCTAGGCAGCGACCCTCTTTAAAAGTGGTGGGGCGATAGCCCACAATGCTGTACAGAAGCAATGAGAAATCCAATCCTGTGCCACCTCCATCAGGAGCTGCACACGTGGGCATAGCAATGGGGAACCTATGTGCCACACACTATTCATTCTGTCAAGGTGTCTGTATGCCCCAGTCAGACTGGTAATATGTACCTTAACAGTAACCGCGTTGGTGGTAATGTGGTGGTGACTGCGGACCTAGTAGCACGGTTGTATTTTGTTGGTTTTCGGAATGTGGCCAGGATTAAGTGGGCCGTGGCGGGGGGATGGTGGGGGGGCTCTCTTGTTGTATCGGTAAAGGTGAAATTCTTGGACTGCCACCAGACGAACCAATGCAAAGGCATTTGCCAAGAATGTTTTCATTGTTGGAGGAGGAGGGGGATGTTTTTGAGGCACTACGTGTCCTCTCCACGTGTCCGTGGTTATATGCACCTTAACAGTAACCGCGTTGGTGGTAATGTGGTGGTGACTGCGGACCTAGTAGCATGGTTGTATTTTGTTGGTTTTCGGAATGTGACCAGGATTAAGTGGGCCGTGGCGGGGGGATGGTGGGGGGGCTCTCTTGTTTTGTCGGTAAAGGTGAAATTCTTGGACTGCCACGAGATGAACCAATGCAAAGGCATTTGCCAAGAATGTTTTCATTGTTGGAGGAGGAGGGGGATGTTTTTGAGGCACTACGTGTCCTCTCCACGTGTCCGTGGTTATATGCACCTTAACAGTAACCGCGTTGGTGGGAAATGGCCTCGCCGCCATCATGTCTTTGGGAAGCCTCTGTTTCCACACCCCAGAGACATACCATTAGCAGCGGTATAGGAAGAGCCCAGAATTCGTAACATTTCAGCCGTAGCATTAGGACAGGCCCCACTAACATATCACTAGCAGCATTATAGGGGGAGCACAGTATTAGTTCCATTTCAGTAATAGTAGCACTCAAGACAGGCCCCAGTAACAATTCCGAAGCAGCAGTATAGGAGGAGCATAGTCTAAGTTCCATTTAAGTAATAGTAGCAGCCTACACAGGCCCCAGGAACAATTCCGAAGCAGCAGTATAGTGGGAGCGCAGTCTTAGTTCCATTTCAGTAGCTGCAGTATAGCCAAGGCCCAAGTTACATTTATGTAGCTAAAGTGTAGGCCAACCCCACACACCTTTCTGTACCATGAGTGCAGGCGAAGAAGATAGAAATTGCTATGATTACACTGTAAGTGAGGGCCCAAAAAAATTGGTGTACCAACAGTACTAATGTACCTCAGTAAAAATTGGCCATGCCCAACCAAGATGGCAGGTGAAACCCATTAATCGCTTTGGTTAATGTGGCTTAAGTGGTAACTAGGCCTGGAGGCAGCCAAGTTTAAGGAAAAATTGGTTCAAGTTAAAGTTCCAACGCTTTTAAGAGCATTGAAACGTATAAAAAATTTTTAGAAAAATTATATGAGTGAGCCTTGTGGCCCTAAGAAAAATTGCCCGTTCAGCGTGATTACGTGAGGTTTCAGGAGGAGGAGCAGGAGGAGGAGGAGGAATATTAGACACAGATTGATGAAGCAGAAATGTCCCCGTTTTGGATGGTGAGAGAGAACTATGCTTCCATCCGCGGGTGCAGCCTACGTATTGCTTAGGTATCGCTGCTGTCCGCTGGTGGAGAAGAGAAGTCTGGGGAAATCCTGGCTTTGTTCATCTTGATGAGTGTTAGCCTGTCGGCACTGTCGGTTGACAGGCGGGTACGCTTATCTGTGATGATTCCCCCAGCCGCACTAAACACCCTCTCCGACAAGACGCTAGCCGCAGGACAAGCAAGCACCTCCAGGGCATACAGCGCTAGTTCAGGCCACGTGTCCAGCTTCGACACCCAGTAGTTGTAGGTGGCAGAGGCGTCACGGAGGACGGTCGTGTGATCGGCTACGTACTCCCTCACCATCCTTTTACAGTGCTCCCGCCAACTCAGCCTTGACTGGGGAGCGGTGACACAGTCTTGCTGGGGAGCCATAAAGCTGCCCAGGCCCTTAAAGACTGTTGCACTGCCTGGGCTGTACATGCTGCTCGATCTCCGCACCTCCCCTGCTACCTGGCCCTCGGAACTGCGCCTTCGGCCACTAGCTCTGTAAGATGGGAAGTTTACCATCAGCTTGTCCGCCAGGGTCCTGTTGTATAGCAACACTCTCGAACCCCTTTCCTCTTCGGGAATGAGAGTGGGAAGGTTCTCCTTATAGCGTGGGTCGAGCAGTGTGTACACCTAGTAATCCGTAGTGGCCAGAATGCGTGTAACGCGAGGGTCACGAGAAAGGCATCCTAACATGAAGTCAGCCATGTGTGCCAGGGTACCTGTACGCAACACATGGCTGTCCGCACTAGGAAGATTACTTTCAGGATCCTCCTCCTCCTCCTCCTCCTCCTCAGGCCATACACGCTGAAATGATGACAGGCAAGCAGCATGGGTACCGTCAGCAGTGGGCCAAGCTGTCTCTTCCCCCTCCTCCTCATCCTCCTCATGCTCCTCCTCCTGAACGCGCTGAGATATAGACAGGAGGGTGCTCTGACTATCCAGCGACATACTGTCTTCCCCCGACTCTGTTTCCGAGCGCAAAGCGGCTGCCTTTATGGTTTGCAGGGAACTTCTCAAGATGCATAGCAGAGGAATGGTGACGCTAATGATTGCAGCATCGCCGCTCACCACCTGGGTAGACTGCTCAAAGTTTCGAAGGACCTGGCAGATGTCTGCCAACCAGGCCCACTCTTCTGTAAAGAATTGAGGAGGCTGACTCCCACTGCGCCGCCCATGTTGGAGTTGGTATTCCACTATAGCTCTACGCTGCTCATAGAGCCTGGCCAACATGTGGAGCGTAGAGTTCCACCGTGTGGGCACGTCGCACAGCAGTCGGTGCACTGGCAGATTAAACCGATGTTGCAGGGTGCGCAGGGTGCCAGCGTCCGTGTGGGACTTGCGGAAATGTGCGCAGAGCCGGCACACCTTTACGAGCAGGTCTGACAAGCGTGGGTAGCTTTTCAGAAAGCGCTGAACCACCAAATTAAAGACATGGGCCAGGCATGGCACGTGCGTGAGGCTGCCGAGCTGCAGAGCCGCCACCAGGTTACGGCCGTTGTCACACACGACCATGCCCGGTTGGAGGCTCAGCGGCGCAAGCCAACGGTCGGTCTGCTCTGTCAGACCCTGCAGCAGTTCGTGGGCCGTGTGCCTCCTATCTCCTAAGCTGAGTAGTTTCAGCACGGCCTGCTGACGCTTGCCCACCGCTGTGCTGCCACGCCGCGCGACACCGACTGCTGGCTACGTCCTGCTGCTGCTGACACATCTAGATTGCGAGACAGAGGTTGAGGAGGAGGAGGAGGGTGCTTTAGTGGAGGAAGCATACACCGCCGAACATACCACCACCGAGCTGGGGCCCGCAATTCTGGGGGTGGGTAGGACGTGAGCGGTCCCAGGCTGTGACTCTGTCCCAGCCTCCACTAAATTCACCCAATGTGCCGTCAGGGAGATGTAGTGGCCCTGCCCGCCTGTGCTTGTCCACGTGTCCGTAGTTAAGTGGACCTTGCCACTGACCGCATTGGTGAGGGCGCGTACAATGTTGCGGGAGACGTGGTCGTGCAGGGCTGGGACGGCACATCGGGAAAAGTAGTGGCGACTGGGAACTGAGTAGCGCGGGGCCGCCGCCGCCATCATAGCTTTGAAAGCCTCCGTTTCCACAACCCTATACGGCAGCATCTCAAGGCTGATAAATTTGGCTATGTGGACGGTTAACGATTGAGCGTGCGGGTGCGTAGGGGCGTACTTGCGCTTGCGCTCCAACACTTGAGGGCTGGACTGTGCGGTGCGAGACATTGGTGGATGGGGCCGAGGACAGCGGAGGTGAGGGTGTGGGTGCAGGCCAGGAGACGGTAGTGCCTGTGTCCTGAGAGGGGGGTTGGATCTCAGTGGCAGGTTGGGGCACAGGGGGAGAGGCAGCGGTGCAAACCGGAGGCGGTGAACGGCCTTCGTCCCACCTTGTGGGGTGCTTGGCCATCATATGTCTGCGCATGCTGGTGGTGGTGAGGCTGTTGGTGGTGGCTCCCCGGCTGATCTTGGCGCGGCAAATGTTGCACACCACTGTTCGTCGGTCGTCAGGCGTCTCTGTGAAAAACTGCCAGACCTTAGAGCACCTCGGCCTCTGCAGGGTGGCATGGCGCGAGGGTGCGCTTTGGGAAAAAGTTGGTGGATTATTTGGTCTGGCCCTGCCTCCACCCCTGGCCACCGCACTGCCTCTTGCAACCTGCCCTGCTGCTGCCCTTGCCTGCCCCTCTGAAGACCTGTCCTGAGTAGGCATTGCACACCAGGTGGGGTCAGTCACCTCATCGTCCTGCTGCTCTTCCTCCGAATCCTCTGTGCGCTCCTCCCTCGGACTTACTGCCCTTACTGCTAGCTCACTGCAAGACAACTGTGTCTCATCGTCATCGTCCTCCTCACCCATTGAAAGGTCTTGAGACAGTTGCCGGAAGTCCCCAGCCTCATCCCCCGGACCCCGGGAACTTTCCAATGGTTGTGCATCAGTGACGATAAACTCCTCTGGTGGGAGAGGAACCACTGCTGCCCAATCTGAGCAGGGGCCCGAGAACAGTTCCTGGGAGTCTTCCCGCTCCTGAGCATGTGTCATTGTAGTGGAGTGAGGAGGCTGGGAGGAAGGAGTAGCAGCAGACAGAGGATTCGGATTTGCAGCACTGGACGGCGCAGAACTCTGGGTGGATGATAGCTTGCTCGAAGCACTTTCTGCCATCCACGACAGGACCTGCTCACACTGCTCATTTTCTAATAAAGGTCTCCCGCGTGGACCCATTAATTGGGCGATGAATGTGGGGACGCCAGAAACGTGCCTCTCTCCTAATCGCGCAGCAGTCGGCTGCGACACACCTGGATCAGGAGCTCGGCCTGTGCCCACACCCTCACTTGGGCCTACGCGTCCTCGGCCGGGTCCACGTCCTCTAGGCCTACCCCTACCCCTCAGCATGCTGTATTACCAGTGATTTCCAAGCCAGGAAAGAAATTGGCGCAAGCCTGCAGCCAAAATAGAATTTTTTCCCTTGTTTTTCAAAGGACAAGCCACACTGCGTGTATTCAATGAATACTACTAAGTTTAATAACTGTGTTGTGGCCCTGCAAATGTGTCAGAGAACTGCAGTGATGCAAAGTTATTCGCTACAGCAGATCAGGGATTTCCCATGCAGGAAAAAAATTGGCGCAAGCCTGCAGCCAAAATAGAATTTTTTCCCTTGTTTTTCAAAGGACAAGCCACACTGCGTGTATTCAATGAATAAGACTAAGTTTAATAACTGTGTTGTGGCCCTGCAAATGTGTCAGAGAACTGCAGTGATGCAAAGTTATTCGCTACAGCAGATCAGGGATTTCCCATGCAGGAAAAAAATTGGCGCAAGCCTGCAGCCAAAATAGAATTTTTTCCCTTGTTTTTCAAAGGACAAGCCACACTGCGTGTATTCAATGAATACTACTAAGTTTAATAACTGTGTTGTGGCCCTGCAAATGTGTCAGAGAACTGCAGTGATGCAAAGTTATTCGCTCCAGCAGATCAGGGATTTCCCATGCAGGAAAAAAATGGGCGCAAGCCTGCAGCCAAAATAGAATTTTTTCCCTTGTTTTTCAAAGGACAAGCCACACTGCGTGTATTCAATGAATACTACTAAGTTTAATAACTGTGTTGTGGCCCTGCAAATGTGTCAGAGAACTGCAGTGATGCAAAGTTATTCGCTACAGGAGATCAGGGATTTCCCATGCAGGAAAAAAATTGGCGCAAGCCTGCAGTAAAACATAGCTGGCTGCGTCTGATTTTTTTTAACGTTCTGCACGCAGCACACACGTACCCAGAGCCCTGAGGACTGTCAGAGACAGGCGAAATAGAAGTTTTCCCCTTGTTTTTCAAAGGAAAAGCCACACTACGTCTATTCAATGAATAATGTATGTCTTCTGGCCCTGCCTACACAATTCTATCTCTGTAGTATTAATGCCGGGTGCAATGGTCTGCACAGCCGGTTTTGAGAAGAAAAAAAAATGCAACACTGCTAACAGCAGCCTGGACAGTACTGCACACGGATAGATGTGGCCCTAGAAAGGACCGTTGGGGTTCTTGAAGCCTACACTCACTGCTAACACTCTCCCTACAGCAGCTCCAGCACGATAGCACTTTCCCTCAGCTAACTCACAAGGCATCTGAGCCGAGCCGCGGGAGGGGCCGATTTTTATACTCGGGTGACATCAGATCTCCCCAGCCACTCACAGCAGGGGGGTGGTATAGGGCTAGAACGTCACAGGGGGAAGTTGTAATGCCTTCCCTGTCTTTCAATTGGCCAGAAAAGCGCGCTAACGTCTCAGAGAGGAAACTGAAAGTAACCAGAACATCGCGTGGTACTCGTTACGAGTACCGAGCATCCCGAACACGCTAATATTCGCCCGAGTATCAAGCTCGGACGAGTACGTTCGCTCATCTCTAATATTTATTGAATACAGGCAGTGGGCCTTTCCAAAAACATTTGGGAAAAAAAATCTATTTGGGCTGCCTGTGACTGTCCTCAGTGTATTGGGTCTGTGCTCGGGGTAGTTGTCCTCCTAATTCTTACGCAGCCAGCTAAGTGTTACAGCAGGCTTGCGCAAAACTGTTTCCTGGCTCTGTGTTGGCTGTTACATCACCGCTGTATTCCAGTCCACAGTGCAACAGTCTGCAGTTATTTTACATACTCCAGGGCCAGTAGTGGTGAGGCAGGGACAGAAGACATATTTATTGAATACAGGCAGTGGGCCTTTCCAAAAACATTTGGGTAAAAAAATCTATTTGGGCTGCCTGTGACTGTCCTCAGTGTACTGGGTCTGTGCTGGGGGTAGTTGTCCTCCTAATTCATACGCAGCCAGCTAAGTGTTACAACAGGCTTGCGCAAAATTATTTCCTGGCTCTGTGTTGGCTGTTACATCACCGCTGTATTCCAGTCCACAGTGCAACAGTCTGCAGTTATTTTACATACTCCAGGGCCAGTAGTGGTGGTGAGGCAGGGACAGAAGACATATTTATTGAAAACAGGCAGTGGGCCTTTCCAAAAACATTTGGGAAAAAAAATCTATTTGGGCTGCCTGTGACTGTCCTCAGTGTACTGGGTCTGTGCTGGGGGTAGTTGTCCTCCTAATTCATACGCAGCCAGCTAAGTGTTACAGCAGGCTTGCGCAAAATTATTTCCTGGCTCTGTGTTGGCTGTTACATCACCGCTGTATTCCAGTCCACAGTGCCGCAGTCTGCAGTTATTCTACATACAAGTGCTGTCTTGCTGGAGTTGCTATAGGGAGAGTGTTAGGAGTATTTTAGGCTTCAAAAACCCCAACGGTCCTTCTTAGGGCCACATCTAACCGTGTGCAGTAGTGTGGAGGCTGCTTTTTGCAGTGTTGCACATTTTTTTTTTTTTTGTATATCGGCCGTGCAGAGCATTGCGCCCTGCAGTAATTATACATTGTCCAGGGCCAGTAGTGGTGGTGAGGCAGGGACAGAAGACATATTTATTGAATATAGGCAGTGGGCAGTGGGCCTTTCCAAAAACATTTGGGAAAAAAAATCTATTTGGGCTGCCTGTGACTGTCCTCAGTGTACTGGGTCTGTGCTGGAGGTAGTTGTCCTCCTAATTCATACGCAGCCAGCTAAGTCTTACAGCAGGCTTGCGCCAAATTATTTCCTGGCTCTGCTGTGCGTTCCGTAAGCGAAGTCAGCCTCCAACCACAGGCCAATAAGTGGCACATTTAATTACAGCTTTCTGTTTCTGCACTACTGGTAATACAGCATGCTGAGGGGTAGGGGTAGGCCTAGAGGATGTGGACGCGGGCGAGGACACGGAGGCCCAAGTCAGGGTGTGGGCACAGGCCGAGCCAGTGCGGTGGCCAGGGGTAGAGGCAGGGCCAGACCGAATAATCCACCAACTGTTTCCCAAAGCGCCCCCTCGCGCCATGCCACCCTGCAGAGGTCAAGGTGCTCTACGGTGTGGCAGTTGTTCCACAGAGACGCCTGACGACCGACGAACAGTGGTGTGCAACCTTTGTCACGCCAAGATTAGCTGGGGAGCCACCACCACCAGCATGCGCAGGCATATGATGGTCAAGCACCCCACAAGGTGGGACGAAGGCCGTTCACCGCCTCCGGTTTGCACCACTGCCTCTTCCCCTGTGCCCCAACCTGCCACTGAGATCCAACCCCCCTCTGAGGACACAGGCACTACCGTCTCCTGGCCTGCACCCACACCCTCACCTCCGCTGTCCTCGGCCCCATCCAGCAATGTCTCTCAGCGCAGCGTCCAGACGTCGCTAGCGCCACTGTTTGAGCGCAAGCGCAAGTACGCTGCCACGCACCCGCACGCTCAAGCGTTAAACGTGCACATTGCCAAATTGATCAGCCTGGAGATGCTGCCGTATAGGCTTGTGGAAACGGAGGCTTTCAAAAGCATGATGGCGGTGGCGGCCCCGCGCTACTCGGTTCCCCGTCGCCACTACTTTTCCCGATGTGCCGTCCCAGCCCTGCACGACCACGTCTCCCGCAACATTGTACGCGCCCTCACCAACGCGGTTACTGCAAAGGTCCACTTAACAACGGACACGTGGACAAGCACAGGCGGGCAGGGCCACTATATCTCCCTGATGGCACATTGGGTGAATTTAGTGGAGGCTGGGACAGAGTCACAGCCTGGGACCGCTCACGTCCTACCCACCCCCAGAATTGCGGGCCCCAGCTCGGTGCTGGTATCTGCGGCGGTGTATGCTTCCTCCACTAAACCACCCTCCTCCTCCTCCTACGCAACCTCTGTCTCGCAATCAAGATGTGTCAGCAGCAGCACGTCGCCAGCAGTCGGTGTGGCGCGTCGTGGCAGCACAGCGGTGGGCAAGCGTCAGCAGGCCGTGCTTAAACTACTCAGCTTAGGAGAGAAGAGGCACACGGCCCACAAACTGCTGCAGGGTCTGACAGAGCAGACCGACCGCTGGCTTGCACCGCTGAGCCTCCAACCGGGCATGGTCGTGTGTGACAACGGCCGTAACCTGGTGGCGGCTCTGCAGCTCGGCAGTCTCACGCACGTGCCATGCCTGGCCCATGTCTTTAATTTGGTGGTTCAGCGCTTTCTGAAAAGCTACCCACACTTGTCATACCTGCTCGGAAAGGTGCGCCGGGTCACCGCACATTTCCGCAACTCCAAGACGGACGCTGCCACCCTGTGGACCCTGCAACATCGGTTTAATCTGCCAGTGCACCGACTGCTGTGCGACGTGCCCACACGGTGGAACTCTACGCTCCACATGTTGGCCAGGCTCTATGAGCAGCGTAGAGCTATAGTGGAATACCAACTCCAACATGGGCGGCGTAGTGGGAGTCAGCCTCCTCAATTCTTTACAGAAGAGTGGGCCTGGTTGGCAGACATCTGACAGGTCCTTGGAAACTTTGAGGAGTCTACCCAGATGGTGAGCGGGGATGCTGCAATCATTAGCGTCACCATTCCTCTGCTATGCCTCTTGAGAAGTTCCCTGCAAAGCATAAAGGCAGACGCTTTGCGCTCAGAAATGGAGGCGTGGGAAGACAGTATGTCGCTGGATAGTCAGAGCACCCTCATGTCTATATCTCAGCGCGTTGAGGAGGAGGAGGAGGGAGAGGAGCATGAGGAGGAGGGGGAAGAGACAGCTTGGCCCACTCCTGAGGGTACCCATGCTGCTTGCCTGTCATCCTTTCAGCGTGTATGGCCGGAAAAGGAGGAGGATCCTGAAAGTGATCTTCCTAGTGAGGACAGCCATGTGTTGCATACAGGTACCCTGGCACACATGGCTGACTTCATGTTAGGATGCCTTTCTCGTGACCCTCGCGTTACACGCATTCTGGCCACTACGGATTACTGGGTGTACACATTGCTCGACCCATGGTATAAGGAGAAGCTTTCCACTCTCATTCCCGAAGAGGAAAGGGGTTCGAGAATGATGCTATACCACAGGGTGCTGGTGGACAAACTGATGGTAAACTTCCCATCCGACAGCGCTAGTGGCAGAAGGCGCAGTTCCAAGGGCCAGGTAGCAGGGGAGGCGCAGAGATCAGGCAGCATGTACAGCGCAGGAGGGGAACATTCTCCAAGGCCTTTGCCAGCTTTATGTCTCCCCAGCAAGACTGTGTCACCGCTCCCCAGTCAAGGCTGAGTTGGCGGGAGCACTGTAAAAGGATGGTGAGGGAGTACGTAGCCGATCGCACGACCGTCCTCCGTGACGCCTCTGCCCCCTACAACTACTGGGTGTCGAAGCTGGACACGTGGCCTGAACTCGCGCTGTATGCCCTGGAGGTGCTTGCTTGTCCTGCGGCTAGCGTCTTGTCAGAGAGGGTGTTTAGTGCGGCTGGGGGAATCATCACGGATAAGCGTACCCGCCTGTCAACCGACAGTGCCGACAGGCTTACACTCATCAAGATGAACAAAGCCTGGATTTCCCCAGACTTCTCTTCTTCACCAGTGGACAGCAGCGATACCTAAGCAATATGTAGGCTGCACCCGCGGATGGAAGCATCGTTCTCTATCACCATCAAAAACGGGGACATTTTTGCTTCATCAATCTGTGTATAATATTCCTCCTCCTCCTCCTGCTCCTCCTCCTGAAACCTCACGTAATCACGCCGAACGGGCAATTTTTCTTTGTCATATACTTTTTCTAAACAATTTTTATACGTTTCAATGCTCATTAAAGCGTTGAAACTTGCACCTGAAACAATTTTCATTTTAACTGGGCTGCCTCCAGGCCTAGTTACCAATTAAGCCACATTAACCAAAGCGATTAATGGGTTTCACCTGCCCTCTTGGTTGGGCATGGGCAATTTTTCTGAGGTACATTAGTACTGTTGGTACACCAATTTTTTGGGGCCCTCGCCTACAGTGTAATCCAATTAATTTTTTGCCCACCTGCATTACAGCTGACGTTACATCAGCTGTGCTGGGCACTGCAATGGGATATATTTATGTACCGCCGGTGGGTTCCAGGGAGCCACTCATGCTGTCGGTCCACACGGAGTTGTAACTACATGTGTCCACTTCTAAAGAACCCCAGTCTGACTGGGGCATGCAGTGTGGGCCGAAGCCCACCTGCATTAAACATGACATTACCTCAGCTGTGATGGGCACTGCAATGGGATTTATTTATGTACCGCCGGTGGCTTCCTAGCACCCACCCATGCTGTCGGTCCACACGGAGTTGTAACTACATGTGTCCACTTCTAAAGAACCCCAGTCTGACTGGGGCATGCAGTGTGGGCCGAAGCCCACCTGCATTAAACATGACATTACCTCAGCCATGATGGGCAATGCTATGGGATATATTTATGTGCCGCCGGTGGCTTCCTGGCACACACCCATGCTGTCGGTCCACAGGGACTTCACAATAGGGAGTTGTATCTGCCTGTGTCTATGAATTAAAAATCCCGGTCAAGTTGGGGCATGCAGTGTGGGCCGAAGCCCACCTGCATTTAATCTGAGGTTAGCTCTTCTGTCCAGGGCACTGCAATGGGATACATTTATGTACAGCCGGTGGGTTCCAGAGAGCCACCTATGCTGTGGGTGCACACGGAATTCCCATTGCGGAGTTGTACCTGCCTGTGACTATTTTTTTTTAAAACCGCGGTCTGACTGGGGCATGCAGACACCTTGACAGAATGAATAGTGTGTGGCACATAGGTTCCCCATTGCTATGCCCACGTGTGCAGCTCCTGATGGCGGTGGCACAGGATTATATTTCTCATTGCTTCTGTACAGCATTGTGGGCTATCGCCCCGCCCCTTTTAAAGAGGGTCGCTGCCTAGCCATGCCAACCCTCTGCAGTGTGTGCCTGTGGTTCCTCCTCATGGCAGACGCACTTATAAATAGACATGAGTGTGGCGTGGCATGAGGGCAGCTGAAGGCTGCGCAGGGACAATTTGGTGTGCGCTGTGGACACTGGGTCGTGCAGGGGGGGGGGGGGTTGGGCAGCATGTAACCCAGGAGAAGTGGCAGCGGAGTGTCATGCAGGCAGTGATTGTGCTTTGTTGGAGGTAGTGTGGTGCTTAGTTAAGGTATGCATTGCTAATGAGGGCTTTTCAGATTAAAAAATGTTGGGGGGGGGGGCCCACTCTTGCCGCTATTGTGGCTTAATAGTGGGACATGGGAACTTGAGATGCAGCCCAACATGTAGCCCCTCGCCTGCCCTATCCGTTGCTGTGTCGTTCCCATCACTTCCTTGAATTGCCCAGATTTTCACAAATGAAAACCTTAGCGAGCATCGGCGATATACAAAAATGCTCGGGTCGCCCATTGACTTCAATGGGGTTCGTTACTCGAAACGAACCCTCGAGCATCGCGAAAATTTCGTCCCGAGTAACGAGCACCCGAGCATTTGATGGGAACGACACAGAAACGGATAGGGCAGGCGAGGGGCTACATGTTGGGCTGCATCTCAAGTTCACAGGTCCCACTATTAAGCCACAATAGCGGCAAGAGTGCCCCCCCCCCACTGTCAGCATAAAGGTCGTTCTCCTCTGCCATAGCTGTAACAGCTGTGGCAGAGAAGAACGATGTTAGCCCATTGAATTCAATGGAGCCGGCAATACAGCAGGTTCCACTGAAAGCAATGGGCTGCCGGCGATTGCAGGATGAATTGTCGGGAAGGGCTTAAATATATAAGCCCTTCCCTGCAATTCATCCAGAAATGTGTAAAAATAAAAATATATACCGTATATACCGGCGTATAAGGCGACGGGGCGTATAAGACGACCCCCCAACTGTCACCTTATACGCCGGAAATACAGCGGAGCAAAGAATAAAAATCATTACTCACTTCTCCTGGCGTTCTGCGGCGCTGTTGCAGGCTGTCGCTCCCTCCTGGTCCCCGGCAGAGCATTGCTTTCTGGACACAGGGCTTGAAATCCCCGCCTCCAGAAAACACACGTGCCTTCAGCCAATCACAGCCATTCAATGACATCATCAAAATTTTCTTTTTACACTTTAGGTCATCATGTGAAAAGCACTGGAAAATCAGAGCAGCATGGAGTGCCTTAGACCAGGAGTTCCTAACAACCAGTTTGCAGACCAAGACCGGGCCGTAGGGGGTTTCTTGCCGGTCCAGTGCACCACTGTCGGATGCTCACCACGCTACTAGTGGCTCCCCTCCAGATATTCACTAAGCAGTGCTATTAGCGGTGCTTATCCCGGCCACACTGTGCAGTCAGTGTGCAGCCGGGATCGTCCTCCCCCTCCCCTGACATCTCCTACTTAGTTCTGTGAGAGCAGGGGAGGAGGTGTCCGGCAGCACACTGACGTCACAGTGTGCACCGGGGATCATGGCTGCTTGTGGCGCACTAGGCAGAGGAACAGCAGTGCTTCCACGAGGTGGAGAGGGTAAGTATATGCGCCTCAGGGGGGCCCTGTCACTGCTGGGAGCCGCTGTGGGATGTCACTAGAGATGAGCGAGCATGCTTGTCCGAGCTTGATGCTCATTCGAGTAGTAGCATACTCGATGGTGCTCATTACTCGAGCAAGCACCACGCCATGTTCGAGAAATTGTTTTGGCCCCTCCCCACATTACCCCTTCCTGCTGTGACGTGCCAAGCATGCGCACGTCTACAGCAGTGTCTGGCTTGGAGAGAGAGAAAGAAAAATTTAAAACACTCGGCACCCGGCGGGTCAATTGCAAAAATGCTTGAGTCTCCCATTGACTTCAATAGGGTTCGTTACTTGAACAGAGCTTTCGAATATTACCAAAAGCTCGGCTTGAATAACGAGCCCCTGAGCATTTTGGTGCTCACTCATCTCTAGATGTCACTACTAGTACAGGGGGCTGCTGTGGGATGTCACTATTACTACTGGGGGCCACTGTGGGATGTCACTATTACTACTGGGGCCACTGTGGGATATCACTATTACCACTGGGGCCGCTGTGGAATGTCTCCATTACTACTGGGGGTCGCTGTGTGATGTCATTATTACTACTGGGGCCACTGTGGGATGTCACTATTACTACTTGGGTGCTGCTGTGGGATGTCACTATTACTTCTGGGGGCCACTGTGGGATATCACTATTACTACTGGGGGTAGCTGTGGGGTGTAAATATTACTACTGGGGGCCGCTGTGAGATGTCACCATTACTACTGGGGGCTGCTGTAGGATGTCACCGTTACTACAGGGGGCTGCTGTGGGATGTCACCATTACTACAGGAGCTGCTGTGGGATGTCACTATTACTACTGAAGCCACTGAACCCCCCCCCCCCCCCCATATGGCCAAAGACCTGCCCCTGCCACACCCCTACCTTGCCCTGCCATGGAAAAATGGTTGTCCATGCTGCAAAAAAGATTGGGGACCACTGCCTTAGACTACCAATACACAGTCTACATCAGGTAGTCAGAGAAGCGGTGTGGCCATCTTAGTTTGTCCAGGACTGGAGGGTCTTTTTCAGGTCACCTTGATATATGCATAAGGCTGCAAGAATACACTAGTTTGTGCATCATCAAAATTCATACTGTATATAAGAAAGCAGATATTACACATCATTTTATGCTTCTGTTACTTTAAAACTGGAAATGATTCCCCTACCCCCCACCCCGTATATTGCTAAAACATTAATAAAATATTTGTTGTCTATTTTACATTGATGTCTCTGTAGTTGCTAATGTCTTGTAGAAAGCAGATCGTGGTCTATTTAGAGTCCTGATACTAACCCTGATTACTACATATCAACATCAAATCTGTTTTTCTCTGACAAGACATGTTTCAGCAGTGCTGCACTTTATAGCTCCCATGAACTCTGTTTCCAAGTAAGAACAGTCAACTAGATGAGATCAATGTTTCCACAGATGGCAATGACATTCTTGTGACTTTTAATAGCTGTAAATGGGTAAGGACCCCCCTCCAAGGCCAAGGTCTACCCAGTGGCATCTCTTTGACCTTAAGTGAGTGCCATGCAGCCAGCCCTTCATGTTCATTCAACTGGAAGGTGAGCAATTAGCCGGTCTGCGTCCAATAATCTCTGTTTACCCAACTGTAAATTGATTAATTACTATTATTTGCTCTGTTTCCTCATCCATGGTTACTAATTATATAAGGGATTTAGACACGCTGTAAAAAGATGTTTTGCTTCAATAAAACACTTAAATATATCTCTTTCCAAATGATCGTTCTCCCATAGTCATTCCTAATTTACTGCTTGAATAATTGAAAAATGTTGCCATTTATTTTCCAGTTTATATTTTATCTACAACCAAGCATCAGGGGAAAGATGATTTGTAGTAGAAATTGTAGGAAAGATAGTAAAAGGGTAAATCAAATATGTGGTACTTATTTGGAAGAAAAGTATTGAAAAGATAAAATATACAGTATTCATAAAATTTTTCTGTGTTACAGAGAAATAAATAAAAACATTAAATAAAAGTGTGAAAACATGCAAAAAGATCAACCTATGCTTCTCCGTATTCCATATTATAGACTAGAGAGGTGTCTGGGACAACACATTGATGACCTATCCTTACCATAGGCCATCTACTGTCATGTGATTGGTAGAGGTTTCGAACCCCAGTCTTAAGTAAAATGAATAAATAAAGCTAAGCTGCAGTACCTGGCACAGCCACAGATACACCACTGTGCCTGCATTAACATTTAAAGAAGTTGTCTTGGACTTTTACTATTGATTACCCAACTCCAGTACAGGTCATCAATAACTGATCGGCAAGGGTCTGCTGCTCTGGATCCTGGTCGGTCACCTGATCACCAGGCATGATGTCAGTGCTAACAGCTTTGGAAGCAGATAGCTCTGTCCATTTTGCAGCGGTCTGGTTTGGTACTGTAGGCACGGCCAGAGGCGTAACTTGAAGCTCCTGGGCCCCAATGCAAAACCTGGAACAGGGGCCCCCAACTATAATGCTTTTTTCATAGTACTGGACTTCCTATATGGGGAAAAGAGGCCTTATGGGCCCCCCAAGGCTCCTGGGTGCAACAGCATCCCCTGCATCCTCTATAGTTACGCCCCTGGGCACGGCTCAGCTGATGGTCTAGAATCCTGAATAGAGTACTCCGACTGATCAATTATTGATGATCTATCTTGTTTTCTATTTAAGTTACCAGGGCTTCTTGTATGATAAAACTGCATGGCCTGTACTGCAAAGGCTCTTCATGGGGAAGGGGATACAGAATTACAGTTATTGGTAATGATTAGAGGGTCCTGTCACAGCATTATAATGAAGGGGATGACAGTTCAGCTTCCTGACGGTATAGCTATGGTCTGTAGCTTATTTAGATGAATAGAGAAGGTAATGATAATCACGCTGTCCTTCCAGTAGGCAGAGAAGGTACTGGCTCTAGCTGGATCTTTCATACTGTGCTGATGAATCAAGGGATAGCTAGCAGTGCACAGAAGAAGAAAAAACGCAGAGGAATCTAAAACTCAACTTGGAGGCTGATAAGTAGTAGACAGGAGGCTGCACTGAATGGAAGTGAGTGCATTATACCTATAAAATGTCTAGCATGTGAAAAACAATCAGGAAGTAGGTGCAGGGATGAAAAAAATTATTTTCATTGGAGTGGTACCTAAAAGCGATCCTCTGGTCCTGGACAAACAAGGTGGCTGCACTTGTTCTCTGACTATCTCATGCACGCGTTGCATTCGTATGCATTGGTAGTCTTAGACATTACAGGCTGCTGTGGCTGACCAGTGCTACTCATGTGAGTCAAATAAAGCAACATCTGTAGCGTCTTAGACTAATGATACATATTAATGCACAGTGTGCATCAGGTAGTCAGAGACTAGTGCGGCAATGCTTGTTTGTCCAGGACTAGAGAATCGCTTTAATTTCCCCTTTAGTGACAATGTTAGGGAAATTGAACATTTACTCCCAGGTTTCTCCACAGATTACATATAATTGCTTTCTAATAAGTAGGGATTGTCCAAAATGGAGAACTCTTTATAAAAAAGAGGCATATTTAACAATAATAGAACAGTAAATGTGAACTGATGTTTCAGAAGGCAATTTAGCATGAAGTGCTGAAAATTTTGAACCTAGTAAACTCATTTTCCCATCTCTATTATGATTATAATCTATGATTGTAGCTATGATTAGAAGCTAACAGTCTCATACATGTAAACATATAAATATTGCTACTAAACAGCACTCTAGATGTGTGAACTGCACTTTTGAAATACCATATGATACTCTAATTGTAACTGTAAGTCTCAATTTTTCTGTTGTGTACTGATGAAGGTTCTGAAATGTTTCCCGTTTCAAAACCACTCATTTTTGCCATTGGTCTCGGTGAGAAACAGCATAGGTTTTGTCACAGATCTGTATATATAGGTACCAATTTTCATTCTCCAATGAGTTCTATGGTAAAATTGGCATGCCTATGGCACTTGAAGGCGCATGGCATGATTTACTTTAATAAGACTGCACACAGTCAAACAAAAGCCCTCTATATCAGCATATAGCATCACAGAAAGATATCAAAACCTCCAAAGGATAACATTACTGTTGCATATCACTCAAATATATTTCAATAATATGGTAGTGTTCCTTAGACCTTAGAGTGGGGTTATTTGTACTGCTGTGAAATTTTGAATCACTTTACATATTCTAAGTACCATATGAAATGTCACTAACATGACACTGCACCCAAATAACTACATTGCCATAATATAATAGACCAAATCAAAGTTACAGGAAATGTTTTAGTAATTTCATTTAAGGGTCTGGTCTGGGGTCTAAATTTATTTAGAAGTCTGGTCTATAAAAAAAATTTAGGGGTCAGGTCTGGGGTGTGAATTTATTTGGGTTGCTTTAGAGTCTGAAAATGGCTGCATTAGTGAGGGGTCAATGCTGTCTCAGCAGTAAACTCTGCAAAAGCTAAGAGAAGTTGTCATAGCAGTTTGGGCCAGATGGAGAAGAAAAAGAAAGAGAACAACTACAATCAAAGAAGACATCACCTGTGACTTATTGGATATAAATATACTGTGTTCACTGATATAGCCTGCAGAACCCCTGTGTAGAACTGCTATCTACCACTACATTGTCACTGTTTGCCTATGTTGCTTCTGACCATATAGCCCTGGCACTTTTTTATGGGACTACACCCCTAGATATTATTTACCTATCAACGTCTTTATGTATCTTTGGAATTTTCACAATAATAAAACAAGTCAAGCAGCATAAAGAATGCAAATGTAGAAAAGGTAAAAGGACCCACTTACCATTTTAACATGAGATGCTAAGTTCCATAAGAGTATGGCCGTATGAGCTGAAAATCTGCAGAATGACTGCAGCTGAACTAAACTACATTTTTGTTGTGGATTTTGATGCCAAAATGCTGTACATTTGCTGCAAATTTCACCTTTTGCATTTTAAAGGGACTGAAAATCCAAACTGACATGCTGTAGATTTTTTATGCAGCATGCGGCAAATATTTCATTGCGCATGTTCTTGCATTTCACATGGACATTGGTGCACCTTCCATAGACTTCTATGGTACTCTTGGTGCCTAAATATGACGGAAAATAGAGCAGGTCCTATGTTCTTGTGCGTGCAAAAAAAGGAAATGAGAACGAACCCATTGAAATCAATCAGTTCTATTCTCTGTGTTCTGCGTGCAGAAATACAAAGTGCAAATATGTCTGTCTGAAGATACCCTAAGATGGATGGGATAGTTGCAAAAATTCCTGCAACAAACCTTAAGGCCTCATGTCCACGGGCAAAATATGATTTAAGATCCGCAGCGGATCTCCCGCATGCGGATCCGCATCCCATAGGGATGCATTGACCACCCGCGGGTAGATAAATACCCGCGGATGGTCAATAAAAGGGATTTAAAAAAAAATGGAGCATGAAAAAATCTGGACCATGCTCCATTTTCGTGCGGGTCTCCCGCGGGGACGGCTCCCGCGGGCTTCTATTGAAGCCTATGGAAGCTGTCCAGATCCGCGGGAGACCTAAAATAGGAATTTAAAAGTATTTACCCATCCGGAGCGGACCGGGAAGGTCTTCTCTTCCTCACGGCCGGATCTTTCTTGCTTCAGCTCGGCGGATATGCCCGGCGCATGCGCGCGGCACGTCGACGACGTGCCGGCGACATGCCGCCGGCGTGACGAATTCATCCGCCGGCCGAAAAAGAAGATCCGGCCGTGAGGAACAGCAGACCTTCTCGGCCCGCTACGGATAGGTAAATTCATTTAAATTCTTCTTTTCATCGCTCATGTCCGCGGGGCAGGAGGGACCCGCTGCAGATTCTACATGTAGAATCTGCAGCGGATCTGATTTTCCCCGTGGACATGAGGCCTAAGGCCTCAATCACACAGACAACACGCGTTTTACGTTGGCCGCAATGTGACCAAAAAGTGCATGAACAGCAAATAGCCCCAATCAAGTCCCAGCCAAAATTTGCGGTTTTTTCGCTCATTCATACGGGTGGCAACAGCTAATATACGCCACAGCCCTGAATTCCTTCGGTCGGGATAAATCCTCAGCATGGCTTCTATTAGGTAATTAGAGCCAGGTGGAATGCTTTCCCAGCATTGGCCGCTGCTAAACTCCTCCCCCTCCCCTTTTTGACAGTCTATCGGAGCTGCCAGCTGATCGTGGCCAAAAGATAGGGCAAGACCTATCTTTTTCAGTCGCAAATAAAATCGGCCGCCATATTCGGCTGCCAATGTCCTATTAATCCGGCCGCAGTGTTTTTACACAACTGAAATTCGGCCATCTGAGTGAATGCATTGGAATCCAATACTTCCGATGGTCACGATTTTTCATCACGGCTAAATTGCACATATTCTAATGTACTTTGTCTACGCTGCCAGATCTGTTCAAATTGGCATGGGCGCTTTAATTGACTGGGCAGCCTAATTAGTCCCCTTTGTTATTGATTAACATCACAAAATCACAACTGCATGCAGACTCCTACTGTGCCTTGGGTGCACAAATGAGCACAAAAATAGAGCATGTTGCGTATATATTCTCTCTTGCATGAAAATACAGCGCAAAAAACGTTATGGGAAGGAACTAGAGATGAGCGAGCATACTCGGTAAGGCGATATACTTGAGAGAGCATTGCCTTTTTCGAGTACCTGCTGGCTCGTCCCTGAAGATTCGGGGAAGGGGGGGGGGGGGGGGGCGGCGGAGGTCGGGGGCGGTGCGGAGCAGCGAGGGGGAGGAGAGTGAGAAAGATCCCACTCTCTCTCCTTCCCGATCCCCTCTGCAACCCCCCGCTCACCCCCGAGCCCCCCCCCCCCCCTGGATATTCAGGGACGAGCCAGCAGGTACTCGAAAAAGGTGATACTCTCTCGAGTATATCGCCTTACTGAGTATGCTCGCTCATCTCTAGAAGGAACCCATTGAAGTCAATGGGTTCTTCTCTCTGCAGTCTGCGCAAGCATTTTTGCACCCAAGAAAATGTGCACAAAATGGGCCGTCTGCAGGAGCCCTAATTCCACAACACCCATAGGTGAACTAGCATTTACATTGTGTAGTAGTTATAGTGTGCTCTGCGCAGTGCGCAAATGTCATAGACAGTTTTAAACTACTAGTAAAGTAAAATAAAAACTTGTGAAATGAGGAATGGACCTGAGCAAGTCAATCTGAATTTTTACAAAAGGGGAAAAGAATAGGCATTTTGAATAGAATACAATTTGGGGATTGAATAGGAGCCTCTGGGCTGAATAGAAACACAAATAACTTAATATACCCACACTGCTAAAATTTACAATATGAAAGGAAGAAAAATCCTTTTATGCCGAATTCATCTGCAGATTGTTTGCCAGTCTTCAGGTCCGCTCAGAGGAACGCTCTCGCACATACCGCAAACTGCGCTAATCCACAAATCTGTCCTAAATCAGATTATTATGTAATATGTCATAAAGTCATTTCTTCCAAATAGTCTCTTATTTGATCTATCTGAAGGAATTCTTCAGGCGACGGTATGTTCAATTCTGCATGCTTCAGTGCAATATATGTGCGCAGTGAATGAGGTTTGATGAGGTCGTTTTGCATGCATATCGACTAGAGATGAGCGAGCACCAAAATGCTCGGGTGCTCGTTACTCGGGACGAAATTTTCGCGATGCTCGAGGGTTCGTTTTGAATAACAAACCCCATTGAAGTCAATGGGCGACCCGAGCATTTTTGTATATCGCCGATGCTCGCTAAGGTTTCCATTTGTGAAAATCTGGGCAATTCAAGAAAGTGATGGGAACTACACAGAAACGGATAGGGCAGGCGAGGGGCTACATGTTGGAACCCACTGGCGGTACATAAATATATTCCATTGCATTGCCCGACACAGCTGAGGTAATGTCATGTTAAATGCGGGTGGGCTTCGGCCCACACTGCATGCCCCAGTCAGACTGGGGTTCTTTAGAAGTGGACACATGCAGTTACAACTCCGTGTGGACCGACAGCATGGGTGGGAGCCAGGAAGCCACCGGCAGTACATAAATACATCCCATTGCAGTGCCCAGCACAGCTGAGGTAATGTCATGTTTAATGCAGGTGGGCTTCGGCCCACACTGCATGCCCCAGTCAGACTGGGGTTCTTTAGAAATGGACACATGCAATTACAACTCCGTGTGGACCGACAGCATGGGTGGGTGCCAGGAAGCCACCGGCGGTACATAAATATATCCCATTGCAGTGCCCAGCACAGCTGAGGTAATGTCAGGTTTAATGCAGGAGGGATTCGGCCCACACTGCATGCCCCAGTCAGACTGGGGTTCTTTAGAAGTGGACACATGCAGTTACAACTCCGTGTGGACCGACAGCATGGGTGGGTGCCATGAAACCACCGGCGGTACATAAATATATCCAATTGTAGTGCCAAGCACAGCTTTTGTAACGTCAGCTTTAATGTAGGTGGGTAAAAAATTAATTGGATTACACTGTAGGCGAGGGCCCCCAAAAATTGGTGTACCAACAGTACTAATGTACCTCAGAAAAATTGCCCATGCCCAGCCAAGAGGGCAGGTGAAACCCATTAATCGCATTGGTTAATGTGGCTTAATTTGTAACTAGGCCTGGAGGCAGCCCAGTTAAAATAAAAATTGGTTCAGGTGCAAGTTTCAACGCTTTAATGAGCATTGAAACGTATAAAAATTGTTTACAAAAATTATATGACTGAGCCTTGTGGGCCTAAGAAAAATTGCCCGTTCGGCGTGATTACGTGAGGTTTCAGGAGGAGGAGCAGGAGGAGAAGGATGAATATAATACACAGATTGAAGAAGCTAAAAGGTCCCCGTTTTTGATGGTGATAGAGAACGATGCTTCCATCCGCGGGTGCAGCCTACGTCTTGTTTAGGTATCGCTGCTATCCGCTGGTGGAGAAGAAAAGTCTGGGGAAATCCAGGCTTTGTTCATCTTTATGAGTGTAAGCCTGTCGGCACTGTCGGTTGACAGGCGGGTACGCTTATCCGTGATGATTCCCACTGCGCCGCCCATGTTGGAGTTGGTATTCCACTATAGCTCTACGCTGCTCATAGAGCCTGGCCAACATGTGGAGCGTAGAGTTCCACTGTGTGGGCACGTCGCACAGCAGTCGGTGCACTGGCAGATTAATCCGATGTTGCAGGGTGCGCAGGGTGGCAGCATCCGTGTGGGACTTGCGGAAATGTGCGCAGAGCCGGCGCACCTTTCCGAGCAGGTCTGACCAGCGTGGGTAGCTTTTCAGAAAGTGCTGAATCACCAAATTAAAGACGTGGGCCAGGCATGGCACGTGCGTGAGGCTGCCGAGCTGCAGAGCCACCACCAGGTTACGGCCGTTGTCATACACGACCATGCCCGGTTGGAAGCTCAGCGGCGCAAGCCAGCGGTCGGTCTGCTCTGTCAGACCCTGCAGCAGTTCGTGGGCCGTGTGCCTCTTCTCTCCTAAGCTGAGTAGTTTCAGCACGGCCTGCTGACGCTTGCCCACCGCTGTGCTGCCACGCCGCGCGACACCGACTGCTGGCGACGTGCTGCTGCTGACACATCTTTATTGCGAGACAGAGGTTGCGTAGGAGGAGGAGCGTGGTTTAGTGGAGGAAGCATACACCACCGCAGATACCACCACCGAGCTGGGGCCCGCAATTCTGGGGGTGGGTAGGACGTGAGCGATCCCAGGCTCTGACTCTGTCCCAGCCTCCACTAAATTTACCCAATGTGCCGTCAGGGAGATATAGTGGCCCTGCCCACCTGTGCTTGTCCACGTGTCCGTTGTTAAGTGGACCTTGGCAGTAACCGCGTTGGTGAGGGCGCGTACAATGTTGCGGGAGACGTGGTCGTGCAGGGCTGGGACGGCACATCGGGAAAAGTAGTGGCGACTGGGAACTGAGTAGCGCGGGGCCGCCGCCGCCATCATGCTTTTGAAAGCCTCCGTTTCCACAAGCCTATACGGCAGCATCTCCAGGCTGATCAATTTGGCTATGTGCACGTTTAACGCTTGAGCGTGCGGGTGCGTGGCGGCGTACTTGCGCTTGCGCACCAACACTTGCGCTAGCGACGGCTGGACGGTGCGCTGAGAGACATTGGTGGATGGGGCCGAGGACAGCGGAGGTGAGAGTGTGGGTGCAGGCCAGGAGACAGTAGTGCCTGTGTCCTGAGAGGGGGGTTGGATCTCAGTGGCAGGTTGGGGCACATGGGGAGAGGCAGTGGTGCAAACCGGAGGCGGTGAACGGCCTTCGTCCCACCTTGTGGGGTGCTTGGCCATCATATGTCTGCGTATGCTGGTGGTGGTGAGGCTGGTGGTGGTGGCTCCCCGGCTGATCTTGGCGCGACAAAGGTTGCACACCACTGTTCGTCGGTCGTCTGCACTCTCAGTGAAAAACTGCCGGACCATTGAGCACCTCGGCCTCTGCAGGGTGGCATGGCGCGAGGGGGCGCTTTGGGAAGCAGTTGGTGGATTATTCGGTCTGGCCCTGCCTCTACCCCTGGCCACCGCACTGCCTCTTGCAACCTGCCCTGCTGCTGCACTTGCCTCCCCCTCTGAAGACCTGTCCTCAGTAGGCTTAGCAAACAAGGTGGGGTCAGTCACCTCATCGTCCTGCTGCTCTTCCTCCGAATCCTCTGTGCGCTCCTCCCTCGGACTTACTCCAATTACTACTACCTGAGTGATAGACAACTGTGTCTCATCGTCATCGTCCTCCTCACCCACTGAAAGCTCTTGAGACAGTTGCCGGAAGTCCCCAGCCTCATCCCCCGGACCCCGGGAACTTTCCAAAGGTTGTACATCGGTCACGACAAACTCCTCCGGTGGGAGTGGAACCATTGCTGCCCATTCTGGGCAGGGGCCCGAGAACAGTTCCTGGGAGTCTGCCTGCTCCTCAGAATGTGTCATTGTAATGGAGTGAGGAGGCTGGGAGGAAGGAGGAGCAGCAGCCAGAGGATTCAGAGTTGCAGCAGTGGACGGCGCTGAACTCTGGGTGGTCGATAGATTACTGGATGCACTTTCTGCCATCCACGACAGGACCTGCTCACACTGCTCATTTTCTAATAAAGGTCTACCGCGTGGACCCATTAATTGTGAGATTAATCTTGGGACGCCAGAAACGTGCCTCTCTCCTAATCCCGCAGCAGTCGGCTGCGATACACCTGGATCAGGAGCTCGGCCTGTGCCCACACCCTGACTTGGGCCTCCGCGTCCTCGCCTGCGTCCACGTCCTCTAGGCCTACCCCTACCCCTCAGCATGCTGTATTACCAGTAGTGCAGAAACAGAACGCTATAATTAAATGTGCCGCTTGTTGGCCTGTGGTTGGAGGCTGACTTCGCTTACGGAACGCACAGCAGAGCCAGGAAAGAATTTTAGGCAAGCCTGCTGTAACACTTAGCTGGCTGCGTATTAATTAGGACTACTACCCCCAGCAGAGACACAGTACACTCAGGACGGGCACAGGCAGCCCAAATAGATTTTTTTGTCCCAAATTTTTTTGGAAAAGCCCACTGCCTATATAGACGGTATATGTCTTTCATGTTTTTCACTGTCCCTGCCTCAGCACTACTGGCCCTATACTATGTAAAATTACTGCAGACTGTTTCCCTCTGGACAGGATGACAGCGGTGATGTAACGGGCAACGCAGAGCCAGGAAAGAATTTTGCACAAGCCTGCTGTAACACTTAGTTGGCTGCGTATTAATTAGGACTACTACCCCCAGCAGAGACGCAGTACATTCAGGACGGTCACAGGCAGCCCAAATAGATTTTTTTGTCCCAAATTTTTTCGGAAAAGCCCACTGCCTATATAGACAGTATATGTCTTTCACCTTTTTCACTGTCCCTGCCTCAGCACTACTGGCCCTATACTATGTAAAATTACTGTAGACTGTTTCCCTCTGGACAGGATGACAGCGGTGATGTAATGGGCAACGCAGAGCCAGGAAATAATTTTGCGCAAGCCTGCTGTAACACTTAGCTGGCTGCGTATTAATTAGGACTACTACCCCCAGCAGAGACGCAGTACACTCTGGACGGTCACAGGCAGCCCAAATAGATTTTTTTGTCCCAAATTTTTTTGGAAAAGCCCACTGCCTATATAGACAGTATATGTCTTTCACCTTTTTCACTGTCCCTGCCTCAGCACTACTGGCCCTATACTATGTAAAATAACTGCAGACTGAGGACGCAATGCTCTGCACGGCCGATTTATATACTCGGGTGACACCTGATCTCCCCAGCCACTCACTGCAGGGGGGTGGTATAGGGCTGGAACATCACAGGAGGAAGTTGTAATGCCTTCCCTGTCTTTCTATTGGCCAGAAAAGCGCGCTAACGTCTCAGAGATGAAAGTGAAAGTAACTCGAACATCGCGTGGTGCTCGCCTCTAGTAACGAGCATCTCGAACACGCTAATACTCGAACAAGCATCAAGCTCGGACGAGTACGTTCGCTCATCTCTAATATCGACGCATACTACTGTACTTTCTGTATATACAGGACCTATTCACACACGGGCAGCATACCCCCTCCGTGAATTAAAAGGCTATTTAGCCTAAAAGCGGTTCAGACCCTAATGAGGTTTTTTTTGACAGATTTGTGTCTTAAGTGTGCACCTCCCATAGACTTCTACGGGGACCTTGGTGCATAAATGCGCACAAAAATAGAGCAGGTCCAATATTTTTCAACGTGTGCAAAGTGTTCACGGAAAATTCGGGGGTAGGAATGGATCCATTGAATTCAATGGGCTCTATTCTCTGTGCATTGTGCGGGAAATTTTGTGTGCACAAAAACGCAGGCAAATATGGTGGTTGGAGAAAGCCCTAAAATGACATAAAGTGAACGCGTATGTGTGTGTGTGGGGGGGGAGGGGGGGGGAGCGCTACGAGCCCCTTCTGTCATTTGGAGATTGTTGCGTAATGATGTTAAAGTTGTTATATGGTGTCAAAGTGTTGTGTTAGGGTATGTTTGAACAGGGCAGAAATGTTGCGCAATTTCTGCAGTGGAAAATTCCATGGCAAATTCTCCAGTTTTTCCACAACAGAGTTAGAATCCGCACCATCGTGTGGAATTTGACTAGAAATCAATTGCGTTTCGGCAGCTAATTTCAGCTGCGTGCTGCTGGTCAGCTGATGCGGTAATGTCATCACTTGAGCAGCAGCGTTGCGCTCACTAGCAGCTGCTAGGTGCTGGTAATAGTGCAAAAAATTGGTAAGTGAGGGGGAGCGCTGTATCTGCCAAAATCAGCTGCAAAAATGTAGCTAATTTTGAGTCAAAGTTTGCACCGATTGTGAAGATATTAACTCTGTTTTGGATGCGGAAGTGCTGCAGAATTTGCTGTGGAATCTTCCACTGTGGAATTTCCGCAGCAGTTCTGTCTATTGCGAAGTACCCTTAAACAATTTTTCCAGGTAAGTACTATTGGTGACCTATCCTCAAGGTAGGTCATCAATAGTTGATCAGCTGAGATCCGCCTCTGGAGAACCCAGCCAATCAGCTGACCAGGCACCTGCTGTATAGTGGTATAGCGTGAAAGTTGATGCTCCAACTCCTGTGTAGTGGCTGGCATGGGGAATTGCAGGCTGTAGTCTCATTAAAATAAATGACAGCTGCACCTGCAATTACCAGCACCGCCCACTACACAGAATTTGGAGCATCCGGAGGATAGGTAATCAATAGTATTGCCTGGAAAACCCCTTTAATGTTCCAGATTGTGTAGTGGCCCTTTGACTGTGGTCTGTGTGATCTCAGCACCATTGCAGTAAGTATTGAAATAATTGATTGGCATAATGGTGAGAGATGAGAGTCTGGCAGGCCAATGAAAGTGCGTGGTCCACCCTTCAGGGAGGAGCCTGTAGGGGGAATAAAGGGTTAAGTGTATCTCAGGAAGTCTGGTTGCTGTGATGATTGCCGCATGATATGTAAAAGCGGAGTATGGAAGTCCTGAGTGAGAAGTTGGGTACAGCAGTGTGAGGAGGAGCTGTTTAGAAGCTTTGGAGTCTACTGACCATGTAAGTATGAAACTCGGGTCATTGGACTTGGCCATACTGCTGTGCAACTGATTGTTTTATACCGAAGACTGAAGATTGTAAGAGACATCTTGGAACCACGACAGACCTGTTGGGTCTTAAAGACTGTACTCCAGATCCTGTAAGGGCCAGAAAGAAGGCTGCTTTGCTTTATCTGGTCTATGCTATAATTGGTTGCTGAGTAATGCCTGGTTTATTGTAATCCACAACAAGTGTTCCGTCTCTTACTGGTGCCTGCTCGGGATGGCACAACAAAAGTTCACCTTGAACTTTTTATGTCCTTGTACACCCCTGGCCAGAAGAACCTTTGAAGAATTCTATCCTGCGTTTTATCAGCTCCTAAATGTCCACCTAATACATGATTATGTGCTAAGTCTAGCACCTTGTGCCTGTATGGCCTTGGCACGACCAACTGTTCCACCACTTGCCCGCTCATTTTTGTTACTCTATACAACAAGTTATTATTCATGACCAAATGGGGGAACCGTTGGTCAGAACCTGGTTCCTGTAACGCACCATTTATCACTACATCATTTTCTTTGGCATTGATAAGAGTGGGGTCCCTTATCTGGGCTGTCCCAAAGTTCCCAGGCGCATCCTCCAGATCAGACACATCCTGAACCGAGGGGTAGACTTCCTCTTTAGCATCATCTCCAGCCAAGACCTGTAAAGGAAAGGTTACATTCTCTGGTTCAACATCCACATTTATCCCGCTATCCTGCGGAGGTGTAAGGTCAGCTGGGTTTGTGTCAGTCTCTTTGGAAGGGATTATCATTTTTCCCCAGAAGTCCCAGAACACAGGAAAATCACGCCCCAATATCACGCTGTGCATTAACCATTTGACAACACCTACATCGTAGGTCACGGTTCAGACATGAGTTTCAAAGTTACATTGTGCCATAGAATGTACCCTTGTATCACCGTGTATACATACCACACTTAGGTGCTTACCCGGTATGAAGCCTTCTGCTATCAGGCTAGCATGCACTAAAGTGACCAGGCTACCTGAGTCCAGCAGAGCCTCCACAGAATGGTGGTTTACACTTATGCGACACAATTGTGGCTCAGTCTCTAGTCTCTGTGAGGCATTGCAAATAGGGCTTGCAAACAACGACCGGTGCCAAGCACCATCATAGTCCATAGGTTCTTTAGTCACAGGGCACTGAGCCAACACATGCCTGAGCCCCTGGCATCTCCAGCACCTCAAAGGCCCTGGTTTCTTTGGCTTAGGGAACTGATTGGGCCTATCAGAGCCTTTCTACACCAATGGTGCCCTTTCTGGTGGCCCGACCTCCTTCCCGCCATGCCACAGCTTTCCTCCAGCATCTAGTGGTCTCTTACCCCGTGTAGGTCTGGAACTCGTAGCGGGGGTCTGGATGAAATGGACGTCCCAGAGGTAGTTCTCAGTCGCAGTGTAGCGGTCGACCAGATCTACCAGGTGGTAAGCATCCTTGGGCCCTCCATGGCTGACCCAGTGTTGCAGATCTGCCGGCAGGGCACAGGTATAATGATCCACCACGACCTTATTGACCATCTGGGCGGGTGTGCAAACGCGGAGTTCCAGCCATTTCTTTACCAGATGGTACAGGTCAAACATTTGCGACCTGGCTGCTTGGTCGGAGCTGTAGCTCCAATTATGTACTCTCAGAGCCCCGGCCACCGCCGTAACACCCAGACGAGCCAGGATCTCTGCTTTTAACCTGGCGTAGTCGGTTACCTCGTAAGCACTGAGGTCGTGGTATGCTTTCTGTCGTTCCGCAGTGAGGAACGGTGCTAGAACCTCGACCCACTCAGCCTTGGGGAGTTTCTCTTGTTCGGCGGTTCTCTCAAACACTGTCAGATAGGCCTCAATATCATCTTCAGGTGTCATTTTTTGTAGAAATTTTTGCACAGTCTCTCGGGGCCTAGCTGTGGTCGGAGCTCCTTCCTTCTGTAAGGCAGGATGCTTTAGGAGGACATCCGTCAGCCGATCCATCCATGCCAACAGCTCCTCCATAGCTGGTGTTGGTGCTTGCATTGCAATTGCAGTCTTTACCCAGGTCATGCACCAGGTGCCGTGCCGTCCATGATTTTTCCTTCAAACATGATGATTTCATGTTCTTTACACCTTCAGAAATAAAGATGAATGACTTCAGATAGTCTAAAAATAAACATGTACAAAATTGAAATCGTCCTTTACAATAATATCTTCCAGCTCACCTCATTTTTTTCTTGAAATGTGCTCAGTGATCACAAGGTATTAAAGATTTATCAGTACAGAAGAGAAATGATATTTTTGCTTTGAACTTCTCCCTAGCAATTTCAAAAGATAATGAGCTGTATTGACATGACATCAAACACTGGTTACATAAGGACCATAACATGAGGAAATGTGGAAGCAACATTTATATATACTGTGAATAAACTTGAGAAATACTCATCCTTTGGACTAAATTTCCTCATTGAAAAGATCCAGATGCATTACAGTGAATTGTAATTCTCCCCCCTCCCATTGTCCTACTGATAGGGGTCCATTTAGCTGAGCTTTGGGAAGTTTTTGGCATGGTCCTCGCCCAAGAGACCTGCTTTAGCCACCCCTTCCTGTGTCATGGAGAAAACACTGTGGTCAGAGGTGATTCTCTTTCTCTGATCTTAAAAATAAAGCCAATGAGTCAAAATAGATTATTCTTTATCTTGCTGAGTTGCTATTGTATGAAGAGTTACAAAAAAGAAGCATCAGATGCCAACTAACTATATATAGGTTTGACAGGCCTTAGGGACTAGAGCAGCCATTGCTATAGTTACTGTCTTTTATTTCACCTTGCCTAACAGATAATGTACTTAGCAAGTCATTATTTTGATATCTTCTAGACATCTGTTGGGCATCATTAGACTACCATCCAGCCAGGCTATATATTTTAATGTGACAGATTTATTGCAGGAAAATCTGTCAAAATTAAGGACCAAAATACTTCAGCCTTGAGTCGGTCAATTTTTGCAGTCCTAATCATGTTACTGAAATTACCAGTGATTAGAGATGAGCGAACGTACTCGTCCGAGCTTGATACTCGTTCGAGTATTAGCGTGTTTGAGATGCTCGTTACTAGAGGCAAGTACCACGTGATGTTCGTGTTACTTTCACTTTCATCTCTGAGACGTTAGCGCGCTTTTCTGGCCAATAGAAAGACAGGGAAGGCATTACAACTTCCCCCTGCGACGTTCAAGCCCTATACCACCCCCCTGCAGTGAGTGGCTGGCGAGATCAGGTGTCACCCGAGTATATAAATCGGCCCCTCCCGCGGCTCGCCACAGATGCATTCTGACATAGCTCAGGGAAAGTGCTGCTGCTGGTGCTGCTGCTATAGGGAGAGCGTTAGGAGTTATTTTAGGCTTCAAGAACCCCAACGGTCCTTCTTAGGGCCACATCTGACCGTGTGCAGTACTGTTGAGGCTGCTTTTAGCAGTGTTGCACAATTTTTTTTTTTGTATATCGGCCGTGCAGAACATTGCGTCCGCAGTCTGCAGTCATTGTACAGAGTATAGGGGCAGTACTGGTGAGGCAGGGAAAGAGATATTCAGGCTATATAGGCAGTGGGCTTTTTCCAAAAAATTGATCGCCGTCATCCCGCCAGAGGGAAACAGTATACATAATATTATACGCTGCCTACAGTATCTATCTGCTGGGGGTTGTAGTCCTAATTAATGCGTAGCTAAGCGTTACAGCAGGCTTGCGCAAAATTGTTTCCTGGATCTGCTGTCTCTGTTACATCAGCGCTGTCATCCCGCCAGAGGGAAACAGTATACATAATATTATACGCTGCCTACAGTATCTATCTGCTGGAGGTTGTAGTCCTAATTAATACGCAGCTAAGCGTTACAGCAGGCTTGCGCAAAATTGTTTCCTGGATCTGCTGTCTCTGCTACATCAGCGCTGTCATCCCGCCAGAGGGAAACAGTATACATAATATTATACGCTGCCTACAGTATCTGTCTGCTGTATCAGCTCAGCATTTAAAAAAATAGAAGCAAAATACTTAAGGCCTACTACTGGCCTTTGGCCACTTGACTGCTTCTGCGCTGTGAATTCCACTAGCTCAGTCATACGCACCTACGTCTCACTACGGGCGTGCGCAAAATTGTTTCCTGGCTCTGCTGTGCGTTCCGTAAGGGAAGTCAGCCTCCAACCACAGGCCAATAAGCGGCACATTTAATTACAGCGTTCTGTTTCTGCACTACTGGTAATACAGCATACTGAGCGGTAGGGGTAGGCCTAGAGGACGTGGACGCGGGCGAGGACGCGGAGGCCCAAGTCAGGGTGTGGGCACAGGCCGAGCTCCTGATGCAGGTGTATCGCAGCCGACTGCTGCGGGATTAGGAGAGAGGCACGTTTCTGGCGTCCCCACATTGATCTCACAATTAATGGGTCCACGCGGTAGACCTTTATTAGAAAATGAGCAGTGTGAGCAGGTCCTGTCTTGGATGGCAGAAAGTGCATCCAGCAATCTATCGACCACCCAGAGTTCTGCGCCGTCCACTGCTGCAACTCTGAATCCTCTGGCTGCTGCTCCTCCTTCCTCCCAGCCTCCTCACTCCATTACAATGACACATTCTGAGGAGCAGGCAGACTCCCAGGAACTGTTCCCGGGCCCCTGCCCAGAATGGCCACCAATGGTTCCTCTCCCACCGGAGGAGTTTGTCGTGACTGATGCCCAACCTTTGGAAAGTTCCCGGGGTCCGGGGGATGAGGCTGGGGACTTCCGGCAACTGTCTCAAGAGCTTTCAGTGGGTGAGGAGGACGATGACGATGAGACACAGTTGTCTATCACTCAGGTAGTAGTAATTGGAGTAAGTCCGAGGCAGGAAAGCGCACAGAGGATTCGGAGGAAGAGCAGCAGGACAATGAGGTGACTGACCCCACCTGGTTTGCTACGCCTACTGAGGACAGGTCTTCAGAGGGGGAGGCAAGTGCAGCAGCAGGGCAGGTTGGAAGAGGCAGTGCGGTGGCCAGGGGTAGAGGCAGGGCCAGACCGAATAATCCACCAACTGTTTCCCAAAGCGCCCCCTCGCGCCATGCCACCCTGCAGAGGCCGAGGTGCTCAATTGTCTGGCAGTTTTTCACTGAGAGTGCAGACGACCGACGAACAGTGGTGTGCAACCTTTGTCGTGCCAAGATCAGCCGGGGAGCCACCACCACCAGCCTCACCACCACCAGCATGCGCAGACATATGATGGCCAAGCACCCCACTAGGTGGGACGAAGGCCGTTCACCGCCTCCGGTTTGCACCGCTGCCTCTCCCCCTGTGCCCCAACCTGCCACTGAGATCCAACCCCTCTCGCAGGACACAGGCACTACCGTCTCCTGGCCTGCACCCACACCCTCACCTCTGCTGTGCTCGGCCCCATCCACCAATGTCTCTCAGCGCACCGTTTAGCCGTCGCTAGCGCAAGTGTTGGAGCGCAAGCGCAAGTACGCCGCCACGCACCCGCACGCTCAAGTGTTAAACGTGCACATAGCCAAATTTATCAGCCTGGAGATGCTGCCGTATAGGGTTGTGGAAACGGAGGCTTTCAAAGGTATGATGGCGGCTGCGGCCCCGCGCTACTCAGTTCCCAGTCGCCACTACTTTTCCCGATGTGCCGTCCCAGGCCTGCATGACCACGTCTCCCGCAACATTGTACGCGCCCTCACCAACGTGGTTACTGGCAAGGTCCACTTAACAACGGACACGTGGACAAGCACAGGCGGGCAGGGCCACTATATCTCCCTGATGGCACATTGGGTGAATTTAGTGGAGGCTGGGACAGAGTCAGAGCCTGGGACCGCTCACGTCCTACCCACCCCCAGGATTGCGGGCCCCAGCTCGGTGGTGGTATCTGCGGCGGTGTATGCTTCCTCCACTAAACCACCCTCCTCCTCCTACGCAACCTCTGTCTCGCAATCAAGATGTGTCAGCAGCAGCACGTCGCCAGCAATCGGTGTCGCGCGGCATGGCAGCACAGCGGTGGGCAAGCGTCAGCAGGCCGTGCTGAAACTACTCAGCTTAGGAGAGAAGAGGCACATAGCCAACAAACTGCTGCAGGGTCTGACAGAGCAGACCGACCGCTGGCTTGCGCCGCTGAGCCTCCAACCGAGCATGGTCGTGTGTGACAACGGCCGTAACCTGGTGGCGGCTCTGCAGCTCGGCAGCCTCATGCACGTGCCATGCCTGGCCCACGTCTTTAATTTGGTGGTTCAGCGCTTTCTGAAAAGCTACCCACGCTTGTCAGACCTGCTCGGAAAGGTGCGCCGGCTCTGCGCACATTTCCACAAGTCCCACACGGACGCTGCCACCCTGCGCACCCTGCAACATCGGTTTAATCTGCCAGTGCACCGACTGCTGTGCGACGTGCCCACACGGTGGAACTCTACGCTCCACATGTTGGCCAGGCTCTATGAGAGCTATAGTGGAATACCAACTCCAACATGGGTGGCGCAGTGGGAGTCAGCCTCCTCAATTCTTTACAGAAGAGTGGGCCTGGTTGGCAGACATCTGCCAGGTCCTTGGATACTTTGAGGAGTCTACCCAGATTGTGAGCGGTGATGCTGCAATCATTAGCGTCACCATTCCTCTGCTATGCCTCTTGAGAAGTTCCCTGCAAAGCATAAAGGCAGACACTTTGCGCTCGGAAACAGAGGCGGGGGAAGACAGTATGTCGCTGGATAGTCAGAGCGCCCTCCTGTCTATATCTCAGTGCGTTGAGGAGGAGGAGGAGCATGAGGAGGATGAGGAGGAGGGGGAAGAGACAGCTTGGCCCACTGCTGAGGGTACCCTTGCTGCTTGCCTGTCATCCTTTCAGCGTGTATGGCCTGAGGAGGAGGAGGAGGATCCTGAAAGTGATCTTCCTAGTGAGGACAGCAATGTGTTGCGTACAGGTATCCTGGCACACATGGCTGACTTCATGTTAGGATGCCTTTCTCGTGACCCTCGCGTTACACGCATTCTGGCCACTACGGATTACTGGGTGTACACACTGCTCGACCCACGGTATAAGGAGAACCTTTCCACTCTCATACCCGAAGAGGAAAGGGGTTCGAGAATGATGCTATACCACAGGACCCTGGCAGACAAACTGATGGTAAAATTCCCATCCGACAGCGCTAGTGGCCGAAGGCGCAGTTCCGAGGGCCAGGTAGCAGGGGAGGCACAGAGATCAGGCAGCATGTACAGCACAGGCAGGGGAACACTCTCTAAGGCCTTTGACAGCTTTCTGGCTCCCCAGCAAGACTGTGTCACCACTCCCCAGTCAAGGCTGAGTCGGCGGGAGCACTGTAAAAGGATGGTGAGGGAGTACGTAGCCGATCGCACGACCGTCCTCCGTGACGCCTCTGCCACCTACAATTACTGGGTGTCGAAGCTGGACACGTGGCCTGAACTCGCGCTGTATGCCCTGGAGGTGCTTGCTTGTCCTGCGGCTAGCGTCTTGTCAGAGAGGGTGTTTAGTGCGGCTGGGGGAATCATCACAGATAAGCGTACCCGCCTGTCAACCGACAGTGCCGACAGGCTTACACTCATCAAGATGAACAAAGCCTGGATTTCACCAGACTTCTCTCCTCCACCAGTGGACAGCAGCGATACCTAAACAATAGGTAGGCTGCACCCGCGGATGGAAGCATTGTTCTCTATCACCATCAAAAACGTGGACCTTTTAGCTTCATCAATCTCTGTATAATATTCATCCTCCTCCTCCTGCTCCTCCTCCTGAAACCTGGCGTGATCACACCGAACGGGCAATTTTTCTTAGGCCCACAAGGCTCGGTCATATAATTTTTGTAAACAATTTTTATACGTCTCAATGATCATTAAAGCGTTGAAACTTTCACCTGAACCAATTTTTATTTTAACTGGGCTGCCTCCAGGCCTAGTTACAAATTAAGCCACATTAACCAAAGCGATTAATGGGTTTCACCTGCCCTCTTGGTTGGGCATGGGCAATTTTTCTGACGTACAACCCTCGCCTACAGTGTAAACCAATTAATTTTTTTCCCACCTGCATTAAAGCTGACGTTACATCAGCTGTGCTGGGCACTGCAATGGGATATATTTATGTACCGCCGGTGGGTTTCAGGGAGCCACCCATGCTGTGGGTCCACAGGGAGTTGTAACTGCATGTGTCTACTTCTAAAGAACCCCAGTCTGACTGGGGCATGCAGTGTGGGCCGAAGCCCACCTGCATTTAACATGACATTACCTCAGCTGTGATGGGCAATACAATGGGATATATTTATGTACCGCCAGTGGCTTCCTGGCACACACCCATGCTGTGGGTCCACAGGGAGTTGTAACTGCATGTTTCCACTTCTGAAGAACCCCAGTCTGACTGGGGCATGCAGTGTGGGCCGAAGCCCACCTGCATTAAACATGACATTACCTCAGCTGTGATGGGCAATGCAATGGGATATATTTATGTACCGCCGGTGGCTTCCTGGCACCCACCCATGCTGTGGGTCCACAGGGAGTTGTAACTGCATGTGTCCACTTCTAAAGAACCCTAGTGTGACTGGGGCATGCCGTGTGGGCCGAAGCCCACCTGCATTTAATCGGACGTTACCTCAGCTGTGATGGGCACTGCAATTGGATACATTTATGTACAGCCGGTGGGTTCCAGGGAGCCACCCATGCTGTGGGTGCACACGGAATTCCCATTGCGGAGTTGTACCTGCCTGTGACTATTTATAAAAAAACGCGGTCTGACTGGGGCATGCAGACACCCTGACAGAATGAATAGTGTGTGGCACATAGGTTCCCCATTACTATGCCCACGTGTGCAGCTCCTGATGGTGGTGGCACAGGATTATATTTCTCATTGCTTCTGTACAGCATTGTGGGCTATCGCCCCGCCCCTTTTAAAGAGGGTCGCTGCCTACCCGTGCCAACCCTCTGCAGTGTGTGCCTGCTTTTCCTCTGGCAGACGCACTTATAAATAGACATGAGGGTGGTGTGGCATGAGGGTAGCTGAAGGCTGCGCAGGGACACTTTGGTGTGCGCTGTGGACACTGCGTCGTGGGGGGGGGGGGGTTGGCAGCATGTAACCCAGGAGAAGTGGCAGCGGAGTGTCATGCAGGCAGTGATTGTGCTTTGTTGGAGGTAGTGTGGTGCTTATCTAAGGTATGCATTGCTAATGAGGGCTTTTCAGAAGTAAAAGTTGTTGGGGGGGGCACTCTTTCCGCTATTGTGGCTTAATAGTGGGACCTGGGAACTTGAGATGCAGCCCAACATGTAGCCCCTCGCCTGCCCTATCCGTTGCTGTGTCGTTCCCATCACTTTCTTGAATTGCCCAGATTTTCACAAATGAAAACCTTAGCGGAGCATAGGTCCCATACAAAAATGCTCGGGTCGCCCATTGACTTCAATGGGGTTCGTTACTCGAAACGAACCCACGAGCATCGCGATAATTTCGTCCCGAGTAACGAGCACCCGAGCATTTTTGTGCTCGCTCATCTCTACCAGTGATCAACTTTTTTTTCAATCATTTAAAAGATTGTCTTTGCATGTAAATGAGCCTTTAGTCAAACTAATTTCTAGTAAGTCTTTGCTGCTAAGCCAATTTATCTGGTAAGTGGTAGCCCTCCAACAATAACGAACCATCATACAAGTGCCGTTGTTACAAGGGCTTGTTCACACTTGCATTTATCTTCATTTTGGATTTCTGTCTCTCTGTTCCATTTTGGAAAAGAGCAAATTAAGCTAACTGCTTGAAAAATGGAAATGAAACGGAACAGAATTAGGGTGACTACACACAAGCGTATTTTTGTGCGTGCGTACGCACGCACAAAAACACACTTCTATTTGCAACATTGCATTCCCTATGGTGTGTGCACATGTCCGTGCTTTACAGGCGTGTGCCTGCAAAGATAGGACATGCGTGCACCATAGGGAATGCACGCATTGTTTTCAATGGAGCCGGCTGCTGCCGGCGGCTCCATTAAAAACAATGGTCTGCCGGCACCCCTGCAATCTTTTTCAGGGAAGGGCTTTACATATAAGCCCTTCCCTGAAAAAGAAATATTTTAGTATATATATATATATATATATATATATATATATATATATAGAAAATATACTTTAGAATGCGCCTCACTAGCAATTTCAAGTGCTTTTATAGCTTAAAAAAAGAAAAAAAGAGAAAGAGTGGACTTACCCGGTGCCAGAAGGGTTAATCCGATGGTAAGGAAATAACCCCTCTGCACCTGTTGTCCACGTTTGCCTTCAGCAGGTTTCTTGCTTCTCCGTCTGTTCTTTTGGAGCGGCGTCCGGGGAAATCCTTTCACCGTGTTTGTATTCACGGTCTGGTTTGGATGATGAAGTTTAAAAAATGAAAAATATCCCGCGCCTTGAAAGAAACCAATCTTTTTTTTATTTAGTTTAAAACAACGCGTTTCAACACATGATTGTGTCTTTATCAAGTATATATATATACTTACCTGTCTGCCGCTGCCGTGACCCCCGGGGGGAATAAAGAACACATCTGCCGCATGCAGCAGATGTTTCCTTCATCCCCGCTAGTTGAAAGAATTCCCTGCTGTTACATCTGCCACATCTGTGACAGATGCGGCAGAGTTATTCTTCAATTCTCAACCGCAGATGTCACACATGTCAGCTGTGGTAAAGGATTCTGCTGCAGGCAACCCCTTCAATTGATTTCAGGGTAGGGCTTTAAATATAAGCCCTTCCCTGAACTGAAAAAGTGCTGTAAAAAACAAAAAAAATACATACTTTCCTCCCTTTGGCTGCCCAGGCTTAGCCGCATCTTCTCCTGGCTGTCCCCGGCTATCTAGTGCTGATCTATCAGCAGGCGGGGATTTAAAATCTATCAGCAGCCGCGGATCCATTGAAAACAATGCACTGACCTGCATTCACGCATGTTTTTGCACTTACTTGGTTGCACACTTATGTACGGACCTATGTATGTGCAAAAACACGCTCGTGTGACGCCACCCTTAAACAGAAAAATTCTTGTTTTTAATGAAAGCCCATTGAAATCAGCAGGGAACAAAACAGAACCCTTTAATTTAGTTTTTATTTCCATTTCTCTGCTCCTCAAACAGAACAGAGAAACAGAAATGCACAACTAAGACTAACAGCAGTGTGGATGAGCCATGATTTAATTTCTGTCTGGTCTCTTGGGTACTGCGTCATCAAACTATGCTCTATCATATTTTGTGAAATATTTTGGACCTGCTTTCGTGTGCAGACTATTTGGTACTAAACAGAACTGTTATTACTCTTAATGGACTGCAGTAAAATCAGGTTACTTATTTCATTAGGGACTACAGATATAGCAAAGATTAGCATGACCTTTAACGCATTATAAATTAACTACATGCAGTAAAGCAAGTTATCACAATGCATCAGTCATGTTAATGATTGCTACATCTGCAGAAGAACGTACACATAAGCCAAGACATATTTCACAATAGAAGGTTCAGTATAATGTTGAGTTTATCAGAATGTGGTCAGAACTTGTCCAGATTTAACCACCTATCCATGTTCCAGATAATAAACTAATTGGACAGGTCTGGCTGCCAGGATCACTCTTGATTATCTTATATTGGTGGTGTGTATCCTTTGGTCAGGCCCAGCAAATAAAGCTCTCAGTTTTGATTAACAGAAGAGACTTTCAGTATTATTGTATCTTGACGCTACCAGAAGCGAGGGATTTGACAGGGATTCCATTGAGGAATGCCCCTGTCACACCCCTAGCTCCCAATTGGCAGAATAGTAGAAGGTCCTATCTCCACAGTCTGATGTGATTTTTGCAAGCATGTGCAGCTAACCGTAACCTGAATCTTACAGGGCAGCCAAAAAGCTATACTTGTCTGCTTCCCTTGACTAACAAGCCCACAGCACTGCCGGAAGCAGTGTCCTGGCCCCGTACTGTTGCACCGCTCACAGAGCCACATGGACACATCAGCCAACATCAGCACCGAGAGTGCAGGCACAGGAGCGCTGACGAACCCAGCAACAGGCATCAAGCTATCCAGCTACAGGGGGTCCTGGAAAGCCGCGAATGACAGCTATGGCCGGGCAGCAGGCAGAGGGTCGGGGGTCAGAGTGCCAGCGCAGGAGTGTTGACGGAAGCAGCCAGACGGCACTGGGGGTTAGGGTGGCAATGCAGGAGCAGCAGCGCTGAGGGTGGCAGGCAGAGGGCCGGGTATCACAGTGGCAGCGCAGGAGCTGTAGCGCCGACAGGATCAGACAGAGGGCTCGGGGTCACAGTGGCTGTGCAGGAGCTGTTTCACCGACAGGAGCAGGCAGAGGGTCAGTGGTCAGTGCCAGCTGTTGGGTCACAGGGGAAATAACGGCAGCGCATCCTCTGTAGCGTCACCTCCACAGTCGTGCAGCGCCTAGAAGAGGGAGGAAAAATACACTTGCCTGAGGTTTGCTCTGTCCAGGTGTGTGTCTCTGCTAGCCAATCCAGAACTGGAGGGGTTCCCTCTAGCTCCTGCAGCCCAGCCCATATCTCCACCCTTACAAGTGGTGGCGTCAAGGTACAATAATACAGAGACTTTCTAAGTGAAAACTCCCCTCCATTCTATTCTTCACCCCTTCATGCCCCAGAAAGCATATGTAAATATCTTGGGTGTACAGGGTTTGTGTGGAGTGAGATCAGGAGCCGAGGCCACTCCATACACAGCCAGTGTGAGATGTCTTTCACAGCTGACACCTGGCCACAACAGCCATGATTTGCATTCACACCAGTCACGGTTGTTAACCATTTAACTAATAGTGTCAATTAAATCTCTCAGCCTGTAATTAGAGGTCCCAAATGGCTTCTCGCAATGAGATTGTGAGGTGTCATCCAGGTGTCATGGCAGCCAGAGGTCTTCTAAAGACCTCAAGAGCTCCCATGTATTTCTGCCTATTAAGACGGGCCTGCAGCACGTTTAAATAAAATGCCTGCAGAAATACCATGTACTGCAATACTGCAGTACTGACGTACTCTTCGATCATCATGAAAAAGTGGTGACTGTGAATCCTACCCTGTGATTTCACTGCAGGCTGTGACGGGCTAAAAAAAGTATGCCACACCTCTGTTAGATGTCCCCTGCCACTGCCGGTGGTTTCTGCTTGCCTGCCATGAGCCTCAGAACTGTGATCCATTGTGGATGAATCCTCACAGCCATGGGGAAATGCTCTGCTTAAGTTGCTTGGGGTCAGGCCCAAGAGGCTCCATTGGCTGATCCCAGCATCCATCTAGAAAAGCTGGGGTTAGTGGTAGATGGAATGAATGTTGCTTAGCCCTCTCCCCTACTTCTCTACTTATTTTATACCCCTCCTCTTCTTCCTCCTGCTCTTCTTCCTCTATACTTCTCCCATGAGTGGAGAAACACGTTAGAAAAGATGCCCCCCTTTCTTGCCAAAACCCACCCTCCCTTGGGGGTTGAATAATGACAGACAGGCCAGACAGTTTGGAGATTGGTACCAGTTCCTCTGCATCCTATGACAACAACCCATCATTTTTTCTGAGGCCCTGTAGTGTCTGTTCCAGCAGGCAGACAACAAGGATAGCCATACTGATTATGGTAACGACTAACAATTTTGGCTTCCTCAAAGCAGGCTAAAGCAGCCACTCCACAGGCATCAAGTGACCGACCTCCATACAATGCCTGCTAATGGCATAGACCATCTGGTACTCCACGATCGCTCTCTGCTGCTGGCTTAGCCTCTGCAGCATATGCAATATGGAAATCTATCATGCAAGCACATCACAGATAAGAAGGTTGGGTGGTAGCCCAGACTATCGCTGCACTTCCACCAGACGAGAGGTGGCTAGGTTTGAAGCTGGAAAGTGCAAACACAGTTTTGTGGCATTTTCCAGCATTAGATACAAACCTGGATAGTTGTTTAGGTAGCGCTGCAGTACCAGGTGCATTACATGGGCCAACCAACGTACGTGTGTGAAATTGCCGAGGCTTAGGGCTGCCAGCAGCTTGGCCCCATTGTTACATATGATCTTGCCTGGCTTCAGATTGTGCGAAGTCAGCCATGTGTCAGCCTGGGCCAGTAAAACCATCAACAGCTCTTCAGCTGTCACAGATACATTATATGATAAATTAAATAGTGGCATTGAAAAATGTAACTCAGCCCGAAAAATAAAAAACAAGGCCTTAGACAGCTTCGTCAACAGAAAAATAAAAAAGTTATTTTTGAAAAAAAACAAAAGTGAAAAAATCTTGCGTCATTAAGGGGTTAAATTCTGTGAGCATATATGGATAGAGGTTGGGTGCTTTAGCAGTTGACATGTTGCTAGGTAGACTTTTTGACAAAAGAATGATATTTGTAAAGACATTTTTAAACATGAAGCTCTTAAATAGATTGGCGTGATTTTGTCCCGTTATGCGGCTCTAGAGTTTGAATAGTCCGAAAGAAAAAAAAAACTGTTTATGCGCGACTATGCTCTGTAGTGGGAAGCATAGTTGCGCATACGCCACTCTGTTTAAGCACTATGATAAAATTTATTGGCAATTCATGCTGCATGTGGACAATACCTGCTATGTGTAACCTCCGCCTAAGGCCTTATTCATCTGAAGCATTGGCTTCTAATGTATGCATTCAGAGGAGTGTTTTTTAGCCGTGTCAAAACATTGTGACCGAAAACGGTAGCCTATTTTATATGCTGCAGGAAAAGATAGTTCTTGCCCTATCTTTTACTGAGATACACTGGAGGCTCCCATAGGCTTCTATGGGAATTGAAAAAAAGGGAGGGGAGGGAGTTTTATGAATGGACGAAAAAACGTGGCAAAACTTTAGGGGTTGATCGCGGCTATACTTTATTCACACGCTTTTCAGCAGCTATGCGGCCAGCATGAAAATGCATACGCTGGTATGAATGAGGCCTAAGGGCTCCCACCCACTTACATTTTTTTCACGCGTTATAGCTTGCTTTTTTTTCATGCCATATGGGCTCCTGCACACTTTTTTTCAGGCGATTGTCAATGGGACTTTCTAATGTTAAAAACGCACCAACTTGCAAAGCGTTTTTAACATTAGAAAGTCCCATTGACAATCGCTTGAAAAAAAGGCAAGCTATAACGCGTGAAAAAAAAGCAAGCTATAACGCGTGAAAAAAAAGCAAGCTATAACGAGTGAAAAAAATGCAAGTGGGTGGGAGCCCTAAGGCCGCTTTCACACAGCCGAGAAAATCACGTGAGATTTGTACGTTTGCGAGACCCACAAATCTCGCACAAATATGAACCCATTACTCATGAACATGAGTGATTTCTTTCCTGCATCACATTGAGTCATGGTTTATCTTTGATCGTTCCTCAGAATGCATTGCCCATTGTTTTCAATGGGACAGGAATGTCACGTGCGATGTGTACGCCAGTACGATGCTGGGTTTCCCAAAAGGGCATGTCACAGATGAGACGGTTTGGTGGTAGCCCGGACTATCGCTGCACCTCCTCCTGACAAGAGGCGGCTAGTTTTGAAGCTGGAAAGTGCGAGCACAGTTTTGTGGCATTTTGCCAAAAAACTTCTCAGATACGTGGGCACATATCCGATATCGCGTTTGGTTGTATGTAGGTGGCCTAACAGTTTTGCATTAGAGATGAGCGAACGTACTCGTCCCAGCTTGATACTCGGGCGAATATTAGCGTGTTCGGGATGCTCGGTACTCGTAACGAGTACCACGCGATGTTCTGGTTACTTTCAGTTTCCTCTCTGAGACGTTGGCACGCTTTTCTGGCCAATTGAAAGACAGGGAAGGCATTACAACTTCCCCCTGTGACGTTCAAGCCCTATACCACCCCCCTGCTGTGAGTGGCTGGGGAGATCTGATGTCACCCGAGTATAAAAATCGTCCCCTCCCGCGGCTCGGCTCAGATGCCTTGTGAGTTAGCTGAGGGAAAGTGCTATCGTGCTGGAGCTGCTGTAGGGAGAGCGTTAGGAGTTAGTGTAGGCTTCAAGAACCCCAACGGTCCTTCTCAGGGCCACATCTAATAGTGTGCAGTACTGTGTTAGCACTGTATTTTTTTTTTTTTTTTCAAAATTGGATCTGCAGAGCATTGCGCCCTGCAATAGGGACAGAAGTGGTGGTTAGGCAGGGAGAGTGTTAGCAGTGAGTGTAGGCTTCAAGAACCCCAACGGTCCTTTCTAGGGCCACATCTATCCGTGTGCAGTACTGTCCAGGCTGCTGTTAGCAGTGTTGCATTTCTTTTTTTTTTTCTCAAAACCGGCTGTGCAGACCATTGCACCCGGCATTAATACTACAGGGATAGAATTGTGTAGGCAGGGCCAGAAGACATACATTATTCATTGAATAGACGCAGTGTGGCTTTTCCTTTGAAAATTTCGCCTGCCTCTGACAGTCCTCAGGGCTCTGGGTACGTGTGTGCTGCGTGCAGAACGTTAAAAAAAATCAGACGCAGCCAGCTACGTTTTACTGCAGGCTTGCGCCAATTTTTTTCCTGCATGGGAAATCCCTGATCTGCTGTAGCGAATAACTTTGCATCACTGCAGTTCTGTGACACATTTGCAGGGCCACAACACAGTTATTAAACTTAGTAGTATTCATTGAATACACGCAGTGTGGCTTGTCCTTTGAAAAACAAGGGAAAAAATTCTATTTTGGCTGCAGGCTTGCGCCAATTTTTTTCCTGCATGGGAAATCCCTGATCTGCTGTAGCGAATAACTTTGCATCACTGCAGTTCTGTGACACATTTGCAGGGCCACAACACAGTTATTAAACTTAGTAGTATTCATTGAATACACGCAGTGTGGCTTGTCCTTTGAAAAACAAGGGAAAAAATTCTATTTTGGCTGCAGGCTTGCGCCAATTTTTTTCCTGCATGGGAAAAGTAACCGCTGTGCTGCACTTCATATAACTGCATTTCTGTGCAACACATATCTTATCTGATTGAATATAGTCAGTGGGCCTTTTCTTTTTAAAAAAAGGGAAACATTCTATGTGCCCTGCCTCTGTCAGTCCTCAGCGTTCTGTGTACGTGTGTGGTGGGTGGAGATAGTAAACAAATCATACGCAGCCAGCTACGTTTAACAGAAGGCTTGCACCAATTTATTTCCTGCCTGGGAAATCAAATCACTGGTAATACACCATGCTGAGGGGTAGGGGTAGGCCTATAGGACGTGGACGCGGGCGAGGACGCGGAGGCCCAAGTCAGGGTGTGGGCACAGGCCGAGCCAGTGCAGTGGCCAGGGGTAGAGGCAGGGCCAGACCGAATAATCAAACTGTTTCCCAAAGCGCCCCCCTCGCGCCATGCCACCCTGCACAGGTCAAGGTGCTCTACGGTGTGGCAGTTTTTCACAGAGACGCCTGACGACCGAAGAACAGTGGTGTGCAACCTTTGTCGCGCCAAGATCAGCTGGGGAGGCACCACCAACAGCATGCGCAGGCATATGATGGCCAAGCACCCCACAAGGTGGGACGATGCCCGTTCACCGCCTCCGGTTTGCACCACTGCCTCTCCCCCTGTGCCCCAACCTGCCACTGAGATCCAACCCCCCTCTGAGGACACAGGCACTACCGTCTCCTGGCCTGCACCCACACCCTCACCTCCGCTGTCCTCGGCCCCATCCAGCAATGTCTCTCAGCGTAGCGTCCAGACGTCGCTAGCGCCACAGTTTGAGCGCAAGCGCAAGTACGACGCCACGCACCCGCACGCTCAAGCGTTAAACGTGCACATTGCAAAATTGATCAGCCTAGAGATGCTGCCGTATAGGCTTGTGGAAACTGAGGCTTTCAAAAGCATGATGGCGGCGGCGGCCCCGCGCTACTCGGTTCCCAGTCGCCACTACTTTTCCCGATGTGCCGTCCCAGGCCTGCACGACCACGTCTCCCGCAACATTGTACGCGCCCTCACCAACGCGGTTACTGCCAAGGTCCACTTAACAACAGACACGTGGACAAGCACAGGCGGGCAGGGCCACTATATCTCCCTGACGGCACATTGGGTGAATTTAGTGGAGGCTGGGACAGAGTCAGAGCCTGGGACCGCTCACGTCCTACCCACCCCCCGAATTGCGTGCCCCAGCTCGGTGGTGGTATCTGCGGTGGTGTATGCTTCCTCCACTAAACCACCCTCCTCCTCCTCCTCCAACGCAACCTCTGTCTCGCAATCAAGATGTGTCAGCAGCAGCACGTCGCCAGCAGTCGGTGTCGCGCGGCGTGGCAGCACAGCGGTGGGCAAGCGTCAGCAGGCCGTGCTGAAACTACTCAGCTTAGGAGAGAAGAGGCACACGGCCCATGAACTGCTGCAGGGTCTGACAGAGCAGACCGACCGCTGGCTTGCGCCGCTGAGCCTCCAACCGGGCATGGTCGTGTGTGACAACGGCCGTAAGCTGGTGGCGGCTCTGCAGCTCGGCAGCCTCACGCACGTGCCATGCCTGGCCCATGTGTTTAATTTGGTGGTTCAGCTCTTTCTGAAAAGCTACCCCCACTTGTCATACCTGCTCGGAAAGGTGCGCCGGATCTGCACACATTTCCACAAATCCCACACGCACGCTGCCACCCTGCGGACCCTGCAACATCGGTTTAATCTGCCAGTGCACGACAGCTGTGCGACGTGCCCACACAGTGGAACTCTACGCTCCACATGTTGGCCAGACTCTATGAGCAGCGTAGAGCTATAGTGAAATACCAACTCCAACTTGCGCGGCGCAGTGGGAGTCAGCCTCCTCAATTATTTACAGAAGAGTGGGCCTGGTTATCAGCCATCTGCCAGGTCCTTGGAAAATTTGAGGAGTCTACCCAGGTTGTGAGCGGCGATGCTGCAATCATTAGCGTCACCATTCCTCTGCTATGCCTCTTGAGAAGTTCCCTGCAAAGCATAAAGGCAGACGCTTTGCGCTCGGAAACAGAGCCGGGGGAACACAGTATGTCGCTGGATAGTCAGAGCACCCTCCTGTCTATATCTCAGCGCGTTCAGGAGGAGGAGGAGGAGCATGAGGAGGAGGGGGAAGAGACAGTTTGGCCCACTGCTGACGGTACCCATGCTGCTTGCCTGTCATCCTTTCAGCGTGTATGGCCTGAGGAGGAGGAAGAGGAGGAGGAGGAGGATCCTGAAAGTGATCTTCCTAGTGAAGACAGCCATGTGTTGCGTACAGGTACCCTGGCACACATGGCTGACTTCATGTTAGGATGCCTTTCTTGTGACCCTCGCGTTACACGCATTCTGGCCACTACGGATTACTGGGTGTACACACTGCTCGATCCACGGTATAAGGAGAGCCTTTGCACTCTCATTCCCGAAGAGGAAAGGGGTTCGAGAATGATGCTATACCACAGGGCGCTGGTGGACAAACTGATGGTAAACTTCCCATCCGACAGCGCTAGTGGCAGAAGGCGCAGTTCCGAGGGCCAGGTAGCAGGGGAGGCGCAGAGATCAGGCAGCATGTACAGCGCAGGCAGGGGAACATTCTCCAAGGCCTTTGCCAGCTTTATGGCTCCCCAGCAAGACTGTGTCACCGCTCCCCAGTCAAGGCTGAGTCGGCGGGAGCACTGTAAAAGGATGGTGAGGGAGTTCGTAGCCGATCGCACGACCGTCCTCCGTGACGCCTCTGCCACCTACAACTACTGGGTGTCGAAGCTGGACACGTGGCCTGAACTCGCGCTGTATGCCCTGGAGGTGCTTGCTTGTCCTGCGGCTAGCGTCTTGTCAGAGAGTGTGTTTACTGTGGCTGGGGGAATCATCACGGATAAGCGTACCCACCTGTCAACCGACAGTGCCGACAGGCTTACACTCATCAAGATGAACAAAGCCTGGATTTCCCCAGACTTCTCTTCTCCACCAGCGGACAGCAGCGATACCTAAGCAATACGTAGGCTGCACCCGCGGATGGAAGCATCGTTCTCTCTCACCATCCAAAACGGGGACATTTCTGCTTCATCAGTCTGTGTATAATATTCCTCCTCCTCCTCCTCCTGCTCCTCCTCCTGAAACCTCACGTAATCACGCCGAACGGGCAATTTTTCTTAGGGCCACAAGGCTCACTCATATAATTTTTCTAAACAATTTTTATACGTTTCAATGCTCTTAAAAGCGTTGAAACTTTAACTTGAACCAATTTTTCGTTAAACTGGGCTGCCTCCAGGCCTAGTTACCACCTAAGCCACATTAACCAAAGCGATTAATGGGTTTCACCTGCCCTCTTGGTTGGCCATGGCCAATTTTTTGGATGTACATTAGTACTGTTGATACAGCAATTTTTGTGGGCCCTCGCCTACAGTGTAATCAAATGAATTTTTAGCCCACCTGCATTACAACTGACGTTACATCCGCTGTGTTGGGCAATGCAATGGGATATATTTATGTACCGCCGGTGGCTTCCTGGCACCCACCCATGCTGTGGGTCCACAGAGAATTATAAATGCATCTGTTTCCACATCTAAAGAACCCCAGTCAGACTGGGGCATGCAGTGTGGGCCGAAGCCCACCTGCATTAAGCACGACATTACTACCTCAGCTGTGTTGGGCAATGCAATGGGATATTTCTATGTACCGCCGGTGGCTTCCTGGCACCCACCCATGCTGTGGGTCCACAGGGAATTATAAATGCATCTGTTTCCACTTCTAAAGAACCCCAGTCTGACTGGGGCATGCAGTGTGGGTCGAAGCCCACCTGCATTAAGCACGACATTACTACCTCAGCTGTGTTGGGCAATGCAATGGGATATATTTATGTACCGCCGGTGGCTTCCTGGCACCCACCCATGCTGTGGGTCCACAGGGAATTATAAATGCATCTGTTTCCACTTCTAAAGAACCCCAGTCTGACTGGGGCATGCAGTGTGGGCCGAAGCCCACCTGCATTAAGCACGACATTACTACCTCAGCTGTGTTGGGCAATGCAATGGGATATTTTTATGTACCGCCGGTGGCTTCCTGGCACCCACCCATGCTGTCGGTCCACAGGGAGTTGTAAATGCATCTGTTTTCACTTCTAAAGAACCCCAGTCTGACTGGGGCATGCAGTGTGGGCCGAAGCCCACCTGCATTAAGCACGACATTACTACCTCAGCTGTGTTGGGCAATGCAATGGGATATTTTTATGTACCGCCGGTGGGTTCCAGGGAGCCACCCATGCTGTCGGTCCACAGGGACTTCACAATAGGGAGTTGTACCTGCCTGTATCTATGAATTAAAAACCGCGGTCTGACTGGGGCATGCAGACACCTTGACAGAATGAATAGTGTGTGGCACATAGGTTCCCCATTGCTATGCCCACGTGTGCAGCTCCTGATGGCGGTGGCACAGGATTATATTTCTCATTGCTTCTGTACAGCATTGTGGGCTATCGCCCCGCCCCTTTTAAAGAGGGTCGCTGCCTAGCCGTGCCAACCCTCTGCAGTGTGTGCCTGCGGTTCCTCGTCATGGCAGACGCACTTATAAATAGACAGGAGAGTGGTGTGGCATGAGGGCAGCTGAAGGCTGTGCAGGGACACTTTGGTGTGCGCTGTGGGGGGGGGGGGGGGTTGGGCAGCATGTAACCCAGGAGAAGTGGCAGCGGAGTGTCATGCAGGCAGTGATTGTGCTTTGTTGGAGGTAGTGTGGTGCTTAGCTAAGGTATCCATTGCTAATGAGGGCTTTTCAGAAGTAAAAGTTGTTGGGAGGGGGGGGGGGGCCCACTCTTGCCGGTATTGTGGCTTAATAGTGGGACCTGTGAACTTGAGATGCAGCCCAACATGTAGCCCCTCGCCTGCCCTATCCGTTGCTGTGTCGTTCCCATCACTTTCTTGAATTGCCCAGATTTTCACACATGAAAACCTTAGCGCGCATCGGCGAAATACAAAAATGCTCAGGTCGCCCATTGACTTCAATGGGGTTCGTTACTCGAAACGAACCCTCGAGCATCGCGATAATTTCGTCCCGAGTAACGAGCACCCGAGCATTTTGGTGCTCGCTCATCTCTATTTTGCATACATGCAAAAATAAAATAAAAAAATATATATTGTTCTTTGAATTAGTTTTTCTATGCCTTCTTACTACTTTATGAATGCTTCCACCACTTGAATTTTCAGAGCCATTGTATGACACGGGATGATAACTGAAGTTTGAACTATTTTTGAATCGATAGTAGCACATCTGTTTTTCTAAATTATGAGGGTTAATTGTATGTCTTTGCCACATTGTTTAGTAATATCATACATGTAAAGTATTACTTTACATTTACACACAATTATTGCTCAAAATTTGCTCAAACGATGGCTTTTTGATGATGTTGTGTATAAATGCTTCCATCTTTCACTCTTCAGCTGAATGATGATTTTTAGGTGAGCATAAAATATAAGCCCTTCCTGAAAATCATCCTGAAATGTGTAAAAATAAAAAAATATATATACTCACCTTGTCCCTGCAGCCGGAGTTCAGTCGCGGCCAGCCGGCAGTTCTCCTGAACTGCTCTGTGTAGTATTCAGCAGGCGGGCATTTTAAATCCCCCCCTGCTGAATGGGCTGCCTCTGATTGGTCACAGCCCTCACCAATCAGAGGCAGCTCTCACTCACACCCATTCATGAATTCATGAATGGGTGAGTGAGTGCTGCCTCTGATTGGCTCAGCGTAGGGACCAATCAGGGGCAGCTCTTAGCTGTCATTCAATAGCTGAGAGCTGCCCTGATTGGTCCCTGCTCTCAGCCAATCAGAGGCAGCACTCACTCACACATTCATGAATTCATGAATGGGTGTGAGTGAGAGCTGCCTCTGATTGGTGAGGGCTGTGACCAATCAGAGGCAGCCCATTCAGCAGGCGGGGATTTAAAATCCCCGCCTGCTGAATACTACACAGAGCAGTTCAGGAGAACTGCCGGCCGGCCGCGGCTGAACTCCGGCTGCAGGGACAAGGTGAGTATATATATATTTTTTTATTTTTACACATTTCAGGATGATTTTCAGGGAAGGGCTTATATTTATAAGCCCTTCCCGAAAAATTCTTCCCGCGCTCGCCGGCAGCCCATTGCTTTCAATGGAGCAGGCTGTATTGCCGGCTCCATTAAATTCAATGGGCGAACATTCTTCTCTGCAACAGCTGTTACAGCTGTGGCAAAGGAGAATGATCTTTGTAGTATATGTTCTCAATGGGGTCGGCGCTGCTGAATAAGTTGGCGCTATACAAATAAAGATTATTATTATTATTTATATATTAAAACACAAGAAATCGCAGATTGCAGATAGGCGCGATCTGCGATTCCTCGTGACCTATAATTTATCGGACATCCGCATAAAAAGCGGCCATGTGTCCGATGCCATTGCGAAGCAATGGTTCTATTTATGTGCGGATCGCATGCGCATGTGCAAATCGCGCGAAAAAACGCCCGTCTGACCGAGGCCTGAAACAAGTAATTTCCTAAACGAATACAATGGTTTTGAAAGAAAAACACATCATATCCCTGTACATGCGATTTTCAAGCAAGGAAGAATTTAACATTTGCGCTCACATGAAGATTGCATCAAGTGTGATGCGACTTTTTTGCTGTGCCATAAAAAATAATGGCAAGATCGTCCAAAAAATAGTAAATGCAAGAGAAAATTTACTCCTGTATTAAATAAAGCCTCTATTTCTCACAATGCACAAAACTCACACGAGAAAATTGCCCACGTAAATACGGGCCCATAAGAGCAACTGACATAACAGATAAAATTCATTGTATCTCATTATTTGTACTGGTTGGAATTTGTCACACTGTATATTAACGTTCTGATTGGACCCTGAAGAAGAATGAAGCCTTATCTGCTGAGCACACTATATGCTTTTTATTAAGCTAAGAAGAAAAGGCCAGCTATCACTAAACTAAGGCAGATTTTAAGGGAAATCTGTTGCTATAGAAACATTGTGAAAATGATTAAGTGTATGTTTTGACAATTTTGGAATGTTAAATGGGTGTAAATAAACTGCACACATTTCAAGAAATGCTAATTTATGTAATCTAAATATAGGTGCTGGCAGCTTTGCAAATTATTATTTCTCATAACTCCATTATGATAGTCATCTGGGGATAAGCCAGTGATTTTCACGTAATTTTGCTTGTGCCTACCCCCCCCCCCCCCCCCCCACACACACACACACACACACACCTCTTCATCACCATTACATCCAGGCTCTGCTAACTATGAATGCTACCTACTGCAAGTCAAGATTTTGTGACCACCAATATAGTAGATGCCCAGGTACATATATTATAATGACCAAATACATACATACAGTATATATACATACACACTCACGCATGGCGATCAACTATAATATTAAAACCCCTAGCAGGTGCAGCGAATAACATTTATTATCTCATGGCAATGCCACCTATCAAGAGCTTGGATATATCATGGAGGTTGTCCAGGTGTAAACTATTGATGGCTTATTCTTAAGATAGAACATCAATAGTAGACTGGCAGGGGTTTATCGCCAGACACTCCAACCTAATAGCTGTTTTCTTGGCCAGTGCACTGAGCTCATTTATGCTGGAAGCAGATAGCTCCATTCTTTCTGCAGTGGCCAGGCTTGGTATTGTAGGCAAAGTTCTCATTCATTACAATGTGAATTTGACCTGCAATACCAAGCCTGGCCATTGCAGAGAGAATGGAGCTATCTGCTTCCAGCATAAATCAGTTCAGTGAACAAGCACACTGGCCCAGAAAACAGCTGATCAGTAGGGGCCCCTGGGAATAGACCCCCTATGATCTACTATTAATGACCTATCCTAAGAATAGGCCACTAATAGTTTACACCTGGAGAACCTCTTTAGGTAGCAAGTGAAGTGAAGGTTTTGAGCTTAATAAGTTAGAAACAGGAGAAATGAAAAAGTGTAAGGATCTGAGTGACTGTGATAAGGGCCGTGGCTAGACAAGTGTTTCTTGACCTTTCAAAGCCTAGTACCCCATAGTCAAAGAAATTTAAAGCAAGTCTTCTATGCTGCTGTTCAGTGGCATTAAAAAGCAGAGATCTTGAAAATGCTGAGAAATTGGACTAGCACATCCCTTTAAAAATGCAGATTGAGCTTGGTGGACCCTCCTTTGATTATGCCCATAGGTCCTAATCTCCTCTAATGCTTATTGCTGATTGGCTGGTGTTAATATCGAAGCAGATTTAAAGTAACAGTACTAACAAATATATATTTGAAAAAAGGTGGTCCAGTCTAACACACATTTGTGAATGAGCCACAGTAACCACAAACTGATTACCAATATTTGCCTTGTTGCATCTGTACTTAACGTGGTTTTAAGTAGAAACTACAGGTGCAGTGCAGCAGTTATTGGTAACACGCAAGCAGTTACCGCAGACTAGCTGCATAGGTGATAGTGTACTTAAAGGGGTTTTGTCATTTAAAAAAAAAATCTATACTTACCTATTTTTCCCCCGTCAGTCTTCTTACCACATTTTCTCCCCGCCAATCTTCTCCTTTCTCCTCCAATCCCCCAGGTCACCTCACCTCCAGCCAGTAATAGGTAAGTATAGAATTTTTTTTTCTAATGACAGAACCCCTTTAATGTAATTGCCAATTTGGTAGTAAACGGTCAATGAATTGCATTTTCTTTTTAAACCCTAATAAACTTGTTTTTTTTGATAAAACAGATGGCATTGAGTAAATAGCAGCTTTGCAGGAGGTACAAAAAAGTCAGAAAAGATTGCCCTAAAAGGGTTTGTCCAATATTTGAAAAAAGGACCTGCTGTGTTTGCAGTTTTAGCTCCTCATCTGTCCATGGGTTGCGTCTGGTATTGCAGTCAATTCATCAGAATGAAGATGACATAGCCCATTGACAAACATGATGCAGTTTATGGAAACACGACAAATATTTTTTTTTAGCCTTGGACAAACCCTTTAATCTTTTTTCAGCCATCTTGATGTTGTTCTTACAAATGAGTAAAGTTAAGTGATTGGGCCTACAACATACTAATAGAAGAAAATCAGAAGGAACAGACCCTCAGGCATCCATGTATGTCCATTTGTCACAGCAGTAGCCTGGGCTATCCATGTTTTTTGGACAATTGAAGCAAAATCGCATTACTTTGCAGAAGTTTTAGGTAAAATTGCTACAAATTATGTAGTTTTGCCGTGTTAAAAAAAAAAAAATATATATATATATATTGTATGAGGATGGGTTCACACAAGCGTGTTTTTGTGCGTACTTAGGTACGTATATAGGTGCACACCTAGGTACGAGCAAAAACACGCGTGAACACAGCTGCGTGCTTGTTGTCAATGGAGCTGCGGCTGATGCCAGCGGCTCCATTGAAAACAATGCTCTGGTAGCCCTCTGCATTCTTTTTCAGGGAAATGCTTTACATATAAGCCCTTCCCTGAAAAATAAACATTTTAGTGCAAAAAAAAAACCTTACCTCTCCGCCACTGCCGTGACCCCTGCGGGCATGAAGAACACAGATGTTTCCTTCACCCCTGTGTGGCAGATGCAGCAGAGGAATTCTTCAATGGCTTTTCAGGGAAGGGCTTTAAACATAAGCCGTTCCCTGAAAATCCAAGAAAAGTAGTGAAAAAAAAAACCATACTCACCTCTCTTCAGCCGTGACTTTTGGCGATGCCCCCGGCTCTGTAGAAAAAAAAATGCGGAAGATGAGTTCTTCATGCCCGCGGGGGTCACGACAATGGCGGAGAGGTAAGTTTGTTTTTTTTTACACAAAAATGTTTCCTTTTCAGGGAAGAGCTTATATGTAAAGCCCTTCCCTGAAAAACATTTCAGTGGTGCCAGCAGACCGTTGTCTTCAATGGAGCCGCTAGCAGCAGCCACGGCTCCGTTGAAAATAATGGAGCATTTCCTATGGTGCTCGCATGTCCTATCTTTGCAGGCACGCACCTGCAAAGTACGGACATGTGCACACACCATAGGGAATGCACTGTTGCAAATAGAAGCGTGTTTTTGTGCGTGCGTAAAACACGCTCATGTGACCCCACCCTAGTATTGTAGTTTTGCCACATTTCGAAAAACACTGAGCTACATGAGTGGGTCAAAGCATCTTCAGCATGGAAGGTTTGGTAGGGTGTTTCCACTTTGCAGTGGTTAGTACATAATAAAAGTGTGTAAGGAAGGACAACCAGGGAATTGGCAATAGGGTCATAGATGCCCAAAGGCTCAGTGATGTTGTATGGAGTGAAAGCTAGCCTGTCCGGCCTGAATACGCGGAAAAGCTCCTGTGGCACAAATTGATAAACACATTAAAAAGTAAGATAAAAAAAAATGAAACAATAGATCTATTTTAATGGGTTAAATCAAAAACTAGTAAAAGGTTTTTTAATCCGCAGCACAATACTCTAACACAATGAGCAGATCATTTGTGTTATTATCTCCATGGTTCCAAACTTGAATTATTCTGAATAAATTTTTAATGTAATTAGAAAAGAATTTAATGAAATGTCTAACAGGCGAAGTACAAATGGACATATAATCACTTATCAGAAATGATTTGCATAATTTTAAATGGAAAAACAGCCAATAAAATTCTTCTTGAGTTCACGGTGCTGTATTATTATTGCCTAGCTATCTGTTACTCATTCTCACTTCTTTTATCTGAACTGTAAGTATGGTTTTCTATTAATAAATGACCTATAAAGTCATACATGGTGCTATTGCAACAGGTTTGTGGTGCAGATCAGTTTACTGTCATGGCAGAGTCAGCTCCATCTGAACCCTAGGGTTAAAGGGGTTTTCCAAATACTGCTAACAGTGGTGGCAGTGAGGGGACATGTTGTATGTAAAAAATAAAACAGAATACTTACCTGCATGCTGGCTCCCCGCCACTGCTTGTGGTGAGTATATATTGATTTTATACAGTTCTGGGTGCAAATCTATATACAATCAATAACTCAAAACCCCTTTTTAAGGCACTGGGTCTCAAGTTGAGAGCTTACCTTGGCTGTGGTAGTGGAAACAATGCTACAGGAAGGTAAAGTTAACTTTTCCAATCCACTGTCTGACGTCTTCCTACATTCTGATTGAAACCTATGCAGCTCTGATGTCGAAGACATCCGGCAGGGTATTCTTACTGTATATTGCCGGCTGCTCTGTTATCCGAGGCTTCTCCAGCATGTCACAGACTGCAGTACTAGCTCTAACCAGCAGATGTCGCCATTGTATAATGGCAGAAAGAGAAAGCCCCCTCGGAAACCCTGAATCCAAAATTGGATTGCGAAGGGTTAAAGCTTTGGATTGCAAGGTGTCTACAATATAGGGTCAGTCTTTTTATGGTAGGTGTTCTTTGAAGTAAAGGAATTTTAGGGACTCAGTAAAAGGAAGGAGAGGTTTCAAGCATCAGAAAGGGGGAGGTCCCTCGAAATATTGCACAACTGTGCAGACACTTGTTTCCCTCCTGCAGCTTCTCCACTCATCATATGTTATCACCGTGAATAGTCTGGCAACTGCTGTTATTATACTGTATTCATAGCATTGGTGAAGTTTTGTCTTGTATGCATTTGTTGGTATTAGCCTGTATTGCTATACATTGATATACACTACCGGTCAAAAGTTTTACAACACCTCAATTTTTCCTGTTATTTTTTACATTAACACAATTCAAGTCTGGCAAATAAAGTAAAATGTTTTAAATGTTCAAAAGTAAGTTAAAGGAACTATATCATCATTTTTTTAAATTAATTACAACCAGGTAGATAAACATATTACATTTTTTCTAATCGGTTTTCATTTTCTGATTGTAGAATTGTTTTATTCTGTTGTCTGTATATGACTATCGGGGCTGCCATCTTGCCTGAGCTACATTTAACAACACTTGGAGCATTTAGAAGATCTGCTTTACAGTAATTTCATGGACTATTCACACAATGGACATAAGGGGTCCCATTGACGTGTATGGGAGAATATTCCAGTCATGCTCTGTGTCCTACGGTGGCCATCGTGCAGGGAGGGGAATAGATAGTCTCAGCTGATCTTTAATTATGAATGGTGGATCCTGTGTAATCTACATATAGGTGTTACCTCTCAGTGTAATCCTGCCTGTGATGTTAGTGAGATGATTGCTGCAAAGATTTCTCTACAGATATCAGGAAGTATCAGCCTATTATTAGGTTCTGTGGTCACTGTGAAAAAAGTAGGATTTTAGGATTTTTTTTTAAATATAAACTGACCAAAAATGTATAAAAAAACCCCACCAAATATGTTAAATGCAAAAATGTGATGTACATGATCGGTCACTTTCTGATAACAGATTCCCTTTAAAAACATTAAAATATTTATTGATTAAATTTTAACCTGAAATGCAGTCCAAATTGATTATTTTAACCAAAAGGTGTTTTTCAGGGAACACGTCAAGGACAGCTGGTCTGTAGCACAGAAAGCAAATTATGGTTTGAAATTGGATGCAGACTATTCCTACACACCTCAATTTTTGTAGATTACTGTATATACTCGAGTATTAGCCGGACCGAGCATAAGCCGAGACAATAGATTTCACAACAAAAAACTGGGAAAACTTATTGACTCGAGTATAAGCCGGTCTATACTCTGGTATATGCTGGGTAAAAAAAAACCCTCCATACTCCTCTCCCAGCCGGCATCTGTGTCTGTGCGACAAGCTGCTTGAATTCTCCCGCTGTCATCTCCCGCCGTCCTCTCTGCTTGGTTCTGTCAGTGCTGTGTAAGTAAGCGCTGTGATTGGATTGAGCACCAGCCAATCACAGCTGGCGCTCAATCCAATCACAGCACTTACTTACACAGCACTGGCGGCAGGGGATTTGAAAGCCGAGCAGGGAGATGACAGCGAGGATAATTCTAAAGCAGCTGGATTGGCTGTGAATGATCGAGCAACGGCTGTGATTGGCTGACGCTCGAACCAATCACAGCTCTTACATACACAGTGCTGATGGCCGTTTTCAGATGCAAGTTACTGCGTCCAACAGCGGTTTTTACCACACCCTATCATTGTGATCGATGAGGAGGTGCATTAAAAAGCAGGGAAAACTCGGCAAAACAGAACAGACAGCGCTCAAAAATTGCGGCGTTAGAAAACGCCGCGTTCGAGTGCATGTCTGCGAGGCCCCATTGAAATCAAAGGGAGCATTTTACTGTGATTACCGCAGCATTCAAAACGCTGCAGTAATCACATTAAAAATTGCATGTATGAGAGTGGCCTAAGACAGCCAGACAATTATAACCCTTAGAGGTGTAGGTCTGTCCTACAGAGGAAATGCCAAGAAAGACAAGGTGGCAGTCGGTACAGTTTCCAAAAGGCACCAGGAAACTGGAGGAAACTGACAGGAAGAGTTCTGGCAAACCAAAGGCCACTATAAAATCAGATGACAAGTTTTTGAGAGTCAACAGTTTGCGTGATCCAGTACAGCACAAAATCTTCAAATACACCCCAATGTAACAAAAAATAAACACTTTCCATTCAACTGCAAAGATAACACTTCTATCTGGAGGCTTAACAGATAGATATAAGTAAAGCCCCGTTTAGACATATAGATTATCACTCGAAATTCGTCATACCGATAAAAGTGAGCGATGGTTTTGTCGGAAAACGTCGGGCTTTTCAGTCGTTGTATTATCGTTGTGTAGTGTTTGCATTAAAAACTCCCCTAAAATCGCTGAATGATGTCATTTTTACCAAACAAAAAGCAAACAGCTGAACGATGGATTTTAAGCAGACTGAAAGACAACGATGAGCGAATCTTTAACAAAAACTGTACGATGGCTGCACCATAGACACAAAGATTATCACTTAAACGATTGCTTTTGAGCAAATTTTGAGTGATAATCATTGTGTCTAAATCAGTCTTAAAAAAGCCACTGCTTAGATTACAAAATAAAAAAAGACTTGCCTGGGCTAAACAGCACCTTCATTGGACCACTGAAGAAGGTCTTTTGATCTGATTTATCAAAATTTGGTAAATTAAACAGCGTTTTTGTATGCCATTGAGTAAGTGAAAGGATGGTTCCTTAGTGTGTGACACCAACTGTCAAACATGGAGGAGGAAACGTGATAGTCAGGGGTTCTTTTGCTGGTTCCAGAGTTGGAAACTTGGACAGAGTGACTGGGACATTAGACAAAAAGGGCTACCACAGCATTTTGATATGCTATGCAATACCCTCTGGTGTATGCCTAGTTGGTCATTGGTTCATATTACAGCAATACAATTATGCAAAACATGCTTCTAGGTTATGTCGAAACTAGTGAAGAAAACAAAAACCCAGTAGGCTTCAAACAATGGAATGGGCTACACAGTCTCCAGACCTAAAGCGCATTGAGCTTGGGACACTAGACAAAAAGGGCTACCACATCATTTTGATATGCTATGCAATACCCTGTGGTGTATGCCTAGTTGGCTATTGGTTCATATTACAGCAATGCAATTATACAAAACATGCTTCTAGGTTATTTCAAAATAAGTGAGGAAGACAAAAACCCGATATGCTTCAAACAATGGAATGGGCTACACAGTCTCCAGACCTAAAACCCATTGAGCTTTTTGGGATGAACTGGACATCATGGTGAAAGCAAAGCAACCTACAAGTGGAACACATTTGTGGGAACCTCTGCAACAATATTGAGAAGAAATGTCTGAACAATATGTGAATGCAGTTGTGGAAAGCTGCACATAAGCTAGAGGTGGTTTTTTTGAAGAGTCAAAAATCTAGATTTAATTTGGTGAAATAACATTAATCTATTACTTTTATTCCTCTTAACTTGTTTATTTGTTCTATATTTTAATTCAAATTACATTTGGGACATTAAACTGTGTAAAACTGGAAAAATTGAGGTGTTCTAAAACCTTTGACCTGTAGCAACAATGTTCACTTGCAAAAGCTATTTGCCGTTCATGTATTCAAAGATGGATGCCTGAGAGGAGTTAGTGAGGGAGTTAGAGCGATAGAGTTGAAGATAGTGTAGACAGTGACCTAGGACTAAGTAATGGAAGTGTGGGTGGAGCAGTGGAAGTGGTTAGTGCAGTTAGAACTGGCAGGATAGTTAATAGCAAAAAAGTCAATATAAAAAATAACCAAAATCTTCTCAATTGTATGGTCACTAATGCTGGTTGGAAAATGCTAGAGGAAAATTATGACATAGCAGGAATAATGGAAACTAGGTTGGATGTAAGCTGTGACTGGGCAGTGAACCTACAGGGTCACAGTCTGTTCAGAAGTGATCATGCAAATCTTGAAAGGGGCATGGGTTTGTCTATATGTAAAATCCTGTTTAAAGCCCACACTATGGGAAGATATATGTGAAGGAGATAAACATGTGGAGTCTCTTTTGGTAGAGAAGAATGGAGGGAAAAATAATAATAAAATCCTCCTAAGGGTTTTCTATAGGCCATTAAATATAACAAGCCTCTGAAAATCTATTACTGAGGCAAATAGATGAAGCAGTAAATGATAATGAGGTAATTATTATGAGGGACTTTAACTATCTAGATATAAACTGGGAATCTAAAACTTAATGTTCTATTGATTACTAAAGATAATTTCCTTACTCAAATTTATTCAGGACCCAACAAGAGGGACGGCCATTTTGGACTTAATATTAACCAACAGACCTGACAGAATAACAGGGGTGCAGGTTGGAGAGCACCTGGGAAATAGTGACCATAATATAATACATTTCAACTTGTCTTTCAAGAGAGAGTTCTATAGGGGAGCTTTGAAAATACTAAACTTTAGGAAGGCAAAGTTCAATAAGATCAGATATGCCCTTAATATAATTGATTGGGAAAATGTCCTAAAAAATAAGAGTACAAACAATAAATGGGAAATGTTTAAAAACATCTTAAATACTAACTGTGAGTGTTTCATACCTTGCAGGAATAAAAGGGTTAAAAAATAGAAAGAAACCAATGTGGCTCAATAAAGATGTAAAGGGGGCAATAAACAACCAAAAAAAGTGCCTAAACTACTAATACAAGAAGGCAGCGAAGAAGCATTAACAACCTATAAGGCAAATAGCTATGCAGTGGAATTTGGTACCATGTAAAGCTATATTACAGATTTGCTAAATAAATCAACACATCATTTTAGATCTAAAACAACATTCTATTTGCTTAAATTAAGAGTGACCCGTTAAGAAATGTCTTGGCATTTAAAGGTTAAGAAGTATCATGTTGGTTATACAATAATTAGCTGACTCCAGTATACCTAGATTTACTCTGCACTTTTAATGAGATCTGATGTCTTGTATGACTCCAGAGTAATTCTGGGAGATTGGCTTGAGCCTGCTGCTCACTTACTCTTACAGTCTCTCTTAGCTTTGATCAAAAATCTAAACTGCCAAGTACACAGGTCAGACATCTGCTTTGAAGAAACTAACATTTAACAAGTCTTTATAGTTTGTGTGGTGAAAGCATTATTTCTGTGATAGCATTGTTCCCTGGAATACCTTGCAGAACCACCCTAAAAAAAGAAGGAAACAGGTCAAGCAATGCTATCCTGTTCTGTAATTATTCTTCCTGTGTGATTAGTAAGTGCTTAATGACCAATGTTTATGGCTAACATCTATAGTAGACAATTGCTGTTATCTATTATTACCATAGACGTAAGTCCATATAAGGCAAAATTTGCATGAAGTACTGTGTACATGTTCTCCCCATTTTCATATTGGGTTTCTTCTGGTTTTCTTCCCTTACATTACAAAATTAAATTTATGTTGATGGACTCCTTAAGAAATTAGCTCTGGAGTCTGTGCTAGCCACCTGGAACTAACAGGCAACAGAAAATTGCTTCAGCATCATAATGGTATTACAGTGGATTAGAAGAGATGAACCAATCACATTCACCCGCAATAGCTCAATAATGCTCATAATTACAAAACAATAGAATTGCATTTCTCTAACAAATCAAACATGGCTGTCATAGACTTAATTAGCTTTTTTTTAAACGAAAACACAAGGAGAATATGTAAAGGGCTGTTTCTATACAGAATCACATACAACAGAAGCAAAACTAATACCCTAGACTACCTATATGGTTTGTAATATTACCCAATGTTACTTTCAATGACTCTTAAACCCTTAAGGACATGATTTTTTTTCCATTTTTGTTCTTTTCAAAGCAATTTGAAAAAATAATAACTTCATTCCTAGAGATGAGCGAGCACCAAAATGCTCGGGTGCTCGTTGCTCGAGGCGAACTTTCCACGATGCTCGAGGGTTCGTTTCGAGTAACGAACCCCATTGAAGTCAATGGGCGACTCGAGTATTTTTGTATATCGCCGATGCTCGCTAAGGTTTTTATTTGTGAAAATCTGGGCAATTCAAGAAAGTGATGGGAACGACACAGAAACGAATAGGGCAGGCGAGGGGCTACATGTTGGGCTGCATCTCAAGTTCCCAGGTCCCACTATTAAGCCACAATAGCGGCAAGAGTGCCCCCCCCCCAACAATTTTTACTTCTGAAAAACCCTCATTAGCGAGGCATACCTTAGCTAAGCACCACACTACCTCCAACAAAGCACAATCACTGCCTGCATGACACTCCGCTGCCACTTCTCCTGGGTTACATGCTGCCCAACCCCCCCGCACGACCCAGTGTCCACAGCGCACACCAAAGTGTCCCTGCGCAGCCTTCAGCTGCCCTCATGCCACACGCTGGCCTCATAGCCACACCACCCTCATGTCTATTTATAAGTGCGTCTGCCATGAGGAGGAACCACAGGCACACACTGCAGAGGGTTGGCAGGGCCAGGCAGCGACCCTCTTTAACAGGGGCGGGGCGATAGCCCACAATGCTGTACAGAAGCAATGAGAACTCCAATCCTGTGCCACCTCCGTCAGGAGCTGCAAACGTGGGCATAGCAATGGGGAATCCATGTGCCACACAGTATTCATTCTGTCAAGGTGTCGCATAGCTCAATCCACACTGCAAGGGGAAAGCCGTCAGCGCTCTGCCCCCTACCCAAGTCAGTCAGTGCCTTTGTGCCAGACAGGTTAAACATCGCAATGGGAACTAAGTTTGCACCAACAGCATAGGTGGGTCCTAGGAAACCCAAGACATGAACAAAAAATTGATCTGAGCGGCCAAACATGGCAGATTTGCACCGCGCCCACGACATAGGCCTCGGCCCACAGATTCAGCAATCCTAGGCTGGAAGCAGACTTTCACTGCACCCAGGACATAGGCCTCTGCACAAACCCTCAGCAATCGTGTGCCTACAGCGGACTCCAATGCTAGCGTAGCTGTGCACATCTCATTAGCGCTGTATTGCTCATGTAGTTTGTCCCAATGCAGTGCCCCGGATAGTAGAGCTAATGTCAGATTAAATACAGCTGGGCTTTGGCCCACACTGCATGCCCCAGTCAGACTGGGGTTCTTTATAAGTAGACACAGGCAGGTACAACTCCGTGTGTACCGACAGCATGGGTGGGTCCCAGGAAGCCACCGGCGTTACATAAATAAATCCCATTGCATTGCCCAGCACAGCTGAGGTAACGTCAGATTAAATACAGGTGGGCTTCGGCCCACACTGCATGCCCCAGTCTGACCGGGGTTTTTAATACATAGACACAGGCAGGTACAAATCCCTAATGTGAAGTTTGTGTGGACCCAAAGCATGGGTGGCTCCCTGGAACCCACCGGTGGTACATAAATGTATCCCATTGCAGTGCCCTGCTCAGCAGAGCTAACGTCAGATACAATACAGGTGGCCTTCGGCCCAGAGTGCATGCCCCAGTCAGACTGGTAATATGTACCTTAACAGTAACCGCGTTGGTGGGAATGTGGTGGCGACTGTGGACCTAGTAGCACGGTTTTATTTAGTTGGTTTTCGGAATGCGGCCAGGATTAAGTGGGTCGTGAGGGGGGGATGGTGGAGGGGCTCTCTTGTTGTGTCGTTAAAGGTGAAATTCTTGGACTGCCACCAGACGGACCAATGCAAAGGCATTTGCCAAGAATGTTTTCATTGTTGGAGGAGGAGGGGGATGTTTTTGAGGCACTCAGTGTCCTCTTCATGTGTCCGTGGTTATACGCACCTTAACAGTAACCGCGTTGGTGGGAAATGGCCTCGTCGCCATCATGTCTTTGGGAAGCCTCCGTTTCCACACCCCAGTGACATAGCATTAGCAGCGGTATAGGTTGAGCCCAGAATTAGTAACATTTCAGTGGTAGCATTAGGGACAGGCCCCAGTAACATATCACTAGCAGCATTATAGGGGGAGCACAGTATTAGTTCCATTTCAGTAGTAGTAGCAGTCCAGACAGGCCCCAGTAACATATCACTAGCAGCAGTATAGGGGGAGCACAGTCTTAGTTCCATTTCAGTAATAGTAGCACTCAAGACAGGCCCCAGTAACAATTCCGAAGCAGCAGTATAGGGGGAGCACAGTCTTAGTTCCATTTCAGTAATAGTAGCACTCAAGACAGGCCCCAGTAACAATTCCGAAGCAGCAGTATAGGGGGAGCACAGTCTTAGTTCTATTTCAGTAATAGTAGCAGTCTAGACAGGCCCCAGTAACAATTCCGAAGCAGCAGTATAGGGGGAGCACAGTCTTAGTTCCATTTCAGTAATAGTAGCTTTCTAGACAGGCCCCAGTAACAATTCCAAAGCAGCAGTATAGAGGGAGCACAGTATTAGTTCCATTTCAGTAGTAGTAGTAGCAGTCAAGACAGGCCACAGTAACATTCCCGTTGCTGCAGTTTAGGGAGATAACAGTCTCTTTTACATTTCAGTAGTTGCAGTATAGGCAAGGCCCCAGTTACATTTATGCAGCAAAAGTGTAGGCCACCCCACACACCTTGCTGTACCATGAGTGCAGGCGAAGCTCATAAAAATTACTAGGATTACACTGTAGGCGAGGGCCCAAATAAATTGGTGTACCAACAGTACTAATGTACCTCAGAAAAATTGCCCAACCAAGAGGGCAGGTGAAACCCATTAATCGCTTAGCCTACTGTGGCTTACTTTGTAACTAGGCCTGGAGGCAGCCCAGTTAAAATAAAAATTGGTTCAGGTGCAAGTTTCAACGCTTTAATGAGAATTGAAACGTATAAACATTGTTTACAAAAGTAATATGACTGAGCCTTGTGGGCCTAAGAAAAATTGCCCGTTCGGCGAGATTACGTGAGGTTTCAGGAAGAGGAGCAGGAGGAGGATGAATATAATACACAGATTGATGAAGCTAAAAGGTCCCTGTTTTTTATGGTGATAGAGAACGATGCTTCCATCCGCGGGTGCAGCCTACGTATTGTTTAGGTACCGCTGCTGTCCGCTGGTGGAGAAGAGAAGTCTGGGGAAATCCAGGCTTTGTTCATCTTTATGAGTGTAAGCCTGTCGGCACTGTCAGTTGACAGGCAGCTACGCTTATCTGTGATGATTCCCCCAGTCGCACTAAACACCCTCTCTGACAAGACGCTAGCCGCAGGGCAAGCAAGCACCTCCAGGGCATACAGTGCGAGTTCAGGCCACGTGTCCAGCTTCAACACCCAGCAGTTGTAGGGAGCAGAGGCGTCAGGAAGGAACGTCGTGCGATCGGCTACGTACTCCCTCACCATCCTTTTACAGTGCTCCCGCCGACTCAGCCTTGACTGGAGAGCGGTGACACAGTCTTGCTGGGGAGCCATAAAGCTGGCAAAGGCCTTGGAGAGTGTTCCCCTGCCTGCGCTGTACATGCTGCCTGATCTTCGCGCCTCCCCAGAAAACAATTATGCGCAAGCCTGTAGTGAGACCTAGGTGCGTATGACTGAGCTGCTGCAATGCACAGTGCAGAACCAGTGAAGTGGACAAAGCCCAGTGGTAGGCCTTAAGTATTTTGCCTCAATTTTTTAAAATGGTGAGGTGGAAAACCAGAGATACCGCATGCAGCAGATATAATGTGTACTGTTTCACTGTGGCGGGATGACGGCGGTCATGTAACGGGCGCAGCAGAGCCAGGAAACACTTATGCGCAAGCCTGTAGTGAGACCTAAGTGCGTATGACTGAGCTGCTGCAATTCACAGCGCAGAACCAGTGAAGTGGACAAAGCCCAGTGGTAGGCCTTAAGTATTTTGCCTCAATTTTTTTTAAATGGTGAGGTGAAAAACCAGACACCGCATGCAGCGGATATAATGTGTACTGTTTCCCTGTGGCGGGATGACGGCGGTCATGTAACGGGCGCAGCAGAGCCAGGAAACAATTATGCACAAGCCTGTTGTAACGCTTAGCAGGGTATTAATTAGCAACTACTACCCCCAGCAGACACCATATGCAGCGTATATTATGTATCCTGTTTCCCTCTGGCGGTATGACGGCGATCATGTAACGGACACAGCAGAGCCAGGAAACAATTATGCGCAAGCCTGTAGTGAGACCTAGGTGCGTAGGACTGAGCTGCTGCAATGCACAGCGCAGCACCAGTGAAGTGGACAAAGCCCAGTGGTAGGCCTTAAGTATTTTGCCTCAATTTTTTAAAATGTTGAGGTGAAAAACCAGAGATACCGCATGCAGCGGATATAATGTGTACTGTTTCCCTGTGGCGGGATGACGGCGGTGATGTAACGGGCGCAGCAGAGCCAGGAAACAATTATGCGCAAGCCTGCTGTAACGTTTAGCTGGGTACTAATTAGCAACTACTACCCCCAGCAGACATCGTATGCAGCGTATATTATGTATACTGTTTCCCTCTGGCGGGATGACGGCGGTCATGTAACGGGCACAGCAGAGCCAGGAAACAATTATGCGCAAGCCTGCTGTAACGCTTAGCTGGGTATTAATTAGCAACTACTACCCCCAGCAGACACGCAGTAAACTGAAGACAGTCACAGGCAGCCCAAATATAGTATTATTCCCCAATTGTTTTGAAAAAGCCCACTGCCTATATAGCCAGTATACCTCTTTCCCTGTACCACTGTCCCTGCCTCACCAGTATTGCCCCTATACTGAGTAAAATGACTGCAAACTGAGGACGCTATGGTCTGCACGCCCGATATACAAAAAAAAAAAAATGTGCAACACTGCTAAAAGCAGCCTGAACAGTACTGCACATGGTCAGATGTGGCCCTAAGAAGGACCGTTGGGGTTCTTGAAGACGAATATAACGCCTAACACTCTCCTTAAAGCAGCTACAGCAAGACAGCACTTTCCCTGATCTCTGTCACCATGCATCTGTGCGGAGCCGTGGGCAGATTTAAATACTCAGGTGTCATCTGATCTCCCCAGCCACTCACTGCAGGGGGGTGGGATAGGGCTGGAATGTCACAGGAGGAAGTTGTAATGCCTTCCCTATGCTTCTATTGGCCAGAAAAGCGCGCACATTTCTCAGGGAAGGAAATGTAATGGAGTCGAGCACCGCGTGGTGCTCGTCTCGAGTAACGAGCATCTCGAACAACCAAATACTCGAACGAGTATCAAGCTCGGACGAGTACGCTCACTCATCTCTATTCATTACTAGAGATGAGCGAACGTGTTCTTAACGAACACTTATGCACCCGGACACCGGCTTTACCGAGGACTTCAGTGTCCGCGCGTAAAGATTTGGGGGGCGCCGGGGGGCGGGGAGAGGCGCGGCGGCGCGGGCGGCAGCAGCGGGGAACAGGGGGGAGCCCTCTCTCTCTCCCTCTCCCCCCCACTCCCCGCCGCACCCCCCCGCGCTGCCACGGCGACCCCCGAACTTTTTTCGCCCGAGCACAGAATTGCTCGCAAAGTTCGGGGGGCGGAGCCGAACACGTTCGCTCATCTTTATTCATTACTTTTCCATCAACATAGCCATCGGAGCACTTATTTTTGCGGGATGAGTTGTGTTTTTAAATGGCACCATATAATATATGGAAAAAATTTTTTTAAATGTCTAACTGGAATGACATGGTAGAAGAAATGAATTTCAATATTCTTTTTTTTTTGGGGGGGGGGGAGGTCTTGTTTTTATGATGTACACCATGAGGCAAAAAGGACATGTCACTTTTATTCCGTGGGTCAGTATGATTATGGTGATACCAAATGAATAAGGCTTTTTTTATTGGACTACTTTTAAAAAATACTATAAAAAATAGTTTCCTGTTGCTATCTTTTGACCCACATAACATTTTTGTTTTTCCATTGATGGGGTTGTATGAAGCCTTGCTTTTTACAGAACAACTTTCAGTTTCTATTGACACCATTGGGAGATACATACAACATTTTGATTGCTTTTTATAACATGTTTTCTAGGAGACAGTGACCAAAAAAGCACAATTTCGGCATTGTGTATTTTTTCAATTGGTGTTCTCTGTGCAAGATAAGCAATACATTATTTTAATAGAACAGACTTGTATCTGTGTGTACAGACTTGTATCTGTGTGTGTCTATACCACATATGTGTATTTTTCTTGTTTTTATTTTTTGTATGTTAAAAATTAAAAAAGTTTTTTTAAAAAGCTTTTCTTTTTCTTTTTTTAATAATAATTATTTTTTTTATTCAGCTTATTCTTACTTTTTCTTTTTTCCTCCCCATAAGGGACCTGAACTGACAATCATTTGATTGCCTATAAAATATACTGCAATATGTCAATATTGCAGTATGTTGTATTTCTGCAAGCATTCTATGAAGACATGCCACAGGCACATCTTAATAGATAGATATACATGGCAGCCTTAGGGACTTTCACATGTGCCTGGTAGAGATGAGCGAACGTACTCGGTAAGGCCGATTTCGCAATTGAGCACCGCGATTTTCGAGTACTTCACTACTCGGGTGAAAAGATTCGGGGGTCGCCAGGGGGCGGGGCGTGGCGTGGTGGAGCGGGGGGTAGCAGCGCGGAACAGGGGGGAGCTCTCTTTCTCTCCCTCTCCCCCCCACTCCCCTCTGCAACCCCCCCGCTCACCCACGGAGCCCCCGAATCTTTTCACCCGAGTAGTGAAGTACTTGAAAATCGAGGTGCTCGATTGCGAAATCGGCCTTACCGAGTACGTTCACTCATCTCTAGTGCCTGGGCTTCCATGATGCCTAGACAGAACCTCGTAATCTCATTGTGGTGGGGGCATTTCGGAGTTAGAAACAAAATATTTGTCATTAGAAACAAAATATTCAATTATTCCTTCCCAGGCTGCCTTCTTACCACATCTTCTCCTCGCCGATCTTCTTCTGGCTCCTCCAGTCCATTGGATCATGTCACCTCCAGCCGTCCGAATCCTCTTTTTCCTATTATGTAGCGTCTATTCGCTACAATTCCTTTCCTTTAGGGCAATGAACGCATGCGCGGTGTCTTGACGTGAGTGTTCATATACTATACACACATTAAAGCAGGCTGCCGAGGATTCAGCATTCCCTGCTAGGCAGTGAATACTACGTCACTAGTGATGTAGCGTACAATGACCTGCAGGAAGCAGAATGCCAAGAATGTACACTACATAACAGGAAATAGGAGAATCGGACAGCTGGAGGTGACTTGACCCGGGGGACAGAAGGAGCCAGGAGAATATCTGTGAAGAGAAGATGTGGTAAGACGACTGATGGGGGAGGAATAGGTAGGTATGCAAGTATAGAATTTTTTTTTTCTAATGACAGAACCTCTTTAATAAAATATATGAATGGCACAACTGTGTGTTATTTTATTAGTTAAGTTAGCTTGTGCCTGTCTATAATTGTGACTTAGATATCAGTCAGACCATATTTTAATAGCAATCAATGCAGAAATCCAGGTAATTCTAAAGTATTCACTTACTTTTTCTTGTAACTGTAATCCCACAATGCAAGGTGATGTGGGGCAAGTAAGGAAATGTGAAAATGGGATTTGCCTTGAAGTTTGGAGCAGGTCTAGTTGGAAACCTTTTCAAAACACAATGATGAGTCAGTATGAATTTTTTTAACAAGTAGAAGAAATGTGTGAAAGCTTTAAAACTTTTGCGATTTGCTGATGTGTGAAGAAGGGTAGATATTTGTCTATAGGTGGCCTTAGAAGAAGGACATTACATATGAATACATACCTGAACATTCGGTATTTATATGTTAACTATAAATATCCATATGTTAATTATATGATGTGGGAGTTAGAGTCCTCGTACAGCGGACTATCTAGGGTGCATCAGCGCATAACATTTATCTCAGTGATCACTTCTGAGTAGAGATGAGCGAGTATACTCGCTAAAGGCAATTGCTCGAGCGAGCATTGCCTTTAGCGAGTACCTGCCCCCTCGAGACTGAAGGTTCGGGTGTCGGCACGGGGGAGCGGTGAGTAGTGGCAGTCAACAGAAGGGAGCGGGGGGGAGGGAGGGAGAGAGAGATCTCCCCTCCGTTCCTCCCCGCTCTCCCCCGCAGCTCCCTGCTCGCCACCGGCACTCGAACCTTCAGTTCGGGCAGCAGTTACACTGACCGATCGTGCAGATTCCCGCGATCCATCATTTCGTGTAGAAGAAGCCTAAGGGTGGATTTACAGGGGACAACTATCCTTTGAATAGTCGCTTAAAATAGTTGCTACAGCAAGTTGCTAGTGTACAAGCGAGTATTATTTATGTGTTTTTTTCTCAAAGCGATTCTTGTTCATTTTCATGGGTCGCTGAAGCATGCAAAGCTGCAAAGTTTATTAGCTAGTCCTTAAAAGACAAACAATTGCCTGTTTAAACCAGACAATAGTTAATCAACCAGTGATTATGTTTAGGGGCGCTGAAATAAAGAAGCTAGCGACTATTGAATGAATTATCACCCCGCTGGTGGTCATGTTTATACGGAACAACTATTTCTTACATTCAATTGAGCAATTAATTGGATACCCAAGGGGGGACATGGAGAAGGCTGAAGAGGGGGCTATAGCCTACTTTTTTAAAGGGCCACTCCAGTGACTTTTTAAAACTCATTCATTATCTAACTGTCCCCCATTATATATAATTGAGCTATTCTCCATTTGGTACCGTGCTAGTGAGTAGAGTAAAATGTTAAACCGAGTAATATTGTAGATATGATGGCTTTTACTGGCTAACAAAAAAGTATGATGTTACAGCAAGCTTTCGATTCCACTTAAGATTCTTCATCAGGCATGATCAAGGTTGCTGTAACGGCATTCTTTTTTGTTAGCCATTAAAAGGCATCATATCCACAATATTACTTGGTTTAACTTTTTATAATTGAGCTAGTGTTACCTTGGTTAGGTATTTCTTTCTAGATGGAACTCCCAGCCTCTTTTTCCGCAGTTATGTGATCTCAATTCTAACCAGCTCAGATCTACTTGGTATTATGTATTCATTTTTTAGTCAAATTCTCAGTTTGTGTGATGCTGCTACATGAACCTACTACAGAAACTACCTAGAGGGGGGCATGGACATTCTTATCACACTTACTGATGGTGATCACACAGCTTCCTTCACACAGTTATAATAGAGGAGATCACAGCTCATACTCCTGACTATGTATGTATGATCTGTAGATATTTAGGTGAATATAGAAGGTAATGAGTAATTAAACTGAGCCCCCCAGCATGCACAAATGGTATAGCCTTAGCTAATGCTGTGCTGATGCATCATGGGATAGTTGTGAAACTGAAAGTAAAAAAAACTCACCCTCAAGATGGTGCCTGATAAGCATCAGACAGGGGGCTACACTGCAAGGAAGTGGCTCCAATACACAGAGGTGATCCCCAGAGTGTGACAGGCAATCAGGTGAGGGGGACAGGTATGGAAAATATACTTTCGCCAGAGTGGACCTTTAATGTCAGATGTGCACAAGGGCTCCACAGAAGAGGCCAACCCTAGACATATACAGTATATGAGCTTCAGGGGTAGAGAATAATATAAAAATAGGCAAAACAATCACAAAAGCTTACATTATTTCCATTGATATAAAAAGGGGGCATTGCTACTACTTTAAGAGCAGGCAAGCATTTTTAAGAAATGTATGTTTTAACATGTGACCTACTTGATGTGCAATATCTAAGAAACCAGATATTCTGTGCCTAGAGGCTCCTGTATCCAGTAATTCTTGTTTCTGTTTTTAAAGACTTCTGTACTGTTTCAATCTTCATTGAATACCTCCAATTTTTGGTTACAAGGCACAAAGTACTGTTGAACTTCATCTAACTAAATCAATTTAAATATGTCATCCTTACTATTATAAATGCTTACAGAGTCACGCTGTGACTCATGGTTATTTTTTCTTTTCAGTGACACTACCCAGCACGTCATCCATCCCGAAGTCTGCCACCAATTGTATCCAAAAATAGCAAGTGCTAATCTCCTGAGGAAATCTGTGTGGTTCTATGTGCAAGTGAAAGGCAACAGACTATCAGGCGAATACATCCCATAGAAGACGGAATGTCAGCTTCCAAGTATTTGCAAAATGCATAGACTTATAGCTATTATTTATTCTTTACATAACCTTGGTTCACTGCTGTATAGATTCTTTAACTGCAACAGGAATAAGTGTCTGCAAAGCAGCTGGCTCAACAGAATGCAAAGTAAGTGTGTTAGTCTTTATTACAGTACAAAAAAGTTACCATGGAAGCAAGTAGGTTTTAAATCCATTCCTAATAAAGGTTCAAGGTATAGATTTTTAATTTTGACTGTCAGAAGACAATGAATGGAGGTGGAAGTTTCAAATTTTATTGCTAAACTATCAAAATTAGGACTTTTCACCCTGGAAAAAAGACGACTAAGGGGCGATCAAATAACTATGTGTAAATACTAGAGATGAGCGAACGTACTCGTCCGAGCTTGATACTCGTTCGAGTATTAGCGTGTTCGAGATGCTCGTTACTCGTGACGAGTACCACGCGATGTTCAAGTTACTTTCACTTTCATCTCTGAGACGTTAGCGCGCTTTTCTGGCCAATAGAAAGACAGGGAAGGCATTACAACTTCCTCCTGCGACGTTCAAGCCCTATACCACCCCCCTGCAGTGTGTGGCTGGCGAGATCAGGTGTCACCCGAGTATATAAATCGGCCCCTCCGGCGGCTCGCCACAGATGCGTTCTGACAGAGATCAGGGAAAGTGCTGTCTTGCTGGAGTTGCTATAGGGAGAGTGTTAGGAGTATTTTAGGCTTCAAGAACCCCAACGGTCCTTCTTAGGGCCACATCTAACCGTGTGCAGTAGTGTGGAGGCTGCTTTTTGCAGTGTTGCACAATTTTATTTTTTTGTATATCGGCCGTGCAGAGCATTGCGCCCTGCAGTAATTATACATAGTCCAGGGCCAGTAGTGGTGGTGAGGCAGGGACAAAAGACATATTTATTGAATATAGGCAGTGGGCCTTTCCAAAAACATTTGGGAAAAAAAATCTATTTGGGCTGCCTGTGACTGTCCTCAGTGTACTGGGTCTGTGCTGGGGGTAGTTGTCCTCCTAATTCATACGCAGCCAGCTAAGTGTTACAGCAGGCTTGCGCAAAATTTTGTCCTGGCTCTGCTGTACGTTCCGTAAGCGAAGTCAGCCTCCAACCACAGGCCAATAAGTGGCACATTTAATTACAGCGTTCTGTTTCTGCACTACTGGTAATACAGCATGCTGAGGGGTAGGGGTAGGCCTAGAGGACGTGGACGCGGGCGAGGACGTGGAGGCCCAAGTCAGGGTGTGGGCACAGGCCAAGCCAGTGCGGTGGCCAGGGGTAGAGGCAGGGCCAGACCGAATAATCCACCAACTGTTTCCCAAAGCGCCCCCTCGCGCCATGCCACCCTGCAGAGGTCAAGGTGCTCTACGGTGTGGCAGTTTTTCACAGAGACGCCTGACGACCGACGAACAGTGGTGTGCAACCTTTGTCGCGCCAAGATAAGCTGGGGAGCCACCACCACCAGCATGCGCAGGCATATGATGGCCAAGCACCCCACAAGGTGGGACGAAGGCCGTTCACTGCCTCCGGTTTGCACCACTGCCTCTCCCCCTGTGCCCCAACCTGCCACTGAGATCCAACCCCCCTCTGAGGACACAGGCACTACCGTCTCCTGGCCTGCACCCACACCATCACCTCCGCTGTCCTCGGCCCCATCCAGCAATGTCTCTCAGCGCAGCATCCAGACGACGCTAGCGCCACTGTTTGAGCGCAAGCGCAAGTACGCCCCCACGCACCCGCACGCTCAAGCGTTAAACGTGCACATTGCCAAATTGATCAGCCTGGAGATGCTGCCGTATAGGCTTGTGGAAACGGAGGCTTTCAAAAGCATGATGGCGGCGGCGGCCCCGCGCTACTCGGTTCCCAGTTGCCACTACTTTTCCTGATGTGCCGTCCCAGCCCTGCACGACCACATCTCACGCAACATTGTACGCGCCCTCACCAACGCGGTTACTGCCAAGGTCCACTTAACAACGGACACGTGGACAAGCACAGGCGGGCAGGGCCACTATATCTCCCTGACGGCACATTGGGTGAATTTAGTGGAGGCTGGGACAGAGTCAGAGCCTGGGACCGCTCACGTCCTACCCACCCCCAGAATTGCGGGCCGCAGCTCGGTGCTGGTATCTGCGGCAGTGTATGCTTCCTCCACTAAACCACCCTCCTCCAACGCAACCTCTGTCTCGCAATCAAGATGTGTCAACAGCAGCACGTCGCCAGCAGTCGGTGTCGCGCGTCGTGGCAGCACAGCGGTGGGCAAGTGTCAGCAGGCCGTGCTGAAACTACTCAGCTTAGGAGAGAAAAGGCACATGGCCCACGAACTGCTGCAGGGTCTGACAGAGCAGACCGACCGCTGGCTTGCGCCGCTGAGCCTCCAACCGGGCATGGTCGTGTGTGACAACGGCCGTAACCTGGTGGCGGCTCTGCAGCTCGGCAGCCTCACGCACGTGCCATGCCTGGCCCATGTCTTTAATTTGGTGGTTCAGCGCTTTCTGAAAAGCTACCCACACTTGTCATACCTGCTCGGAAAGGTGCGCCGGGTCAGCGCACATTTCCGCAACTCCAAGACGGACGCTGCCACCCTGCGGACCCTGCAACATCGGTTTAATCTGCCAGTGCACCGACTGCTGTGCGACGTGCCCACACGGTGGAACTCTACGCTCCACATGTTGGCCAGGCTCTATGAGCAGCGTAGAACTATAGTGGAATACCAACTCCAACATGGGCGGCGTAGTGGGAGTCAGCCTCCTCAATTCTTTACAGAAGAGTGGGCCTGGTTGGCAGACATCTGCCAGGTCCTTGGAAACTTTGAGGAGTCTACCCAGATGGTGAGCGGGGATGCTGCAATCATTATCGTCACCATTCCTCTGCTATGCCTCTTGAGAAGTTCCCTGCAAAGCATAAAGGCAGACGCTTTGCAATCGGAAACGGAGGCGTGGGAAGACAGTATGTCGCTGGATAGTCAGAGCACCCTCATGTCTATATCTCAGCGCGTTGAGGAGGAGGAGGAGGGGGAGGAGCATGGGGAGGAGGGGGAAGAGACAGCTTGGCCCATTGCTGAGGGTACCCATGCTGCTTGCCTGTCATCCTTTCAGCGTGTATGGCCTGAGGAGGAGGAGGATGAGGAGGATCCTGAAAGTGTTCTTCCTAGTGAGGACAGCCATGTGTTGCATACAGGTACCCTGGCACACATGGCTGACTTCATGTTAGGATGCCTTTCTCGTGACCCTCGCGTTACACGCATTCTGGCCACTACGGATTACTGGGTGTACACACTGCTCGACCCACGGTATAAGGAGAACCTTTCCACTCTCATTCCCGAAGAGGAAAGGGGTTCGAGAATGATGCTATACCACTGGGCGCTGGTGGACAAACTGATGGTAAACTTCCCATCCGACAGCGCTAGTGGCAGAAGGCGCAGTTCCGAGGGCCAGGTAGCGGGGGAGGCGCAGAGATCAGGCAGCATGTACAGCGCAGGCAGGGGAACATTCTCCATGGCCTTTGCCAGCTTTATGGCTCCCCAGCAAGACTGTGTCACCGCTCCCCAGTCAAGGCTGAGTTGGCGGGAGCACTGTAAAAGGATGGTGAGGGAGTACGTAGCCGATCGCACGACAGTCCTCGGTGACGCCTCTGCCCCCTACAACTACTGGGTGTCGAAGCTGGACACGTGGCCTGAACTCGCGCTGTATGCCCTGGAGGTGCTTGCTTGTCCTGCGGCTAGCGTCTTGTCAGAGAGAGTGTTTAGTGCGGCTGGGGGAATCATCACGGATAAGCGTACCCGCCTGTCAACCGACAGTGCCGACAGGCTTACACTCATCAAGATGAACAAAGCCTGGATTTCCCCAGACTTCTCTTCTTCACCAGCGGACAGCAGCGATACCTAAGCAATACGTAGGCTGCACCCGCGGATGGAAGCATCGTTCTCTATCACCATCAAAAACGGGGACATTTTTGCTTCATCAATCTGTGTATAATATTCCTCCTCCTCCTCCTGCTCCTCCTCCTGAAACCTCACGTAATCACGCCGAACAGGCAATTTTTCTTAGGCCCACAAGGCTCAGTCATATAATTTTTCTAAACAATTTTTATACGTTTCAATGCTCATTAAAGCGTTGAAACTTGCACCTGAACCAATTTTTATTTTAACTGGGCTGCCTCCTGGCCTAGTTACCAATTAAGCCACATTAACCAAAGCGATTAATGGGTTTCACCTGCCCTCTTGGTTGGGCATGGGCAATTTTTCTGAGGTACATTAGTACTGTTGGTACACCAATTTTTTGGGGCCCTCGCCTATAGTGTAATCCAATTAATTTTTTGCCCACCTGCATTACAGCTGACATTACATTAGCTGTGCTGGGCACTGCAATGGGATATATTTATGTACCGCCGGTGGGTTCCAGGGAGCCACCCATGCTGTCGGTCCACACGGAGTTGTAACTACATGTGTCCACTTCTAAAGAACCCCAGTCTGACTGGGGCATGCAGTGTGGGCCGAAGCCCACCTGCATTAAACATGACATTACCTCAGCTGTGATGGGCAATGCTATGGGATATATTTATGTGCCATCGGTGGCTTCCTGGCACCCACCCATGCTGTCGGTCCACAGGGACTTCACAATAGGGAGTTGTACCTGCCTGTGTCTATGAATTAAAAAGCCCGGTCAGGTTGGGGCATGCAGTGTGGGCCGAAGCCCACCTGCATTTAATCTGACGTTAGCTCTGCTGTCCAGGGAACTGCAATGGGATACATTTATGTACAGCCAGTGGGTTCCAGGGAGCCACCCATGCTGTGGGTGCACACGGAATTCCCATTGCGGAGTTGGGGATTCCCAGTTGTACCTGCCTGTGACTATTTATAAAAAAACGCGGTCTGACTGGGGCATGCAGACACCTTGACAGAATGAATAGTGTGTGGCACATAGGTTCCCCATTGCTATGCCCACGTGTGCAGCTCCTGATGGCAGTGGCACAGGATTATATTTCTCATTGCTTCTGTACAGCATTGTGGGCTATCGCCCCGCCCCTTTTAAAGAGGGTCGCTGCCTAGCCGTGCCAACCCTCTGCAGTGTGTGCCTGCGGTTCCTCCTCATGGCAGACGCACTTATAAATAGACATGAGTGTGACGTGGCATGAGGGCAGCTGAAGGCTGCGCAGGGACAATTTGGTGTGCGCTGTGGACACTGGGTCGTGCAGGGGGGGGGGGGGTTGGGCAGCATGTAACCCAGGAGAAGTGGCAGCGGAGTGTCATGCAGGCAGTGATTGTGCTTTGTTGGAGGTAGTGTGGTGCTTAGCTAAGGTATGCATTGCTAATGAGGGCTTTTCAGAAGTAAAAATTGTTGGGAGGGGGGGGGGGCACTCTTGCCGCTATTGTGGCTTAATAGTGGGACCTGGGAACTTGAGATGCAGCCCAACATGTAGCCCCTCGCCTGCCCTATCCGTTGCTGTGTCGTTCCCATCACTTTCTTGAATTGCCCAGATTTTCACAAATGGAAACCTTAGCGAGCATCGGTGATATACAAAAATGCTCGGGTCGCCCATTGACTTCAATGGGGTTCGTTACTCGAAACGAACCCTCGAGCATCGCGAAAATTTCGTCCCGAGTAATGAGCACCCGAGCATTTTGGTGCTCGCTCATCTCTAGTAAATACATGAGGGAACAATACAAGGATCTCTCCCGGGATTATTTTATACCCAGGATTGCGTTGGTAACAAAAGGGCATCAGCTACATCTAGAAGAAAGCAGGTTTCATCACCAACACAGAAGGGGGTTCTTTACTGTAAGAGCAGTGAGACTGTTGAACTCTCTGCCTGAGGACGTGGTGATGGCAAAATCCATTGAGAGTTTAGGAGGGGACTAGCTGCCTTTCTCAAGCGGAAGGATATTACAGGATATAGACATTAGGTGACCAGCGGGTTTGTAGTTCCGGGTCTTATATTTAGGTAGGAACTATCAAAGGTTGATCCAGGGATTATTCTGATTGTCATTATGGAGTCGGGAAGGAATTTCCCCCCAAGTAGGCTAATTAGCTTCTGCCTCTTGGGGTTTTTGCCTTCCTCTGGATCAACTAGGGGTCAAACAGGCTGAACTAGATGGACATTGTCTTCATTCAGCCTAACATACTATGTTGCTACATAAACTCACAGCACTGTGGTTTTCCATATGAACTGCAATATTCAAAGCATACTTGAGGGTGAGAGCTCAGATGCCCCACTCGCCAATGTGTAGTTTGGGCAATGCTCCTAATTTTTTAGTGGTCAAGAAAGCAATGCAGTATATAGGAACATATGGCACATGTTCTCTGATGATTAGTGGTATGTTCACAATGTTAGGCAAATGTAGGCAGACTAGCGGAAATGACTTTAGCTTTGCGTAGACTACTAGTTAAGTTTAGAATTCACAGTTACTTTTAGTTAGCTCTTCATTATTAGCCGAAGGTGATGGGATGATACAACGTAGAGCTCTCTAAATCAAATATGGTACATTTCAGTTTTATAAGTCTTTTTGCCATAAAATGGTTTAAATCTGTTTACAAGTTATGTGTGATTGAACATTCTGATTAGTCCATTGGTCTAATAGATTCATGACTACAAAAGTCTTCATATGATATGAGTCTTAAAATATCCTTCCGTTATAGTTTACTCCGGATCCTTACTTTTCTAGGGGTCTTTCTCCATATTGCGTGCTCTGCACAACCTTTTCATTTGGACCACTACTCAATGGAAGGGGTAACATGAGGGATACAAAAAGATGGTAGCATTCACCCAAGTCTAAAATTCATTTTTCAGGTCTCTAGTGCAGACCAGCTATCCAATGATAAAACCACAAAAAGCTTTTTTGGTGCATATGTTGGTATTTCCATCTAATGCTATAATAACACCTCTGCTCACATATTTCTTATAGAATAAAGTATTAGCCTTCTGAGATGCCAAACGTGCACTGCTACTATCAACCTCTATACTCCTCTATCAACCTACTTATCCTCTTTTTTTGGGCAAGGAACTAACACCATCTCCTTTCCTAATCATTACCTTTTTTTGGTCTTCAAGACTTCTCTGATGCTGCACGCTTACCAGCAATTTCCAACCTTTTTAACATTGAAGAACTCAATTAAAAAAATGCATCTTCCTGACAAGTGATGACGTTTATCCAATTCTGACTATAAAAGTGACAGTTCTTGTTGTTGCTATCTTCTCGGAAATGTAAACTAAGTTTAAATGCTGAACTTTACTCATAGGAAACTGATAGGGTGACTGATTACATAGTTATTATGGCTTAAAGGGATTTTGTTATCAGGCGGCAGAGCTGTGGAGGGGGCATGCATAATTAGTAGAAGTTGTAATTTGAGGCTCATGCAGCCTGCCTCCATGACTCAACAGAAGGAAAATTGATGCATTTGAACTGTGGTGCTGGAGGAGAATACTACGGATACCTTAGACTGCCATAACAACGAACGAGGTAGTGTTAGATTACGTCAAACCAAAAACATCACTAGAGGGCAAAATCATCAAACAGCAGCTCTTTTTTTTTGCCACGTGATGCGCGCTAACTCACTGGAAACAGTACTGATGCTCTGCAAAGTCAGTGGAAAGTGAAGACCAGGGCGATAAAGAACAAGATGGCTAGATACAATCAAGGCCACCCACATGTCAATCGCCAAACTGAAAGAAGCCGTAAAAGACAAGAATGCATGAAGAATATTAATCCATAGAGTGACCGAAGGTCGGATGTGACTGAATGGATAATAGTCATTATCAACACTCTGATCAATGAATGTGGAATATTATATAGCTATATTACTGAAAATGTTTTCTATTATTTGGAAATAGACAAAATAAATATCCCACAAATAAACATGAAATGTATATAAAACAAAATTGTAAAAAGTAATTTTTTCAAGTTCACGTTTACGTGGTTGGTACAATGAGAGAAAAAACAGGACTTTGTAGCTGTCGCAATGCATTTTTGAATGTTCAAGAATGTTCTAATTACCGCACCATCACCCTCATACGCAAGCAAAATTCTTTTAAAGATTATACAAAAATGTATTGCGACAATTGTTGAACAGGAACTTCCAGACATTTAACCCCTTGAGTGGCGGGTTTCCTACCACCCTGTCGTGCCCACCAGGGCAGGTTTTTTAAAATGGTCTAATCATTGAATTTCAACTAATTTTGCAGTTGCGTCTCAAGAGCCATAACTTTTTCATTTTTCCATTGACATGGCCATATAAGGGCTTGTTTTTTACGGGACAAGTTGTGATTTTTTAAACAGGAGGGAGGAAAAACAGAAATGGGGAAAAAAGAAAAAAAGAGGCCATGTCATTAAGGGGTTAACTAATGCATTAACTTCCTTCTCTGGGTCATTACGACGCATGGATACCACATGTGTGATTGTATTTTTGATTTTTTTTACAAAGTAAAGGGAGACAAGTGTTTTTATAATTTTTTTTATATATATATTTTTTTTTTGTCCCTTTAGGGGACTTCCACAGGGACCCATCAGGACCCCTGATCACATTCCGGGTGTCCGATGGTGACAGCCCTTTACATGCTGCAGTGACAGCCCTTTACATGCTGCAGTTACATAGACTGCAGCATGTAAGGAGTTAACACAGCAGAGATCGGAGGTTTTCTCTGATCTCTGCTGTAAGAGCTGGTACCTAGCTGTCCTCTGACAGCCAAGCACCAAGCTCTCCCTGCCACAGAGACTATCGGCTTGCTTCTGACAAGCCGATGGTCTCTATGGCAACCTGTAAACAAAGCAGGAGATTGCCGACATATCGGCAATATCTTCTGCTGGTTTTTCAAAGCCCTTGCTTTGTTCTCTGTGGGACTGTGCAGGCAGAGCACACTGTCACAGCTTGTGGCATTGTGCTCTGCGGCTCCCATAGTGATACATAGCCCGGAAATCTTCCGGGCTATGTTGCTATGAGCAGTGGAGCTCGTCCCGGAAAATTTCCGGGCGTGCCACTCAAGGGGTTAAGCTGGCTTACGTAAAGGATGTGGCACCAGAGACCAAATCGCGAACCTGTGCTGGATCATGGAGAAGACCCCCAGAATACCAAAAGGACGTGTATACATGTGTTTCATCGACTAAGGCAAAACATTTGATTGTGTGAAACATGACAAGCTTTGGAACTGTCTAAAGCAAAGGTGCATCCCAGAATATATTGAACAGCTTATGAGTTTGCTTTAAAACAACCAAGAAGCAACCAAGAAGCAACAGTCAGGACAGCTTATAGAAACACGGATTGGTTCGGAATTAGAGATGAGCGAACGTACTCGTCCGAGCTTGATGCTCGTTCGAGTATTAGGGTGTTCGAGATGCTCGTTACTCGAGACGAGTACCACGCGATGTTCGAGTTACTTTCACTTTCATCTCTGAGACATTAGCGTGCTTTTCTGGCCAATAGAAAGACAGGGAAGGCATTACAACTTCCTCCTGTGATGTTCCAGCCCTATACCACCCCCCTGCAGTGAGTGGCTGGGGAGATCAGGTGTCACCCGAGTATTTAAATCTGCCCCTCCCGCGGCTCGCCACAGATGCATTCTGACAGAGATCAGGGACAGTGCTGCTGATGCTGCTGCTGCTGCTATAGGGAGAGCGTTAGGAGTTATTTTAGGCTTGAAGAACCCCAACGGTCCTTCTTAGGGCCACATCTGACCGTGTGCAGTACTGTTAAGGCTGCTGTGAGCAGTGTTGCACTTTTTTTTTGTATATCGGGCGTGCAGAGCATTGCGTCCTCAGTCTGCAGTAATTTTACATAGTATAGGGCCAGTAGTGGTGAGGCAGGGACAGTGGGAAAGGTGAAAGAGATATACTGTCTATATAGGCAGTGGGCTTTTTCAAACAAATTTGGGAAAAATACTATCTTTGGGCTGCCTGTGACCGTCCTGAGTGTACTGCGTCTCTGCTGGGGGTAGTAGTCCTAATTAATACGCAGCTAAGTGTTACAGCAGGCTTGCGCAAAATTGTTTCCTGGCTCTGCGTTGCCCGTTACATCACCGCCGTCATCCCGTCCAGAGGGAAACAGTCTGCAGTAATTTTACATAGTATAGGGCCAGTAGTGGTGAGGCAGGGACAGTGGGAAAGGTGAAAGAGATATACTGTCTATATAGGCAGTGGGCTTTTTCAAACAAATTTGGGAAAAATACTATCTTTGGGCTGCCTGTGACCGTCTTGAGTGTACTGCGTCTCTGCTGGGGGTAGTAGTCCTAATTAATACGCAGCTAAGTGTTACAGCAGGCTTGCGCAAAATTGTTTCCTGGCTCTGCGTTGCCCGTTACATCACCACCGTCATTCCGTCCAGAGGGAAACAGTCTGCAGTAATTTTACATAGTATAGGGCCAGTAGTGGTGAGGCAGGGACAGTGGGAAAGGTGAAAGAGATATACTGTCTATATAGGCAGTGGGCTTTTTCAAACAAATTTGGGAAAAATACTATCTTTGGGCTGCCTGTGACCGTCTTGAGTGTACTGCGTCTCTGCTGGGGGTAGTAGTCCTAATTAATACGCAGCTAAGTGTTACAGCAGGCTTGCGCAAAATTGTTTCGTGGCTCTGCGTTGTCCGTTACATCACCGCCGTCATCCCGTCCAGAGGGAAACAGTCTGCAGTAATTTTACATAGTATAGGGCCAGTAGTGGTGAGGCAGAGACAGTGGGAAAGGTGAAAGAGATATACTGTCTATATAGGCAGTGGGCTTTTTCTAACAAATTTGGGAAAAATACTATCTTTGGGCTGCCTGTGACCGTCTTGAGTGTACTGCGTCTCTGCTGGGGGTAGTAGTCCTAATTAATACACAGCTAAGTGTTACAGCAGGCTTGCGCAAAATTGTTTCCTGGCTCTGCGTTGCCCGTTACATCACCGCCGTCATCCCGTCCAGAGGGAAACAGTATACATATATACGCTGCCTACAGTATCTGTCTGCTGTCTCAGCTCAGCCTTTAAAAAAATAGAAGCAAAATACTTAAGGCCTACTAGTGGCCTTTGGACACTTGACTGCTTCTGCGCTGTGAATTCCACTAGCTCAGTCAGACGCACCTACGTCTCACTACAGGCTTGCGCAAAATTCTTTCCTGGCTCTGCTGTGCGTTCCGTAAGCGAAGTCAGCCTCCAACCACAGGCCAATAAGCGGCACATTTAATTACAGCGTTCTGTTTCTGCACTACTGGTAATACACCATGCTGAGGGGTAGGGGTAGGCCTAGAGGACGTGGACGCGGGCGAGGACGCGGAGGCCCAAGTCAGGGTGTGGGCACAGGCCGAGCTCCTGATCCAGGTGTATTGCAGCCGACTGCTGCGGGATTAGGAGAGAGGCACGTTTCTGGCGTCCCCAGATTAATCTCACAATTAATGGGTCCACGAGGTAGACCTTTATTAGAAAATGAGCAGTGTGAGCAGGTCCTGTCGTGGATGGCAGAAAGTGCATCCAGCAATCTATCGACCACCCAGAGTTCTACGCCGTCCACTGCTGCAACTCTGAATCCTCTGGCTGCTGCTCCTCCTTCCTCCCAGCCTCCTCACTCCGTTACAATGACACATTCTGAGGAGCAGGCAGAATCCCAGGAACTGTTCTCGGGCCCCTGCCCAGAATGGGCAGCAATGGTTCCTCTGACACCGGAGGAGTTTGTCGTGACCGATGCCCAACCTTTGGAAAGTTCCCGGGGTCCGGGGGATGAGGCTGGGGACTTCCGGCAACTGTCTCAAGAGCTTTCAGTGGGTGAGGAGGACGACGACGATGAGACACAGTTGTCTATCACTCAGGTAGTAGTAATTGCAGTAGGTCTGAGGGAGGAGTGCACAGAGGATTCGGAGGAAGAGCAGCAGGACGATGAGGTGACTGACCCCACCTGGTTTGCTAAGCCTACTGAGGACAGGTCTTCAGAGGGGGAGGCAAGTGCAGCAGCAGGGCAGCTTGGAAGAGGCAGTGTGGTGGCCAGGGTTAGAGGCAGGGCCAGACCAAAAAATCCACCAACTGTTTCCCAAAGCACCCCCTCGCGCCATGCCACCCTACAGAGGCCGAGGTGCTCAAAGGTGTGGCAGTTTTTCACTGAGAGTGCAGACGACCGACGAACTCTGGTGTGCAAGGTTTGTCGCGCCAAGATCAGCCGGGGAGCCACCACCACCAGCCTCCCCACCACCAGCATGCGCAGGCATATGATGGCCAAGCACCCCACAAGGTGGGATGAAGGACGTTCACCGCCTCCGGTTTGCACCACTGCCTCTCCCCCTGTGCCCCAACCTGCCTCTCAGGACACAGGCACGACCGTCTCCCGGCCTGCACCCACACCCTCACCTCCGCTGTCCTCGGTCCCATCCATCAATGTCTCTCAGCGCACCGTCCAGCTGTCGCTAGCGCAAGTGTTTGAGCGCAAGCACGCAACCACGCACCCGCACGCTCAAGCGTTAAACGTGCACATAGCCAAATTGATCAGCCTGGAGATGCTGCCGTATAGGCTTGTGGAAACGGAGGCTTTCAAAAACATGATGGTGGCGGCGGCCCCGCGCTACTCGGTTCCCAGTCACCACTACTTTTCCCGATGTGCCGTCCCAGCCCTGCACGACCACGTCTCCCGCAACATTGTACGTGCCCTCACCAACGCGGTTACTGGCAAGGTCCACTTAACAACGGACACGTGGACAAGCACAGGCGGACAGGGCCACTATATCTCCCTGACGGCACATTGGGTGAATTTAGTGGAGGCTGGGACCGAGTCAGAGCCTGGGACCGCTCACGTCCTACCCACCCCCAGAATTGCGGGCCCCAGCTCGGTGCTGGTATCTGCGGTGGTGTATGCTTCCTCCACTAAACCACCCTCCTCCTCCTACGCAACCTCTGTCTCGCAATCAAGATGTGTCAGCAGCACGTCGCCAGCAGTCGGTGTCGCGCGGCGTGGCAGCACAGCGGTAACCAAGCGTCAGCAGGCCGTGCTCAAACTACTCAGCTCCACATCAAACTCTACGCTCCACATGTTGGCCAGGCTCTATGAGCAGCGTAGAGCTATAGTGGAATACCAACTCCAACATGGGCGGCGTAGTGGGAGTCAGCCTCCTCAATTCTTTACAGAAGAGTGGGCCTGGTTGGCAGACATCTGCCAGTTCCTTGGAAACTTTGAGGAGTCTACCGAGATGGTGAGCGGCGATGCTGCAATCATTAGCGTCACCATTCCTCTGCATAAAGGCAGATGCTTTGCGCTCGGAAACGCAGGCGGGGAAAGACAGTATGTCGCTGGATAGTCAGAGCACCCTCATGTCTATATCTCAGCGTGTTGAGGAGGAGGAGGGGGAGGAGCATGAGGAGAAGGGGGAAGAGACAGCTTGGCCCACTGCTGAGGGTACCCATGCTGCTTGACTGTCATCCTTTCAGCGTGTATGGCCTGAGGAGGAGGAGGAGGAGGATCCTGAAAGTGATCTTCCGAGTGAGGACAGCCATGTGTTGCGTACAGGTACCCTGGCACACATGGATGACTTCATGTTAGGATGCCTTTCTCGTGACCCTCGCGTTACACGGATTACTGGGTGTACACACTGCTCGACCCACGGTATAAGGAGAACCTTTCCACTCTCATACCCGAAGAGGAAAGGGGTTCCAGAGTGATGCTATACCACAGGACCCTGGCAGACAAACTGATGGTAAAATTCCCATCCAACAGCGTTAGTGGCAGAAGGCGCAGTTCCGAGGGCCAGGTAGCAGGGGAGGCGCGGAGATCAGGCAGCATGTACAGCACAGGTAGGGGAACACTGTCCAAGGCCTTTGACAGCTTTATCGCTCCCCAGCAAGACTGTGTCACCGCTACCCAGTCAAGGCTGAGTCGGCGGGAGCACTGTAAAAGGATGGTGAGGGAGTACGTAGCCGATCGCACGACCGTACTCCGTGACGCCTCTGCCCCCCTACAACTACTGGGTGTCGAAGCTGGACACGTGGCCTGAACTCGTGCTGTATGCCCTGGAGGTGCTTGCTTGTCCTGCAGCTAGCGTCTTGTCAGAGAGGGTGTTTAGTGCGGCTGGGGGAATCATCATGGATAAGCGTACCCGCCTGTCAACCGACAGTGCCGACAGGCTTACAATCACATCTCCACCAGCGGACAGCAGCGATACCTAAACAATACGTAGGCTGCACCCGCGGATGGAAGCATCGTTCTCTATCACCATCAAAAACGGGGACCTTTTAGCTTCATCAATCTGTGTATTATATTCATCCTCCTCCTGCTCCTCCTCCTGAAACCTCACGTAATCACGCCGAACGGGCAATTTTTCTTAGGCCCACAAGGCTCAGTCATATAACTTTTGTAAACAATGTTTATACGTTTCAATTCTCAATTCAATAAAGCGTTGAAACTTGCACCTGAACCAATTTTTATTTTAACTGGGCTGCCTACAGGCCTAGTTACAAATTAAGCCACATTAACCAAAGCGATTAATGGGATTCACCTGCCCTTTTGGTTGGGCATGGGCAATTTTTCTGAGGTACATTACTACCGTTGGTACACCAATTTTTTGGGCCCTCGCCTACAGTGTAATCCTAGTCATTTTTAGCCCGCCTGCATTAAAGCTGACGTTACCTCAGCTGTGCTGGGCACTGCAATGGGATATATTTATGTACCGCCGGTGGGTTCCAGGGAGCCACCCATGCTGTGGGTCCACAGGGACTTCACATTAGGGATTTGTACCTGCCAGTGTCTATGTATTAAAAACCCCGGTCAGACTGGGGCATGCAGTGTGGGCCGAAGCCCACCTGCATTAAACCTGACGTTACCTCAGCTGTGATGGGCAATGCAATGGAATATATTTATGTACCGCCGGTGGCTTCCTGGGACCCACCCATGCTGTCGGTCCACACAAAGTTGTAACTCCATGTGTCCACTTCTAAAGAACCCCAGTCTGACTGGGGCATGCAGTGTGGGCCGAAGCCCACCTGCATTAAACCTGACGTTACCTCAGCTGTGATGGGCAATGCAATGGGATATATTTATATACCGCCGGTGGCTTCCTTGGACCCACCCATGCTGTCGGTCCACACGGAGTTGTAACTCCATGTGTCCACTTCTAAAGAACCCCAGTCTGACTGGGGCATGCAGTGTGGGCCGAAGCCCACCTGCATTAAACCTGATGTTACCTCAGCTGTGATGGGCAATGCAATGGGATATATTTATGTACCGCCGGTGGGTTCCAGGGAGCCACCCATGCTGTGGGTGCACACGGAATTCCCATTGCGGAGTTGTACCTGCCTGTGACTATTTATAAAAAACCCTGGTCTGACTGGGGCATGCAGACACCTTGACAGAATGAATAGTGTGTGGCACATGGGTTCCCCATTGCTATGCCCACGTTTGCATCTCCTGATGGAGGTGGAACAGGATTGAATTTCTCTTTGCTTCTGTACAGCATTATGGGCTATCGCCCCGCCCCTTTTAAAGAGGGTCGCTGCCTGGCCGTGCCAACCCTCTGCAGTGTGTGCTTGCGGTTCCTCCTCATGGCAGATGCACTTATAAATAGACATGAGGGTGGTGTGGCTATGAGGCCAGCGTGTGGCATGAGGGCAGCTGAAGGCTGCGCAGGGACACTTTGGTGTGCGCTGTGGACACTGGGTCGTGCGGGGGGGGGGGGTGTTGGGCAGCATGTAACCCAGGAGAAGTGGCAGCGGAGTGTCATGCAGGCAGTGATTGTGCTTTGTTGGAGGTAGTGTGGTGCTTAGCTAAGGTATGCCTTGATAATGAGGGTTTTTCAGAAGTAAAAATTGTTGGGAGGGGGGGGGGCCCACTCTTGCCGCTATTGTGGCTTAATAGTGGGACCTGGAAACTTGAGATGCAGCCCAACATGTAGCCCCTCGCCTGCCTTATCCGTTGCTGTGTCGTTCCCATCACTTTCTTGAATTGCCCAGATTTTCACAAATGAAAACCTTACCGAGCATCGGCGATATACAAAAATGCTCGAGTCGCCCATTGACTTCAATGGGGTTCGTTACTCGAAATGAACCCTCGAGCATCGCGAAAATTTCGTCTCGAGTAACGAGCACCCGAGCATTTTGGTGCTCGCTCATCTCTATTCGGAATCGAGAAAGGCGTACGGCAAAGCTGCATTCCATCACCAGTCCTTTTCAATCTGTACACAGAAACAATCATGAGGCGATGCATTCTGGACGAATTAGAAATCAGAGTCAAAATCGGTAGCAGAAATGTCAACAGCCTTCGATATGCAGATGACACAACACCCTGCTTGTGGAAAGTGAAAGGGACCTGGAATACCTTATCCAATGAGTGCAAAAGCAAAGGTACATGGGACTGTATCTCAACAGCAAGCGAACGAAAGTCATGACCACGTTAGGCAACGGTACAGGGAACATAAAATTAACAACAAAGAAGTCGAGTCGGTCCAAGATTTCATCTTCCTTGGATTCAAAATCGATTGCAACGGGCAATCTGGACCCGAGATCAAGAGACGGATTACATTTGGCAGAATTGCAATGCAAGTAATGGAAAAGATGTGGGAAAGCAAGGATATTAGCATTGCAGCAAAAAACAGACTGGTCAATGCAATCGTCTTTCCCATAATGATGTAGGGTTGTGAAAGTTGGAGGCTCAGAAAAACTGACAGAAGAAAAATTGATGTGTTTAAATTCTGGTGCTGGAGAAGAATGCTACGGATACCTTAGACTGCCATGACAACGAACAAGGTAGTGTTAGGCCTCCTTCCCACAAACGGATTTCCACCGCGTAATTCGCGGCGGAAATCCGCTGCGTTGCCCGCAGCTATTAGATTCTATTGAACCTAATAGCTCAGGGCTCACGGTGCGGAATTCCACTGCGGAATTCTGCACCGTGAATTCACCCGTCTTCACCCGCGGCATGCTCTATTTGCCACGGGTGTACGCGCGGACGGCTTCCATTGCAGTCAATGGAAGCCGTCCGTTCACGCTATCTTCCGCTGTAGCACCGCGGAAGATAGCGTGAAAACACTTCCCCACCCACCGCCGGCGCGTCATATGACACGGCCGGTCGCGTCATGTGACACGGCCCAGCCGCATCATGTGACGCGGTGGGCGTGTCACATAACGTGGTGGAGGTGGGCCGGGAAGCGTCATGCGGGAGCGAGGATGCTGGATCCGCAGGTAAGTATGGGGTCTCCTGGGGGAGCGCCGTGACGGGCTCCACCGCGGAATTTCGCGGCGGAGCCCGTCAAGGCCGTGTGCAGCCGTCCTTAGAGTGACTACCCACTAGCGTTTTTTTTCTGCTGCGAATTTGCTCCTATTTTTTCTTCCAATTGTCAATGGGACTTCCTAATGTTAAAATCGCGACGCAACGCAACTTTGTGTTTTTAACATTAGAAAGTCCCATTGACAATTGGAAGAAAAAATAGGAGCAAATTCGCAGCAGAAAAAAAACCCCTAGTGGGTAGTCACCCTTAGATCACGTCAAACCGAAAACATCACCAGAGGGCAAAATCATCAAACAGCAGCTCTCTTTTTTTGGCCATATGATGTGCGCTAACTCACTGGAAACAGTACTGATGCTTGGCAAAGTCAGTGGAAAGAGAAGATCAGTAATTTAATTTTTTTTTCTAGTTTAAGTTTACATGGTTGGTACAATGAGAGAAAAAACAGCACTTGGTCGTTTTTTTTTTTCTGTTTAATACTTCTGATCAATGACTGTGGAATATTCTATAACTATATTACTAAAATTGCGTTCTGTTATTTGTAAACGTGAATAGACAAAATAAATATCCCACAAATAAACATGAACTGTATATAAAACAAAATTGTAAACCAATAAAGATATAGTCCAGACTGATAAAAATTAACGTGGGTAAATCGATAGTTCCAGATATACTTACCAGAAATAGTGTATAAGTCCCAGACTGATTGTTTATTGTACTCCAATGGGCAGCCTCATTACTCATATAATACAGAGGTTATAAAATACATCAGTAACATAGAATGAGTAGCTATAATACTGGGTAACAGGCAATGCACAGTCACAAAATATCGGAAATAAGGATATAAATCTCAGTCAGTGAAATACATCTGCCTCATGATACCAGAGATGCTTCAGAATTCCTGTACATTAAACCAATGATTCTGGCAGGGTCATGCAGAGGGAAGTCAATAAGTCTCTTTGAAGAACTTTCTAATGGCTGAAATGCCATTGTATTCTGAGACAAATCAGTGACAGGCCTTTAAACACAAAGTACTGAAAAGTCTAACTCCGTAAGAGTGGAAGCAAAAAAATGCATTCGAGTCAATGAATACATTCTTGACATTGAACACACAGCAGAATCATTCATGTCAAAAATCTTCTTTCTTTTTCACAGAAATGAACGTAGAGCATATAGTAGTACGCAGAATGTTAACCAGGATAGACAATGTAGTAGTATTAGAGAAAACTATAGTTTTTTAGATGGGAAAATTAACTTCTGCAATGTAGAAAAAAAACAATAATTACTAAGTATGCGCAGAATCACTTTAAAATAGTCTAAACTCTAATAAAAATAAAATCAATACATACAGTGACCACTTGTAGTACAGTTCAGTATGAAACTGAACCGAGCTTTTAGCAAAGTTCTACCTGAAGCAGGGTTCTACTGGTTTGGTTCACTCAACACTAGTCCTGAACAATGGTGTATAACACTATCCAAGAGCTATAGAAGTTCAGTATAGCAGAATCTTTATGGCTCTTTGACAGTGTTATACATCAGTTTCAGGGAAGTTGGTGAACTTATAGTTTGGTTCAAACTATTCAGACTGAATCAAACTTTTGGAAAAAGATCGTCGAACCCGCCGAACTGAACTTTTCAAAGATTCACTGATCACTAATATAGATGTTTGTTTCTCGGTCTAAAAGGATTTGCATCAACTATAATCTCTTTCACATGTTGCTGCTCTCTTCTACAGAAAGGTAGATAGATAGATAGATAGATAGATAGATAGATAGATAGATAGATAGATAGATAGATAGATAGATAGATAGATAGATATGGGATAGATAGATAGATAGATAGATAGATAGATAGATAGATAGATAGATAGATAGATAGATAGATATGAGATAGATAGATAGATAGATAGATAGATAGATAGATAGATAGATATGAGATAGATAAATAGATAGATATGAGATAGATAGATAGATAGATAGATAGATAGATAGATATGAGATAGATAGATAGATAGATAGATAGATAGATAGATAGATATGAGATAGATAGATAGATATGTGATAGATAGATATGACATAGATAGATAGATGTGTGATAGATAGATAGATAGATAGATAGATAGATAGATAGATAGATAGATAGATAGATATTAGATAGATAGATAGATAGATAGATAGATAGATAGATATTAGATACATAGTCTGAGGACCAACCATTTTTCAGAGCTCTCATTCGTCCAACAATCAGGCCATGTAAAGGGATCTATGATCAGCCAACAGACAAGCAAACACTCGTTCAGCAGCAGATTGTCTCATTTATGCAAGCATATAAAAATGCTCGTTGATCAATGATACATCTCCCTATGTGAACACAGACAGCTTAAGGGAACTAACAATTTCATTAGTGATCATTCATGCCCATAACACAATGTATGCCTGTATAGAAAGAAAATGAAAGGAGTGGCAATTGACATGCAACATGAAAATTTAGCCCCTTTAAAAGGACCAGAAGTGTGTGAGATGTGCAGATGGTAGACACAGATAACATCCAATGTCTATTGTCTAAAAAGTTATATTGTAGACCCCTCAATACAAACTAGTAGGAAACCTAAAGTAACAGTATAATTAACAATGTATCTATTTCATTCAGTTATTATCAAGATGCTCTTTGGTAATTTGATGCATTAACGTTTTTTTTTAAATGCTCTAATAACTCTTGTTGAAAGTTTTTTTCCTGTTACTGCTTAGTCTGCCAGCTTCTCTCCACTTCTGCTCACTATCTAAATGTTGTCTCCTCAGCACTCAGTTGGGGCACACAACAGTCTACAGGCCAAGTTGGTCCAAGTATCTTTGAAGATGCTAATGCTCAACATAAAATATTGTATGTTGCATGTCACCAGAGATGCCAGGAGCAATGACACCTCCAAAGTCAAGCAATTCTAAAGCAGTTAGACCTTTACACACCACTATCAAGCTTTTACCCATGGTCCTTGTCTTATCTGCTAACATACTTGTACAGGAGGGTTGTTTATTCAAATGCTATAGATTTTATGGATCAGACACCATACATGGAATATGTGTAGAGAGAACAATGAAGAGATATTTTGTAGACTAGCAATATTTAAAGCAGCTCTGTCAGTACTTGTATGCTACCAATCCGATAGCAATATACGATAGTGGGTGGGAAACTGAACTTGAGGATAGTTGTATGGGAAAAGTTTGGTATTTGCATAGTTGTAATTGGTTAACCCTGGGTGAGTCTCTCAGGCTCGTGACATAATCTATTTCGAAATTTGCAGTAGTTTGTTTAGCTTTGTGTAATATCTAGAGATGAGCGAACGTACTCGTCCGAGCTTGATACTCGTTCGAGTATTAGCGTGTTCGAGATGCTCGTTACTCGTGACGAGTACCACGCGATGTTCGAGTTACTTTCACTTTCATCTCTGAGACATTAGCGCGCTTTTCTGGCCAATAGAAAGACAGGGAAGGCATTACAACTTCCCCCTGCGACGTTCAAGCCCTATACCACCTCCCTGCAGTGAGTGAGATCAGGTGTCACCCGAGTATAAAAATCGGCCCCTCCCGCGGCTCGCCACAGATTTATTCTGACATAGAGGAGGGAAAGTGCTGTTGGTGCCGGAGCTGCTATAGGGAGAGTGTTAGGAGTATTTTAGGCTTCAAGAACCCCAACGGTCCTTCTTAGGGCCACATCTAACCGTGTGCAGTAGTGTGGAGGCAGCTTTTTGCAGTGTTGCACTTTTTTTTTTTTTTGTATATCGGCCGTGCAGAGCATTGCGCCCTGCAGTAATTATACATACTCCAGGGCCAGTAGTGGTGGTGAGGCAGGGACAGAAGACATATATTTATTGAATATAGGCAGTGGGCCTTTCCAAAAACATTTGGGGAAAAAAATCTGTTTCGGCTGCCTGTGAGTGTCCTCAGTGTACTGGGTCTGTGCTGGGTGTAGTTGTCCTCCTAATTCATACGCAGCCAGCTAAGTGTTACAGCAGGCTTGTGCAAAATTATTTCCTGGCTCTGTGTTGCCTCTAACATCACCGCTGTATTCCTGTCCACAGTGCAACAGTCTGCAGTTATTTTACATACTCCAGGGCCTAGTAGTGGTGAGGCAGGGACAGAAGACATATATTTATTGAATATAGGCAGTGGGCCTTTCCAAAAACATTTGGGAAAAAAATTCTATTTGGGCTGCCTGTGACTGTCCTCAGTGTACTGGGTCTGTGCTGGGTGTAGTTGTCCTCCTAATTCATACGCAGCCAGCTAAGTGTTACAGCAGGCTTGCGCAAAATTATTACCTGGCTCTGTGTTGCCTCTTACATCACCGCTGTATTCCTGTCCACAGTGCAACAGTCTGCAGTTATTTTATATACTCCAGGGCCAGTAGTGGTGACGCAGGGACAGAAGACATATTTATTGAATATAGGCAGTGGGCCTTTCCAAAAACATTTGGGAAAAAAAATCTATTTGGGCTGCCTGTGACTGTCCTCAGTGTACTGGGTCTGTGCAGGGTGTAGTTGTCCTTCTAATTCATACGCAGCCAGCTAAGTGTTACAGCAGGCTTGCGCAAAATTATTTCCTGGCTCTGCTGTGCGTTCCGTAAGCGAAGTCAGCCTCCAACCACAGGCCAATAAGTGGCACATTTAATTACAGCTGTAATTTAATTTCTGTTTCTGCACTACTGGTAATACAGCATGCTGAGGGGTAGGGGTAGGCCTAGAGGACGTGGACGCGAGTTAGGACGCGGAGGCCCAAGTCAGGGTGTGGGCACAGGCCGAGCCAGTGCGGTGGCCAGGGGTAGAGGCAGGGCCAGACCGAATAATCCACCAACTGTTTCCCAAAGCGCCCCCTCGCGCCATGCCACCCTGCAGAGGTCAAGGTGCTCTACGGTGTGGCAGTTTTTCACAGAGACGCTTGACGACCGACGAACAGTGGTGTGCAACCTTTGTCGCGCCAAGGTCAGCTGGGGAGCCACCACCACCAGCATGCGCAGGCATATGATGGCCAAGCACCCCACAAGGTGGGACGAAGGCCGTTCACCGCCTCCGGTTTGCACCACTGCCTCTCCCCCTGTGCCCCAACCTGCCACTGAGATCCAACCCTCCTCTGAGGACACAGGCACTACCGTCTCCTGGCCTGCACCCACACCCTCACCTCCGCTGTCCTCGGCCCTATCCAGCAATGTCTCTCAGCGCAGCGTCCAGACGTCGCTAGCGCCACTTTTTGAGCGCAAGTACGCCGCCACGCACCCACACGCTCAAGCGTTAAACGTGCACATTACCAAATTGATCAGCCTAGAGATGCTGCCGTATAGGCTTGTGGAAACGGAGGCTTTCAAAAGCATGATGGTGGCGGCGGCCCCGCGCTACTCGGTTCCCAGTTGCCACTACTTTTCCCGATGTGCCGTCCCAGCCCTGCATGACCACGTCTCCCGCAACATTGTACGCGCCCTCACCAACGCGGTTACTGCCAAGGTCCACTTAACAACGGACACGTGGACAAGCACAGGCGGGCAGGGCCACTATATCTCCCTGACGGCACATTGGGTGAATTTAGTGAAGGCTGGGACAGAGTCAGAGCCTGGGACCGCTCACGTCCTACCCACCCCCAGAATTGCGGGCCCCAGCTCGGTGCTGGTATCTGCGGCGGTTTATGCTTCCTCCACTAAACCACCCTCCTCCTCCTCCTCCTCCTACGCAACCTCTGTCTCGCAATCAAGATGTGTCAGCAGCAGCAGCACGTCGCCAGCAGTCGGTGTCGCGCGGCGTGGCAGCACAGCGGTGCGCAAGCGTCAGCAGGCCGTGCTGAAACTACTCAGCTTAGGAGAGAAGAGGCACATGGCCCACGAACTACTGCAGGGTCTGACAGAGCAGACCAACCGCTGGCTTGCGCCGCTGAGCCTCCAACCGCGCATGGTCGTGTGTGACAACGGCCGTAACCTGGTGGAGGCTCTGCAGCTCGGCAGCTTCACGCACGTGCCATGCCTGGCCCATGTCTTTAATTTGGTGGTTCAGCGCTTTCTGAAAAGCTACCCACACTTGTCATACCTGCTCGGAAAGGTGCGCCGGGTCAGCGCACATTTCCGCAACTCCAAGGCGGATGCTGCCACCCTGCGGACCCTGCAACATCGGTTTAATCAGCCAGTGCACCGACTGCTGTGCGACGTGCCCACACGGTGGAACTCTACGCTCCACATGTTGGCCAGGCTCTATGAGCAGCGTAGAGCTATAGTGGAATACCAACTCCAACATGGGCGGCGCAGTGGGAGTCAGCCTCCTCAATTCTTTTCAGAAGAGTGGGCCTGGTTGGCAGACATCTGCCAGGTCCTTGGAAACTTTGAGGAGTCTACCCAGATGGTGAGCGGGGATGCTGCAATCATTAGCGTCACCATTCCTCTGCTATGCCTCTTCAGAAGTTCCCTGCAAAGCATAAAGGCAGACGCTTTGCACTCGGAAACGGAGGCGTGGGAAGACAGTATTTCGCTGGATAGTCAGAGCACCCTCATGTCTATATCTCAGCGCGTTGAGGAGGAGGAGGTGGAGGAGCATGAGGAGGAGGGGGAAGAGACAGCTTGGCCCACTGCTGAGGGTACACATGCTGCTTGCCTGTCATCCTTTCAGCGTGTATGGCCTGAGGAGAAGGAGGAGGATCCCGAAAGTGATCTTCCTAGTGAGGACAGCCATGTGTTGCGTACAGGTACCCTGGCAAACATGGCTGACTTCATGTTAGGATGCCTTTCTCGTGACCCTCGCGTTACACGCATTCTGGCCACTACGGATTACTGCTCGACACACGATATAAGGAGAACCTTTCCACTCTCATTCCCGAAGAGGAAAGGGGTTCCAAAATGATGCTCTACCACAGGGCGCTGGTGGACAAACTGATGGTAAACTTCCCATCCGACAGTGCTAGTGGCAGAAGGCGCAGTTCCGAGGGCCAGGTAGCAGGGGAGGCGCAGAGATCAGGCAGCATGTACAGCGCAGGCAGGGGAACATTCTCCAAGGCCTTTGCCAGCTTTATGGCTCCCCAGCAAGACTGTGTCACCACTCCCCAGTCAAGGCTGAGTTGGCGGGAGCACTGTAAAAGGATGGTGAGGGAGTACGTAGCCGATCGCACGACCGTCCTCGGTGACGCCTCTGCCCCCTACAACTACTGGGTGTCGAAGCTGGACACGTGGCCTGAACTCGCGCTGTATGCCCTGGAGGTGCTTGCTTGTCCTGCAGCTAGCGTCTTGTCAGAGAGGGTGTTTAGTGCGGCTGGGGGAATCATCACGGATAAGCGTACCCGCCTGTCAACCGAAGGTGCCGACAGGCTTACACTCATCAAGATGAACAAAGCCTGGATTTCCCCAGACTTCTCTTCTCCACCAGCGGACAGCAGCGATACCTAAGCAATACGTAGGCTGCACCCGCGGATGGAAGCATCGTTCTCTATCACCATTAAAAACGGGGACATTTTTGCTTCATCAATTTGTGTATAATATTCCTCCTCCTCCTCCTGCTCCTCCTCCTGAAACCTCACATAATCACGCCGAACGGGCAATTTTTCTTAGGCCCACAAGGCTCAGTCATATAATTTTTGTAAACAATTTTTATACGTTTCAATGCTCATTAAAGCGTTGAAACTTTCACCTGAACCAATTTTTATTTTAACTGGGCTGTCTCCAGGCCTAGTTACCAATTAAGCCACATTAACCAAAGCGATTAATGGGTTTTACCTGCCCTATTGGTTGGGCATAGGAAATTTTTCTGAGGTACATTAGTACTGTTGGTACACCAATTTTTGGGGGCCCTCGCCTACAGTGTAATCCAATTAATTTTTTGCCCACCTGCATTACAGCTGACGTTACATCAGCTGTGTTGGGCACTGCAATGGGATATATTTATGTACCGCCGGTGGCTTCCTGGCACCCACCCATGCTGTGGGTCCACACGGAGTTGTAACTGCATGTGTCCACTTCTAAAGAACCCCAGTCTGACTGAGGCATGCAGTGTGGGCCCAAGCCCACCTGCATTTAATCGGACGTTACCTCAGCTGTGATGGGCACTGCAATGGGATACATTAATGTACAGCCGGTGGGTTCTAGGGAGCCACCCATGCTGTGGGTGCACACGGAATTCCCATTGCGGAGTTGTACCTGCCTGTGACTATTTATAAAAAACCGCGGTCTGACTGGGGCATGCAGACACCTTGACAGAATGAATAGTGTGTGGCACATAGGTTCCCCATTGCTATGCCCACGTGTGCAGCTCCTGATGGCGGTGGCACAGGATTATATTTCTCATTGCTTCTGTACAGCATTGTGGGCTATCGCCCCGCCCCTTTTAAAGAGGGTCGCTGCCTAGCCGTGCCAATCCTCTGCAGTGTGTGCCTGCGGTTCCTCTGGCAGACGCACTTATAAATAGACATGAGGGTGGTGTGGCATGAGTGCAGCTGAAGGCTGCGCAGGGACACTTTGGTGTTCGCTGTGGACACTGCGTCGCGCGGGGGGGGGGGGGGGGTTGGGCAGCATGTAACCCAGGAGAAGTGGCAGCGGAGTGTCATGCAGGCAGTGATTGTGCTTTGTTGGAGGTAGTGTGGTGCTTAGCTAAGGTATGCATTGCTAATGAGGGCTTTTCAGAAGTAAACATTGTTGGGAGGGGGGGGCACTCTTGCCGCTATTGTGGCTTAATAGTGGGACCTGGGAACTTGAGATGCAGCCCAACATGTAGCCCCTCGCCTGCCCTATCCGTTGCTGTGTCGTTCCCATCACTTTCTTGAATTGCCCCGATTTTCACAAATGGAAACCTTAGCGAGCATCGGCGATTTACAAAAATGCTCGAGTCGCCCATTGACTTCAATGGGGTTCGTTACTCGAAATGAACCCTCGAGCATCGCGATAATTTCGTCCCGAGTAACGAGCACCCGAGCATTTTGGTGCTCGCTCATCTCTAGTAATATCCCCTTCATTATTAATCCATTATGTTGTTCCACGTGTAACATGATTTTTCACTCTCCGTCTTCATTATGTATGAACCAGATAAATGCTATTACTTAATTTTGTTACACCTCTGACGGACTCACGAGCTATTTTGTGGGTTACTTGTTCTTCCAGCCTTTGTGCTTTTCTATGGACAGCAGATAATGTATTGCAGTGGTTTGGGGTAGATCCCACCACAATCGTTAAATGTTTGCGTGCATTGTTATGTTCCTTTTTCTCATGCTGTCTGTTTATGTCTGACAATTTGCAACATGTTCCATACAGGTGTTGCCGACTCACTGTTACAAAATCAGTGACTTACACCCAATAACAGATTGTTGGATCAAAAGCAAGGAATACAACGTTACAATTTTAGAAAAGCTATGTCGAGCATCAGACAGTACTAGTCGGAGAACAAGTATGTGTGTTCATAATCTTTTCCCTGATGATAGTTTTTTGCCATGTCTAAAAGAAAACTGAGTGACATAGAAATAACTTGTTTCCTTGCCGAAAAAGACAACAGTGACATACAGTTCAGGGACGACGAATTGAATCCTGAGCCAAATGACAGTGAACAGGATCACACGAGTGTTCCGAGTGAAGTCCCAGATGAGCAAAGTGCTGAAAATATGGATGACAATTTGTACGGTAACAGCCTTACACTACTGGCTGCTGGAAATTCCTGCTATGTAGGTAAAGATGGCTTTCCGTGGAGCAGAAATTCACCGGCACCATACAAAGGAAGAAGAGACAGTGTTATCAAGTCATAAACAATCATGGTAAAGCTGCAGCTACAGTTCAGTAGAAATGCGAGCTTTGATTAGACTGCTGATCACTGCAGGTCACCTGAAAAGAAATTTCTCAAATGTCCGTATTCTGTAGAATCATATATATGGTCCACCAATTTTCTGAGCCATGATGAATAAGGAAAGATTTTAAGACCTAATGAACTTTTTAGGATTGGATCACAAGTCAGTTAAGTAAAATATAGGACCAGATAAAACACAATCTTCAAAAAAAACTACTCCCCAAGTGTGAATATGACTACTTATAAGCAATTAGTCCCATTGCTGTTGCTTTCACCAGTACATGAGTTCAAGGCCAGCAAAATATGGAATAATGATCTTCTGGATACGTGACTCCAGCTACTTTTACCCACTGAAAGACTTATCCTACTTGAGTAAAGAAGGCAACATAAGTAGAAGAAATGTTGCATTGAATGAATTGGTAATACAGTACTTCTGCACCCATCGAAATATGACCATGAACAATTCCTTTACATCAATTGAACTTGCTGACCACTTGTGGCAGAACGGGCTAATGCTCGTTGGCACAGTACATCAAAACAAGACTTTCATACCAAAGGAATTTCTTCTCATCAAACACAGGGCAGTAAAAAGTTGTCTCTTCGGTTTTGTGAGAGACCACTCCTTTGTGTTCTGTGTACCTAAAGCAAGAAAGAATGTTGTTCTTCACTCCACAATGCACCACACCTCTGAGGTTATTGTGTAAGATGCTTGTAAACCAAAAATAATACTTCATAACAATAACACAAAAGGAAGTGATCAGTTGATACACACCTACACTTGTAAAAGAAAAACAAGGAGATGGCCAGTAACAGTATTCATCTAATGCATTGATGTAGCCAGAGCTGCATTGTAGGCAATCTTTTGGGTGAAGAATCCAGACTGGAATGTAAATAAAAAGAAAACCAGAAGACAAATATTCCTTATTGATCTAACTGAAGATTAGGTTCAGGTACATATTAGGAGATCAAACCAGGGGCTGCAGAAAAACATCACTTCGTCTATAGAAAACATTGTTGCTCCTCATGCCAATGGAAGCTCAACTGTTGGTATGTCAGATACACTGAAGAAAAATAAGTGCCACTTTTGTGATCCCAAGAAAAGATGTATGCAAGAAACTGTATGTGATGAATGTAAAGGTGCCTTTACACCACATAGATGATCGCTCAACAGATGGCTTTTGAGCAATCATTTTGCTATCTATAAACACAGAGATGGTAAGGGGAAACGTAGCTAAATTAAATGAATTTAAGTCCCAAGGTCCAGATGAATTACATCCTAGGATACTGAAGGAAGCAGCAGAGATAATTGCTGAACCACTCGCTATATTTTTTGAATATTCCTGGAGAACAGGAGAAATCTGATAAGATTGGGGAAGGGCAAATGTTTTCCCTATCCTCAAAAAGGGAAGAAGGTGGATCCAGGAAACTACAGACCTGTGAGCCTGACTTCTATACCGGAAGTGTATAATAAAAAACGTTAGAGAGCGCCACAGGCAGATCCGCTTCACACCCACTGGGATATGTGGATGTAATCCCAATGCGTCTTCTCCTCAGAACTCCAATCCTTCACATAAAGGAGAGCTGCAGATGCAAGCTGGGGGCTCTGATAACAGAGCTCACCCAGATGAAACAATAAACATAAAGTCAGAAAAAGAAGAATCTGCGCTCAAAGATGGAGTGAACTAAGGGCGAATTCGCATAGAAATAATAGTGAGGTGTGACACTTACTTGAAAGGAGGGGGGTATGATGCATAGATGCCCCCTCCTCAGAGTGTCCTCAACACAGTGCAGTGTTATGCTCCAGAATGTATAATAGTAGTCCAGGAGTTTTCCAGTCAGATAAAACTTTTAATAAGGCGACGCGTTTCAGTGCAACAAAGCACCTTTCTCAAGCCATACATATAAACTATACCGGAAGAGATCTTTAAACAAATTATTAAACAGGATGTATGCAAGTACTTGGATGAGAATGGAGTAATTAACCAGATCCAGCATGGGTTTGTAACAATCAAGTCATGCCAGATGAATCTAATTTCCTTCTATGACAGAATCACCAACTGAGTTGATCAGGGAAATGCGGTGGATATAGTATATCTTGACTTTAGTAAAGCATTTGACAAAGTATCTCATACTATACGTATTGAAAATATGATCAAATATGGAATTGACAAGGCAACTGTTAGGTGGATTCACAACTGGCTGGGTGATTGTACTCAAAGAGTGGTCATAAATGGCTGTACATCCAAGTGGAAGAATGTATCAAGTGAGGTACCACAAGGCTCTGTTCTAGGCCCAGTGTTGTTCAACATTTTCATAAATGATCTGGAGGAGGGAATTGAGGGGAAACTGATCAAATATGAAGACAACACAAAGCTAGGAGGGATAGCTAACACTAGGGAAGAGAGAGATAGAAATCAAGAAGACAAGCTTGAACAGTGGGCGGCAACTAGCAGACTGGTATTTAACAAGGAGAAATGCAAAGTCCTACATCTGGGCAAGAAAAATGAAAAAGTGCACATACAGAATGGGAAGAATTGTGCCAAGCAGTAGCACATGTGAAAAAGATGCTGTGGTCCTGGAATCTGTAGTTCTATGGGTTTCCAGGAGCCCATTTCCACAGATGTGGGATGATTAAGCTGGCCGGGTGTGTATTGCTCCAGCCAGCCAGTCACCTCCAGTCTTCTGCACATAAACACCAGCCCCTCTTACTACAGGGTGTTGGTCATTCATTAATTAGCTCATTCCCTCTCAAAACTCTGGTGCTTGGGGTCATGCATGTTCTGCTCTGGTGTAAGCTGCATACATGAGGTTCTGGGTGAGATTCCCTTGTCTGTTTGTTGGTGTGGACAGTGATGTGTTCAGTGTCTGTAGGTGTTCAGACATTGGGTTTGAACTGTCCTGCTCAGTGTGTGTGTGTGTTGTTTTTCCCTTGTCTTGTGTTCTGGCCTTCTACCATCTAGGGCGAGCCATTCCCATAGATTTGGCACTCCAACTGACTATGAATGTGGAACGCACGTTGTGCTCCACAGTACCATGTGATACCTCGTCAATGGGTATACTCCTCCTCAGAGACGTCACATGCTAATCTGCTCGGTGTTCAGTGTTACAACCTGCTGTAAGTGTATTTGCTGTATAAGTGAATAAAGTATGGTTTAATAACCTACATCCAATTTGGACTATTTTACCAATTTCCCCCAACCCATGGAGTGCGGAGGACAGTTTTTTTTTTATTGATTTCTATTTTCAGCATAAAGTATAGGATGTCCTGCAAAAAAACGAGGCCTCGCACAACTATGTTGATGAAAAAGTAAAAAAGTTATGTCTGTCAGAAGATGGTGGCAGAAAATTATTTTTAAAAAAATTAAATATCTTTGGGAAAAAGTAAAACTAATACATTAAAAAAACCTATAGTGGTAATTGTACTGACCCATACTATAAAGTTATCATGGCATTTTTGCTGCAGTGCGTAGATCATAGAAACAAGACCCTCCCAAAAATCGCAGAATTCCATTTTTTTTCCATTTCACTCCACTTAGAATTTTTTTTAACGTTTTTCAGTACATTATATGGTACATTAAACTGAATCATTGAAAAATACAACTCGTCCCCCCAAAAATAAGCCCTCAAACATCTACGTTGAGGGCTAAATAAAAAAAATTATGATTTTTTGGATTATGATTTTAAAACGGGGGAGTTAAAACGAAAATGAGAAAAAAGGGCCGCGTTCTTAATGGGTTAAAATAAAAAGTTTGTATATTTGTAATAACGTCATCCACATCATATCCTGTAACCTGTGTTGTATATCAGCACCCGCAACACTCTCTTAGGCACTACCCTGATGCCCAAATGGTCATTCTGCTACAAGACTATTTGCTAATCAAGAACAATAAAAAGAAGCAGTATACAATATATAAACAGGTATAAACCATTGTGAGCAGCAAAATAGTGAGGTAGTAAATTCTCCGCAGAGACTCCTGATGCTGCTCGGTGTTGTAGAGTGCTTAGATATTTGTCAGATTCCCATTTCCTAAATAGATCATGCAGTGTGAAAGTAAAAGCTGAGATTGCTTCTTATTATATACTAAACACCGTAATAATTCTTACTGTCAGCTCCGAATGCTCAAGTGTTAAGCTGTATAATTAACGTCTCGCGGCTGATTATAGTCTACAGCAAACTACTAATTCTTAATGATAAGGGTTTTTCCCATTTACATCAGAAACAGATATTTACTGCTGCATTGTTAATACTGAATGAATGTACCCCTCTAATATTCTGCTAAGTGATACAGAATACCAGTGCTTAAGGGTGCACTATATATGCTGAATAAATTAGATCATCTTCTACTGAACTGTTTATGTTTTGACATTTGCGCGGCTCTCACAGCCCTTAAGGACATACTGATTTTATTTTTTTCAATTTTTCCATTTCCAGATTCCAAATGCCAGAACTTTTTATTATTTCATCTACATAGCCATATGAGGTCTGGTGTTCCTGCAAGATTGTTTTGGGGCATATATAATGTTCTGATTAACTTTTAGATACTTATTTTTGGGGAAAGGGTTGGGACATTTTTCCACCATTGTTTTTTGTGTTTAGCTTTGACAGTGTTCACTATGATATGCTAAAGGGGAAAAAATATTTATGACCTATCCTCAGGATAGTTCATTAATAGCTAATCGCTGGGGATTGGTCCCATGGGAACCTCAGCGTTAACCTGATCTCAGTCAGCTGTCACTGCAGTGGGCCGATATGCGTCATAGTACATGGCAGCGGAAGTGGTCTAGCTGGCTTCACTTCCATTGACATCAATGGGAGCTGAAGCGGCTATTACACTTCCGCAGCCGAACCCAGTGTCATAGGCAGGAGAACTGGAAGTGTAATAGCCAGCTTCAGCTCCCATTGATTTCAATGAGAATGAAGCCAGCTAGGCCAGTGCTGTCTACTATGACAAACACGTGGCCCACTGCAGTGACAGACGGCCGGGCGATCAGGTGATCCCTAGGGATCCCATGAGGTGTGTCTCCGGTAATTAACTATTGATGACCTATCCTCAGGATAAGTCAACAACAGTTTTTGCTGGAACACCCCTTTAATCCCTTAAGGACATGGCCTATTTTGGGCTTAAGGACACAATGATTTTTGGTGGATTTTCATCTCCATTTTTCAAAAGCCAAAACTTTTTTATTTTTCCATCGACGCAGCCGTATAAGGGCTTGTTTTTGCGTGCCGAACTGTAGTTTTTTTGTTGTTATTTTTGGGTACATAGACTATATTGTAAAACTTTTATTAATTTTTTATGATAGCAGGGAGAGAAAACACATCAATTCTGCCATAGCTTTTTTTACAGCGTTAATCATGCAGCATAAATGACAAAGTACATTATTTCTGCGGGCCGGTACGATTACAACGATACCAAAATTCTTACATTTTTTTTCCACTTTTCTGCAATAAAAACCCTCTTTTTGGAATTTTTTTTTTTTTTTTGAATCGCTGCATTCCAAGTCCTATAACTTTTTTATTTTTCCATAGACTGAGCTCTGTCAGGGCTTATTTTGGCAAGAAGAGCTATAGTTTTTATTGGTAACATTTTGGGGTACATAGGGCTTTTTTGATCACTTTTATTGCATTTTTTGGGAGGCAAAATGAAAGAAATAAGCTTTTTTACCTCTGTTTTTTTAGGGTTTTTTTAACGCGTTTTGCCGTGCAGGATAAAAAGCAAGTTCGACTTATTGTACACATCGCTACGGATACAACGATACCAAAAATGTGGTATTTTAATTAAAAAAATATGCTTATATGAGAAAAAACACAAAAGTTTTTTTTTTTTTTTTACACTTTTATGTCCCTGTAAGGGACTTGTACAATCACACCTATGATCGCTATGGTAAGGCATTGGAGGACTTCTGTCCTGCAATGCCTTATTGCTTGTTATAACGATCATAGGCAATGGCAAAACAGGACGCCTGTATCTAGCATTCTGTTGCCATGGCAACCTGTCGGGCTCTCTGCGATTTCATTGTGAAAGTCCGATGTTTTCACAGAGGGAGTGCGCTCTTTCTGTGAACCATTTACATGTCGCGATCTACCATTTACATGCTGCTCCGATGCATCCCCGCTGTTGCAGCAGCAGGCCAGCTATCGTTGACAGCCAGCTCCCACTGCCGGATAGCATGTGATCTCTCCCGCGTTAAGTACCCCTCTGGGGGTTAAAGGTGTGTAACAGACAAATTCCATTAATGACGTGCCCTCAGGATAGGTCATGAATAGTTTATCAATGGGAACCTTTCACCCAGGATTCCTGGCGATTAGCTAATCGTTTGGCCCGTTGTAAGTATGGCAGATCTGGACGTTGTCATCAGGGTTGGAGCAGAAGTCTCTCTGACGACTTCACTGCCATTAAAATCAGTGTGAGATGAAATCTGCTATTACATTTCCAGCACTTCCATCTCTGACATCAGGGTCAGGCAAAGAAGTGTAATGGTAGTGAAGCCACCCCAAAGACTTCCTGCTCTGACCATGATGACGATGTCCAGCCCCGCTGGGTTTGCCAGACGATCGGCTGATTGTCAAGGATCCCAAGTGGTGGGTCCTTGGCAATAAACTTTGATGATCTACCTTGAGAATAGATTTCCTTTGAAATTATGCCTATACCAAAATTTATGTAGTTTTTTTATGCTTTACAAAAGCTTTATTCATGCCGCTGCATTTCAAGACTATAAACTTTTATTTTTTCTTCAACATAGCTGTATGAGGGCTTGTTCTGTGTGGGATGAACTGTAGTTTTCATTGGTATCATTTTAGGGTATTAAAACTTTTATATATATATATATATATATATATATATATATATATATATATATATATATATATATATATATATATATATATATATATATAATCAGTATTCCAATTTTTACAAGACAGAATGAATAATTCTTGATGTGTTTTTTTTTTTTTTGGGGGGGGGGGAGGGTGGGAGTTGCATTCACCGTGCAAAATGAAAAACACATTAGTCTTAGGGCTTAAACAGATGAATGTGTACGTGGAGTTTTTCACGCCCGTAAAATGTGATGAAGCAAAGCCATTGATTTCAATGGATTCATTCTCATGCGCATGTTTTTTGTGCGCAAGTCTTGCTCGCAAGAAAAGAGAGGCCCTGCTCTATCTTTCTCTGTGTTCTGCAGGCAGCCTAAAAAAAGAGAGGGGAAGGGAGTTACCATGCATGAAATGCAGAGAAAAAAAGACAGCTAGCCCTAATTTGGCATTAAATTACCATTCTATTCCAATGAAAGGGTGTAACACACGAGCGCGTGAACTGGCATTTTGAGTGCAAAAATTACAGTAATATGCGCTGGCATGCACGTATCAGCCTGTTTAGGGCTCTTTCCAAACCTAGTTCATGCACAAATACGCTCCATGACAGCGATGTATTTACGCGTACGTTCGTCTGTTTAAGCCCTTCAATACCAATTGGAGCAGCAATACCAATTATGTGTGCTTTTCTTTGAACATGAGAAAAGGAAAAACAGGCATATGAACAGAGGCTACATTCTTGGCATGCTACGGAACTTTAGGGGAGTTCTCTTATGCAATGCTCTAGAGTGACACTTATAGGTATCAAGTATTCATTTTCCCATAACTCTACTTTGGCACTAACTGTATGTATATAATGTTTTACCCTTTAGTTTACTCCTTGGGCCTTAAGAACTAAAGGTGTAATAAATAGTTGTGTTTAAATAAAGCAATGCTGGATGAGAAAGGAACTGGTGTGCTGTAAAAGTGATTTATGGAAGATGGCTAGCATGAGTCTGCAGTATGGGTGATGCATCCGAGCCAGTTCTGACGGAGAGTATTTAAGTCCTGGCCGTACAACAACAATGACCTCATCAGGAGTAGCACACACTGCATAGAACTAAAATACACTATCCACAAGCTATTAACAGAGGCACTAGATATGTCAATGAATGCAGTCCATTTTTTTATTAAAGGGGTTTTCCATGGAAATACTATTGATGACCTATCATCAGATCGGTCATCAATAATTGATCGGCCAGGGTCTGCCACTCGGACCCGATCAGCTGAGTGAGCGCATGCTGTCAATGCCACTAAAACACAGAGGTCGGTGCAGAAGCCTCCGCACCGACCTCCGTGCAGTGGTCTGTGTTTGTAACTGCAGGCATGACTATCACCGGAAGTCACATGACCGAAGCTGCCAATGAAAGGTTGCAGTATCACGTTCTTGAACTCCTGGCATCATGGAGCTCAGGATGTGAGCGCCGATGCCAGGAAAACTGGCGGTGATGCTGCAGCCTCTCATTGGCTGCAATAATCGCGTGATTTTCTGTGACATCATCTTTCATCTGATTAGGATGTTCAGTGTGCAAAATAAATAATTTAATAACATTAATCACTGGGTCAGCATGATTTCGGTGATACTAAGTTTATACAGTTTTTTTTAATGTTTTGCTAATTATATGCACCAAAAATAGTGAGCTTTCTCTAGTCAGTGCCTCTAGTCAGGATAGAGCCTTAGACTAACAAGGGTCTCTTCCTGAGTAATTAGCTGTGCTTTTATGCGAACAGGCATATATTTGTGAATCCAACTTATTCAATATAAATGACTGCACAGAGATAACCGTAAATGATATCATACTTTATAAAACAGTAGTTAAGATACAATTGATGCATACATATGTTGCAATGAATGATACAGTACTTAATAAGTAGTTCCAAATAGTCCTGGTTAAATGGTGACTATATACCCGGGTATTTGCATATGCAGATGTGCATGGAGTCGCATGCACGATACCTCAGATGTCAGAAGGATGAAGAGTCACGATGCAGGGGCCCCTGTAGCTGGTGGCAGATGCAGGATTTCACAGCAGAATGAACAGAAGTCCAATTCCAGTCAGGAGATAGAAGAGGATGAGAAGGACTAGGAGCTTCTGTATTTTAAATACCTTTGAGACAGGGAGCCGAATCAGTGGGATTTAGGCAGGGGCGTAACTATAGAGGGTGCAGGGGATGCGGTTGCACCCGGGCCGAGGAGCCTTAGGGGGCCCATAAGGCCTCTCTTCTCCATATAGGGAGCCCAGTACTATCAATAAAGCATTATAGTTGGGGGCCCTGTTACATGTTTTGCATTGGGGCCCAGAAGCTTTAAGTTATGCCTCTGTGCAGCATGGTTTAGGTATGGGTACGGGTACAGATACAGATAGAGGGGGGGGGCAGCTCACCTTTTGCATCAGGGCCTCTGAACCTTTAGTTACGCCCCGGGATTCAGGAGCTTCTGTTAGCAAAGACTCAATATTAGAGATGAGCGAACGTACTCGTTACGAGTACTTACGCACCCGAGCACCGCCATTTTCGAGTACAGCAGTACTCGCGCGTAAAGATTCGGGGGGCGCCGTGGCGGCACAGGGGGTAGCAGTGGGGAGTGGGGGGGGAGAGGGAGAGAGAGAGGGCTCCCCCCTGTTCCCCGCTGCTCCCCCCGCACCGCCGCGCCTCTCCCAGCCCCCCGGCGCCCCCCGAATCTTTACGCCCGAGTACTGAAGTACTCAAAAATGGCGGTACTCGGGTGCGTAAGTACTCGTTACGAGTACGTTCGCTCATCTCTACTCAATATCCATAAATTGGTTCTAGACATGGCAAGAAATGCTGGCTACATTTACAAAGTTCTCCTGTTCTGCAAGCTATCTGATCATATTTTCCACAAGAGGCATTGGATTAAAGAGGTTGTCCCAACTGGGTCTATAAACTTCAAACAGAGAGGTCTCTTGTTTAGGAACCCATAGTATTCATCAGAACACGGACCCCCCCCCCCCCCCCTGAAAAACTGGAAGACTTAATTAACATGACGATACAGTATTTTACATGATCAGCCATTCATTTAATCATGATCTATGTGATATCTCATTGTGGCTGCCCCAAAGTTCCCCTAATGATATCTGCTTACTTCTGGTAGTTTTGGCCAAATGAGCCTTTTGAAGAACTGTCTAGTTCCAACAAGGCTTCATTTTGTTTTCCATTAGGACATGTTGAGGTAATTGAGGAAAGACCTCGGATTGGAAACTTGCCCCTCTTATTAGCATGTCATGTTATCCTACATAGTAACATAGTTCGTAAGGCCGAATGAAGACAATGTCCATCTAGTCTAGCCTATGTATCCTCCTGTGTTGTTGATCCAGAGGAAGGCAAAAAACCCCAAGAGCAGAAGCCAATTAGCCCTTTTGGGGAAAAAATTCCTTCCCGACTTCCTAATGGCAATCAGACTGTTCCCTGGATCAACCCGGATTAACAATTAACCTAAGATTTATAACCTATAATATCCTTCCTCTCCAGAAAGACATCAAGTCTAGAGATGAACGAGCATACTCGTCCGAGCTTGATGCTCGTTCGAGTATTAGGGTGCTCGAGATGCTCGTTACTCGAGACGAGCACCATGCGGTACTCGTCTCGATTAAACGAGCACTGACCATTGAATTCAATGGAGCCGGCAATACAGCCGGCTCCATTGAAAGCAATGGGCTGCCGGCGAGCGCGGGATGAATTGTCGGGAAGGGCTTAAATATATAAGCCCTTCCCTGCAATTCATCCAGAAATGTGTAAAAATAAAAAAAATATATATACTCACCTGGTCCCGGCAGACGGAGTTCAGCGCGGCCGGCCTGCAGTGGGTGTGAAGGGGGTGTGAGTCAGACATGCCCCTGATTGGCTCAGCGCTGAGCCAATCAGAGGCAGATCTCACTCACACCCATTCATGAATTCATGAATGGGTGAGTGAGTGTTGCCTCTGATTGGCTTAGCGCAGCTCTCAGCTGAATGACAGCAGTTCAGCACCACAGTGCAGGGGACAGCAGGAGAAGACGCGGCTGTGCCCTGGCAGCTGAAGGGAGGTGAGTATCTATTTTTTTTGTTTTTTAAATCACTTTTAATTTATTTCCAGGGAATGGCTTATATGTAAAGCCCTTCCCTGAAAAAGAATTCAGGTGTGTCAGCGGACCATTGTCTTCAATGGAGTCGCCGGCAGCAGCAGCGGCTCCATTGAAGAGAATGCCTGCATTTTTATTCTTTTTTACACTAAAATCTTTCTTTTTCAGGTAAGGGCTTATATTTTTAAGCCATTCCCGAAAATTCATCCCGCGCTCGCCGGCAGCCCATTGCTTTCCATGGAGCCGGCTGTATTGCTGGCTCCATTGAATTCAATGGGCCAACATCGTTCTTCTCTGCCACAGCTGTTACAGCTGTGGCAGAGGAGAACGATCGTTATGCTGACAGTGTGTGTGTGTGTGTGTGGGGGGGGGGTCTCACTCTTGCCACTATTGTGGCTTAATAGTGAGACCTCGGAGCCGGAAATGCAGCCCTGCATGTTGCTTCTCGCCTGCCCTATCCATTTCTGTGTTTTTTACATGACTTTGGTGATTTGCTAAGATTTTTACAAATGAAAACCTTAGCGGAGCACCAGTCATATACAAAAATGCTCGAGTCGCCCATTGACTTCAATGGGGTTCGTTACTCGAAACAAACTCTCGAGCATCACTGAAAGTTCGACTCGAGTAACGAGCACCCGAGCATTTTGGTGCTCGCTCATCTCTAATCAAGTCCCCTTTTAAACGCCTCTATGGAGGAATAAAACCTCAAAAACGCCAAAAAATTGTTTGCTCTGAAAAGTTTATTTCTTTGTTGGTGCATTAACCCATTCATAGCCCTTAGGTTCAGCCCAAACTACACTTCTACTGATGTTATTCCAGCAAATCAATTTATAGACAATCTAGTTGGGGAAAGCAGTTCAGATGTTAAAACTCATTTTCTTTCCATTTATCAAAATGAGACAGAAAATGTCTCTATATTTAGGTACTTACGTTTTTAGGCTGCTGTCTAGACTGAACAGGAAATTCAACTGCAAAAATACATTTAAGTTTCAATCTTTATTCACGCCACACATATTTTCACCACAACTTTTACAGAGCTTTACTGTGATAATAAAATCCTATGATAATAATACATAAACATGGCTGTCTGCCTTCGAAAATTCCTGCTTGTAGTATGATCCATTGACAACAAGCATATCATCATCATCAGTAAACGGTGGGTGTAGTAAATGTTCATTTTCCCTGCAGCGCCACCACAAGAGAAATGAAGCATTACACAGTGCTTATTCAAAAGAATGGTCTGTCTGTGTTATAGAGGACATGTCCTCCAGAACGAGTGGCAAGAAATGTTTTTTTGCAATCACTAAACAAACTGGCCAACAGTTGAGGATTCTGAGCAGAGGATACCTTCTATTACGTCAGAATTCTCAAATAGGGTACATGAACAGGAGTTTTCTAAACTTTAAAACCCTTTATTTAAGTGTACTTGGATGGGATGGGTGATTTGCAACATTTTCTATGGATTTTTATGCAGATAAATGGCATGTTGAAGTGCCACATAGAAAGTTTTGACTTGCATCCAAATTCCTAAGATATCAATTTGATCAGGCATCTGGAAATACAATTCTAGTCCATGGAGGCCCCAGCTTGCAACTTACTAAGTATTGATATTGAGCATATTTTTGGTAATTTCTTTTTTTTTTTAATTCTCAAAGTCAGGATCTATAGGGAAAAGAGCCAACTTCAATGCTCTAGTCAGGGGAGTTTGTAAGCTTCTGATAGTTAGGGTTTCTAGCAAGCTCTAAGACCAGCCAAGGATCCCAGACTTGTTTAAATCTGGAATGCTGTCTGTTCTCCCAGGTTGCCAAGTTCCTCCAATCTGCATATTGTGTCTACTCTATTGAATAAATTGTAGGAGAAGCCAGCTCAACCCAGGCTTGGAAAATTAAATGCCAAAACTTCATTATTCTTGGTTTTAAAAAATTGTTTGCATTCAAACACAAAAAGCTCTGTTGACGAGTTTTGGATTCTGCACTAAACCCTTAGTCAAAAAGAAAAAAGTTTGCAAAATGTGATTGTTTTCAGCAAGAGAAAGTGTTCACTGCGTTCCCCGCGGCCAGATTATCGCCACGGGGAACGCAATGAAAATCCGCCCATGGACAGGCAGCCTTAGTTGTTTACTTGTGAAATTCATGCCACAATGACAAAAACATAAGGTTCAGTGTAACGTGTCAGTTATTGATCTAAATCTCTGCTCTTTCTGGATCTAAGAGTCAAGTAGGCGGTCCTAGTAAATGATTGACAACTGTCTCTGTGTGCACATTCCTACATACTGTCATTCACTGATTACTGATTAGGACTGTCGATTAGACTCCTAAGCATAGATAGTTCAGGGATTTAAATTAAATAAATACAAGTTGCACTGAATCTTTTGCCCAAAACTGCTCCCTTTTTACTGAATCTTTTGCCACATCAATCTGCTCAGCTCCTTCTGCTCTATAATATGCGGACCGCAGATAGAATTGAATTTTCAACTTGACAGATTCCCTTTAAGCCTGAAGAAATAGCTATTAAGTAGCTACGGTATACTGTGCAGCCACCCTGTAGAAATGCAGGCCTCATTTTGTGGTGTAGATGGCCTCTAGCCCCAGGATCACATCATCTACTTAGTATAAGAACAAATGTGAAATGGAATAGATTGATGTAAAACAGGGACAGAGGGTGAATGAAACTAATGAGTGAAATATAGCAATGCAGGACTTCTGCTTCCCAACTTGAGAGCAAGAAATAACATTTCCTCAGTAGCAGCTGTCATTTCATTCTTGTGTCAAAGTTATGAAGCAAAGCTCAAGTTGTGTTTCCTTTTTCTATAATGGGATTTTGCACCATTATCATTTCATCTATAGTATGGTTGCTGGATACAGAATTTTTCTATGTAGGCTAATGTCCCTCTGAATATAGACACTACCAGAGTTTGTACTGAATACCATAGATCTACAATCAGAAACAAAAAATTGCATACCAGTACACAGCTTTATTGATCAACCTAGCTGTCCTCAACAATATCCGACTCAGCTATCTCTGGCGGTCCCATTAAAGTGAACGGATTGGTGGTGACATGTTCCTCATACTGCAGTAAAGTAGTGAGGACTATTAGGGGTTTAAGAGTTATTCAATGTAAACATTCAATGACGACTGAGTCCTGTAGCAGGTGTAGCACATACGAGGTGTGTTAAAAAGTATCCAACCTTTATGCATAAAAAAAATTAGTATTTAGATATAACAATCTTACACTAATCTCCTTCAAAGTAATCCCTTTGAGCAGCCACCCGCTTTTCCAAACACTTCTGTCACTGTCGGAAGCAGTGCTGAAACGCCTCTTTTGAGGCGGCGCGTAGCTGGTCGTTTGCATTTTTCATGATATCTTCTCTGAACTTGAATCTGGTTCCGGGACGTTTTTAGCTTGGGGAAAAGCCAGAAGTCACATAAGGCCATCAAGAGAGTAAGGAGCCTGACTCTCCACTGATGTGCGCCCATCTTTGAAGCGTTTGCACTACTCCTTTATCTGTGTGGTGCCCATTGCTTCATCTCTGAAGGCCTTTTGAATCTTGTGGATCGTTTCCACTTGGGAATCGCCAAGCTTTCCACAAAATTTAATGCGGTAGCATTGTTCAAGTTTTTCTGTCATTTTGTCAAAAAAGAAAATCAGACGGCGCTCACTTACACTTTCTCACGTATCGGCTGTCTGCCGGCGACTGACAGCTTCTGCAGGCAGAAAAAAAAATCCAACATGCACATTAAGGTTGCCTAAATACATGTACCAAGCCCCGCCTCTCTAGCTCCATTTGTTTACGCCCAAAAAATTAAGATTGGATACTTTTTGAACACATCTTCTATAGCAGGTCTGTAAGGACAGGCACCTTATACATTGAGTGCTTTCTGACAAACAATAGCTCAGGGGACCTTCTGCAATGGTAGGGAGAAGGCATTATGCTGTCATTTGTAGGTTCATATGAGTCTGATAAATTTGTATGGCATTATTTTATTACATTTTCTTCAAGTTAGCAGTTGTAAAAGAGGATAAAGAAACCTGCGATACCTCAGGAGTGAAGTCCAGCAATGGTAGTGGTGAGCGGGAAGGGGGCTCCTGCTACACCACTGCAAACAAAATCTGTGTCACTGGTTATTTTCCAAAGGTCATGTCCTATAACTGCAAATAAGGTTAATAACTTCTCATTAAAGGGATTGTAGTCCTATCATATGGACATCACAGAGGGGGAACGTAGCTCTTTGAGCAAGAATGGGCTGACATTCATATGACTGACCGCCTTGTAATTTCAAAACATCTGGCTGGCCACAGCTATCCCATTATATTATCAGCTGATGGTTGCAAACTGAAGAGAGGTGTGCCTGAGATGACATCTTTAAGGAATTCCCAATGCTAAAAGTGAAGAATTCATAGTCTGATAATAAGAATTCTGGACCATTATGGGAACAGAAAATAATCTGTTGTGGACTTGCATGTACACACGCAGGCACAAAAGAAAGGTATCATTAGTGTAGGCAGTCATACGGAAATTTAAAAACCTGAACTTTTCCTCATCCTCCCACAGATATTTCTTCATTTGTCGCATTTCTGGAAATATCATTTTACTAATTCAGCTCATTTTGCGTTGCAGATTCCTGAGAGAATTAGGACAGATTTAGCATCTGTTACTTATAAAAGAATGCATTAGTGCGCACCTATCTGTTCTGTGTTTATTTCCTAAATGAATTGTACATTTATAAAATATTAGGGAGTCAGAGTATAGGTGATCTCATACGAGCTCTAAACAGTCAAATGGGAATACATATCCATCCATACAGATTGCATTGACATGAAGGGAAAAATGAAAAAGTTGTTTGAAGATCATAAAGTGTTTTAACACTAAAGGTGATCATTAGAGATGAGCGAGCACCAAAATGCTCAGGTGCTCGTTACTCGGGACGAAATTTTCGCGATGCTCGAGGGTTCGTTTCAAGTAACGAAGCCCATTGAAGTCAATGGGCGACCCGAGCATTTTTGTATATCGCCGATGCTCGCTAAGGTTTCCATTTGTGAAAATCTGGGCAATTCAAGAAAGTGATGGGAACGACACAGCAACGGATAGGGCAGGCGAGGGGCTACATGTTGGGCTGCATCTCAAGTTCCTAGGTCCCACTATTAAGCCACAATAGCGGCAAGAGTGCCCCCACCCCCTCCCAACAACTTTTACTTCTGAAAAGCCCTCATTAGTAATGCATACCTTAGCTAGGCACCACACTACCTCCAACAAAGCACAATCACTGCCTGCATGACACTCCGCTGCCACTTCTCCTGGGTTACATGCTGCCCAACCCCCGCCCCCCCCCCCCCCCCCCGCACGACCCAGTGTCCACAGCGCACACCAAACTGTCCCTGCGCAGCCTTCAGCTGAACTCATGCCACATGGTGGCCTCATAGCCACACCACCCTCATGTCTATTTATAAGTGCGTCTGCCATGAGGAGGAACCGCAGGCACACACTGCAGAGGGTTTGGGACGGCTAGGCAGCGACCCTCTTTAAAAGGGGCGGGGCGATAGCCCACAATGCTGTACAGAAGCAATGAGAAATATAATCCTGTGCCACCGCCATCAGGAGGGGGAGAGGCAGTGGTGCAAACCGGAGGCGGTGAACGGCCTTCGTCCCACCTTGTGGGGTGCTTGGCCATCATATGCCTGCGCATGCTAGTGGTGGTGGCTCCCCAGCTGATCTTGGCGCGACAAAGGTTGCACACCACTGTTCGTCGGTCGTCAGGCGTCTGGCTGCGTATGAATTAGGAGGACAACTACACCCAGCACTGTGGACTGGAATGTGATGTAACAGCCAACACAGAGCCAGGAAATAATTTTGCGCAAGCCTGCTGTAACACTTAGCTGGCTGCGTATGAATTAGGAGGACAACTACACCCAGCACAGACCCAGAACACTGAGGACAGTCACAGGCAGCCCAAATAGATTTTTTTCCCCAAATGTTTTTGCAAAGGCCCACTGCCTATATTCAATAAATATATGTCTTCTGTCCCTGCCTCACCACTACTGGCCCTGGACAATGTAAAATTACTGCAGGACGCAATGCTCTGCACGGCCGATATACAAAAAAAAAAAAATGTGCAACACTGCAAAAAGCAGCCTCCACACTACTGCACACGGTAAGATGTGGCCCTAAGAAGGAATGTTGGGGTTTTTGAAGCCTAAAATACTCCTAACACTCTCCCTATAGCAGCTCCGGCACCAACAGCACTTTCCCTCCTCTATGTCAGAACAAATCTGTGGCGAGCCGCGGGAGGGGCCGATTTTTATACTCGGGTGACACCTGATCTCGCCAGCCACTCACTGCAGGGGGGTGGTATAGGGCTTGAACGTCGCAGGGGGAAGTTGTAATGCCTTCCCTGTCTTTCTATTGGCCAGAAAAGTGCGCTAACGTCTCAGAGATTAAAGTGAAAGTAACTCGAACATCGCATGGTACTCGCCTCTAGTAACGAGCATCTCGAACACGCTAATACTTGAACGAGTATCAAGCTCGGACGAGTACATTCGCTCATCTCTAATTGTCAGCTTACCCCAAACTACTACAGCTAAGTTGCATTTAGATAAAATATATTAATCATCTCATGTTAATGAGGAATAACAATTTTAGTTGATGTCTCAAAGTTTATTTTTATCGTAGTTCTTTATTGTTTATTTAGGTCATGTCAAAGTTGTCTAAAGATTGATTACCAAGCTAAATAAAGGCTGGAATCACACATACAGTTTTTGAGACAATTTTTGTGTCAAAGCCAGAAGTCAAGCCAAAGGAAAGAAACGGTATATAGGAAAAGCGTATACTTCTTCTCCAATATATCCACTCCAGTCTTTGACTCAAAAAATATATAAAAAAAGTATAAAAAACTGCACGTGTGAATTTGGTATAGTGTGAGCATTCTGACAACAACAATTGCTTGCTTAAGTTGGAATGATCATTAAAGAGAACTTGTCTCATTGGAAATGCAGTCCAATGAATGGACAGAATGTTATTGAGCAGGATGAGGTGAGCAGATTGATATACATATTTATATGAAATGATTCAGTATTATATGTAATTTATTAACTTAAACCTTTGATCATTCTGGGCTTTGGAGTCCAGGGGGCGGTGCTAATCGGTAATAGACGGCCTTCCCTGAATCACTGTGCATTCAGAGATAACTGTTAATTACTGAGTTGGACCATCCATTGAACTCTTAAACTCATAATGAATAAAGATTTAAATGAATGAGTTATTAATTAGACTAAATATTTTCCTATAAATATGTATTTTAATTTACTCATCTTCAATCCATAAATCAAAAGTTAGAGCAGCATCCAATAGTTGGTAATTATTAGAGATGAGCGAACATACTCGTCCGAGCTTGGTACTCGTTCGAGTATTAGCGTGTTCGAGATGCTCGTTACTCGAGACGAGCACCACGCGATGTTCGGGTTACTTTCACTTTCCTCTCTGAGACGTTAGCGGGCTTTTCTGGCCAATAGAAAGACAGGGAAGGCATTACAACTTCCCCCTGCGACGTTCAAGCCCTATACCAACCCCCTGCAGTGAGTGGCTGGGGAGATCAGGTGTCACTCGAGTATATAAATCGGCCCCTCCCGCGGCTCGCCACAGATGCATTCTGAAAGAGATCAGGGAAAGTGCTGCTGGTGCCGGAGCTGCTATAGTGAGAGCGTTAGGAGTGATTTTAGGCTTCAAGAACCCCAACGGTCTTTCTTAGGGCCACATGTGACAGTGTGCAGTACTGTTGAGGCTGCTTTTAGCAGTGTTGCACAATTTTTTATTTTTGTATATTGGGCGTGCAGAGCAACGGATAGGGCAGGCGAGGGGCTACATGTTGGGCTGCATCTCAAGTTCCTAGGTCCCACTATTAAGCCACAATAGCGGCAAGAGTGCCCCCACCCCCTCCCAACAACTTTTACTTCTGAAAAGCCCTCATTAGTAATGCATACCTTAGCTAGGCACCACACTACCTCCAACAAAGCACAATCACTGCCTGCATGACACTCCGCTGCCACTTCTCCTGGGTTACATGCTGCCCAACCCCCGCCCCCCCCCCCCCCCCGCACGACCCAGTGTCCACAGCGCACACCAAACTGTCCCTGCGCAGCCTTCAGCTGAACTCATGCCACACGGTGGCCTCATAGCCACACCACCCTCATGTCTATTTATAAGTGCGTCTGCCATGAGGAGGAACCGCAGGCACACACTGCAGAGGGTTTGGGACGGCTAGGCAGCGACCCTCTTTAAAAGGGGCGGGGCGATAGCCCACAATGCTGTACAGAAGCAATGAGAAATATAATCCTGTGCCACCGCCATCAGGAGCTGCACACGTGGGCATAGCAATGGGGAACCTATGTGCCACACAATATTCATTCTGTCAAGGTGTCTGCATGCCCCAGTCAGACCGCGGTTTTTTATAAATAGTCACAGGCAGGTACAACTCGGCAATGGGAATTCCGTGTGCACCCACAGCATGGGTGGCTCCCTGGAACCCAGTGGCTGTACATAAATGTATCCCATTGCAGTGCCCTGGACAGCAGAGCTAATGTCAGATTAAATGCAGGAGGGCTTCGGCCCACACAGCATGCCCCAAGCTGACCGGGGTTTTTAATTCATAGACACAGGCAGGTACAACTGCCTATTGTGAAGTCCCTGTGGACCCACAGCATGGGTGGCTCCCTGGAACCCACCGGCGGTACATAAATATATCCCATTGCATTGCCTATCACAGCTGAGGTAATGTCATGTTAAATGCAGGTGGGCTTCGGCCCACACTGCATGCCCCAGTCAGACTGGGGTTCTTTAGAAGTGGACACATGCAGTTACAACTCTGTGTGGACCGACAGCATGGGTGGGTGCCAGGAAGCCACCGGCGGTACATAAATATATCCCACTGCATTGCCCATCACAGCTGAGGTAATGTCATGTTTAATGCAGGTGGGCTTCGGCCCACACTGCATGCCCCAGTCAGACTGGGGTTCTTTAGAAGTGGACACATGCAGTTACAACTCCGTGTGGACCGACAGCATGGGTGGCTCCCTGGAACGCACCGGCTGTACATAAATCTATCCCATTGCAGTGCCCATCACAGCTGATGTAACATCAGCTTTAATGCAGGTGGGCAAAAAATTAATTGGATTACACTGTAGGCGAGGGCCCCCAAAAATTGGTGTACCAACAGTACTAATGTACCTCAGAAAAATTGCCCATGCCCAACCAAGAGGGCAGGTGAAACCCATTAATCGCTTTGGTTAATGTGGCTTAATTTGTAACTAGGCCTGGAGGCAGCCCAGTTAAAATAAAAATTGGTTCAGGTGCAAGTTTCAACGCTTTAATGAGCATTGAAACGTATAAAAATTGTTTAGAAAAATTATATGACTGAGCCTTGTGGGCCTAAGAAAAATTGCCCGTTCGGCGTGATTACGTCAGGTTTCAGGAGGAGGAGGATGAATATTATACACAGATTGATGAAGCTAAAAGGTCCCCGTTTTTGATGGTGATAGAGAACAATGCATCCATCCGTGGGTGCAGCCTATGTATTGTTTAGGTATCGCTGCTGTCCGCTGGTGGAGAAGAGAAGTCTGGTTAAATCCAGGCTTTGTTCATCTTGATGAGTGTAAGCCTGTCGGCACTGTCGGTTGAGAGGCGGGTACGCTTATCCGTGATGATTCCCCCAGCCGCACTAAACACCCTCTCTGACAAGACGCTAGCCACAGGACAAGCAAGCACCTCCAGGGCATACAGCGCAAGTTCAGGCCACGTGTCCAGCTTCGACACCCAGTAGTTGTAGGGGGCAGAGGCGTCACCGAGGACGGTCGTGCGATCGGCTACGTACTCCCTCACCATCCTTTTACAGTGCTCTTGCCAACTCAGCCTTGACTGGGGACCGGTGACACAGTCTTGCTGGGGAGCCATAAAGCTGGCAAAGGCCTTGGAGAATGTTCCCCTGCCTGCGCTGTACATGCTGCCTGATCTCTGCGCCTCCCCTGCTACCTGGCCCTCGAAACTGCGCCTTCGGCCACTAGCGCTGTCGGATGGGAATTTTACCATCAGTTTGTCCGCCAGGGTCCTGTGGTATAGCATCACTCTCGAACCCCTTTCCTCTTCGGGTATACCCAGTAATCCGTAGTGGCCAGAATGCGTGTAACGCGAGGGTCACGAGAAAGGCATCCTAACATGAAGTCAGCCATGTGTGCCAGGGTACCTGTACGCAACACATGGCTGTCCTCACTAGGAAGATCACTTTCAGGATCCTCCTCCTCCTCTGGCCATACACGCTGAAAGGATGACAGGCAAGCAGCATGTGTACCCTCAGCAGTGAGCCAAACTGTCTCTTCCCCCTCCTCCTCATGCTCCTCCCCCTCCTCCTCCTCCTCAACGCGCTGAGATATAGACATGAGGGTGCCCTGACTATCCAGCGACATACTATCTTCCCACGCCTCCGTTTCCGAGTGCAAAGCGTCTGCCTTTATGCTTTGCAGGGAACTTCTCAAGAGGCATAGCAGAGGAATGGTGACGCTAATAATTGCAGCATCCCCGCTCACCATCTGGGTAGACTCCTCAAAGTTTCCAAGGACCTGGCAGATGTCTGCCAACCAGGCCCACTCTTCTGTAAAGAATTGAGGAAGCTGACTCCCACTGCGCCGCCCATGTTGGAGTTGGTATTCCACAATAGCTCTACGCTGCTCATAGAGCCTGGCCAACATGTGGAGCGTAGAGTTCCACCGTGTGGGCACGTCGCACAGCAATCGGTGCACTGGCAGATTAAACCGATGTTGCAGGGTCCGCAGGGTGGCAGCGTCCGTCTTGGAGTTGCGGAAATGTGCGCTGACCCGGCGCACCTTTCCGAGCAGATATGACAAGTGTGGGTAGCTTTTCAGAAAGCGCTGAACCAACAAATTAAAGGCATGGGCCAGGCATGGCACGTGCGTGAGGCTGCCGAGCTGCAGAGCCTCCACCAGGTTACGGCCGTTGTCACACACGACCATGCCCGGTTGGAGGCTCAGCGGCGCAAGCCAGCGGTCGGTCTGCTCTGTCAGACCCTGCAGCAGTTCGTGGGCCGTGTGCCTCTTCTCTCCTAAGCTGAGTAGTTTCAGCACGGCCTGCTGACGCTTGCCCACCGCTGTGCCGCCGTGCCGTGCGACACCGACTGCTGGCGACGTGCTGCTGCTGACACATCTTTATTGCGAGACAGAGGTTGCGTAGGAGGAGGAGGAGGAGGAGGAGGAGGGTGGTTTAGTGGAGGAAGCATACACCGCCGCAGATACCACCACCGAGCTGGGGCCCGCAATTCTGGGGGTGGGTAGGACGTGAGCGGTCCCAGGCTCTGACTCTGTCCCAGCCTCCACTAAATTCACCCAATGTGCCGTCAGGGAGATATAGTGGCCCTGCCCACCTGTGCTTGTCCACGTGTCTGTTGTTAAGTGGACCTTGGCAGTAACCGGGTTGGTGAGGGCGCGTACAATATTGCGGGAGACGTGGTCGTGCAGGGCTGGGACAGCACATCGGAAAAAGTAGTGGCGACTGTGAACTGAGTAGCGCGGGGCCGCCGCCGCCATCATGGTTTTGAAAGCCTCCGTTTCCACAAGCCTATACGGCAGCATCTCCAGGCTGATCAATTTGGCAATGTGCACGTTTAACGCTTGAGCGTGCGGGTGCGTGGCGGCGTACTTGCGCTTGCGCTCAAACAGTGGCGCTAGCGACGTCTGGACGCTGCGCTGAGAGACATTGCTGGATGGGGCCGAGGACAGCGGAGGTGAGGGTGTGGGTGCAGGCCGGTAGGCACTCGTGCCTGTGTCCTCAGAGGGGGGTTGGATCTCAGTGGCAGGTTGGGGCACAGGGGGAGAGGCAGTGGTGCAAACCGGAGGCGGTGAACGGCCTTCGTCCCACCTTGTGGGGTGCTTGGCCATCATATGCCTGCGCATGCTAGTGGTGGTGGCTCCCCAGCTGATCTTGGCGCGACAAAGGTTGCACACCACTGTTCGTCGGTCGTCAGGCGTCTGGCTGCGTATGAATTAGGAGGACAACTACACCCAGCACTGTGGACTGGAATGTGATGTAACAGCCAACACAGAGCCAGGAAATAATTTTGCGCAAGCCTGCTGTAACACTTAGCTGGCTGCGTATGAATTAGGAGGACAACTACACCCAGCACAGACCCAGAACACTGAGGACAGTCACAGGCAGCCCAAATAGATTTTTTTCCCCAAATGTTTTTGCAAAGGCCCACTGCCTATATTCAATAAATATATGTCTTCTGTCCCTGCCTCACCACTACTGGCCCTGGACAATGTAAAATTACTGCAGGACGCAATGCTCTGCACGGCCGATATACAAAAAAAAAAAAATGTGCAACACTGCAAAAAGCAGCCTCCACACTACTGCACACGGTAAGATGTGGCCCTAAGAAGGAATGTTGGGGTTTTTGAAGCCTAAAATACTCCTAACACTCTCCCTATAGCAGCTCCGGCACCAACAGCACTTTCCCTCCTCTATGTCAGAACAAATCTGTGGCGAGCCGCGGGAGGGGCCGATTTTTATACTCGGGTGACACCTGATCTCGCCAGCCACTCACTGCAGGGGGGTGGTATAGGGCTTGAACGTCGCAGGGGGAAGTTGTAATGCCTTCCCTGTCTTTCTATTGGCCAGAAAAGTGCGCTAACGTCTCAGAGATTAAAGTGAAAGTAACTCGAACATCGCATGGTACTCGCCTCTAGTAACGAGCATCTCGAACACGCTAATACTTGAACGAGTATCAAGCTCGGACGAGTACATTCGCTCATCTCTAATTGTCAGCTTACCCCAAACTACTACAGCTAAGTTGCATTTAGATAAAATATATTAATCATCTCATGTTAATGAGGAATAACAATTTTAGTTGATGTCTCAAAGTTTATTTTTATCGTAGTTCTTTATTGTTTATTTAGGTCATGTCAAAGTTGTCTAAAGATTGATTACCAAGCTAAATAAAGGCTGGAATCACACATACAGTTTTTGAGACAATTTTTGTGTCAAAGCCAGAAGTCAAGCCAAAGGAAAGAAACGGTATATAGGAAAAGCGTATACTTCTTCTCCAATATATCCACTCCAGTCTTTGACTCAAAAAATATATAAAAAAAGTATAAAAAACTGCACGTGTGAATTTGGTATAGTGTGAGCATTCTGACAACAACAATTGCTTGCTTAAGTTGGAATGATCATTAAAGAGAACTTGTCTCATTGGAAATGCAGTCCAATGAATGGACAGAATGTTATTGAGCAGGATGAGGTGAGCAGATTGATATACATATTTATATGAAATGATTCAGTATTATATGTAATTTATTAACTTAAACCTTTGATCATTCTGGGCTTTGGAGTCCAGGGGGCGGTGCTAATCGGTAATAGACGGCCTTCCCTGAATCACTGTGCATTCAGAGATAACTGTTAATTACTGAGTTGGACCATCCATTGAACTCTTAAACTCATAATGAATAAAGATTTAAATGAATGAGTTATTAATTAGACTAAATATTTTCCTATAAATATGTATTTTAATTTACTCATCTTCAATCCATAAATCAAAAGTTAGAGCAGCATCCAATAGTTGGTAATTATTAGAGATGAGCGAACATACTCGTCCGAGCTTGGTACTCGTTCGAGTATTAGCGTGTTCGAGATGCTCGTTACTCGAGACGAGCACCACGCGATGTTCGGGTTACTTTCACTTTCCTCTCTGAGACGTTAGCGGGCTTTTCTGGCCAATAGAAAGACAGGGAAGGCATTACAACTTCCCCCTGCGACGTTCAAGCCCTATACCAACCCCCTGCAGTGAGTGGCTGGGGAGATCAGGTGTCACTCGAGTATATAAATCGGCCCCTCCCGCGGCTCGCCACAGATGCATTCTGAAAGAGATCAGGGAAAGTGCTGCTGGTGCCGGAGCTGCTATAGTGAGAGCGTTAGGAGTGATTTTAGGCTTCAAGAACCCCAACGGTCTTTCTTAGGGCCACATGTGACAGTGTGCAGTACTGTTGAGGCTGCTTTTAGCAGTGTTGCACAATTTTTTATTTTTGTATATTGGGCGTGCAGAGCATTGCGTCCGCAGTCTGCAGTCATTGTACAGAGTATAGGGCCAGTACTGGTGAGGCAGGGAAAGAGATATTCAGGCTATATAGGCAGTGGGCTTTTTCCGAAAAATTGGGGAAAAATACTATATTTGGGCTGACTGTGACCATCTTCAGTTTACTGCGTGTCTGCTGGGGGTAGTAGTTCTAATTAATATGCAGCTAAGCGTTACAGCAGGCTTGCGCAAAATTGTTTCCTGGATCTGCTGTCTCTGTTACATGATCGCCGTCATCCCGCCAGAGGGAAAGAGTATACATAATATTATACGCTGCCTACAGTATCTATCTGCTGGGGGTAGTAGTCCTAATTAATACGCAGCTAAGCGTTACAGCAGGCTTGCGCAAAATTGTTTCCTGGATCTGCTGTCTCTGTTACATGATCGCCGTCATCCCGCCAGAGGGAAAGAGTATACATAATATTATACGCTGCCTACAGTATCTATCTGCTGGGGGTAGTAGTCCTAATTAATACGCAGCTAAGCGTTACAGCAGGCTTGCGCAAAATTGTTTCCTGGATCTGCTGTCTCTGTTACATGATCGCCGTCATCCCGCCAGAGGGAAAGAGTATACATAATATTATACGCTGCCTACAGTATCTATCTGCTGGGGGTAGTAGTCCTAATTAATACGCAGCTAAGCGTTACAGCAGGCTTGCGCAAAATTGTTTCCTGGATCTGCTGTCTCTGTTACATGATCGCCGTCATCCCGCCAGAGGGAAAGAGTATACATAATATTATACGCTGCCTACAGTATCTATCTGCTGGGGGTAGTAGTCGTAATTAATACGCAGCTAAGCGTTACAGCAGGCTTGCGCAAAATTGTTTCCTGGATCTGCTGTCTCTGTTACATGATCGCCGTCATCCCGCCAGAGGGAAAGAGTATACATAATATTATACGCTGCCTACAGTATCTATCTGCTGGGGGTAGTAGTCGTAATTAATACGCAGCTAAGCGTTACAGCAGGCTTGCGCAAAATTGTTTCCTGGATCTGCTGTCTCTGTTACATCAGCGCTGTCATCCCGCCAGAGGGAAACAGTATACATAATATTATATGCTGCCTACAGTATCTATCTGCTGGGGGTAGTAGTCTTAATTAATACGCAGCTAAGCGTTACAGCAGGCTTGCGCAAAATTGTTTCCTGGACCTGCTGTCTCTGTTACATCAGCGCTGTCATCCCGACAGAGGGAAAGAGTATACATAATATTATACGCTGCCTACAGTATCTGTCTGCTGTATCAGCTCAGCATTTTTAAAAAATAGAAGCAAAATACTTAAGGCCTACTACTGGCCTTGACTGCTTCTGCGCTGTGAATTCCACTAGCTCAGTCATACGCACCTACGTCTCACTACAGGCGTGCGCAAAATTGTTTCCTGGCTCTGCTGTGCGTTCCATAAGGGAAGTCAGCCTCCAACCATAGGTCAATAAGTGGCACATTTAATTACAGCGTTCTGTTTCTGCACTACTGGTAATACAGCATGCTGAGGGGTAGGGGTAGGCCTAGAGGACGTGGACGCGGGCGAGGACGCGGAGGCCCAAGTCAGGGTGTGGGCACAGGCCGAGCTCCTGATCCAGGTGTATCGCAGCCGACTGCTGCGGGATTAGGAGAGAGGCACGTTTCTGGCGTCCCCACATTCATCTCACAATTAATGGGTCCACGCGGTAGACCTTTATTAGAAAATGAGCAGTGTGAGCAGGTCCTGTCGTGGATGGCAGAAAGTGCATCCAGCAATCTATCGACCACCCAGAATTCTGCGCCGTCCACTGCTGCAACTCTGAATCCTCTGGCTGCTGCTCCTCCTTCCTCCCAGCCTCCTCACTCCATTACAATGACACATTCTGAGGAGCAGGCAGTCTCCCAGGAACTGTTCTCGGGCCCCTGCCCAGAATGGGCAGCAATGGTTCCGAATCCTCTACCACTGGAGGAGTTTGTCGTGACCGATGCCCAACCTTTGGAAAGTTCCCGGGGTCCAGGGGATGAGGCTGGGGACTTCCGGCAACTGTCTCAAGAGCTTTCAGTGGGTGAGGAGGACGATGACGATGAGACACAGTTGTCTATCACTCAGGTAGTAGTAATTGGAGTAAGTCCGAGGGAGGAGCGCACAGAGGATTCGGAGGAAGAGCAGCAGGACGATGAGGTGACTGACCCCACCTGGTTTGCTACGCCTACTGAGGACAGGTCTTCAGAGGGGGAGGCAAGTGCAGCAGCAGGGCAGGTTGTAAGAGGCAGTGCGGTGGCCAGGGGTAGAGGCAGGGCTAGACCGAATAATCCACCAACTGTTTCCCAAAGCGCCCCCTCATGCCATGCCACCCTGCAGAGGCCGAGGTGCTCAAAGGTCTGGCAGACGACCGACGAACAGTGGTGTGCGACCTTTGTCACGCCAAGATCAGCCGGGGAGCCACCACCACCAGCATGCGCAGACATATGATGGCCAAGCACCCCACAAGGTGGGACGAAGGCCGTTCACCGCCTCCGGTTTGCACCGGTGCCTCTGCCCCTGTGCCCCAACCTGCTACTGAGATCCAACCCCCCTCTCAGGACACAGGCACTACCGTCTCCTGGCCTGCACCCACACCCTCACCTCCGCTGTGCTCGGCCCCATCCACCAATGTCTCTCAGCGCACCGTCCAGCCGTTGCTAGCGCAAGTGTTGGAGCGCAAGCGCAAGTACGCCGCCACGCACCCGCACGCTCAAGCGTTAAACGTGCACATAGCCAAATTTATCAGCCTGGAGATGCTGCCGTATAGGGTTGTGGAAACAGAGGCTTTCAAAGGTATGATGGCGGCAGCGGCCCCGCGCTACTCAGTTCCCAGTCACCACTACTTTTCCCGATGTGCCGTCCCAGCCCTGCACGACCACGTCTCCCGCAAAATTGTACGCGCCCTCACCAACGCGGTTACTGGCAAGGTCCACTTAACAACGGACACGTGGACAAGCACAGGTGGGCAGGGCCACTATATCTCCCTGACAGCACATTGGGTGAATTTAGCCTCCAATCGGGCATGGTCGTGTGTGACAACGTCCGTAACCTGGTGTCGGCTCTGCAGCTCAGCAGCCTCACGCACGTGCCATGCCTGGCCCACGTCTTTAATTTGGTGGTTCAGCGCTTTCTGAAAAGCTACCCACACTTGTCATACCTGCTCGGAAAGGTGCGCCGGGTCAGCGAACATTTCCGCAAGTCCAAGACGGACGCTGCCACCCTGCGCACCCTGCAACATCGGTTTCATCTGCCAGTGCACTGACTGCTGTGCGACGTGCCCACACGGTGGAACTCTACGCTCCACATGTTGGCCAGGCTCTATGAGCAGCGTAGAGCTATAGTGGAATACCAACTCCAACATTGGCGGCGCAGTGGGAGTCAGCCTCCTCAATTCTTTACAGAAGAGTGAGCCTGGTTGGCAGACATCTGCCAGGTCCTTGGAAACTTTGAGGAGTCTACCCAGATGGTGATCGGCGATGCTGCAATCATAAGCGTCACCATTCCTCTGCTAAGCCTCTTGAGAAGTTCCCTGCAAAGCATAAAGGCAGACGCTTTGCGCTCGGAAACAGAGGCGGGGGAAGACAGTATGTCGCTGGATAGTCAGAGCACCCGTCTATATCTCAGCGCGCTGAGGAGGAGGAGCATGAGGAGGATGAGGAGGAGGGGGAAGAGACAGCTTGGCCCAATGCTGAGGGCACCCATGCTGCTTGCCTGTCATCCTTTCAGCGTGTATGGCCTGAGGAGGAGGAGGAGGATCCTGAAAGTGATCTTCCTAGTGAGGACAGCCATGTGTTGCGTACAGGTACCCTGACACACATGGCTGACTTCATGTTAGGATGCCTTTCTCGTGACCCTCGCGTTACACGCATTCTGGCCACTACGGATTACTGGGTGTACACACTGCTCGACCCACGGTATAAGGAGAACCTTTCCACTCTCATACCCGAAGAGGAAAGGGGTTCGAGAGTGATGCTATACCACAGGACCCTGGCGGACAAGCTGATGGTAAAATTCCCATCCGACAGCGCTAGTGGCCGAAGGCGCAGTTCCGAGGGCCAGGTAGCAGGGGAGGCGCAGAGATCAGGCAGCATGTACAGCACAGGCAGGGGAACACTCTCTAAGGCCTTTGACAGCTTTCTGGCTCCCCAGCAAGACTGTGTCAACGCTCCCCAGTCAAGGCTGAGTCTGCGGGAGCACTGTAAAAGGATGGTGAGGGAGTACGTAGCCGATCGCACGACCGTCCTCCGTGACGCCTCTGCCCCCTACAACTACTGGGTGTCGAAGCTGGACACGTGGCGTGAACTCGCGCTCTATGCCCTGGAGGTGCTTGCTTGTCCTGCGGCTAGCGTCTTGTCAGAGAGGGTGTTTAGTGCGGCTGGGGGAATCATCACAGATAAGCGTACCCGCCTGTCAACCGACAGTGCCGACAGGCTTACACTCATCAAGATGAACAAAGCCTGGATTTCCCCAGACTTCTCTTCTCCACCAGCGGACAGCAGCGATACCTAAACAATACGTAGGCTGCACCCGCGGATGGAAGCATTGTTCTCTATCACCATCAAAAACATGGACCTTTTAGCTTCATCAATCTGTGTATTCATCCTCCTCCTCCTGAAACCTGACGTAATCACGCCAAACGGGCAATTTTTCTTAGGCCCACAAGGCTCAGTCATATAATTTTTGTAAACAATTTTTATACGTTTCAATGCTCATTAAAGCGTTGAAACTTGCACCTGAACCAATTTTTATTTTAACTGGGCTGCCTCCAGGCCTAGTTACCAATTAAGCCACATTAACCAAAGCGATTAATGGGTTTCACCTGCCCTCTTGGTTGGGCATGGGCAATTTTTCTGAGGTACATTAGTACTGTTGGTACACCAATTTTTTGGGGCCCTCGCCTACAGTGTAATCCAATTAATTTTTTGCCCACCTGCATTAAAGCTGACGTTACATCAGCTGTGCTGGGCACTGCAATGGGATATATTTATGTACCGCTGGTGGGTTCCAGGGAGCCACCCATGCTGTGGGTCCACAGGGAGTTGTAACTGCATGTGTCCACTTCTAAAGAACCCCAGTCTGACTGGGGCATGCAGTGTGGGCCGAAGCCCATCTGCATTTAATCGGACGTTACCTCAGCTGTGATAGGCACTGCAATGGGATACATTTATGTACAGCCGGTGGGTTCCAGGGAGCCACCCATGCTGTGGGTCCACAGGGAGTTTTAACTGCATGTGTCCACTTCTAAAGAACCCCAGTCTGACTGGGCCATGCAGTGTGGGCTGAAGCCCACCTGCATTAAACATGACATTACCTCAGCTGTGATAGGCAATGCAATGGGATATATTTATGTACCGCCGGTGGCTTCCTGGCACCCACCCATGCTGTCGGTGCCCACGGAGTTGTAACTGCATGTGTCCACTTCTAAAGAACCCCAGTCTGACTGGGGCATGCAGTGTGGGCCGAAGCCCACCTGCATTTAATCGGACGTTACCTCAGCTGTGATGGACACTGCAATGGGATACATTTATGTACAGCCGGTGGGTTCCAGGGAGCCACCCATGCTGTGGGTGCACACGGAATTCCCATTGCGGAGTTGTACCTGCCTTTGACTATTTATAAAAAAACGCGGTCTGACTGGGGCATGCAGACACCTTGACAGGATGAATAGTGTGTGGCACATAGGTTCCCCATTGCTATGCCCACGTGTGCAGCTCCTGATGGCGGTGGCACAGGATTATATTTCTCATTGCTTCTGTATAGCATTGTGGGCTATCGCCCCGCCCCTTTTAAAGAGGGTCGCTGCCTAGCCGTGCCAACCCTCTGCAGTGTGTGCCTGCGGTTTCTCCTCATGGCAGACGCACTTATAAATAGACATGAGGGTGGTGTGGCATGAGTGCAGCTGAAGGCTGCGCAGGGACAATTTGGTGTGCGCTGTGGACACTGGGTCGTGCGGGGGGGGGGGTTGGCAGCATGTAAGCCAGGAGAAGTGGCAGTGGAGTGTCATGCAGGCAGTGATTGTGCTTTGTTGGAGGTAGTGTGGTGCTTAGCTAAGGTATGCATTGCTAATGAGGGCTTTTCAGAAGTAAAAGTTGTTGGGAGGGGGGGGGGAGCACTCTTGCCGCTATTGTGGCTTAATAGTGGGACCTGGGAACTTGAGATGCAGCCCAACATGTAGCCCCTCGCCTGCCCTATCTGTTGCTGTGTCGTTCCCATCACTTTCTTGAATTGCCCAGATTTTCACAAATGGAAACCTTAGCGAGCATCGGCGATATACAAAAATGCTCGAGTCGCCCATTGACTTCAATGGCGTTCGGTACTCGAAACGAACCCTTGAGCATCGTGAAAATTTCGTCCCGAGTAACGAGCACCCGAGCATTTTGGTGCTCGCTCATCTCTAGTAATTATAAATTACTTACTTTGTTTTGTTGCAGTGAGTATTTTTACAAATTGGATAGGTAGTGCGGCCATAACACTTGCCACTTGAAATTACTTCATAGCAACCTAGGCTCTGTTCATATCTGCATCTTGTGCCATTCATCGTGGGTTTTGAAGCGCCTTTGCTGCCTGCATTCCACTGCAGCCATCTCTCCCCATAGTGAGGAGAGACAGCGATAAAATTGACATACCGCGGCTTTGAATTCCGCACGGCATGTTAGTTTCATCGCAGCTTGACCGCAATGGCTTCTCCGCAGGGTGTGGATGAGATTTTTCAAATCTCGTCCACTTTGCTGCTTTATCCTGGGATAAAAATTGCCAGTGGAATTTCAGTGCAGAAAATCTGTACGGCCATTCTGCCCCATGTGAACCCAGCCTTGTAGGGACAGAAAAACAGAATGCAGCTTGGGATGGCTCCATCACGTGACAGACATGAATGCCACCTGATGACTCCACTGACTATGCCTGCAACAAAAAACAAAATCAGCACCTCCAACAAATAAATGAAATGCACACGTTCACATACACCATGGCTGCAACAATACAGTACAAGCAAGAATATGTGACAACATTTTCATTCAGAGATGACAGCAATAACATAGAGTACCTGTGCATTTCATTTATTTGTTGGAATTGCTGACTTTGATTTTCATTGCATTTGGGGAGGGCTGGCTGCCTTCACTTTTGACATGCATTCCAGTCATCCATCTGTCTCAGGCCCTTTAATTAGACTATATAGCCGGGTATGCTGCTTTCCATCAGTCCATTGAAATTTGTGCCCAAAGAAAGGTGTCTGTTAAGAGTTAGGAACCCAACCAAAAGCAAAAGATTGCCAGACATGGCAGATGGGCCTGCATATTTTGATCAAATTATTTTTGCATTTTTATGTGACTAATATATAACAGTTATGCATTTTTATTCAGATATTAAATGTGTATGAGTGCTGTTGCCCCAGTGTTTTGATTATACTTCATTAACTATTAGGGACTCTATCAAGTTTTTGTCATTTTACTGGAAAAATAGTGCTATTTTTTTCAGATCTTTAGACTGAGCCTGCACTGGAGGCTCTGAATGGAGTCTTCAACTGAAATGTGAACCCAGCCTTATCATATCAGTTTTTAAGTATCCTAAATCAATGAGGAAAAATTATTGTTGGCAATTTCTGAAAAGATGTAGTAATTCAAAAGTGACAATCAATATGGCTGCACTTCCAGTTGGCAGCTATAAAAATGTCTGCCACAACCTAACAGGAAAATCCCAATCTCTCTGTAATTAAAAACTATCATTTCTAAACATTGGTAATATTACGGCTTTAACTTCTTATTTATAATAATCCTACCGATCTAAATGCAGCTTTAGTCTTCATCCCATGAGATTGATATCCCCAACTTTCCTCTTGGCTTGGGTTATTCTAAAATCAGCTGATACTCTAACCAGTTTTGAAACAAATTTTCTCTTTCGGGTATTGTTTATGCTATATGTGCCTGTGCAAGAATGTATCAAATTTGTATCAGGAGAAATTGTAGTCTTGACAAGAATTTGCAGAAAATTAAGGGTGGGCACATCTGTAACTTTAATGTATTAAAAATCATTAAAAATCAAATAAAAGGTTTGGGAACAATATGGTATCCGGACCCTGGCAGACCTCTATCCACAGAACACCCTGTCTTCATTTGAGCAATTACAGAACAAATACGAGCTACCCCGCTCCCATTTCTATAGATTTCTCCAGATCAGACAAGCTTTGCTGGAGCAGTTCCCACTGCTCAGACCTGCTATTTCTCATTACCCCTTAATAGGCATCCTTTGCTCCCAGGGCCCTCAAGGACTCATATCGGCACTATACTCCCATCTTATCTCAATACGAGCCTCTCAGGATATACCCTCTGCCCTAATAAAATGGAGGACACTGATACCGACTCTAACAGATGATACGTTCCAAGAGCTTTTGGAATCTCCTCTATATGTATCCCCAGCAGCCAATAATAAAATGATCCAGCTGTATATAGTGTATCAGTGCTGTCTCACTCCAGCAAGATTGTACAAAATGGGCAGAATACAGTCTACAAACTGCATTAGGTGTTCCTGCGAATATTCCGATTTTTGGCATATGATGTGGGAGTGTCCTGTTATTGAAAGTTTCTGGGGGAAGGTCACAGGTTTCCTCTCTGAACTTGTGGAAGTCCCTGTTGCACCGAGCCCAGAGATTTGTCTATTTGGAATATTGGATGAAGAAAGCTGGCAACACCATAAAAAGATTTTTCTGCAGGAATCTTTGTTCCTTGCTAGAAAAACGATTGCACTGCTATGGATGGATCGTAAGAACCCCTCACTCTCAATGTGGAGAAAGCTGCTCAATTTGGTGGTACCATATAATTATATAGTCTACAAGGGACGTAAGTGTCCTGGGAAATTTGATAAAGTGTGGGGTCTGTGGTGTGAATCCCTCCTCACGTTATATTCACCACAATTAATGACTTCATCTATTCTGGAGCTCAGGCGTGCTCACTAGTGGATACGTGTTCTGGAGCGGGACCTGCGGCCTCTGGGATTTGGTCTGCTTATCTGATCTGACTTGAAAGCATTAAATCGTTATTTTTGATGTATCAGAGTGACTGAACCTCCCTACCAACCTAACTATACAAGGTTATGTACTATTTATGTGCTGCACCTGTCTATGACTGTATGTTCCTTATGCTACTTAATTTTCAATAAAACGAGTTTAAAAAAAAATCAAATAAAACCTGTTTTCATATTGTACACATATATTCCTAATTTGATGGTCTCTTTATTTAAAGTGACCGTTTGATCCTGGACAAACAAAGATGGCCACACTGGTTCTCTGACTACCTGATGCACACTATGCATGGAATGCATTGGTAGTCTTAGACACTACTTGCTTCTCTGACTCATATGGGCAGCACTACTTAATCAACGGAGGTATAGTGATTTATACTTATGATGTGTACTAATAAACAGTGTGCATTAGGTGGTCAGAGAAGTGGTTCGGCCATCTTTGTATAGGAGCAGAGGGGTTGCTTTAAATAAAATAGACAAAACACAAAAGAACATTGCTATTATAAAACTTGGAACTCTCAAATTTTTGTTTCTTCTACGTTTGGTCAAGATAATTATGCTTGCATGCTACAGCATGTCAGATCTAACAAATTCATGAATATTGATTTTGAACAGTTTTACTTTCAGCAAAAAAGGGGGAAAAAAGGTTCTGCTTCTTCGAGCAACGCAAAATCTAGTAATGAATTTTTTAGCAATTATGATGCCATTGGGAAATGTTCTGAGCTCAAGGCATGATTGAAGTATTTCATATTTGCAAACTTTGTTGCTAATTAACTTCATTTTAATTTGTCTTTGGTGGATTCACCATCAACTTGCTCATCCTTAGAATAAACTTTAGCGGTAATCAACTTTTCGAAAAGAAGAGAGAACTGGCAAGTATTAGCCTAAGGTCGCCTTCACAGAGGCAGGAGCCACTGCGGAATTTCCACTTGTGGAATCACTGCGGAAATTTCACAGCATTTACAGTACAAGAAAAGTGAATGCCATTTAACACATCTCCTTCACACGTAGCAGAAGTTTTCTGCAGTGTAAGGCTTCTTTCCCATGAGCGTATATCAGCCGGCCATTTTCATGCCCGTATTCCTGAGACATAAAACGCCCGGCCAGGCCAATACAGTACCGGGCATTTTTATGTCGGGCCCAAAAGATATTCCTAGATGTCAGGTTGTGCTGCTGGGATCTGTTGTACTACAGGGTTCCAGGAGCACACCTTCACAGGTGTGGGATAATTGAGCTAGCTGGGTATGGTGTTCTTTCTGCCAGCCAATGCCCACAGGTCTGCTGCATATATATATATATATATATATATATATATATATATATATATACATATATATATATATATATACACCAGCCCCTCTGTAAGAGGAAGCTGGTGTCCCTTCTCTCTAGGGTTTGTAGTCTTCCATGCCTGTATATGTGTTAGGTGTTTGCAGTGTCTTGTCCAGTGTCTGTGCAGGTGGCCAGACATCAGGTGTGGACAGTCCTGTTCTGTGCTCATTCTGTCTCTGTTTGTGGTGGCTACAAGAAAGATTGGTGTCGCTTGACTCCTGGTTAGTGTAGGGACTAGCGGTATAGCCAGGAGCCATAATGTGGCCCGCTAGCTTCCATATTTTGATCAAAATGTCAACTAATACCTGGTATTTATAGCTTAATACCTGCTACTAGTGTTTGCTGCTGTATGGTGTGATTCTGGCTCCTTGTGTCAGCTTACTCTGTCCAGTTGTCCCAGTGGTGGTGGCATGTTTATGTGTCCTATCCTGGGTGTGTGGTTCCTAGGAGCAGCAAGGGTCCAGATCAAAAGACCGCTGGGCCACCCTTTATCAGGGCGATATCCCTCCTCAGGTAGGTCTGTGTAACTAACACTAGTAGTAGATAGGGAGAGGTGTATATCTGTCATAGTTCCTTCTGTTCCATTATGTTGGTGCTCAGTATGTGATGTAGTTGATGCGGTTGTTGGAGGGAGTTCCCTCGTATTTCCTCGCAGATGGTTTGGACACCTGCTATTCCTCCCCTCCTGGCTTTCTGGGGTGGTGTACTCAGTTGTAAGTGGTACGGTGACCGCACAGGTGCAGTCACTCGCAGGTTCCTCCTTACCCTTGGCAGGTGCAGCCTCCAAATGTCTGATTTCTGTTGCATGGTGCAGGCTAGGTGATGCCGACCACAATTTTCCTTCCCTTGTATGGTGTGTGTTGTGGTGACTCCATACAGCTTTAGTGCCATGCATAGTGTCTGAGTGGTGTTCCAGCAAGCGGAACGCGCTTCCTGATCCACGTCCATGCTGTGGCGAGAACCGCCCAGTGGACATAACATAATGACCAGCCTACTACTGTTTGCTCCAGACTGCTGTGATGTATCTGTGTGTATTCCCTTTCCCTTGCTGGCTAGCTGGCGTCCGCATCGGGCCCGTACGGATAAGTCCTGTGCACGTTATGTCAGCAGGGAGGGTTTTCCATCTGTATTCCCTCTTGATTTGTGCATACTCGATGCAGGCTACTGTTCGGTGGCCTTTTGGTGTAAGGCACAGTGGTCCTGTTTAGAGGTTATCTTTTTTTTTCTTATTTTATGCCTTAAGGGTCCAGAGGCCCCTTTTTTAAAGGGGAGGTACTGTCAGGTTGTGCTGCTGGGATCTGTTGTACTACAGGATTCCAGGAGCACACCTTTACAGGTGTGGGATAATTGAGCTGGCTAGGTATGGAGTTCTTCCTGCCAGCCAATCCCCACAGGTCTGCTGCATATATATTCAAAAACACCTCTGCAAGAGGTAGCTGGTATCCCCTCTCTCTAGGGTTTGTAGTCCTGCATGCCTGTATTTGTGTTAGGTGTGAACAGTGTCTTTGTCTATCTGAGCAGGTGTCCAGACATCAGGTGTGGGCAGTCCTGTTCTGTGCTCATTCTGTCTCTGTGGTGTGAACAGGTTTTTTTTGAGTGTTGGCTGCAAGAGAGGTTGGTGTTGCTGGATTCCTGGTTAGAGTAGGGTCTAGTAGTATAGCCGTGATATGGCCCGCTAGCTTCCTTATTTTGATCAAAATGTCAACTAATACCTGGCATTAATAGCTTAACTTCTGCTACTAGTGTTTGCATTTTGGCTGCTGTATGGTGTAATTTCAGCTGTGTGTCAGCTTACTCTGTCCAGTTGTCCCAGTCATGGTGGCATGTTTATGTGTCCCATCCTGGGTGCGTGGTTTCCTAGGAGCAGCAAGGGCCCAGATCCGAAGACTGCTGGGCCGCCCTTTATCAGGGCGATGTCCCCGCTCAGGTAGGTCTGTGTCACTAACAGTAGTAGTAGATAGGGAGAGGTGTATATCTGTCATAGTTCCTTCTGTTCCCTATCCTTCATGGACACGTTCATATGGGTCCCGTGCTTATTGCCCACACAAACGTAACACTGGAACTATCTTTTGGGCCGAAATACGTCGGCTGCTGCATGGGCTTCTTTCGGATAAGTCCTGTGCACATTGTGTCAGCAGGGAGGGTTTTTCATCTTTATTCCCTCTGGATTTGTGCATACTCGATGCAGGCTACTTTTTGGTGGCCTTTTGGTGTAAGGCACAGTGGTCCTGTTTAGAGGTTATCTTTTTTTTCTTATTATTTTATGCCTTAAAGGGGTTGTCTCGTGAAAGCAAGTGGGGTTAAGTACTTCTGTATGGCCATATTAATGCACTTTGTAATATACATCGTGCATTAAATATGAGCCATACAGAAGTTATTCACTTACCTGCTCCGTTGCTGGCGTCCCCGTCTCCATGGCTCCGTCTAATTTCGGTGTCTTCTTGCTTTTTTAGACGCTCTTGCGCAGATGGGTCTTCTCCCTTCGGCTCCGCTCGGCAGCATCAGTGCTTTGGCTCCGCCCCTTGTACGCGTCATCACGTAGCTCCGCCCCCGTCACATGTGCCGATTCCAGCCAATCAGGAGGCTGGAATCGGCACATAAGACGGGGGCGGAGCTACGCGATGACGCGTACAAGGGGGCAGAGCCAAAACGCTGATGCTGCCGAGCGAAGCCGAAGGGAGAAGACCCATCTACGCAAGCGCGTCTAAAAAAGCAAGAAGACACCGAAATTAGACAGAGCCATGGAGACGGGGACGCCAGCAATGGAGCAGGTAAGTGAATAACTTCTGTATGGCTCATATTTAATGCACAATGTATATTACAAAGTGCATTAATATGGCCATACAGAAGTGTATAACCCCACTTGCTGCCGCAAGACAACCCCTTTAAGGGGCCTCTGGATTACTTGGTTTTTCTTGCTGAGAACAATCCCATTTTGCTCTACTTGCTAACACTAAACATTTTTCATTATCATGGGAGAAAAACACGTTTGTTTATTCAACCCCACAAAAGAATTATTAGCAGCCTCTTGACAATGTCACATGACTGCTATATGGAATTCTGCTCCATAAAATGAATGGAGGAATGATGAGGAAGCCATGTACAATCTAGTCTGTAGTCAGGAATGCCTATATCTGTCCATGACCATTTAGGGGAGGGATATTAAGAAGTATTAGAGAAGATTTAATTTTTAGTAAACATAAAATATATTTGGTTTTTCAGAAAAAAAAGTAAATCTGGAAATCCATTTTAATATAAATAGAATCTAAGCAATACTGTAACCTGAATTAAGAAAAGACTACTGCCAAGATCTTTACTATTCTTTACTCAGCATAGTGCCAATCTATGCCTGAGCTGACAATTCAGTTGGTAGAGATATGCTGCCTAACAACCTAAATCTTTTAAATGGAGTTGTCAGGTAACATATCCCTAGTGAAGAGTCTTTAAGATTATTAAAGAAACCTGTCAGTATTCCTGATATCTCCGTTTTAAGAAAATACACTCATTGACGAAAAAAATAAATAATGCACCCAGATAGAAATGTCGGATTGCTGCAAAACCCGGTATGCAGTTATATCTCAGGTACATATGTAAATGATTACAGCTGTGGTATGATTAGACATGGGGGTCTTGTCACCAGAGGCCATAAAAATGCTTTCACTTTGCCCGTTTGTGCAGTGTACCTCTTGTTGAGAGATCATTGACCACTAGACATGCCTCTACGATACACTCAGACATTTTGCCAAGTTAACCGACTTTGAGACGCGCGTATCATTGGAATAAGAAAAGCAGGATGGTCATTACGAAGAATGGCTCACCATCCAGGCTGTTGTGATCAGACTGTAAGGAGGTGTTGGAAGCAGTATTTATGTGAGGGCATGAACACATGGAGAACAGGCTCTGGAAGACACAGACAGACCACAGAAGAGAGGATTATTTGGTCCACTGACAAGCATAAGCAGATCCAAGTGTTTCATTGTCCAAGGTGGGACCTCCATTATAGACCCCTGTCTCCGCCCAGACCATTTCCAGGATCTTAGCAGAAGGAAATTTGGTGTCATGGTGCCCATTATGTTTCGTGAGATTAGCACCCCAACACCATCGCTTTCATCTACAGAGGTGTTGTGGAGTTTAACCCCAGTGGTTAATTTCTGTAGCTGATACGCAATTAAAAATGCGACCAAATAATAATACTAATAATAAACTTTATTTGTATAGCACCAAAATATTCCGCAGCGCTTACATAGACAGGGGGAATACAGAAAGACAAAAGTACAAACATTACAGAACCACGGTTACATAATAATCAGCTGATGGAAACAATAGGGATGCAGGTCCTGCTCCAACGAGCTTACATACTACAAGTAATGGGGTGATACAGAAGGTAAAGGAGGCTGGAAATGTGCGCGGTATGGTGAGGTGGAGAGTCAGGGATGCTATATACAGACAATGGTCAGACATTTATCCATGTGATGGCAGAATCATTATGACTGCAGGAGTGGTTTATGACGGCTAGCAGGGATTGCAGTCAGTAGGTCAGGGAGCATGTTATCAGGCGGAGTACAGAGGGGTTTGTTTAGGGAAAGCGGTATGCCTCCCTGAAGAGGTGCGTTTTTAGAGCACGCCTGAAGCTCTGCGAGTCCTGGATTGCTCTGGTAGCCTTTGGTAGTGCGTTCCAGAGGACCGGTGCTGCTCTGGAGAAGTCTTGGAGGCAGGAGTGAGAAGTTCGAATTAGAGGGGTGCGCAGTCTAGTTTCGTTAGCAGAGCGGAGAGCCCAGGCTGGTTGATGGATTGAGATGAGGGAGGCGATATAGGGGGGCACGGCGCTGTGAAGAGCTTTGTGGATGAAGGTAGCGAGTTTAAATTGAATTCTGTATTTGGTGGGCAGCCAGTGCAGTGACCAGCACAGGGCAGAGGCATCTGAATAGCGGCTGGACATGAAGATGAGCCTGGCTTTCGCATTCAGGATAGATTGGAGAGGGTAGAGTCTGGTGCAGGGGAGGCTGATCAGCAACGAGTTGCAATAATCGAGCCGTGAGTGGATGAGGGCAAAAATAAGCGTTTTTAGCGTGTCTACAGTGAGAAAAGAGCGGATTCTTGCAATGTTCTTGAGGTGCGGCTGACATGTTCGGGCAATAGATTGGATGTAGGGGGTAAATGAGAGATCGGTGTCAAATATAACACCAAGGCAGCCGGCCTGCTGTCTGGGAGTTATGGTGGCGGCACACACTGAGATGGAGATGTCAGGATGAGGTCGGTTAGTGGAGGGTGGAAATACCAATAAGTCAGTTTTAGAGAGGTTTAATTTTAGGTAGAGATAGATTGGAGAGGGTAGAGTCTGGTGCAGGGGAGGCTGATCAGCAACGAGTTGCAATAATCGAGCCGTGAGTGGATGAGGGCAAAAATAAGCGTTTTTAGCGTGTCTACAGTGAGAAAAGAGCGGATTCTTGCAATGTTCTTGAGGTGCGGCTGACATGTTCGGGCAATAGATTGGATGTAGGGGGTAAATGAGAGATCGGTGTCAAATATAACACCAAGGCAGCCGGCCTGCTGTCTGGGAGTTATGGTGGCGGCACACACTGAGATGGAGATGTCAGGATGAGGTCGGTTAGTGGAGGGTGGAAATACCAATAAGTCAGTTTTAGAGAGGTTTAATTTTAGGTAGAGAGAGGACATAGTGTTAGGTGTGGATTACGCCACTGTGGATTTACAGAGAAATCATAGTGGTCAGGGCAGTATCTGAACGCCTTCTGACACAATGCTGCAAAAATCCCCTGCAAGTAGTACACAATAATATCTGCCAACTGGGAACCCAGAAGCACTAGTTAGAAAACATTGATAAGTAATATTCTATGTCACTATGGCTGATCCGATGTCATGAGTCCTGTGTTGTTTCACCTCCCTGCACAAGAATCCCAACTGTAATTGGTCCTGGAGGTCCCTATAGTAAGTGGTGCAAACATGTAATCCATAGCATTGGGACCAGCGGCTTTAAATGCAGTGAAGCCGGCCTGTGCTGTACGACGCAGAGGAGAGATTAGAACATGTAGGAAGTTCATTAGTTCTAGTTCTTTGGATCTCACCTTTTGATGAAGCATCCAGCTGTCACTGATCTCTGACTAAACCCTTTATCTATGTCATTGCATGCAACATTTTCTTTGACAAATTTAGAATGTAATTATTCATCTGGTCCTAGTGCCCTGTCAACTTTAAATGGCTTTAATTGTCTCCCTATCAGCCCTGTCTCCGCCAGAGAGCCTTCCAACAATTCACTCTGTGAGCTGCATATATATCTGACTTTTCAGCACATCTACTAGTTTTTAATTTGTGCTGATCTGGGCTTACACTGATATGTCACGTTTTCTAGTCTATTTCTCACCTAGTAAAAGATATATTGTGATAAAACAAGCAGAGGAACATTAATATCTCCATTCTGTACATGCTGTATGTTTGGTTCAGAGACAGATTGGCAACCCAAAGTGGCCCTAGAAAAAAATTACAAATTGGCCCCATATTTTAGGTGGGCCTAAGGCCACCTGCATACAGCAGAGCCAAATCCTGCATGCCAGTCACCATAGCGGTTTCCAGATCTGACCGTGGCCGGAGACCCAGCATACCTGTCCTCTTTCTTCCTTTCTGTACTGCGAGTGGTCGCGGAAAGCCACCATCGGTCATGTACAGTACAGGTTTTTTTTTCTTAAAGGGGTTCTGACACAAATAATTTTTTTATGCTTTAGCAGCCATTGTTCCCTGGTCTGCCTAATGGACCCAGGGAACCCATGGGTTAATGGCTGCTAAAGCATAAAAATCTTATACTTACCTGTTCTCCTGTTGTTGTTGACATCGGGGGGTCATCTCCCGGCAGCATATTAGCACTTTCTGCTTAGGCTAAGCAGTCTGACTAGAGCCACCTGATTGGTGCACGCTGTGCAGTCACGTGGTGCCGAAGAGCCAATCAGGTGGCTCTAATCAGCAGCGCTGCTTAACCTAAGCAGAAAGTGCTAGTATGCCTCCCGGCAGGCAGTCTTCTTCCTCCAGCAGCCGCGCCGCTCCGGGATCGCGCGCATGCGCAGTGGAGAGGTGCCCTCTGACAGGAGTCAGGACGGGCCGCGTCTCCACTGCGCATGCTCAGCACTCCGGAGTTCAGCAGGACGGACGGGCCGCCCACAGCAAGCACTGTGCGGTCCGTCCGTTCACCTCGGAAGTGCCTGACGGACGGACCAGAGCAGGAAGCGGTCTTTTTGACCGCTCCTGCTCTGCTTTAAAGGCACAGAAGAAGATGCCGGCTGGAGGGGACATGCCTGGCGATCGGGCCAGGCCAGGCAAGGTGAGTACAATTTTTTTTTTTTCATGTCAGAACCCCTTTAAACTTTTGTTTAAAATAATACCACCATACTACTACTGAATAAAAACCCCTACAAAGATCGATATCACCAATAACAGTAATATATGAAAGTTAAATAATACCCACAGATTCTAACCACATAATTCCCCCATAGTGACTATACAGTGGTGGATTCTGGTTTATAGTACCAGTACACAGGCACTCCGCAAATCGTTATTACAATACAGTTACTTCCTGTAATCACTGGCAATATCCCCTCTGACTGGGGTTTTTCACTTTCCCTTTCTTCTCCATCTGACCCAGACTGTCATCATGACGTCTTCAGATCAAAACTTGTTTATGCAGAATTTAACACAAATACATCTTTGACTCTTCAATTTTCCACTAGCCACCTGCCTTAGTTTGCCACACCTCTACACAATCTTCCCATCCACGGTGCCTCAGACAGTAATAATGCCATGTGCCCAACATAGTAATAGTATCCCTGTAGGCCCCTCATAGTAAGTGCCAGTTTTAATGCCTCTCTACACAGCAATGGTGCCCCTTTGTATGCCCCCACTTAGTAATATTGCCCCTACTGGCCCTGTTTAGTAATAATAATGCCTCTCATTGCCTTCTTATAGTAATAATGCCTTTCCTGGTTCTCTTTTAGTAATAATGCCACTCTTGGTCCCTGTTATATGCATTTACAAAACAAATATAGGGACCCACGCTGACTTCCACATTGCACGATCACATGATTACGACATCCAGTCCTCGGCCTCAGCATTGGTGAGGTCAAGGATTGGATGTACCAAACAGATGATCGCTCTATGCGGACATCAGCCCCTGTACCAGCCCCATCTCCACACGAGCACTTAGTCTTTGCACACTTCCTGTTGAGTTCTAGTGACTGTAGGACCAGTAAATGGGGGAGGCTCCATCCACGATCCCTACACATGGAGACTGCCTGTATTAACCCCTTGTGGGTAGCCCCTTACAAAGTCGCAACACACTGAAACAAAGTTGCTGACATGCAAATCTTAGTGGAAATAGTAGCAGACAATGGAAAACAGGCACATACAAAGGAAAAATACATGGAAAAGAATTCAAGATCTCATCCTAAAGTGACCCTAGCTGACACTGCCTGACTGCTACAGCCCATGTTGGAACCTATAAGTGGATTCCCTATATGTGCTTAGATGAAAACAGGATGGGGAATGACGAAGGGCAAAGTAGAGGAGATGAGACCAGTATGGAGGGGGATCATGGAGAAAGGAAAGGGGGGAAAGACTAAGACTGATGCACATGTACCCAAATCAGGAGTCAAAGAAGCAAAACAGCATTGACTACAGTAAGGCAAGAGTTAAACCTTTCCCAACTGAGACCCAGCCTAGGATATCAGGGGTATTGCCGGTGTCCTCTGCACAGGGCGCCAGAATAGATATCTCACAGGCACAATGATAGGCTGTCTGAGACAACTGAGTGCTCAGCCAGCCTATCAGCAAAACGACATTAGGCAGATGTAACTCCCACAGCACACAGCGCTGACTGATAATGCACATGCTACAGGAAGCACATCATTTGGTCATCGAAGCTGTGATGTCACAGCAGACCCGTGCTGAAACCCAGAAGAGGACGGCTCGGAGAGCACTGTGATAACTATGGATTGAATCTTCACAAAATGTTGGACCCTTAAATGAAATGGTGCTAAAAAGGTAGATATTTACTTTAATCTTTATATCCCTATTGGCTCAGATATACATGTACCATGAATGTAACTACAGGAATAAAATGGTTAAAGCAATAAAGAGGCAAAATAAGATGAAGCTCACAGTTGACCAAAAATGACAAAATTAAGTGTCAGAAACAAGTTACGGTGTCAAGATTAATTTGAAATGAAAAATTGACAAGACTTTGAAAAGTGACAACAATGAATGATAAAGTTAGTGGTAGCATCAGAGTCAGATCTCGGCACAAATGGAAAAATAGTGGTTGATGCTGGCAAGTGCAAAAATCGACAATGTCAGGCATCAGTGTTCATATGTGAAATTAAGTGACACTGACAAATTACAAAGATTACCAATAAAGTTGGATACTCCTACAGTAATTTATCTTCAGACTTTACTAGTATGAATAAGACAGTTAATCATTCACTACGACCTTACTGTATTAAGTACTAAAATCACTGTGAATTGGGACAGACGATCCCTACTCTCAATGGGAATAAAATTCAGGTTCACCAATTTATCCTCTGGAAGGTTCCTAAAGCAGCTAACCCCCCACCCCCACCACCAAAAAAAATTGCATGGGAATACAGACACAAATCTAGGGAACGCTATGCTACTCCCAAAAATTGGTAAAGATAGTTTACAGTGGTGTGTGGGTCACTTGTAGCACAGGGGTGTTACTGGAAACAAAAGAAGGGCCATATAAGGTCTCCTAGATCAAAACTTACGCCAAGTGATACAGCAGGTGTGGTGCTTCTTTCAAAATCAATGTCGGAAATTTTGCAAAGGCCACATTCTACCAGGTGAACCGAACACCCAAGCATGGGCCTTCTCTAACGAAAAGCTGCCGAGCTACAGGGAAGTAGGAGGAGGAAATTTGGCAGAAGTAGGAGAAGCAAAGCAGCAGCACCACCACCAGCTGCAACAAAGCATTGAGAGTACAGTGTGGTCATAGGTGATTAAAAATTGGAAGAGTGCTAACTAATCAGTAGAATCTGCCATGAGGGTCAGAACTGAGTTGAAATCCATATGTGGTTTATTTTATAAATGTCAGGTGATCCGCATAGTCTGTGGACAGGTGGATGCATCTATCAGACACCACACCCGCAGCTGTGCTGAACACCCTTTCTGACAGCACACTGGCAGTGGGGCAAGCACCTCTAAAGCATGTTGTGCAAGATGTGGCCACTTATTTAGCTTAGAATACTCAGTCAAAAGGACCAGTACTATGTCTGAGTTCATCCATGTGGGAGTTGGTAATCTCTCCCTAAGGGCTCGTTCAGACAAGCGCTATTTTCACGCTGCTAAGCAGCGCACAGAACGCATTTATATAGGAACCAATAGGTTTCTATAGAAGTGTTCGCATGGACAATTGTGACATGCGCTAAATTAGCGCATCTAACAAAGATAAGACATGCGTGGCTACAATGCCGGCATCGCAGGTCCGTGCTGCATGCAAATAAAAAGGACCTGTCCGATCTTTGGTGTGCACTGCGCAGGAGTTTCCATTGACTCCAATGGGAGCAAAAGTTTATGGAAACTCCTGTGCAGGGAATAGATTGCCCGCTGCTTACACCAGGGCATTTAAAACCTGCTGCCCAGAAGCACATTTTGAATGTCCTGTCATAAATTTCACCCTATAGCCCTGGCCCCCTCTATCCTTTCTATGGGGGATCTCTGTGAAAAGCCCAATAGCCCCGCCCATCTCTCTAATCCTGCCCACTCTTTCTGCACTATAGGTCTCTCCCTCGGGGATTCCCAGAGCAGAGAGAGAGAAAGCTGGGCTATGGGTTAATCCCCCATAGCAGAGAGAGAGCGGAGTTATGGGGGATTAACCCAAAACAGGGAGAGACAGAGTGAGGCTATGGGTTAACCCCCAATAGCAGGGGAGAGAGCAGAGCTATGGAGGAATAACTCATAGCAGGGAGAGACAGAGCGAGGCTATGGGTTAATCCCCTGTAGCCCCGCTCTCTCTTTCCCTGCTATGGGGAATCCCAAAGCCCTGCAGGGCTTCTTTTCTCTCTCCTCCTGGAGCAGCTGCACTTTTTCAAGCTCAGTTGCTCCAATGAGCAGCTGCCCGTTCACATGATATTTTCAGGACTATAGCAGTGCTGTTTCTCAGTGCTCATCTGAATGAGGCCTAATACTCTTGGACCATCATGGATAAGTGCTGCCTGTGACTGTCAGTACTACTCTGTGCTGGTGCTGCAGGCTGTGACAGGCTGAAAAAAGCATGACATACCTCTGTCAGGCTTTCCTGGCAATGATAGTAGAGCTGCTGGCAGATAGTTCCATGGTCTCACTGCTCTTACAGTAGAGAACTCCCTTCTATGTTGGTGTCAATTTTTATCTTTTTGCTATTTATATAGTTGAAGAACAGTTAAGGGTTCGTATTACTGTCTTTGGCGATGAATCTCTCTGTCTCCACCTTTGCTGCTTATCTGCTTTTTACATTGTTATTGAGCCCCGTTGGTTTTGTCATATTCCTAACCCTTTTTATTCCTGTAAGGTATGAACCACTCACAGGAAGTATTTTAGATTATTTTAAAAATTTTCCATTTATTGTCCATACTCTTATTTCTGAGGATATTGTCCCAGTTGGTAAGGTTAATCAGGGCATTTCTGAGCTGAATGAACTTAGTATTCCTAAAGTTTATTTTTTTTTGTAGTTTCCCGATAAAACTCCCTATTGAAAGACAAATGGAAATGTATTATATTATGGTAACTATATTCAAGGTGCCCCCAAACCTGCTCCTTTGTTGTTCTGCCAGGTCTTTTGGTTAATATTAAGTTCAAAATGGACATCCCTCTAGTCGGGTCCTGCACAAGTTGGGAAACGTAATTATCTTCAATTATTCACATAAACTTGTTACATTTATGAGATCAGCAAGTTTCATTGTCTCAATTTATATCTGGATAGTTAAAGACCCCCACAATAATTACCTCATTTTGATTTGCCACTTCATATATTTGCCTTATTAATAGATTTTCAATGGCTTCTGTTATATTTAGTGGTCTATTGAAAAACCCCTATGAGGATTTTATTAGTTTTCACCTCCACGTATCTCTACCCATACAGTCTCCACATGTTCATCTCCCTCCCATATATCTTCCTGTAATGTGGGCTTTAAACAGGATTTTACGTAAAGACAAACCCATCCCCCTTTGCATTTTTTCAATCCCTTCTAAACTGACTGTAAACCAACCAGGTCTCCGTTATTCTCACTATGTCATAGTTTTCCTCATTTGTTTTTTACTGCTAGTTTGTCAACCTTATTGGTCAGACTTCTAGCATAAGTAACCATACAGTTAAGAAAGATTTCGTAACAGTCTATCCTGATAGTGCCTCATTTTGGGGTCCCTCTCTACTGCCAGAATCAACTTGTCATTTTGGCCTTGTAGTAGGGATCAAGGAGGGTGGCCACCCAGTAATGATCTGATGTTTTGATGTGGGCTGCGCAGCAGCATAAAACATTCAAAGTGTTTAAGGGTGATGGCCCACATTCTTCAGAGTCAGGCCTAAAAGTGTGCTCTGGCTGGTCATCCACATAGAATAACTACAAGATAATCGAGGACTGACAGCATATAAGGTCCGCTAAGGAACACCTTTATTTTTTTGCCCAGGCATACACCAGCAGATAGCTGTGACGTTTCAACTCTACATGAGTCTTTGTCAAGCTAGCGCTGCACACACATGACATACAATTTATACACAAGACACGTAGAATAACTGGTATTAGTGACGAATGGAAGGAACATTGCTCATCCCCCTTCCCTGCACCTATATCATCCACCTTCTCTTTCTTCCCTGCTCTTTCTTTTCTATACTTCTCTCATGGGTGGAGAAATGTGTTGGAGAAGATGCCACTCTTTCTTGGCCAAGGCCACTCTCTCTGCAGTATTGAGTAATGGCAGAGTGGCCAGACAGTTGGGAGACTGTTATCCCTCTTCCTCCTCCTATGACACACATCATTTTCCCTGAGGCTCTATATTTAGAGATGAGCGAACATACTCGTCCGAGCTTGATATTCGTGTGAATATTAGGGTGTTCGGGATGCTCGTTACTCGTAACGAGTACCACGCGGTGTTCCGGTTACTTTCAGTTTCCTCTCTGAGACGTTAGCGCGCTTTTCTGGCCAATTGAAAGACAGGGAAGGCATTACAACTTCCCCCTGTGACGTTCAAGCCCTATACCACCCCCCTGCTGTGAGTGGCTGGGGCGATCAGATGTCACCCGAGTATAAAAGTCGGCCCCTCCCGCGGCTCGCCACACATGCCTTGTGAGTTAGCTGAGGGAAAGTACTATCGTGCTGGTGCTGCTGTAGGGAGAGCGTTAGGAGTCAGTGTAGGCTTCAAGAACCCCAAAGGTCCTTCTTAGGGCCACATCTACCTGTGTGCAGGCTGCTGCTAGCAGTGTTTTTTTTTTCTCAAAATCGGCAGTGCAGAACATTGCACCCGGCATTAGGGACAGAAGTGGTGCATAGGCAGGGAGAGTGTTAGGAGTGAGTGTAGCCTTCAAGAACCTCAACGGTCCTTTCTAGGGCCAAATTTAACCGTGTGCAGTACTGTGCTGGCTGCTGTTAGCAGTGTTGCATTTTTTTTTTTTTTCTAAAAATCGTCTGTGCAGAGCATTGCACCCTCCATTGATACTACAGGGACAGAATTGTGTAGGCAGGGCCACAACACAGTTATTGTTCATTGAATATACGCAGTGGGTCCTTCCCTTTGCAAAAAAGGAAAAGAAATTGTATTTGGCCTGCCTGTGTCAGTCCTAAGGTCTCCGTGTACGTGTGTGCTGCGTGGACAACGTACAAAAATCAGACGCAATCAGCTACGGTTTACTGCAGGCTTGCGCCATTGTCTTTCCTGACTGGCAAATACCTGCTCTGCCAGAGTTAATAACTCTGCTACACTAAAGTTGTGTGACACTTTTTCAGGGCCACACCACAGTTATTAAACGTATTGTTCATTAAATATCCGCAGTGGGGCCCTCCCTTTGCAAAAAATCGAATTCAATTAATTATATTTGGCCTGCCTGTGTCAGTCCTAAGGTCTCCGTGTACGTGTGTGCTGCGTGGAGAACGTACAAAAATCAAACGCAACCAGCTACGGTTTACTGCAGGCTTGCGCCATTGTCTTTCCTGACTGGCAAATACCTGCTCTGCCAGAGTTAATAACTGTGCTACACTAAAGTTGTGTGACACTTTTTCAGGGCCACACCACAGTTATTAAACGTATTGTTCATTGAATATCCGCAGTGGGGCCCTCCCTTTGCAAAAAAGCGAATTCAATTACTTATATTTGGCCTGCCTGTGTCAGTCCTAAGGGCTCTGGGTACGTGTGTGCTGCGTGGAGAACGTAAAAAAATCAGACGCAACCAGCTACGGTTGAGTGCAGCCTTGCGCCAATTTCTTTCCTGCCTGGGAAATCAAATCACTGGTAATACAGCATGCTGAGGGGTAGGGGTAGGCCTAGAGGATGTGGACGCGGCCGAGGACGCGGAGGGCCAAGTGAGGGTGTGGGCACAGGCCGAGCCAGTGCGGTGGCCAGGGGTAGAGGCAGGGCCAGACCGAATAATCCACCAACTGTTTCCCAAAGCGCCCCCTCGCGCCATGCCACCCTGCACAGGTCAAGGTGCTCTACGGTGTGGCAGTTTTTCACAGAGACGCCTGACGACCGACGAACAGTGGTGTGCAACCTTTGTCGCGCCAAGATCAGCTGGGGAGGCACCACCAACAGCATGCGCAGGCATATGATGGCCAAGCACCCCACAAGGTGGGACGATGCCCGTTCACCGCCTCCGGTTTGCACCACTGCCTCTCCCCCTGTGCCCCAACCTGCCACTGAGATCCAACCCCCCTCTGAGGACACAGGCACTACCGTCTCCTGGCCTGCACCCACACCATCACCTCCGCTGTCCTCGGCCCCATCCAGCAATGGCTCTCAGCGCAGCGTCCAGACGTCGCTAGTGCCACAGTTTGAGCGCAAGCGCAAGTACGACGCCACGCACCCGCACGCTCAAGCGTTAAACGTGCACATTGCAAAATTGATCAGCCTACAGATGCTGCCGTATAGGCTTGTGGAAACGGAAGCTTTCAAAAGCATGATGGCGGCGGCTGCCCCGCGCTACTCGGTTCCCAGTCGCCACTACTTTTCCCGATGTGCCGTCCCAGCCCTGCACGACCACGTCTCCCGCAACATTGTACGCGCCCTCACCAACGCGGTTACTGCCAAGGTCCACTTAACAACGGACACGTGGACAAGCACAGGCGGGCAGTGCCACTATATCTCCCTGACGGCACATTGGGTGAATTTAGTGGAGGCTGGGACAGAGTCAGAGCCTGGGACCGCTCACGTCCTACCCACCCCCAGAATTGCGGGCCACAGCTCGGTGGTGGTATCTGCGGCGGTGTATGCTTCCTCCACTAAAGCACCTTCCTCCTCCTCCTCCTCCAACGCAACCTCTGTCTCGCAATCGAGATGTGTCAGCAGTACGTCGCCAGCAGTCGGTGTCACGCGGCGTGGCAGCACAGCGGTGGGCAAGCGTCAGCAGGCCGTGCTGAAACTACTCAGCTTAGGAGAGAAGAGGCACACGGCCCACGAACTGCTGCAGGGTCTGACAGAGCAGACCGACCGCTGGCTTGCGCCGCTGAGCCTCCAACCGGGCATGGTCGTGTGTGACAACGGCCGTAAGCTGGTGGCGGCTCTGCAGCTCGGCAGCCTCACGCACGTGCCATGCCTGGCTCATGTCTTTAATTTGGTGGTTCAGCGCTTTCTGAAAAGCTACCCCCACTTGTCATACCTGCTCGGAAAGGTGCGCCAGCTCTGCGCACATTTCCGCAAATCCCACACGCACGCTGCCACCCTGCGGACACTGCAACATAGGTTTAATCTGCCAGTGCACCGACTGCTGTGCGACGTACCCACACAGTGGAACTCTACGCTCCACATGTTGGCCAGACTCTATGAGCAGCGTAGAGCTATAGTGGAATACCAACTTCAACTTGCGCGGCGCAGTGGGAGTCAGCCTCCTCAATTATTTACAGAAGAGTGGCCCTGGTTGGCAGCCATCTGTCAGGTCCTTGGAACATTTGAGGAGTCTACCCAGGTGGTGAGCGGTGATGCTGCAATCATTAGCGTCACCATTCCTCTGCTATGCATCTTGAGAAGTTCCCTGCAAAGCATAAAGGCAGACGCTTTGCGCTCGGAAACAGAGCCGGGGGAAGACAGTATGTCGCTGGATAGTCAGAGCACCCGCCTGTCTATATCTCAGCGCGTTGAGGAGGAGGAGGAGGAGCATGAGGAGGATGAGGAGGAGGGGGAAGAGACAGCTTGGCCCACTGCTGAGGGTACAGATGCTGCTGGGCTGTCATCCTTTCAGCGTGTATGGCCTGAGGAGGAGGAAGAGGAGGAGGAGGAGGATCCTGAAAGTGATCTTCCTAGTGAGGACAGCCATGTGTTGAGTACAGGTACTCTGGCACACATGGCGGACTTCATGTTAGGATGCCTTTCTCGTGACCCTCGCGTTACACGCATTCTGGCCACTACAGTCTACTGGGTGTACACATTGCTCGACCCACGGTATAAGGAGAACTTTTCCACTCTGATTCCCGAAGAGGAAAGGGGTTCGAGAGTGATGCTATACCACAGGGCGCTGGTGGACAAACTGATGGTAAACTTCCCATCCGACAGCGCTAGTGGCAGAAGGCGCAGTTCCGAGGGCCAGGTAGCAGGGGAGGCGCAGAGATCAGGCAGCATGTACAGCGCAGGCAGGGGAACATTCTCCAAGGCCTTTGCCAGCATTATGGCTCCCCAGCAAGACTGTGTCACCGCTCCCCAGTCAAGGCTGAGTCGGCAGGAGCACTGTAAAAGGATGGTGAGGGAGTACGTAGCCGATCGCACGACCGTCCTCCGTGACGCCTCTGCCCCCTACAACTACTGGGTGTCGAAGCTGGACACGTGGCCTGAACTCGCGCTGTATGCCCTGGAGGTGCTTGCTTGTCCTGCGGCTAGCGTCTTGTCAGAGAGTGTGTTTAGTGTGGCTGGGGGAATCATCACGGATAAGCGTACCCACCTGTCAACCGACAGTGCCGACAGGCTTACACTCATCAAGATGAACAAAGCCTGGATTTCCCCAGACTTCTCTTCTCCACCAGCGGACAGCAGCGATACGTAAGCAATACGTAGGCTGCACCCGCGGATGGAAGCTACGTTCTCTCTCACCATCCAAAACGGGGACATTTCTGCTTCATCAATCTGTGTCTAATATTCCTCCTCCTCCTCCCGCTCCTCCTCCTGAAACCTCACGTAATCACGCTGAACGGGCAATTTTTTTTAGGGCCACAAGGCTCACTCATATAATTTTTCTAAACAATTTTAATATGTTTCAATGCTCTTAAAAGCGTTGAAACTTTAACTTGAACCAATTTTTCGTTAAACTGGGCTGCCTCCAGGCCTAGTTACCACTTAAGCCACATTAACCAAAGCGATTAATGGGTTTCACCTGCCCTCTTGGTTGGCCATGGCCAATTTTTTGGATGTACATTAGTACTGTTGATACAGCAATTTTTGTGGGCCCTCGCCTACAGTGTAATCAAATGAATTTTTAGCCCACCTGCATTACAGCTGATGTTACGTCCGCTGTGTTGGGCAATGCAATGGGATATTTTTATGTACCGCCGGTGGGTTCCAGGGAGCCACCCATGCTGTAGGTGCACACGGAGTTTAACCTACATCTGTCCACTTGTAAAGAACCCCAGTCTGACTGGGGCATGCAGTGTGGCCCGAAGCCCACCTGTATTAAGCACGACATTACTACCTCAGCTGTGTTGGGCAATGCAATGGGATATTTCTATGTACCGCCGGTGGCTTCCTGGCACCCACCCATGCTGTGGGTCCACAGGGAATTATAAATGCATCTGTTTCCACTTGTAAAGAACCCCAGTCTGACTGGGGCATGCAGTGTGGGCCGAAGCCCACCTGCATTAAACATGACATTACTACCTCAGCTGTGATGGGCAATGCAATGGGATATTTTTATGTTCCGCCGGTGGGTTCCAGGGAGCCACCCATGCTGTCGGTCCACAGGGACTTCACAATAGGGAGTTGTACCTGCCTGTGACTAAAATTAAAAAAACGCGGTCTGACTGGGGCATGCAGACACCTTGACAGAATGAATAGTGTGTGGCACATAGGTTCCCCATTGCTATGCCCACGTGTGCAGCTCCTGATGGCGGTGGCACAGGATTCTATTTCTCATTGCTTCTGTACAGCATTGTGGGCTATCGCCCCGCCCCTTTTAAAGAGGGTCGCTGCCTAGCCGTGCCAACCCTCTGCAGTGTGTGCCTGCGGTTCCTCCTCATGGCAGACGCACTTCTAAATAGACATGAGTGTGGCGTGGCATGAGGGCAGCTGAAGGCTGCGCAGGGACACTTTGGTGTGCGCTGTGGGGGGGAGGGGGGGGCGGTTGGGCAGCATGTAAGCCAGGAGAAGTGGCAGTGGAGTGTCATGCAGGCAGTGATTGTGCTTTGTTGGAGGTAGTGTGGTGCTTAGCTAAGGTATGCATTGCTAATGAGGGCTTTTCAGAAGTAAAAGTTTTTGGGAGGGGGGGGGCCCCACTCTTGCCGCTATTGTGGCTTAATAGTGGGACCTGTGAACTTGAGATGCAGCCCAACATGTAGCCCCTCGCCTGCCCTGTCCATTGCTGTGTCGTTCCCATCACTTTCTTGAATTGCCCAGATTTTCACACATGAAAACCTTAGCGAGCATCGGCGAAATACAAAAATGCTCGGGTCGCCCATTGACTTCAATGGGGTTCGTTATTCGAAACGAACCCTCGAGCATCGCGAAAAGTTCGTTCCGAGTAACGAGCACCCGAGCATTTTGGTGCTCGCTCATCTCTATCTATATTATTTGTTCTAACAGGCAGACTACAGAGATGGTCATACTAATTAGTGCATCATCATGACTGATCATTTTGGTTGCTTCCTCAAAGCAGGCTAAAATGGCACAAATATCTTAGGTCTTTATTCACAGAAAAAGCCAAATATACAATACCTGAAGGTCTGCAAAGCAGACACTGTCGCCATAGGTAGTGACGAAAGCGGTGTCGCCTCGGCGCGGCCCGTCAGCCTATACGTTTTGGCCAAAATGCAGTACCAACACCCGCATTTTATTAGTATGCATTAGTACTTTTGTATGTAGTTTGCTAGTTGGTGGGGGAGCCCAAGATGTCAGCCAGTGTGGCCCACTATAGAGATACAGGGCAACCCGCTGTTATATCAGCCAGGGTTGATATCCTGTATGGTGGGTCACCATCCATCTATGGCTGGCATCTTTGGTATCGTTCACATGTGCAGGCTATTAGTATATGCAGTCACTCCTCCCCAATCTGGGCTGGGTTGAGTGGGTGACTGCATATTAGCCTGCCAGGAACAAGCTGCTCCTCCACTTTATTGTCTCGCTGACTGCATATCTCCAGGGCTTACGGCCATTGCGCCTGCCCTACGGCGATTGTGCCGATGGCGATTGTGCCTGCCTTATGGCGATCGTGCCTATGGCGACCGTGTCTGCTTTGCAGACCTTCAGGTATTGTATTTTTGGCTTTTTCTGTGAATAATGTCTTTGTTTTTTTTCCCCTCACCTCTGTGATTTTAAACATCTTAGGTCTACAGCCACTCCACAGACATCAAATGAGCAAACTACCTACAGTGTGGGATAACGACATAAACCACCTGATACTCTGTGATCACTCTCTGCTGTTGGCTTATCCTCTGCAACATATGCAACATGGAATTCCACTGTGTAGGCATGACAGTTGGGTGGTAGCTGGATAAAAGGCAGTTGAGTGTGAATGCTAAAAGTGCAGGCACAGTTTTCTGGCCTTTTCCAGCAATCAATATAAACCTGTGTAATTATTTAGGAAGTGTTGGATTTCCAGGTTCATCACATGGGCCAGGCAAGGTACATATGTGAGATTTCTGGGGCAAATGGCTGTTAGCAGGTCGGCCCTATTGTCACACACTAACTTACCTAGCTTAAGATTGTACGGGATCAGTCACATGTCAGCTTTGGCCTGCAGAGCAGTCAACAGCTCTTTGGCAGTATAGCTGCTCTTCCATAAACATATGCGTTTTAGCACAGTAGGGTGGTGTTTCCCATATGCAGCACTGGAGTCCAGATTTTGTCACATACGGATATTTATGCCAATGTAAAGGGTGTTGAAAGGTTGTACAAAGAGGTGAAGAAAGAGACGGAAAATGAGGAGGAAGGTAAGGAAAGGACAGACACAGATGAATGTCCTGCAAGTCTTGGGGGTACCATGAAACATGGGGCATCCCTTTTAGCTTCACACTCCAACTCTAGGGCATTGGCCCTGTGTGCTTTTAAGGATATCTAATGCTCCTGGCCATGACCTGGTCTGCGGTCAGCTGCACGCTGCCATTGAGAATGTTCTGCAATGCCACGGACACGTTATCATGCACATAGTAGTGCAGGGCAGGGACAGCTTTTTGGGCAAATAAATGGTGGCTGAGCATCTGGCGTCTGTGTCCACTAGTCTGAAGAGAAGCATTTCTATTGCTAGCAGATATACAATGCTTATGTTCAGGCTCTGTGTTTTTGGAGGGTTGAGCTGGAATTTTGTAACATTCCCATATCTGGGGAATGGAGGGCTAACTGCTGACTTAGAACATGCTGCAAAATGCAGTAGATGTCAATGCAAGTGAAGGTGGTGGTTATGGTTGCAGCGCAACTTCTCTCTTTTCTACTCGTGGCTCTGAAGCTTGCAGTTCAGTCATCAATTGCAGAGGAAAGGCTTGAGCAGGCATGCTAGTGGCCATAGACAAAACTGCCTCTCTGTGACCAGAGGCTACTGCATGAACAGGGAGGGAGATGGAGGAAGAGGCAGCTATATCAGCAGAAGGGCAAGTAGGTTGAGGCAGTGAGAGGTGGCTGTTTATGTGGTTATTCACACTCTTCTGTCATCACCTGTGGTACCATGCCCAGGCTGCACAAGTCCTGTAAGCAAAACAAGCTGTGGGCCTGATGCAACAGCTGCGACTAGTAGTAGCTGATGGTGGGGGTACAGTCCTTTTGTCTTTCTGCAACACCCTGTCTTGTCAGAGTGCTGCTCTGCAAAATCTGACTCTTTTTCCTCCCCTTGCAAGCTGCTACAATGACTCTCCCTGCCCCTGCATGTTTGAACAAGCACCTCATCATCTTCCACCTCATCTTCCTGGAGGCGCCCAATGAAACTGCTGCCCATATGCCATTGGAGGACACATATGTTGATATAATCAAGACACTGTGGCTGCTGATTGGCTGCATTTTGACCTGTGTAGTAGGAGTTTGGGGAAATCACATCAGACTTACCTGATTTGTCAAAAATTAGGGCAAATTTACCGCCTGGCTGATTACGACGAGCAACACTATTCAGGACTAATGTTGAGTGAACCGAACCAGTAGAACTCTGTTTTATGTAGAACTTTGTTAAAAGCTCAGTTAGTGTTTGTGCCTGAACTTTTAGCAAAGTTTGACCCAATGCCGGTTTCTACTAGTTCAGGTCACTCAGCAATAATAATCACATTTAGATCTCCACTTACAACCCATAGGCAAGCCCTTAGGACCCTAACAACCCATAGGCAAGCATCTTGATCTCCTGTAAGTATGTCCAGGGGAATGGAATATTCCCACCTGACTCTTTTTTTGTGTGTATGTAGGTCTTAATTGTAATATGCTGTAATAAAAGACATAAATAATTTAAGACTAATTAGAAACTAATGGTAGAGCATAAAAAGTTGATTGAATAAAAAGTTATTTCAAAACACAATACTGCTAATTATAGTAGTTCTTTCAGATTTAATTGCTTCTACATTTGTATGCGTTCACAAAGACAATAGTCATATTAACAAGCAAGATTTTCATTTAATATTATTTCATGCAGTTTTAATTTATATGCTCCCAAAAGAAAATGATTTCCTAATACATTTTGTTCTACTGCTTGTTTCAGAACATAGAGCACCATTATCAAAGAGAGAAAACTACTTATTGTCCTCACAGACGATATACGATGTGTGATTTTATAAGATTGATTCCATGCTTTATACAGTATATAGAAGCTACAGCAGCAATCTCTCTTGGAAGCTGTAGTTATCTCAATCAAAATCTAGAAAAGGAAGGAGTATGCAGACAATCTATGCCATCTTTTGAAGCCACTATATGTAGACAGCCTACTCTTAGACATTGCTATTCTATTGTGTAATTTCATTGAATGGAATGAAGGATGTTCTTCCACAGGATGTCTGTCGGGTGCTTTAACACAGGAGTGACGGTTGTCCACTGAATGGAGGTGGAGTGCACCAGAGATCTCTTCTGGCCACCTGCCTACATTCACAGTGAACAGGCAGTCATGGATGAATGACTGCCTGTTTACACTGAGCAAGAAGTCGCTCCTTAGTGGCTTTGATTACGGGGAGCTGAAACTAAGCAACTGGGGGCTAATGAGTGATTTCTCACTCAGCACCCTGTCGGGTTCGACTATCAGAGAAAATTGCTCATTTGAGTACTTTAACAGCTTAACAACTGCACATATGTCTTAGCAGCTGCTGAGGGGCTTTATTCTGCAGCGCCGTCAAAAAAAAGCACTGCATTAGAAGCCCAGGGCAGGTATCCTATGCCAGATGGAAATGGGTGTTCGGCTGTCAGATGACAGTAGGCACTTGCTCTAACATTGGGGACTGTGAAAAACTTTGGCTCCCTAGTGTTTAACCCTTTACACGGCACAGTCAGTGCCACAGCAGAATGCAAAAGGTTTACAGAGGGAGGGGGCTCCCTCTGTCACGCATAAGACCCCTGCAATGTGATTGCGGGGTCCTAATGGGTTGATGTGTCACTAGAAAGCTTGGCCATAGCCTCCAGGTCTGCCATCTAAAGTGGCCTATGAGACTCGGCCCCTGGCTGACTTCATAGACTTTTTAGTACACTACTATACTGAAGTATATGTCAGAGATGGGGTTACCACTAGGGGCGCTAGGGTCCGGTTTGTGCGGGCTGCTCGTCCTGGCATGGCTGGCAACTCTGTCTGGAGTTCCCCCACTCTGGTGGTTGGCTGCGGTGGCCGGTGGCGTGTCCTGCATCGTGGCAGGCGCACCTTCCCACTGGTTGGCCGTGGGGCGCTCGGGCTGGTGCATGCCGCCGGGGAGAGGTGGCTTTATGTTTCCCTCTAGGCGTCATGTGACTTCTCCCCGTCCCTCTGGGTGGAGAGTCCTGCATATATACTCTGCTTGCCCAGACACTGGTTGCCAGTGTTTGGTTTTGACCTAGTCTGCTTTCACCTGCATTATATCTGACCTGACTTCTTTGTGTTTATGACCTCGGCTGTGCATTTGACTCTGACTCTGTTTTTCCCTCCTGTACTGCTCACGTATTTTCCTGGTTTGACCTGGCTTGTTCTTGACTACCCTCTGCTTCGTTTGTTGTTGTGCCCTGTCAGCTACTCGGTGCTCACCTGCGATCTCCCTGTCCCTCTTTCCTTGGGGTCCCTGTCATTAAAGCAGTGCAGGGACCGTCGCCCAGTTGTCGCTCTGGGGCTTAGCCCAGGGGGCCAAGTAGGTAGCGACACGGGAGATAGCTGGTGTAGGGATTTCCTGACCATCTGTTCCAGCCAGTCCCTAACAGTATAGTAGTGTACTAAAAGAATGATAAAAGATGCTGATAATCAAGTCCCCTAGTGGGAAAAAATAAAGTGTTAAAAAAAGTATAACAAAAATAGTAAAATAAAATAAAAAACCCACCTTTCCCCCTTTACTATGTAAAAAAATAAATTACATATGTGGTATCACTGCATTTGTAATGACTCAGAAAAAAAATTACATTATTATACAGTGCATGCAATGAAAAAAAAATACAAAAAACGATCTCACCTTACAAAAAAAAAGAATAGAAAGTGATCAAAACATCCAATGGTTCAACAATTGATACTATTAAAAAGTATCTCATCCCACAAAAAAAAACCCTCACATAACAATGTTGACAAAAAAAGAAAAATGTTAGGGGTCTTTGAAGGTAGCGATAAACAAAAAATACATTAAAAGAATAAAGTGTGAAAAAGTTGCAAAAAAAAAACCCTATCAATTTGCAAATGGTGTAATGGTACTAGCCTGCAGAATTAATGTAACATTTTATTTATAATGATGATCTTTAGTTATAAAGGGCCAACATATTCCGCAGAACAGGGGGAATAGAAGCAAAACCACAGTTACACCTAATAATCAGTTGACGGAAACAATACGGGTGAGGGTCCTGCTCCAACAAGCTTACATACTACAGATAGTGGGGTGATACAGAAGGTAAAGGGGCTGGTGATGTGCACGGTATGGTGAGGTGGAGAGTGTGGGGTGCTATACACATAGACAATAGTCAAATTGGGCCGTATAGTGGCCGAATCAGTGTGACTGCACGGGGGTGGTTGATTGTGGCTAGCAGGGATTGCAATCTGTAGGACAGGGAGCATGTTACCAGGCGGAATACAGAGGGTTTGGTTTAGGGAATATGGTATTCCTCCCTGAAGAGGTGCGTTTTTAGAGTACACCTGAAGTTGTGTTAGTCAGGGGTTGCCTGGATAGCCTTTGGTAGTGCATTCCAGAGGACCAATGCTGCTTTGGAGAAGTCTTGGAGACGGGAATGAGAGGTTCAAATTAAAGGGGCACGTAACGTGATTTCATTAGCAGAGCGGAGGGCGTGGGCTGGGTGGTGAATTGAGATGAGGGAAGCAATGTTGGGCGGTGCAGTGCTGTGGAGGGCTTTGTGGATGAAGGTGATGAGTTTAAATTGTATTCTGTATTTAACAGGCAGCCAGTGCAGTGACCGACACAGGGCAGAACTATCCGAGTAGCGGCTGGACAGAAAGATGAGCCTGGCTGCTGCATTCAGGATGGATTGGAAAGGGGAGAGTCTGGCTTGGGGGAGGCTGATCAGTAGCGAGTTGCAATAATCGAAAAGTTCTGCAAAAAAGTATGGAAAACTTTCGCCTTTATTAATAGTGTAATACTGCACAGCTGAATACTGCACAGTGAACGCCATTAAAAATAAAAATAATGCTAAATCTGCAGATTTCGTTAATCTTGCCTCTAGAAAAAAATGGAATAAGAAGCAATCAAAATGTTATATGTTCTCCAAAATTGCATAAATGAATACTAGAGTTCCCCTGCAAAAAACAAGCCACCATAGACCTCTGTCGATGGAAAAATAAAAATGTTCTGGCTCTTGGAATGCAGCAACACAAAAGCAAACCTTAAAAAACTAATTTTTAAAAAGTGTTTTTTGTGTACAAAAATAGCAAAACATAAATAAACTCGGGGCGCCAGAATCGTGCTGGCCCAGAGAATGTTTTCACATTATTTATGTTTCATACTGAACGCTGTAAAAATGAAATTCAAACAGCAAATGACAGAATTTATTTTTTCCCCCCAATCTCCCTGAAAAAAAAAATAAAGTTAGGAAATAAATTATATGTACCCAAAAATCATGTCATTAGAAAATACAACTTGTCCCGCAAAAAAACTCAGATGACTATGTCAATGCAAAAATTTTAAAGTTACGACTCCTAGCCCCTTAACGACGGCCCCATCGGGAAACTACGTCCTCAGAAAGTGGGCTTTAATCCTAGAGGACGTAGTTTTATGCATCCTCTTTGGATTAATGCCCACTGGCCTGAGGACGTGATAGCTCCATGCTGTCGGTGCCCGCAGGTAGCCGACAGCATGGAGCTGTCATCCCAGGATGCGGGCAGTCCCCCCCGGTATTGCGATCGGCGCTATCCAATGGATAGCGCTGATCGCAAAAAAGTAAACAAAACTGTGTAAAAAAGTAGTAATTCAGCTGCTCTGATGGATCGGATCCATCAGGGCAGCTGAAAATACTCACACAGCTTGTCGGCGATGACGTCACGCGCAGAAGCCAGGAGGTGGTACGGGGGACCGCTGTGAGCAGTCCCCGTGCCCGCGATCGCCGCTATCCATTGGATAGCGGCGATCGCGAAATAGTTGAAAAAGTAGAAGAAAAGTGAAGTTTCACCTCCCCTCATGGATCAGATCCATGAGGGGAGGTGAAAATACTCACCCCCGGTCCTCTGCGATGTCCCGGGACCCGAAATCCCCGTCTGCGCATACGCGCCCGATGATTGACATCGGGCGCGTGCACAGACGGGCTTGAGCCCCGGGAAATTCAAAATTCCTCTGCTCCTGGCTGCCATGTGTAGCCAAGAGCAGAGGGATGTCACAAGGGACATGATCACTGTCATCCAATGGATGACAGTGATCATGTAAAGTAAAAAAAAAAGTGCAAAAAGTAAAAAAAATAAAATAAAAAAAGGGGTAAAAAGTAAAAAAAAAAAGTGCAAAAAGTAAAAAAAAAAGTTTAAAAAAGTTTTAAAAAGTTAAAAAAAAGCTTGCGTTTCATCTCCCCCCACGGATCATATCCGTGGGGGAGGATCAAATGACGTACCTAAGGCCCGCGGACTTATCCGCGGACCTTACCCAAGCTTCTGCGCACGTCGTCATCACCAATATGGCAGGTGCATGCGCAAAAGCCGTGGTAATTTAAAATCTCCCTGCTCCTGGCTACAAAACTTAGCCGAGAGCCTGGAGATTTCACGGGGGGCCGCGGTGAGCGGTTCCTGAACACGTGTTCGCCGTTATCCAATGAATAATGGCGATCACGTAAAAGTTAAAAAAGGTGAAGGTTCATCTCTAGAGATGAGCGAGCACCAAAATGCTCGAGTGCTCGTTACTCGAGTCGAACTTTCAGTGATGCTCGAGAGTTCGTTTCGAGTAACGAACCCCATTGAAGTCAATGGGCGACTCGAGCATTTTTGTATATGACTGGTGCTCCGCTAAGGTTTTCATTTGTGAAAATCTTAGCAAATCACCAAAGTCATGTAAAAAACACAGAAATGGATAGGGCAGGCGAGGAGCAACATGCAGGGCTGCATTTCGGGCTCCGAGGTCTCACTATTAAGCCACAATAGTGGCAAGAGTGAGACTCCCCCCCCCCCCCCCCCCCTGTCAGCATAACGATCGTTCTCCTCTGCCACAGCTGTAACAGCTGTGGCAGAGAAGAACGATGATAGCCCATTGAATTCAATGGAGCCGGCAATACAGCCGGCTCTATTGAAAGCAATGGGCTGCCGGCGAGCGCGGGATGAATTTTCGGGAAGGGCTTAAAAATATAAGCTCTTACCTGAAAAAGAAAGATTTTAGTGTAAAAAAGAATAAAAATGCAGGCATTCTCTTCAATGGAGCCGCTGCTGCTGCCGGCGACTCCATTGAAGACGATGGTCCGCTGGCACACCTGAATTCTTTTTCAGGGAAGGGCTTTACATATAAGCCATTCCCTGGAAATGAATTAAAAGTGATTTAAAAAAACAAAAAAAATAGATACTCACCTCCCTTCAGCTGCCGGGGCACAGCTGTGTCTTCTCCTGCTGTCCCCTGCACTGTGGTGCTGAACTGCTGTAATTCAGCTGAGAGCTGCGCTGAGCCAATCAAAGGCAGCATTCACTCACCCATTCATGAATTCATGAATGGGTGTGAGTGAGATCTGCCACTGATTGGTCAGGCTGTGACTGATTTTAAATCCCCGGCTGCTGAATACTACTCACAGCTGTTCAGAGCAGTTCAGGAGGACTGCGGCTGGCCGCGCTGAACCAGGTGAGTATATATATATTTTTTTTTTTTACACATTTCTGGATAAATTGCAGGGAAGGGCTTATATATTTATGCCCTTCCCGAAAATTCATCCCGCGCTCGCCGGCAGCCCATTGCTTTCAATGGAGCCGGCTGTATTGCCGGCTCCATTGAATTCAATGGGCTAACATCGTTCTGCCGGGACAAGGTGAGTATATTTTTTTTTTTACTTTTTACACATTTTAGGATGATTTTCAGGTAAGGGCTTATATTTTTAAGCCCTTCCCGAAAATTCATCCTGCGCTAGCCGGCATCCCATTGCTTTCAATGGAGCCAGCTGTATTGCCGGCTCCATTGAATTCAATGGTCAGTGCTCGTTTAATCGAGACAAGTACCGCGTGGTGCTCGTCTCGAGTAACGAGCATCTCGAGCACCCTAATACTCGAACGAGCATCAGGCTCGGACGAGTATGCTCGCTCATCTCTATTCATCTCCCCTCACCGATGCGATCGGTGAGAGGAGATGAAACTTTTTACCGGAGGCCTCCGTATTTGCACCCCGACGCAATTTTCTTCCGTGAACTTTTCCGTATTCTGCGCATGCGACCGCCGGCAAAACACTGGACACATGCGCAGCAGGCGGGGAGCCCAGGAAAATTAAAATCTCCTTGCTCCCAACGACCAATGGTTGCCGAGAGCCTGGAGCAGTGACGGGTGGCCTCATTGAGCGGTCCCCGGTCACGTGATAAAAAGGTAGCGATCTACCTTTGGCCGGTCTCACATGACCGGATAGGAATTACGGATTCGGCATGCGTCTGATCCGCGGTATTACGCGGATCAATCGCATTGGATTACACAATTCTGCTCACATTAGCGGGTTGGAATTGCATAATCCACTCGCAGAAAAGAGAACGCATGTTCTATTTTACCGTGGCTATCTGCAGCATAGAGCCAATTCCGCTCCATGGTCGTGGATATACCCGCAGCCCATACGCAACTACCTTGTATACAGGCTGCGGGTACCCGCGTCATCGCTAAGCAAAGGTGCGGGAAATGCAAACAAAAAAAAGATGTACTGCGCATGACCGCCTGTGTGAGTAGGCAGTTATGCGCAGTACATTACGCGGCCATATGCAGGGTCACAGCCGGGCTCACAGCTTGGATCCGCTGCGGGCCTCCGCAAGCGGATTCCACCTACGGCTGCGTGAGCCCGGCGTTATTCAGACCGCTACCTGTAATACGTAATTTACAAGAAGCCCCGGGAACGCTCGCCTTCATGCAGTTTCAGGAGCAGCTTGTTGAGCGCCTTCTGTGTGAGACCGCAGCACCTCAGCAAGCTTACGAAGACTCACAGAGTGCCACTTTTTACACCCCATCCATGCCACTGAGGTCAAGAAATACCCCCAAAAAGCATGAGAGGAGGAAGGATACACGGTTTTATTGCCCCATGTACCCATCTCAACCAGTCTCCGTAATTACCCCTGTCTTCGGAAATACCACACAGTTCACATTATTACTTTTATCTAAGATTTGGGGAACGCGCGGAGGGGGGTGATATTTTTAGGGAGTCAATTTTTATTCCGTACAAATAAGCAATGGGGCCTAGGATTTATTCAGTTGTGTCCTGCAATCCAACGGGTGTTCCCTCCATTTCAGGCCTTGCCATGTTTCCTGTAAGTAGATTAGGGCCACAATGGATATGTTTTTGAACACGGGACAAACGGGGGGATCCATTTTGTGGTGAACGTCTTCATTCCTATGTACACTGTACAAAAAAAAACAGTTTTTAAATTGCCAAAATTGCCAAAAAAATGAAAATCGTAATTTTTTCCTTCTGCTTTGCTTAAATGTATTCAAATACTGTGGGGTAAAATACGCAAAACACCCCTAGATGAATTTGGTAAGTGGTCTAGTTTTTAAAATGGGGTCATTTGTGGGGGTTCCTTATAGTTTTGGACGCTCAATGGCTCTATAAGTGGGGAATGGGGCCTGGAATTTATTCCATTGTACCCTAAAATCCAACAGGTGCTCCTTCCATTATAGGCCTAGCCATGTGTCCTTTAAGTAGATTAGGGCCACAAGGGGTATGGTTCTGAACACGGGACAAACAGGGGTATCAATTTTGGGGTGAAAGTCTTCATTCCTATGTGTGCTGTACAAAAAAAACAGTTTTTAAATTGATACAACTGCCAAAAAAATGAAAATTGTAATTTTTTTCCTACTGCTTTGCTTAGATTTATTCAAAAATTGTAGTGTAAAAATACACAGTACACCCCTAGATTAATACGTTAGGGGGTCTAGTTTTCAAAATGGGATCATTTGTGGGGTTTCTCTGTCGTTTTGGCCACTCAAGGGCTCTACAAGTGGGCAATGGGGCCTAAATCACTTTCATGCTAAATTTCTGTTCTGAAAGCCACCGACTACTCCTTTCATTTTGGGCCCCGTTGTGCATCCAAACATAAGATTAAGGCCACAATGAGTATATTTCTGAACACGGAAAAACAGGGGTATCCATTTTGGGGTGAAAGGCTTCATTCATGTGTGTGCTGTACAAAAAAAGCTGTTTTTAAAATGACAGAATTGACAAAAAAACGAAAATCACAATTTTTTCCTTTTGCTTGGCTTGAATTAATTCAAAAACTGTGGCGTCAAAATGGGCAGTACACCCCTAGATACATTCGTTAAGGGGTCTAGTTTTCAAGATGTGGTCACTTGTGGGGGTTCTCTTTGGGTTTGGCTACTCAAGAGCTCTACAAATGTGCTATGGGGCCTAAAACGCCTTCAAGCAAAATTTATGTTCTGAAAGACACCGACTGCTCCTTTCATTTTGGGTCCCGTGGGTGCATCCAGACATACGATTAGGGCCACAATGGGTATGTTTCTGAACACGGGAGAAATGGGGGTATCCATTTTGGGGTGTAAATCCTCATTTTCATGGGTGCTATAGGAAAAAAATATGTCTTTAAAATGACATATTTGCAAAAATATGAAATTTTATTTTTTCTCCCCTAAATTGAACTAATTCCTGAAAAAAACTGGTGGGGTCACAATACTCATAACACCCCTCAGTGAATACATTAAGGGGTGTAGTTTTTAAAATGGGGTCATTTGTGGGGGTATCTATTATTCTGACACTTATGAGCCTTTGCAAACTTGGCTTGGTGCAGGAAAACAAAGTGCTCCTCAAAATGCTGAAAAGTAATGTTAAATTTGTACGTCCTCTAAATGGTTAAAAAAACACAAAAGTTTTTCAAGTGTGCATTCAGAATAAAGTAAACGGGTGGAAATATATATCTTATCAAAAATTTGTACAGTAAGTTTGGACATATTTGAGATATTACGGTTGAAAATGTGAAAAAATGAAAATTTTTTCAACATTTTTCCAATATTGGTACTTTTAATAAATATACACAAATGATATCGGTCTCTTTTTACAACCTAAATGAAGTACAACATGTGGCGAAAAAACAGTGTCAGAATCACTTGGATATGTAAAGCCTTTATGGAGTTATGCTACGTTGAACGACGCATGTCAGATTTCCAAAATTTGGCTCCGTCACTAAGGCGCAAACAGGCTACGTCACTAAAGGGCTAGAATGCAATGATGAAAAAAACTGAAAAATTAGTTGGTCATTAAGGCACAAACAGGCTTTCTCACTAAGGGGTTAAGTTTCCTATACATTCAGGAATGTACAGAAAGGATACTGGACCCCATAGCAAAGATTAAAATTGGGCCTCCTTTTGGAGTTTCTTATTACTACCCTGGTTTGCTTATAGGAACTGCAGAGAGGTGGTCTGTGTATGGGTTTCACATCTGAGTACAACTTGTTATGCTCTAAGGAGACATCAATGAAGATATCTAATAATTGTGTTATTAAATTGCATCAAGCTAGCTTTGACCTGTCTTGTCTTCTGCTTAGGTCTTCTCAATGGCTTGATAGGATACATTCAACACACTATTGTTCATTCTGATCCTCTTTTTCTTTTCTTCCCAGCCATGATAAGTTGCTTTCGGAACTCCCATGGAAGTGAATGGAGAGGGACAATTCTCCAACCACTCTCTGCATAGGTGCAGCCGGAGTTGGCCACCTACCTTGTAGATGAGGTGATCCCTGTTTTCGACATAGGTTCAAGTCTCAGAAGACCCATATCAATCAGTCATCTATGGCATATCCTGTGAATATGCCTTAAATGTTCATATTGGAGTACCTTTACTTACTACTGGGAGATAAGTTATAATAAGTTAAATAGTTTTCTTTATAAAATTCAGACACCTTTAGAAATAATTCCTTTTTCAATTATTTGTCAATAATTTACAGGACTATGTGTTTGGGCATTTAAAAAAATAATTACATTTTTTGGCTCTGTAGTAAAATAGTAGTTTTTTGTTCATATTAATCATTAGTTGGAAGTTTTATTCTATCCTTTCAGAAAATACTAAAAATATTCACCGATTTATATAGGCCAAGATCCTCCATAGGCCCATCTGCCTAAAGGGCTATATCTTATCAGATCATTTCCATGGTAACAGCTGTGGGATTAAAAATGAATAAAGGTTTAGGAATGCTTGCTTGAATTGCGTGGTAACCGAATTGAGGATTATTGAACACAGTGTTACTTAGGAAATGTAATGTTTGCAAATTATAGAGGATTTAAATCACCATTATTAGATTTTGCAGGCTTGCAGCAACAGATCAAAGGTGGCCTTCAAATGAGGAATATTTTCCAGTTTAATTAATTTTATGTATTAGTTACACAATCATTACTGCTGCAAAAAGCAAACTTGTGCAAGTTATAGCACAAAACTGCTACTAGTGAGAAGACGAATAGTTTGATCAGATGTTAGCGTGACACCAATTTATTGATACATTTGATACATAATATATTTTTAGTGTTCACATTTCTTCCTAAAAATCCCTTGTTCATAAGTTGCCCTCTTAGGCAAAGTTTTTCTTTGCAAGCTGTATTGAAACTTTTTTTAGTTCTATCTCTTTTTAAGAAAACTGGCAACTTTATATGGCAGACATTTCAGCTACTACAGGTAGGGTTGGACTAGGCAACCAGCGTAACAGTTATTTCTCACATGAGCCCCATCCTTGACAGAATAATTGGACCCAGTAATTGTTTGTGTATTAGTTGAATCACACATAACCTATTAGATCTTAATTAAGGTAAAAAGGACATGTAATGTTCTTATGTCAGCTGGTCCAGCTGCATAGCTTTGCAGTCACGGCCCCACTGACACTATCTTCATTCTTCTTTTCTCCCTGCTCATCTTTGCTCCTCCATACGCGCCATCCTTAGATTCAGCTCCAAAGCCGTGAGCCTGTCAAGTAGATGGTCCCCAACAATGAGTGACATCACATTTGATTGACAGTAGATGGCTTCTACTGCTCACTGTCAATCAAATCTGATGTCACTGATTGACAGTGGTTGTTGGTGCCTACTTGACACATTTCGAAGCGACAGGAGCTGAGTCTTAGAACAGCTGTACTTAGGAATGAAAGTGAATAGAAGAGCGGCAGAAGCGTCAGCTAGACCATAGCTGCAAAGCTTTGCATCAGGCCTGGTCACTTGAAAACATGACAGGTCCTCTTTAAACGTGCACATATTTGTGTAGATGGCTTTCTAGCCCATGAAACCCAATGTGATATTGCCTACAGAGGTTGTCATCTAGTTTCTCAGTTACATGGGCGATTTTTATGTGCGGGTTCTATGCATTGCAAGACATATAGGACTCACACGTGAATAGAACCTATTATTTTCAATTGGTTAATTTACATGGCCAGTTTTTCATTCGCACCAATACTGCAAGATTGAAAAATATCAGCATGTCCTATTTTGGGGAAATTCTGTTGCAAGAATTGCCTATTATTTTCTATGAGAGCCAAAAGAATGCATCACACCTGCATGTGAGTGTGATGCGGTTTTTCCATTTTAACTATTGGACTAACATGCACTTTTTCCACACGCATGAGAAGTGCTCATAAAAATTGCATGTACAGTAATCCAATGTGTTTTTAAAGGCAAAACGCATCACAATGGCTGAAAAAAATGCAGGTTTACGAGTGTGATATCAGTCTGATTTTCTCGAAGCAATATCACACTCACCCGTGTAAATACTGCCTAAGACAGATATGCACTTTCGCCTGTGAGAAAGCTTGAGAACTGTGGTAGCATTCATGTTTGTTGTTACCTAATTTTCTCAAAAAGTCATATCTGCTGAGTAGAATTTTATAATAACTTGAAAAAACAGGTAAATTCAATGACATATCTGTAGATGTATATCTACAGGCTCTTAATCATTAATAAAGGGGCAGAGTAGTGTTGAGCGACCTGAACCAGTAGAACTCTGAGTTAGGTCGAACTTTGCTAAAAGTTCTGGTCTGCACAAACCCAAACCAACCTTTTAGCAAAATTCTACCTGAAATAGGTTCTACTGGTTCAGTTTGCTCAACACTAACTCGGAACACTGGTGTATAAGAGCTATAAAAGCCCTGTATAACACTCTTATTGGTGAACGTCCAGTTCAATTCGAACTGGCCGAACCAAACTTTTCAAATGTTCGATTATCACTACCGCAGAGGCATAACACAAATAATTGCTAATTTATAAGCCCATTGCTTTCTAAAAGTCTATGATTAAGATTTAATGGATTTCAAAATTGTAGACAGATCAATGGCATTTATATAAAAGGCATTTACACAATAGCTTCACATTTAAAATAAAAGTGAATTTGTAAATTTTCGACAACATTTGATACACCTACCATACAAAACTCAATGGTGTCATTTAATAAATATGCCCTACTTGGTCTGTGATATAGTCATCAACCTCCTTTCTTTTTAGAACAGCTTAGGCCATTTTCACATCAGCGTTTGCGTGTCATTACAACTTTCTGTGGTTCTGCTCCACTAGAGAAACAGAAGAAAGAAATGAATGGTGATGCCGGACACCTATAGCACCCAAGTTGACTATAATTGGGTCCATCGGTTTTTGGTCATAGCATCCAGCACATTACTGGAAAAAAGCTCTGCATTTTGTGCTATTTTAGATGGAATCTGTGACAGAGGCTTCTAATGGGACCTCTGATGTGTATGTGAACAAAACTTTACACCTCATGCACACAGCCATACCATAGGTCTGTACAAGCACCAACTTGTATGGAGGCATAATACGACATCTATGGGCCCTACCGTTCCTTCTTATACCCTTGATTTCATACACCACTGATTTTCTTTTTTTGTTTGGATTCAATATGAATTGTGCAAAAAGGTTTTCCATGTTCAGATGAGGTATTACAGAGATATTGTCCCACACTTTGCTTCAAACTGAGAATTTCTTCATAATAGAATGCTAAATGGCATACAGTGGCACACAGAGTGCGTATGGAATTGTAGAGATTCCATATGTCACCGGATAGGCTAGGTGATAGCACTATGTGCAAAGTGTTTTACCAAATTGTATGTGGTTATATTGGTGAACTATACTTGTTTTTATGTCAAAATTCCCTACTACGTAATTGTGATTTGCCTTCATCCACAAAGCAAAAGTTAACTAGTTTTTTTACTTCAGGGATTGCTCCTAGTAACCCTTCAATTATAATGAGTCAGAGTGGGAGGTTATTGTCACGGGAGCTAAAGTTTTTTACTCCCACCTAGTTACACTACACTGAATGATAGGACCAATATAGACAACAATTCAGCCCAAAAGATATTAAACCATCAGAACATGTAAAAACAATTAAAACATGTTTATCCCCACCTATTCCTTTGATTATTCATATTTAAATGTTATTTTTTTCCCACTTTTTTTCCATTTTTTAAATTGTTATTGTTACTTAATGTTCATTCCACAATCTCATGATGTTGTCAAATGTTATAACTATGAAGCATTTGAATACATATATGATGTGGCATGTATCTTTTTGCCGAAGACCTGCGAGTCTCGAATGACTAGCTCATTTATTTTGTTAAATTCATCCTTTTATTCTGGAGTATTTTGTACTTTTTCTAATTCTTCTATTAATAAAATGAGATTGTTTAAAAAAAAAAAACACATATATTTATCCTATCCTATTTTCCCAGAGGAAGAGTAACACATAGAAGTGACAACTCTGGATCACTACACAATGATTAATATAGGGCAATGAGGCTATGACATTATTAGGTCACATTGAATTAATAATAATGGGATTGTAATTACTGCACTTTGTCAGTCCTGCAGGAGAAGACAATGTTAACTTTATCACAGGGAATTATTGGAATAAAAACTTTAGAAAAAAGTTTTCGGCATCTTGAAAAAGGTTTTAATTACCTTACAAAATGATGGAGTATTCCTAACCCCTTCATAACCACAGGTACTCTTTCGATCTGGATAAATTCTTGACTTCCAGCGGTGGATTAGGATGGAGGATTCATTATCCAGGAACAGAAGCTTTTAACCCTATTTCTCCATAGCTCCATTGGTTCCAGGATCACTTCATACAAAGACAGGACAGTCATTAACTTCCATTCACAATTCCAAGTATTTCTTATAACAGATGTTGGTGAACTCTAAAAATTATATACATTATTAAAACTTACTGTTTAACACATACACAGTAAGTTAGGACATTTTTGTTTTCTATTTCTATACTTTTCATTTGTCTTTTAAGATGCCTTAGGGTGCCTTTACACTGCGCGATCATCGCCCGAATAATTACTGAAAACAGTAAATTTGGGCAATACTCATTGCATGTACATGCAGCCACCAACTGAGCAAGTAATCGCTTACTTGTTGGAGTCACTTGGTTTTTAGCTCTCCTAAAAATCAAGCAACTATCGGCATGTGGAAACAGGCAGTCGTTCATCGATGAACAACTGCCTGTTTGAAGTGAATGGAGGTGGGTAACCAGAAGAGATCTCCAGCTTGCTCCACCTCCATTCTCTAAATGATTATCACTTTTCTGTGAAAGCACAAGAATGATAGTTAGTGGGACTGCTGTTGGGCACTTATCGCTTGACAGTCATCCCATGTAAAGGTAACTTTATATTAATTGAAAGAGTTCTAAACTCATGAATGACATTTTACAATATCACAGAGTTTTAATCTACATTATAACCTTAAGCCCCAATGAGGAACTCGTAACAGAGCCCCCCAATGAGAAATCTGTAACAGAGTGCCCCCACTTAACATGTGCCATTTGCACAATTGGTTTACACAAAAACCACTGGCAAGTGAGGTGAATAACATTAATTATTTCATTACAGTAGCATATATCAAGGGGTGAGATATGTTAGGCAACAAATGAGCAGTCAGTTCTATAAGTTTATGTGTTAAAAGCAGGGCAAGCATAATAATCTGAGCAACTTTGACAAGGGCCAAATTGTGATGGTTATTCAACTATAACAAAGCATATCCAAAACAGCAGGCCTTATAGAGAGTTTCCAGTATGCAGTGTTTAGAACCAACCAAAAGTGGTCCAAAGAAGGACGATTGGTAAACTAGTGACAGGGTCATCGGCACTCAAAAGTCATTGATGCTCAAGGAGAAAGAAAGCTAGCCCATCTGTTCTGATCACAAAAGAGAGCTAGTGTAGCCATTATTATTATAGAAAGTAGCCAGCACACACAGTGCATCACAGCTTGCTGTGTTTGAGGCTACATACATTGTAGCCACAGATTGGTCAGAGTACACATGCTGACCACTGTCCACCACAGTATCATATCTAGAGGATTACTTGCTTTCTCTCACTGAGATCAATCACACTAGTCCACAACTGACACATTTCCTAGTGGGGGAAAGGTGTGTCATGGAGATAAATCATAAGTTGCTAGATATTTAAAACTATTACAGCCAGATATGTATCCTAGCAGCCAGATACAATATACAGCCTCCCAGCTCTGTTTCCATGGACTATGTAGTGGGTGCGCTTAGTGCTCATTAAATCATTTAAGATCAGTTTCACACAACCAAAGGTCTGATCACAAGCATCATAATGGCCTATATCGCTGTTTCCGTATAGGTGGTCAGATCAATGCAGGATTCACTAAATCCATCAATGCAGGATTCATTAAGGCCGGCTTCACATGGGCAAGAAAAATCACACGAGATTTGTGTATTACGAGACGCACAAATTTCACACACATATGAACTCGATTCTTTGGAATGGGGTCATACAGATGAGCAATGTCTTCCCGAATGGCACCGCAATGCGATGCAGGAAACAAATTGCGACACGTCCTATCTTGGAGTGTGCTCTCGCGTCGCATCTTCCATTGTTTTGAATGGGGCTGGCTGTAGTATTGCACCATGTGCTAGGTGCATGCCATGTGATGCGAGGTCTCCGCATTGAAAATAATGGGAGAAACTCTGCAATTCTCCAAACCGAAGTAATACGAAGTGGTTTTGAGATAAAAACACCTTGCATCCTCAGGAAAATTGCATGTTGGTGAGCTCAATTCATGGGCCGATATCGCGTTCGCCCTTGTGAAATTAGCCTAAATTATTCTAGACAGGTCTGTCCAGCGAGATGTCAGTCCAAGTCTAAGGGCTTTTACCCACTAGCGTTCTTTTAATGCTGCGATATCGCTGTGTATTTTTTACTGCAAATGTCAATGGGACTTTCTAATGTTAAAATCGCATCGCACAAAAATTGCAAGTTTGCGTTTCTGCGATTTTTGTGTGATGCGATTTTAACATTAGAAAGTCTCATTGACACTTGCAGTAAAAAAAAGCAGCGATATCGCAACGTTAAAAATGTGATTGTTCCCAGCAAGAGAATCCACGTAATCAGAGGCGTAACTTGAAGCTTCTGGGCCCCCCGCAAAATCTGTAACGGGGCCCCCAACTATAATTCTTTATTCATAGTACTAGGCTTCCTATATGAAGAAAAGAGACCTTATGGGCACCCCAAGGCTCCTGGGCCCGGGTCTGGGCACTGATAGCAGAGTTAAAGTTTTATGGTCCCTAAATTACTGTTGGGGGGGGGGGAGGTCGTCAGGCTAGAAATGCTACAAGAGGTACAAAATCATTTTTAACTAAACACTGATAAGGGAGTGAAAGTTTATGGTCCCTGAATTACTGTTGATATGTATGTTTATAAGTATGTATTGTAGTGGAAACCCAATATATCTATATTTTGGACTGTGGACCTTTGTAGTGGACAGTGAACCTGTTTTTATTCTGTATACTAAATGCCAGTACTTTTCCATTACTGATACAAATATAGATATGCCTTCTTTCATGTATCCAATGTATCTACTTCCTTTAATGAAACTTCTGTTCTCAAAACGCTGACAAGATAATATATAGTATAAACATGTTACATTTTCCATCTGTTTTGGAAAGTAGAAATCAGACATAGATAACAACAGTCTGAAACAGCTACCGCAATAATAACCCAAGCAGTTTTACTGGAAACTTATGCAAATAACACGGGAAATTTATGCAATTAATAGTTCAAGCTGTAATATCCAATCATATCGGAGGAACCACACGTGGGTCCAAGACAACCCACTCATCTCATCCACCACCTGATGGCCAATAACAGATGACCGGAGGATGGAAGAATTGCAAGATGCTTATCCAATAACTAAACAATATGTTGTATCTATGTAATCTTTGACCTGCCCAGATGGGCAGATATGTTAAACTCTTTAAAAGAGGCTGCGCGCCCAACAATAAAGCAGAATTGAGGAAGCTTATACATGCTGAACCTGTGTCAGTGTGAAATCTTCTTATGCGCATAATCAATTCAGAATTAATCTGGGAGGGTGTAAAAATTCCTAATTGAGTAAGTTGTTGGACGCAAAAGGAAATCCACGACAGTATGTTATAAGTGTGTATAAATATCCATGACTCTTCAGACCCAATCCATTTAAGTCTGAAGAAGAACCCTGCATTGGTTCGGAAGCTCGCTATAACATCATGTATTTTTGTTAGCCATTAAAAGGTATCATATCTACAAGATTACGGGGTTTCTCTTGCTGGGAACAATCACATTTTGCTCTACTGGCTAACACGGTACCCAACCTTTGTTTTCATTATACGCAACGTTAAAAAAATGCTAGTGGGTAAAAGCCCAAAGGGAGGTGCACAAATAGGCTAGTGGATGCATGAAACATTGCACAAAACCGCGGGTAAAAAAAAAGGCTACCATAGAAGGTGTATTACGCGTGTGCATGTGAACTGACCCTGTGTGCGCCAAAAGTACCTTACTATGTACAGACACGCACCCAAATCTCATCAACCCCGTTCACTACGTAAATGCGTTGTGCTGAGGCAAGTGTATTTGCGCATACGCTCGTGTATAGCTGCCCTTACTATGATATATTTAAATGGGGTTTGTTTCTGCAACCAGCATATGGATTTCTGCAAACCACATTTAGATAAATGGAACAAATCTACCAGTTGTGAAGCCACACTAAGGACGGCCTCAAAAACAGATGCAATGGCGAGACTTTTTGGCCATGACTGTCATGCTATTGCGTGCATTTCTGCTCATTTCACTGTGCTTTTTGCGCTGCTGAGGACCTTCACATGGGCCGTGATTTAACAGGCTGTGCTGCCTAATTAGTCCCCGGTGTTATTAATCTCCCTGCTAAACTGCGCAGTTCATTGCACAATTTTGTGGGGATGGGGTGCGCATTTGTGTACCCCCATAGACTCCTATGGTGCCTTTGGGGTGTACCAAAATACAGCATGTCACATTTTTGTTTTGTACACATGTGCATGTAAGGCCTTAGTCAGACGGGCGTTTTTAGCTGCGATTTGCGCATGCGCATGCGTCCGGCGATTTTTTAAAACCATTGCTTTGCAATGGTATCGGACACATGAGCGCTTTTTATGCGCTCGTCCGATAAATTATAGAACAAAAAATCGAAGATCGCACCTATCTGCGATCTGCGATTCCTGTTCTCTTCTGTATATGCGCTCAATGGGGCCGGCGGCAGCAGCGCCGACCCCATTGAGAACATATAGAAGACAAATCATTCTTCTCTGCCACAGCTGTAATAGCTGTGGCAGAGAAGGACGATGTTTGCCCATTGAATTCAATGAAGCGGCAATACAGCCGCTCCATTGAAAGCAATGGGCTGCCGGCATGCGCGGGGTGAATTGTCGGGAAGGGGTTAAATATATAAGCCCTTCCCGGCAATTCATCCTAAAATGTGTTAAAATAAAAAAAAAATGTATACTCACCTTTCCGCTGCAGCCGGAGTCCAGCCGCGGCCGCTGTCAGTTCTCCTGAACTGCTTCTTGGCACTATTCAGCCGGCGGGGCTTTAAAATCCCCGCCTGCTGAATGATCTGCCTCTGATTGGTCACAGCCCTGACCAATCAGAGGCTGAAAACACTCACACACCCATTCATGAATTCATGAATGGGTGAGTGACTGCTGCCTCTCAGCGCTGAGCCAATCAGGGGCAGGTCTGACTCACATCCATTCATGAATTCATGAATGGGTGTGAGTGAGGCATGCCTCTGATTGGCTCAGCGCTGAGCCAATCAGGGGGCAGGTCTGACTCACACTCCCTTCACACCCACTGCAGGACGGCCGCACGGAGCTCCGGCTGCCGGCAGAAGGTGAGTATACAATTTTTTTTTATTTTTACACATTTTAGGATGAATTGCAGGTAAGGGCTTATATATTTAAGCCCTTACCGACAATTCATCCCGGGCTCGCCCGCAGCGCATTGCTTTCAAGGGAGACGGCTGTATTGCCGTCTCCATTGAATGCAATGCGCTGGACAGCTCCGGCCCGTTTCTAATGAAACGCGGCTAGGAGCAGATTTTCGGGCGATTTGCGGGCGACTTCCGCACACCGGTCACGCGATTTGCGGATGCGCATCCGTCATGCGATCCGCAAATCGCGCGAAAAAATGCCCGTCTGACTAAGGCCTAAAAGTGAAGGTGAGGATGAAGCCATTGAAAACGCGCTCATGGAGGCCACCCTAAGGCTGGTGATTTTGATGTGCAGGTTCCATTTGATAGCGGTATGAATGGGAATGGTATGTGAAGATAACATATTGATTTCAATCTGTTTTTTCACATGAGCCACTTTTCTCTGGCAGCCATGCAGTGTGATAGAAAAATCTCTGCATGTCCTATTTTTGGGTGATTCCTCACCGATATTTAAAAAAAATTGGCAATGGCAATTTAATGCCAAATTAGGGCTAGTTGTCTTTTTTTCTACATTTAACACAGGGCAAGTTCCTCTGCCTCCCTTTTTTTAAGCTGTCATAGACTTCTATGGCAGCTTTCTGCGTAACACGCAGAATTTGCGCAAGATAAACATGCTCTTGAGTCCGAATCCATTGAAATTAATAACTTTGCTTTGTCACGTTTTACGGGTGTGAATGTCATGTGCGCAAAACATCCGCTTCTCGGACCGGTATCGCCCTCGCCTCTGTGCATTCAATACTTATCATTGCACTGTAGGACGGCTTTTCCTTTCATGCAGTGAAGCAGTTAACTTCTTCTGCACTGGGTTACCTGCTGCCCGTGTTACATCTCTTCACATCAGTTTTCGGTTTTGCAGTAACATTTTGGTTGTTAGAATGGCATTTAAAGCACAGATAATAAGTACAATAATGAGAATTTGTCGGGAAGCTGAAAAAATTATGGTAATGCTAAAAGCTTTCCGAGGCAGAAAATGTAACCTTGTTGATGGGTGTTAAAAACCCATTTGGAATAAACAGGCAATTTATCTGTTTCTTTATGCCTAAATCACATTACTGATAAATATATTTAGGAACAACAGGGAGACAATCATTTTAACCACAATTCCATTACTTTTTGCTCTGAACGCAGAGCGTTGCACATGAGATACAACAGTAAATGTAAGAAGTAGTAAAAACTTTTCCTGAGCTGTTTATTGTCAATTGCTTTTTCTTTACAAATTATAACATTTCTGTTCAGACAAAATTAATAATTTATGAAGTTCAAATAAAACAGAAAATACAGCCGTCTCCCTTTTCTAACTGGAGATTTATGAAAGTGACAGACCTTTCTTAGATGCCCTAGCTACAATAAGTTAGGGCTCATTCATACGATCATATACGTGAAATGAATGACAGCTGAGAGCTGCCTCTGATTGGCTGAGGGCTGTGACCAATCAGAGGCAGCCCATTCAGGATTTTAAATCCCCGCCTGCTGAATACTGCAGAAAGCAGTTCAGAAGAAGAGCCGGCTGGACGCGGCTGATCTCCGGCAGCTGCCAAAAGGTGAGTATATATTTTTTTTATTTTTTACACTTTTTTGGATGGTTTTCAGGGAAGGGCTTATATTTAAAGCCCTTCCCCGAAAAGTAATACAGCGCTTGCCAGCAGCCTATTGCTTTCAATGGAGCTGGCTGTATTGCCGGCTCAATTGAATTGAATGGGAGAACATCATTCTTCTCTGCCACAGCTGTTATAGCTGTGGCAGAGAAAAACGATCTTTAGTATATGTTCTCAATGGGGTTGGCGCTGCTGCCGCCGGCCCCATTGAACGCATATACAAGAACATTGCGCAGTATAACGATTTGCGCAGAACGCAGATACATACGTTCTGCGAATTGTTGTGTCATATAATTCTCGGCACATCCGCATAAAAAACAGCCATGTGACCGATCCCATTGCTAAGCATTGGGTATATATATTTGCAGATCGCAAGCGCATCTGCAAATCGGGCAAAAAAACGCCCGTGTGACTGAACCCTGATCATGTATTTTAGACACTTTTTGCACCTCACTAGATCAGGGAACAAGGTTTAGTAGAAAGGAGATGTAGCTTAAAATGCAAAAAATTGGTTTAAAGTAAGGTAACCAAAAGATGGCATAAAGTTAGAGAAAAGTGTATAAAGGTGTGCTAAATTTACATGCAGCGTGAGCCACTGTGGTAAATTTGGCGCATGTAGTCTCGTTCTAGACTATCTACATTTAAGAGATTTTGAACTGATCTGCCCCACTGTACTGTATTGAATTCCATCTTACTACATGTACAAGAAGAATCACTGAACAATGATATATGCAAAATTTAACATGAAGCCATTCGGATGATAATCCCTCAGCCAAACAGACAGAAAGAACACTATTTTACATCCAGATTATGTTCCTTAGGCCTTATTCACACGAGCAATTTATTGCAGCTATTGTGCAGCAATAAAATGCCGGATGAAAATTGCGACCATTTGAAGCATTGGATTCCAATGCATTCGTCAGATGGTTGATTTTCCCGTGCGTAAAATCGTCCGGATGGAAAAGATAGCACATACGCTGCCAATTTCAGATGGCCAATTTTTGGCAGCCGGAATAGATGGGTCTTGTCCCACCTTTTTACAGGAATACGCAGACTGTTCCCATAGACTGCTATGGGAGCCTATGAGAGCCGTCAGAAAAGGGAAGGGAGAGGCAGGGGGAGGGAATTAACAGCGGCTCACGTTGCTAAAGTCCCTTTCCCTCCCTTTGCCGGCAGCTCCCATAGGCTTCTATTTCCACGATCAGCCGGCAGGGGAAGGGGAGTGAGAGGGAGAGACTTTAGGAGATCTAAGGTCTCTCCTCCCGGCCCACGGAATTCTGGGCTGTGGCATATATATTTTGCACCTGGCTGTGTGAACAGGTGAGAAAACGGCAGATTTAGCTGCACCTTGGTCGCGGCTTTCTCTCGATAATGCGATTTTTAGCCACAATGCAGGCAGCCAAAAATTGCAATGCCCATGTGAAAGAGCCCTCATAGATAGCCCTTCCATTTGTCAATTTAGTTGATATGCAATAGAGATTATTTCACCTAGCTAACAATTGTATAATCTATAATATGCCTCCAGATAAAAGAACCTTATATTAGCTTATTTTTTGTAGACATTAGTTGGTGGGGAAGAATGCAGATGCAATTAAATTAAATGCGGCAATTGATAACACAAAGAGAGCCAATAAAAAAAGCTGCTCATGTCATTGTCCTATATTTGACCTAGAAAGTGTTATGTTGCAGTAATATAAAATGAGCTCAAGTAACTCCAATATTTTGGTTACACTTCTGAGCCTAAAACACTTACACAAGCTCTTCCAAAATTATCTATTAGGATATTAAATGAGATTTTCTATTGTACAAACATTCTTATAAGTTAAAGCAACCCTCCAGGCCTCGACAAACAAAAATGGCCACACCACTTTTTTGACTACCTGATACTATGCATTGTATGCATCAGTAGTCTAGGCCAGTGGTGTCTTTTCAGAACACTGATATAAACTACAACTCCCAGAGACCCATACAATTGAAAGTTCCAGCCAATCAGCGGCATTATAGAATACAGCGGGTTAAGTTGTTCTTTAGGTTCTCCAGTGTGATTGATCTGTAGTCGAGTTATGGAGTTATAAAAGTTATACATCACTATATAATAGAGTGACATAAGCAGTGCATTCTTGAAGCATACTTTATAAAGGTATAAAGAAGAAATACCATCAATATTCAAATGAATACTTAAAATATGGATTCACTCCTTCTCCTATAAATAGACAGCTTCCCTTGTGCTTCATTCGTGAAAACACATTTTCAAATGATGCAATGAAGCCTTCAAAACTGAGTGATCACCTTGCAAAAATACATTCAGTCAAAATGGGTAAGCCTATTTTATTTTTCCAAGGTATAAAGTCAAAGTTTGAGAACCGCAGCACTGTAGGCAAGCTATATGGAAAATCTGCTCTCAATGCTGACAAACGCCTCCTTGCTACCTATAAAGTCTTTTTATGAATAGCAAGATGTGGAAAATCACATACTATTGGGGAAATACTTGTGTTACCCGCAGTTAAAGAGGTAGTCAGCCCTATGCTGGGGCCTGACGTGTGTGCCATGGTGAAATCGATTCCTTTGAGTAATGACACTGTTTCAAGAAGAATTGACGAGATGGCTGGTGATGTGGAAGAAACGTTTTTGGATGTGTTCAAGAACACAGAATTTGTAATGCAAATTGACGAGTCATCGGTTACAGACAATGAAGCATTGCTGCTAGCTTACCTTTGTTTCATTAATTGGAATGAAGAGGTAGTGGAGGAACTGTTGTTTGCCTGAAATTTAACCATCAACACGAAAGGCTCCTCTATACACAAAAGAGTGGAAGAATTTTTCCAAGAACATCCTTAACAAATGTACTTGCTTGTGCAACCAACAAAGCTGCATCCTTGATTGGTCAATATCATGGATTTATAGCCCATTCAATATGGGCTATACCTAGCATAATGGCAGTCCACTGTCTGATCCATTGGCAGCACCTTGTTGCTAAACATTTATGAGAGAGATTGGATGATTCTCTGTGCTATGTAATTAATGCTGTTAACAAGAAAAAAGCGCACTCTTTGAACGGACGTCTTCTCCGCAAGCTCTGTCAAGACCATGATAAAGAATTTGAAAGTTTACTCCTACACACCAAAGTGAGGTGATTATCAAGAGGAAAGTTCTTACGACTCTTCTACGGACTATTTGACACAGTAGTCGAGTTTCTTCGGCCGATTGACCCAAGCCTTTGTAATGCAATCGAACTACCACATCTTCAAACAACCAAAAGAATCCAGGCAGCATCAGTTAGGGGCACTTTAAAACTCCGCCATCAGGAGATCCTTTATTGCATGCAACCCTGCACAGCAGCAACGTTTTGACCCATAAGCAGACGGATCTTTGCCAAGCTTGTCCAATCCTGTGGCAGGAACTTAATTTGCTTGTGTTAGCTTTTCCATCTACGTACTTAGTGGAGAGCGGGTTCAGCACGTTTCAGCAGCTCCTGACAAAAACGAGAAACAAACTCAGATATGTGTAAGGGGCGACTTGAGACTGCAGTTGATGAAGATAGAACCAGATATTGCGAAATTGACGTCTGCTCATCAGGCCCAAGACAGCCATTAAGTAGCGTGTGTCCTCCTTGAAGTAAAGTAAGGCCATGTTTGTAAAGTTTATTTAGTTTGAAAAAAACCCTGTCTTCGGCTGTCAGCTGCTCTGCCATCATGAGCCTGTAACTCTGACTCCTAATCCACAACCCATTTCACTAGCTCCCAAATGAAAGGCCTGCAATAGTCTTTGCAGCTCCTAAACCGCTATTGACACAATTCCCTCAGTGGATCAGCATCTCCTGATAAGTTTCTGGGACACCACAAAGAATGTGAATTTCCAGTAATTTACCTGCTCGATCATCATAATCATACAATCAGTTTTACTGTTAAGGTAGTAGATACATTATGATGAAATGTTTTTAACTGGGTTTACAATTTAAAGGTTATAGACTTCTTCATACCCTTTTTAAGTCAATTTTTAAATCAATGTGTTTTTACTCAAAAATAATTTTTGCAATCAGAATTGCTTAAACATTTTTAACTATTTTACTCCTGTGCTTGTAGTATATAGCTGTACAATACAAGCTGTAGAACTCAATTACTTACTCTGTCAGTCAGTATGACTGACGGGTTCTGCAGTTGGGGTCATGTGTTCTTCCGGCGGTGCAGAGAGTCGTCCGCACCTGCAGTGCGGCCGTCTTCTTCGTGCAGTAACACGGACGCATCGGCGCCCGGATGCGCCCGTGTGACTGAGACCTGAGGCTGGACTGATGGCTTTAGGCCCTTTTACACACTACGATTATCACTCAAAATTAGCTCAAAAACCATCTTTTGAGCGATAATCGTTGAGTGTAAATGCGTGCCTATCGTGCACTTACTGTGCACTTTTCATCCATCGCCAACTTTAGGTCAGCATGAAATCCATCATCCCTAATAAGAGGGACCGCCCACTGAGTTCTCCGTGGGCAGCGCTGATAACATTCTTTAACTGCTATTAACAGCTGCTGTCCCAATGGAGAACAATAGCGATGTATTTAGAGAACAGACCACCCGCTGTTCTCTAAATGCATGCTAATGAAGTACTAAAGGGCTGATTAGCCCATTAGCACCTATGCAAAATGATCACCTAAAACTGTCAGTTTCTGATGAAATTTGAGTGATCATCTGTGTGTGTAAATGGACCTCTAGCTTTCAACACTTATCTATCTTCTCCATGTTATCAATAAATTAATATGACCCCCAACAAATGTTATGACCTGCCCCCCTTTAAAAAAAATCAATTTTAATTCCAAGTTGCAATGCAACAAAACAGAAGAAATACCGAGGTGAGTAAATACTTTTGTACAAGGCAGTTTAAATCTTTGCTGGTTGTCTAAAAGATTGTAGTGGTCTAATATCACCCTGCATTATCAATATACTAGTGCTTTACTAGGGTTGTAAGTAGGTTGATTCTATGGTGATCTGGGCTAACGACCGCTTCCTTGGTGGTCCAGGGTAGAAGTGTGGGTTAATATTTCATTCCATGGCATGTTAGGGTAAACAAAATGAATTACTCGAGGCTTGGTGGTTTATTCACCTCCTCAGGCTCCAGTCAAACATCCTGCCATGTTTGCCTTTGACAGGAAGCTGAACTCCATGTCATCTTCATATAATTCAACTGTACAGATTATAAAGATCAGTGTTGGTCGTGAACAGAGAGAACTGTAAAACTCTTTGACAGAGAATAGCCCTTTTTGTGCACTCTGCCTAATTACCGCAGAAATGGACGGGAAGAGGTCTGACTTCACACTATTAGATGCATACACCTTTTAGCAAAATGTTGTATTACTTATTAAATCTTACAGTCTGTAAAATATACGTATTATCCTGTAGTATTTGTATATGAAATAGAATATGAAAAGACTTCACACAAGTAGATAACTGAAGAACATCATGGGTGATTTTCCGTTATTCCTTGGGGGAGGCCCCCCATTGTTGACACGTTCCTGAGTAATAACATCCCACTAAATATTCATAATGCTTTCTTTATTCATTAGAGTCTGGCTATCTCATTTTACTGTAGATGGAAAAGTAAATTATCTCCCATGTCTGTTTAATTGAGCATAAAGTCCGTGGAGCAGTCATAATTTTTGTCATTGGGTTCTTCCTACACAGATATTGCGCATTTCTATGACGCAAATGATAGGGAAAGACAGAATATTATATATCTAGTAACATTTACAAACCTACTCAGACAATAAACACAGTGATAGAGCAGTTAAAATTGCCTTTGGGACTTAAGAAGGCAAAACATTAAACAATGCAGCATTTATCACAGTCCGCTGATATGAAACTAGTACATAATTTTTGATCGGGCTGACACATTCAATTATGCTTATGTTTCTTTACACGCATGTTTTTTTGCTGTAGATGTATTGCTGAGCGTATATACACAGCTTATTTGCAGAGAACGTCTGCACTTAGATTTGTGAAGCCTTCTACTTGTGTGTAATGAAGAACATAAGATCATTATTCTGCAAGGAAATTAGATTCTCCCTTCTTGTATGTGAGTGTGTGGAGGGAATGATTATGTTGCATCTCTCTATCAATTATCAAAATCATCATCTTTTCTGTTTCTTACACTATAGTAGTAAATTAACCAGTCACCCGCCCACCCCCATACTATTAAAGTATGAAAAATACAGAGCTATTGCAAATCTATTTATCTATTTCTTGCCTAATAGTTGGTAGGAAGCAAATTAAAAAATGTATGCAAATTTGTGTCTAAGGAACATCATTTGTATAATCCGTCGCACATTGATTTTAACAATAATCCACATTTTGTCAGAATGGAACCAACCCGATTTGCCATCACTTTAAATCTCAGTTAATTAAATGTGAGTTATGAACAGGTCTATTGCTGTGCGTTATGAAAAAGGTACAGAAAAATCTGAATTTAGGCTGATTTAGAACATTGCAAGTTAATGTTTCACTCCACTTTAGATCTAAACTCCCAAATCTTATTGTAGTTAACTCTCCACTAATACATTAGGCCCAAAAGTTGAGCCGTATGGCAAGACCTCACTCTGGACCCTTAGTTCAGGTAATCTATGTGAACAAAGTAAACAAAAATAAATTGAATAAAGTTTTTTTTAATTATTACAAAAATGAAAAATATGAACAGTTAAAAAGAAAATGAGATCATCGGCCAGACTGTGCATGCATATCCAGAGGGAGGTGGTCGGGTGATTGGCTCAATATCCCTGAACTGCACAGGAGAAAAAAGAACTGATAAGAATGGGCTATATCGCTACCTAGTGTGCTTTGGGTGGGTCCAAACCACATCCTCCAGCAATGTGAACCGGACACTGGTGTCCAAGGCTATAGAAACCAGAGTAATAAACTGAGAAAGCATCCAGACAAGAACTTCAGTGATGCATATTCTGAGTAACATTGCACACTATGACCCTCAATTCCTTAGAGGGTGACCTCTGAAAATTAGTTGTAGCAGTGTCAGGCACTGGGTTCGGAGGTTCAGGTGTAAGAGTCGCAGGTCTGGAGAGTAGTCAGAAGGGAAGCCAGGAGTCAGAAACAGGAGGTCTCAATTTGCAGTATAGATGGAGGAGTCGGATAGCATAGTCAGAAGGGAAGCCAGAAGTTGGTATCAGGAGGTCTTGTAGCAATAGCAGAGGAGCAGGCAGAAGTGGAGCTTGATCAATGCTGTGAGCAGAATAATCATGCACTGAGGGAGTGACAGGGCCAAGCTTTTATAGGAAGTGCAATGAAGGAACATGGAGGGGCCAGTCAAGAACCAGGAGCAGGAGCTAGGGACAAGAACAAGGTTATGCAGGGGAGCTTGTCCAGCAAGCTGAATAGCTCACTGGAGAGAGCCACTGACTGGAGTACAGGAGGTCAAGCTCTGACATTAGCCTTCATCCAAAGTATGATTATACTAAGTAATTCTGATTATATGTCTGCTTATAGAGACTTATTTGTAAGTGAAACAGCCTATTCCTGTATTTGTATTCACAAATACAATCTTGTTGTACCTACCATCAGTTAAAGGGGTTATCCAGTTACTGGAAAACTCGTTTTCAATAGTTCGACCTGTGTTAAAATAATAAACAGAGATATATTTACTCTTTCACTGCAGTCCTAGTGATCCTTGTGCCTGATTATTTCACTGAAAAATCATGTGGGAGGCTGCAGCATCATTGCCCATTGTCCTGGCATTGGCGCTCACATCCTGAGCTCCATGATGCCAGGAGTTCAAGAACGTGATGCTGCAGCCTCTCCTTGTCTACAGTGGCCATGTGATTTCCTTTGGCATCATCTGCCACAACAAACCCTGGGGCCGTTGCGGCCTACAGCTATGGATCCAGGCGGTGGGGGAATAAGAATGTCTCTGTTTATTATTTTCACATAGGGGGTCCTATTGAAAAGGGGTTATCGAGAAACCATACTACCCCTTTAGGTGTGTACCAGAGCTTCAGAGTATATTGATATTTGCCTTAAAGGAGCTCACCAACTTTATTCCAGATTCAGTGGATTGTTATCCTTGGCCAGGGTGGACTGTATAATTACTCGTGAATACTATATGGTTTAAACCTAGTAATTCTGCTGCCAGTTTGTTTGCTATCTATACTTACATATATACCCAGATACATATGTATATTTTTTTCTATAATAGAAATTGTCTAACTTGTGTAAAACTGTTTAAATATTAATTATATTTAAAGTAATTTAATTATACAATTTTCAGTAAAGTATTTTTTACTTGGTAAACCTGTGTAAAGAGTGTTTATGGGATCATATTCTGCAACTATAGGCCTACCCACGTTACAGACTCCAAGATGGAAGTGGTCTGAAACCACTTGCGATTTTAAGGGTGGACTATATTTCCTGAGTGAACATTTGCTCCAGTGGTCCTTGTAAGTGACAGTAGTCCAGAGTAAGGTAAGCATTGGTCTAAAACTGCCCTATTGCATCTCTGCTTCTATCTTGCAGGCCCAACTGTAAGCAAGGATCCTCCTCACTGCTAAATAACTCACAGCAGGTCTGCCATAGCTAGCAGCACTCTAATTACACTCTCTAACTGATTAACCAGAAGGTGCTCTGAGCACCTCCAACCGAACCCCGCTTAGGAGACAACCCTTGTTGCACCATGATAAAGCATCCACATGCCCTGCACATATGAACTTATATCTCAGCCCTCTTACATGCCCACCACTACACAATATTTTGTCTTAACCCTTTCCAATCCACTGTCTGACGTCTAAAGACATTATGATTTAAGGCTGTACAGCTCCGATGTTGGAAGATGTCCATCGGAGTTCTCTTACTGTATATTGCCAGCCTCTCTACTGTTGGAGCCTATCCAACGTATAACCTCATGCAGTACTGGCTTTAGCCAGCAGATACCGACATTGTTAACAGCAGAAAAAGAGTAAGCCTCCTAGGAAAACTTATACTTATCTTCTCCCTGGTCCCCACGGTGCCCACTGCTGAAGTCCGCATTGCAGATGAAAATATGACTCTTTTTAGAGTCCTGTGCACATGCTATCCTTTAGATACTGGTGCAATTTCCAATTCATATTGATTTGGGGATGAACTGTTTCTTTTAATACGCATAATTTGACCCACAAGAATATTTCTAATTACCGTAGGTGCATGGCATGATGTGGCATGAAAGATGGAATTGGTAGCCAAAGGTTTCCTGTAGGGACATATTTCTGTTATGCTGAATGTCCAATTAACAAAATATCTAAATAATTAATTTCATATAAATCAAACTGGGCTGTGAACTTACTTAGAATTACGATTCACATAAGACAGAATTTTAAGTGCCTGAATCTCACTTCCATCCTATACTAGGAAGAGGTCATCAATATAATGGCCACATCACCTGTTATGAGAGGAAATGGATTGGCCTAGGAGAATATAACATTCTCCCAGATGGCTATGAGCAGGTTCACCTGTGGGGGGGAAGCATTCCCCCATGAATGCTCCTTAATTTTGAATAAAAAAATCTCCCATCAAATCTGAAACAATTAAAGTTAAATAAAAATTTTACAGCAGATGGAAAAAATTAATTTACTTCAACAAGGAGATGTGGGGGTGGAAAAAGGCTGAACTGGATGGACATTGTCTTCTTCCAGCCTAACATACTATGTTACTATATATATGGACTATAGTCATGCAAAAATCTAGAAGCCACTTGTATGTCCTCAACATGGGGAATTGAGGGATACAAGCTTATAACATCACATACTAACCAACCAAAATCCTGGGAGCACTAAAAAGTGTCAAAAATTGTAATCAAGTGTTTGTAAGCACGTAATAAACCTGGTAGCCACTGAACTAAAGTTAAGTTTGTAAATGGTACTTGGCCCAGTCTCCCACTTTCTCTCCCAAAGACCCAATTCCTGCCACAAGAGACAGCGTGACTCCATTTGGTAACAAGACCACAAAAGATCCTAAAAAAAATACATCAGGAGATCTCGACATAAACACAGCAAAACAGAAATGCTATCCTGAGAGACAACGATATCGCAACTTAATGAGACACCAGTCGTGAACATGTCTAGTTACATCTTGTCATCCGCACAAATCTCACTATTATCAAAGGATTTAGGTTCTTCTCCAACGTGTAATTTAAATGTCTTTAAAACTCTTATGGATGTCAATACATTTTTTAGACTTCTAACTTTGATATCTCATTTTTCACAAATGTCTAAGTAGAATGATAATTTGAGGTCACCTGTAGAGATGAGCGAACGTACTCGTCCGAGCTTGATACTCATTCGAGTATTAGGGTGTTCGAGATGCTCGTTACTCGTAACGAGTTCCACGCGATGTTCGGGTTACTTTCACTTTCATCTCTGAGACGTTAGCGCGCTTTTCTGGCCAATTGAAAGACAGGGAAGGCATTACAACTCCCCCCTGTGACGTTCAAGCCCTATACCACCCCCCTGCAGTGAGTGGCTGGCGAGATCAGGTGTCACCCAAGTATAAAAATCGGCCCCTCCCGCGGCTCGCCACAGATGCGTTCTCACTTAGCTGAGGGAAAGTGCTGCTGCTATAGGGAGAGTGTTAGGAGTTATTATAGGCTTCAAGAACCCCAACGGTCCTTCTTAGGGCCACATCTAACCGTGTGCAGTACTGTGGAGGCTGCTTTTTGCAGTGTTGCACATTTTTTTTTTTTGGTATATCGGCCGTGCAGAGCATTGCGCCCTGCAGTAATACTACAGGGACAGAAGTGCTTAGGCAGGGAGAGCGTTAGGAGTATTTTAGGCTTCAAGAACCCCAACGGTCCTTCTTAGGGCCACATCTAAATGTGTGCAGTACTGTGGAGGCTGCTTTTTGCAGTGTTGCACTTTTTTTTTTTTTTTTTGGTATATCGGCCGTGCAGAGCATTGCGCCCTGCAGTAATACTCCAGGGACAGAAGTGGTGGTTAGGCAGGGACAGAAGACATATTATTGATTGAATATAGGCAGTGGGCCTTTTCTAAAAAATATTGGGCAAAAAATCTATTTGGCCTGCCTGTCACTGTGCTCAGTGTTCTGGGTCTGTGTGTGCTGGGTGTAGTAGTTCTACAACAGAATCATACGCAGCCAGCTAAGTGTTACAGCAGGCTTGCGCAAAATTATTTCCTGGCTCTGTCTGGGCTCTGAAATCACCGCTGTGTTGCAGTTAACAGTGCAACACTCTGCAGTTCTGTCACATACCCTAGGGACAGAAGTGGTGGTTAGGCAGGGACAGAAGACATATTATTGATTGAATATAGGCAGTGGACCTTTTCTAAAAAATATTGGGCAAAAAATCTATTTGGCCTGCCTGTCACTGTGCTCAGTGTTCTGGGTCTGTGTGTGCTGGGTGTAGTAGTTCTACAACAAAATCATACGCAGCCAGCTAAGTGTTACAGCAGGCTTGCGCAAAATTATTTCCTGGCGTTCCGTAAGCAAAGTCAGCCTCCAACCACAGGCCAATAAGCGGCACATTTAATTACAGCGTTCTGTTTCTGCATTACTGGTAATACAGCATGCTGAGGGGTAGGGGTAGGCCTAGAGGACGTGGGCGCGGCCGAGGACGCGGAGGCCCAAGTCAGGGTGTGGGCACAGGCCGAGCCAGTGCGGTGGCCAGGGGTAGAGGCAGGGCCAGACCGAATAATCCACCAACTGTTTCCCAAAGCGACCCCTCGCGCCATGCCACCCTGCAGAGGTCAAGGTGCTCTACAGTGTGGCAGTTTTTCACAGAGACGCCTGACGACCGACGAACAGTGGAGTGCAACCTTTGTCGCGCCAAGATCAGCCGGGGAGGCACCACCACCAGCATGCGCAGGCATATGATGGCCAAGCACCCCACAAGGTGGGACGAAGGCCGTTCACCGCCTCCGGTTTGCACCACTGCCTCTCCCCCTGTGCCCCAACCTGCCACTGACATCCAACCCCCCTCTCAGGGCACAGGCACTACCGTCTCCTGGCCTGCACCCACACCCTCACCTCCGCTGTCCTCGGCCCCATCGGGGGAAGACAGTATGTCGCTGGATAGTCAGAGCAACCTCATGTCTATATCTCAGCGCGTTCAGGAGGAGGGGGAGGAGCATGAGGAGGAGGGGGAAGAGACAGCTTGGCCCACTGCTGAGGGGACAGATGCTGCTTGCCTGTCATCCTTTCAGCGTGTATGGCCAGAGGAGGGGGAGGAGGAGGAGGGGGAGGAGCATGAGGAGGAGGGGGAAGAGACAGCTTGGCCCACTGCTGAGCGTACAGATGCAGCTTGCCTGTCATCCTTTCAGCGTGTATGGCCTGAGGAGGAGGAGGAGGATCCTGAAAGTCATCTTCCGAGTGAGGACAGCCATGTGTTGCGTACAGGTACCCTGGCACACATGGCTGACTTCATGTTAGGATGCCTTTCTCGTGACCCTCGCGTTACACGCATTCTGGCCACTACGGATTACTGGGTGTACACACTGCTCGACCCACGGTATAAGGAGAGCCTTTCCACTCTCATTCCCGAAAAGGAAAGGGGTTCAAGAATGATGCTATACCACAGGGCGCTGGTGGACAAACTGATGGTAAAATTCCCATCCGACAGCGCTAGTGGCCGAAGGCGCATTTCCGCGGCCCAGGTAGCAGGGGAGGCACAGAGATCAGGCAGCATGTACAGCGCAGGCAGGGGAACACTCTCTAAGGCCTTTGCCAGCTTTATGGCTCCCCAGCAAGACTGTGTCACCGGTCCCCAGTCAAAGCTGAGTTGGCGGGAGCACTGTAAAAGGATGGTGAGGGAGTACGTAGCCGATCGCACGACCGTCCTCGGTGACGCCTCTGCCCCCGACAACTACTGGGTGTCGAAGCTGGAAACGTGGCCTGAACTCGCGCTGTATGCCCTGGAGGTGCTTGCTTGTCCTGCGGCTAGCGTCTTGTCAGAGAGTGTGTTTAGTGTGGCTGGGGGAATCATCACGGATAAGCATACACACCTGTCAACCGACAGTGCCGACAGGCTAACACTCATCAAGATGAACAAAGCCTGGATTTCCCCAGACTTCTCTTCTCCACCAGCGGACAGCAGCGATACCTAAACAATACGTAGGCTGCACCCGCGGATGGAAGCATCGTTCTCTATCACCATCCAAAACGGGGACCTTTTTGCTTCATCTATCTGTGTATAATATTCCTCCTCCTCCGCCTGCTCCTCCTCCTGAAACCTCACATAATCACGTCGAACGGGCAATTTTTCTTAGGCCCACAAGGCTCAGTCATATAATTTTTCTAAACAATTTTTATACGTTTCAATGCTCATTAAAGCGTTGAAACTTTCACCTCAACCAATTTTTATTTTTACTGGGCTGCCTCCAGGCCTAGTTTCCAATTAAGCCACACATTAACCAAAGCGATTAATGGGTTTCACCTGCCCTCTTGGTTGGGCATGGGCAATTTTTCTGAGGTACATTAGTACTGTTGGTACACCAATTTAGGGGGCCCTCGCCTACAGTGTAATCAAATTTTTTTTTTTGCCCACCTGCATTACAGCTCACGTAACATCAGCTGTGATGGCCTATGCAATGGGATATATTTATCTACCGCCGGTGGCTTCCTGGCACCCACCCATGCTGTGGGTCCACAGGGAGTTGTAACTACATGCGTCCACTTCTAAAGAACCCCAGTCTGACTGGGGCATGCAGTGTGGGCCGAAGACCACCTGCATTAAACATGACATTCTTACATCAGCTGTGATGGGCAATGCAATGGGATATATTAATGTACAGCCGGTGGGTTCCAGGGAGCCACCCATGCTGTGGGTCCACAGGGAATTGTAAATGCATCTGTCCACTTCTAAAGAACCCCGGTCTGACTGGGGCATGCAGTGTGGGCCGAAGCCCACCTGCATTAAACATGACATTAGCTCAGCTGTGATGGGCAATGCAATGGGATATATTTATGTACCGCCGGTGGCTTCCTGGCACCCACCCATGCTGTCGGTCCACACGGAGTTGTAACTGCATGTGTCCACTTCTAAAGAACCCCAGTCTGACTGGGGCATGCAGTGTGGGCCGAAGCCCACCTGCATTTAATCGGACGTTACCTCAGCTGTGATGGGCACTGCAATGGGATACATTTATGTACAGCCGGTGGGTTCCAGGGAACCACCCATGCTGTGGGTGCACACGGAATTCCCATTGCGGAGTTGTACCTGCCTGTGACTATTTATAAAAAACCGCGGTCTGACTGGGGCATGCAGACACCTTGACAGAATGAATAGTGTGTGGCACATAGGTTCCCCATTGCTATGCCCACGTGTGCAGCTCCAGATGGAGGTGGCACAGGATTGCATTTCTCATTGCTTCTGTACAGCATTGTGGGCTATCGCCCCGCCCCTTTTAAAGAGGGTCGCTGCCTAGCCGTGCCAACCCTCTGCAGTGTGTGCCTGCTTTTCCTCTGGCAGACGCACTTATAAATAGACATGAGGGTGGCGTGGCATGAGGGCAGCTGAAGGCTGGGCAGGGACAGTTTGGTGTGCGCTGTGGACACTGGGTCGTGGGGGGGGGGTTTGGGCAGCATGTAACAGAGGAGAAGTGGCAGCAGAGTGTCATGCATGCAGTGATTGTGCTTTGTTGGAGGTAGTGTGGTGCTTAGCTAAGGTATGCATTGCTAATGAGGGCTTTTCAGATGTAAAAGTTGTTGGGGGGGGGCACTCTTGCCGCTATTGTGGCTTAATAGTGGGACCTGTGAACTTGAGATGCAGCCCAACATGTAGCCCCTCGCCTGCCCTATCCGTTGCTGTGTCGTTTCTATCACTTTCTTGGGTTTTGCAGATTTTCACAAATGAAAACCTTAGCGCGCATCGGCGATATACAAAAATGCTCGGGTTGCCCATTGACTTCAATAGGGTTCGTTACTCGAAACGAACCCTCGAGCATCGCGAAAAGTTCGTCTCGAGTAACGAGCACCCGAGCATTTTGGTGCTCGCTCATCTCTAGTCACCTGTGGTTCCCATATATAATATTGAACGAGCCTTATATAATAAATGGTCCTTTCAAGATCTGTGTAATTTATCACTTCTGAGATCACTGCAATCTGCTTCACTTAGAGGGAATTTATATTTGAACTCCTCTCTTGCAGTAAAAAACAGTTTTTTTCTATCCCATTCACTCTAAGTATTTTGGACCAGTTTCAGGAACTTGTTGAAAAGGATTTGGTCAAATTATTTGAGCAAATGAATTTCCCTGATGGTTAATGGAATAATCATTATAATTTAACCTCTCTTGAAGAATCAGCGTTAGTGAAATGGAAAAATATCTTGATGTCTTGATAATCCACTCTGCGGATAAAAGTGGTGGTATGGGTGCCTAAAATGCATTTCTATATTGCAAATTCAATTTTGATATGTTCAAATTAGATATTTTTTATGAAGAATTATCTAACAATCTCACTGTTACTTTTCTGGATAAATTGCATCAAATCATCATTACTTGATGGTTTGCATTTAGGGGCTATTATGCAAGACAACTTTTGATTATCGTTCTGTGTGTCATCCAGTGGTCCAAGTCTTCCATTTTCTCCCGAAGATCAACAAAGGGACTTTTCCAATCCCACTTCAACCTACTGTGGTGGGGATTGGGTCATTCGTCTGATCATTCGTAAATCTTGAACGGTTCCACCTGTTTCATTATCTGCCATTCAGAGACAGGTGGCACCATCATTACAGACCCTTGTCTGTCTTTACCATTTCCAGGTGTTTGGCTGAAGAACATTTGGTATTACGGTGTCCATCACATCTACTGTATTTGACCTCCACCCACCATCGCCTCCTTTTGTAGTGGTGTCATAAACAACTGAGCTGGACTGCTATGAATGGAGCTGGGTTGTCTTCATGACAAATCCAGGTTTAGTTTGGGCACTGATGATGTTTGCATTCATGTCTGGAAACTTTGGGGTGAGTGTCTCAATCCTATCTTTGCTGTGGGGCAGCACACTGCCCCTACTGCTAGTCTGGGAGGCCATCACATATAACAGTTAGTCACCCCTAGTGGTGGTACAAGGGGCAATGACAGCTCAGCGATATGTTTAGGACATCCTGCAGCCACATGTGTTGTCTATCATGGCGGCTTCCAAGAGGCATTTTCCAGCAGGATAATGCTAGGCCGCACATAGCAAGGGTGTCACAGGAATGCTTCCATAACATTGCTACACTCTTGTGGCCTGCCCAGTCACCAGATTTTTTTGGCAATAGAACATGTATGAGACCATCTGAGATGCCAACTTTGACAACCTACGGGTTTGTACAATCTAGAGGCTAAGTTAGAGAAAATGTGGACTGATATGCCTCAGAATACTATAAGGAACCTGTAGGCCTTGATGCTCACCCATATTACATCTTGCATCCAAGCTAGAGGCGGTACAACAGGGTACTAGAGCCTCCCTTAAAGTGTTCCGTTTTCTGCAATAAATTATCCATTTTCTCTTATATTGTAATCACTTACTTATATCAACATAACAATCACACATAGAAAGTTTCCATCAACACCTTCTAGGTGCTTGAATTTTTTTACAATGAATGTATATCAGCAGATCACTTGAATCCAAGAATTGGCTTTCCATGGTGGGTTTCTTTCCCTGTGGCTACCGTGTTTGTTGAGCATGTTCTTATGCAAACAAATCTATGACATTTTCTTTGATGGTCACTGAAAAAGAATACAAAATAACCAGTTACATCAACTGCAACTCCACATATAAGGGTTATTTGATTTCCTGTCATTTGTGCACACTTCAATATGTGGGGTGTACAACTAATCCATTAAAGGTTCATAGATTTATCGGATGTATACAACCCTAATGTATTCAACATGCCAGCAATATCAAGACATTTTTTTTAAAAGCATGGTAGGAAAATAACAGTTTCAGGGTTTAAAAAAGGTTTATAGACCCAAATGGGGTGGTGATTATGGATGGAACTATCGAGTTGGGAAGATTGCTGGAATTTTAATTTGTACCAAAAATCTCAATATTAAGCATGATGCATTACTGTATTTTTAATTAGGTAATTATTTTTCATTTTTGAGTAATCTTTATATTAATTGGACATAGCTTTTTTCAATTGATGTTGTATGACATCATTGCCATTAGTAATTTTTAGATGACTTTAACATGTGACTGGGGTGGATGTTATTTAAGGATTGGCTTAGCATACATTGGTAGGCCGTGAAGAAGGAATGTAGTTCCAAAAAACAAAGAATCTCTTATTGTACTGTCAACAATATGTTTTAATATGTTTTTATATAACAAAGTTGGAAATAAAGGTGGAAGTTTTTCTTGGATGTGGTAGTGCTGGAGTACACTGTTTAACTGATCATCCAGATTTGATAACCCCAAATCTCTCCCTGAAAGCTTGTTCATTAGAATTGGATTGCTAGTCTACAGGTGAGGTGATTGCATTGTTGCTTTTATAGTTCAAGGATACATTACATAGGTGGTCGTGCACTGCAACAGTGCTCATTGAGGCATCCCCTTACAAAACTGCAGAACAATTAAAACATCACGGCCAGAATATGGTGCAATACAAGAATTGTTCTTTACTCTTAACTGCAACGACCTCCTTTGAGGTAGGAATAGGAGTTGGGGTTCACCAGCACTGCAAAATTTATTCAGGAGCTCTGCATGATAGTAAGATTGTGAATCACTGGTTTCAACTGCATTGAATAATAGTGATAAACAAACTTTTCAAAAATTAGGTTTAACCAGGTCATCAAATTTGGGCAAAAAGTCCAGTTTGGTCCAAATTAGTTTAGACTGACCCAGAAGTACACCAGTACCCCTAAAACTTGTGTATCTAAGAGCCCAAAAAAGCCCTGTATAACACTGTATAACAGGTTTCCTGTTTTAAGGCAAAATTAATGAAGAAAAAGAAGAGAAAAAAAAAAAGAAAGAATATGAAAAAGACAAAAGAAAGACGAAAAAGAAGTAGTAATAAGAAGCCCTAGCCTTAGGCTTGTCAATTCAGGTGATTAGCTGTCCACATGCCTCATTTGGAAATTTTTGTACTTTATGCAAAATATATAAATATAGAAAATACTGAAAATTCTGTAACATGAATAATTCATGATTATTGATACATTAAAATTTTCAGAAATGTGACCTTAAATTACAGGTGTAATGGTTGTTTCAGACATATTATGTGACATTTTGCAATGACTCATTCACACAGACACAATTTACATCACAACATCAGTAAGCAGAGCAGTTTGTGATATATTCCAAAGAAGCTTTAATTAAAATGGAAAATTCATTACGATGCTATTACATGTTCTGACAACACTGTGTTCTTGCTGTCACTATACTGGGCCTAATTAACACTTGAGAAGGCAATTCAATAACATTATTTCAGTTCAACATGGAGATTGCACACAATCATCACAAAGACCATGTACCAACAGAGGACAATAGACACCATTATATTAGCAGATGATGTCTCTTGTTCACATACAATTGAGTGTGAGCCTAAGAATTTCCCCTACTGATGAAATTAGGAAATAAGAGAAACTATTATTAAGCACTATAATTAGGCATAAGGGAGTGATTAGATGATTAACTGCCCATTTTCAGACTCCTTTTATAGAAAAGATAGCTCCATGTCATTCAGAGAGCAAATATACTCTCTGATTGATAAGAGGGATGATATTCTAAACAAAATTCATATTACTTTTCCTCTGAAAAGTAGGTTATCTGAAACCATGCAGGGACAAAAGGAGGATCCTAGACTTACTGTCACAACCCAGCTCCCCCCTGCTCCTTACCAGAGATTTAAATGAGAGCAACTAGTGCTTTAAACCAATACATTGGCATTAGTCAAAATCTAGTCGAAGCTAGAATCTTTAGTAGCAAGGACATATTAATTACCTAATTGGCTATGAAAGTGCTTCCCTGCTAGGATATATGAGATGCATCCTTGGTGGGGTAATGCCTAATATAATTTGTATTATAGAACCATGTATTATTTGAGGCCTTTTTCCTGTTTTATTTATATATATATACCTAATTATTTTTTCCAATCATAGCAGTGGTGGGGGCAATTAGCATTGAAAACCAATTACTAATAAGTAATCTTATTATTTCGCTTAAAGGGGTTGTCTCGCGGCAGCAAGTGGGGTTATACACTTCTGTATGGCCATATTAATGCATTTGTAATGTACATACAGAAGTTATTCACTTACCTGCTCCGTTGCTAGCGTCCCCGTCGCCATGGATCCGTCTAATTCTGATGTCTTCGTTTTTAGACGCGCTTGCGCAGTCCGTGCTTCTGGCTGGTGAATGGGGCCGCTCGTGCCGGAGAGCTGGTCACCGCGTCATCATCGTAGCTCCGCCCCGTCACGTGTGCCGATTTCAGCCAATCAGGAGGCTGGAATCGGCAATGGAACGCACAGAGCCCATGGTGCACCATGGGAGAAGACCCGCGGTGCACCATGGGAGAAAACCGCAGTGCATCCCTGGGAAAGGACCGGCGGCCATCTTAGGGAGAAGATTTTTATAACTCCATATTTCAACGGATCGGTGAGTAGCAAGCTGTTTAAAAACCGCTTTAAATTGCTATTTTATGCCAGGGGGGTGACAGGGGGAATGGGGTAATGTAAAATTTTGATGTTTGCCGCAAGACAACCCCTTTAAGATCATGACAGCATTGATGAGATACTAAACTAGATTAATAACTGAGTGTTGGGGATTGATAGCCAGAAGTTCTATTCTGTTGATGTCTAATATCTCATTGGATTGGCGAAACCACCTACAAAGTAGTAGTAAACACCAAGAAGCTGTGTCATAGATTTGAAGTATTGGTTTTCTTTCTTGATGTTGAAAACTTGCCGCATAGCTACATGGACATTCTACTAAATATATATCAACTTGTTAGTCCTCAGCATCCAACTAGTCCCCCGTTCTACTGGTTTCTCTATTAGAGCCATCCAGACTATGGAACTTGCTTCATTGTTGTTTCTAGGATTTTGATGAAAAACAGAAGTATGATTCCCAGACCAGAACACAATATTATACCAATAGATTAAATATATTTAGGACAAGCTGAAGCAGAGCTTTTTAGCTTTAGCTTTAACGTGTAAAATTAGAAGGAGGAATCATGTAGATAGCTTGTCAAGTAAGAACTCCCAACTGACGTCAAAGTAAGGATAAATGATGCTAATAATCAGTATTGAAAGGAAATCAATAAATCAAGGGTAAGGAGGGACTCAGTGAAAGCACAAAAGGACCAGTTTAATGTCCCCATGAAGACATCGGATCCGAAATTGAACTTTACACCAACTTTCACTGAACAGCGCATGTGTGTACTAGGGTGGCCCAAAAAACTCAACTTTCAACTATGAAGCAAGGCACCCTCTAATTGTTTTCCTTTTAACAAACCTTTATTAGAAGCAAAGTCTCAGATTCTTATGTCTATGACAAGGTTGCACTCAAAGACCATGAATTTTCAGACTTTCACTGAAAATTGTCTTCTTTTCAGATACGTCTCTTATTATGCATATTTACTGATTATGTAATGACTTGTAGGTTATGTTTATTTATTATATTTCGGTGCTTATTCCCTTCAGTTTCGCATCAATATGCCAAAGTAAGGAGATCTAGGGAAATCATATATTTGGAGGTATTGTTTGGTCGGAACAGAACAAATGTGTAGATTGTCAGGACAAACATTATTAGTAGATGACAAATGCCCTTGTTATTACTTAATGTTTTAAAGTATAGTGGTTGTTATGCAAAAACAAATTGTTAATATTAATGCTTTGGCTCCTGTAATTGGAAATCTTAAGCGCCATTTCTCATTATATACATCAGTTTTGAGCACCATTTTGCAGTTGGAAATTAAAGCTAAACCTTTACCCTAACATTACTATTAGCAGATGTAACAAATTGGGAAGGTGTCTTGCTGTATAGCTGCCACCTTACTTTTCTATATCTCTATGGGCCAGCCTAGTGTGTACCTGTAATAAACTTTTTTTTTTTTTAAATGATAGGAAATCAAAAAGAGAAGAGTTGAGTGTGTAAAAGTATTCTACAACTACTTTTTCACAAAAGGATGCAACTTTATGAAGAAAGATTCTTACCCAATGTAACTCCCATACTCCTAGGTTTTGCACCTCATCTATCCCTGATCTTGTTCTTATAGTCGCCAGAACCGTCTTACCTCAGACTTCCAAAAGTATTCTTTATCTGAGATATGTTACTAAAGGTGTATGCTGAGGAAAAAGAGGCTTCATCTACTGATTTCCCCATTTCCCACAGGTCAAGCTCAGAGATGATAAGCCAGCAGTCAGATTTAGAGCCCATAAGACATAGTTGAAAACATCGGTCATAAGCAAGACCCAGAGGGCATGGTTCATAGGCACAGCATAGAAATCATAGGCAAAGACCAGCATCCACAAGCCTACAGGCTAACATCTATAGGAAAGCCCATAGGCCAGAGGCAAAGCCCAGAGGCACATGCCATAGGCAAGGCACAGAAGGCCTACAATCACAGAGGCCAAAAGTCCTAGCCAAAGTACAGAGGCTATCAGTACACATGGAAAGCACAGAGACCATAGGGAAAGCATAGAGGCAAAAGTACAAAGGCTGTAGGTGAAAGTGCAAAGGCCATGTAAGCAAAAACACATAAATCATTTAGGCAAAATCACAACAAACATTTAGGCAAAACTACAAAGGCTATTTGGGCAAAAGCACAAAGGCTATAAGTCGTATGCAAAGCATAAAGACTAGTTAGACAAAAGTACCAAGGTTATAGACAAAAGCACAAAGGCTATATAGCAAAGCACAAAAGGCTATACAGGCAAAGTACAAAAGGCTACATAGGCAAAGCACAAAGGCTATATAGACCAAAGCACAAAGGCCATAAGTAGAAAAAGGCTATTTATATTAAAGTAGATAGGTTATTTAGGTCAAACACAAAGGCTAAGGACAAAACACAGATGGCTATAAGCAATATGCAAGTACAAGACTATCAAGCCAACAGCCAAGTACAGAGGCTGTGAGTCGTGGAGAAAGCAGAGGCTATAACCACAGAAGGCTATGAGCCACAGGCCATTAGCACAAAGGCTTGCAGCATGCCACTGAAACAATAAGTACTGAACTATCAGCCATTGGCAAAAGCCATACAGATCCTGAGTCGGGTTAATATGTGCTGAGAGAGCCATCCCCTATAGTTTTTCATTCTTGTAGGGTTTAGTCAAAGACAGAAGAGAATCCCTTGTGCAGGGTAATTCTACTCTGGCTTGGCTGGAGATCCTCTTATAAAGTGCCCATTTCTTTCTGCAGCTGCCCTGCTCTTATCAGTGGTGATACCAAGCATGGCAAGATTAGCACACCTGAACTTCACTTGCTGATGGTAGCACCAGATAAAACAGGAGGTCACATACCACAAACTTCCAGTCCAGGTGCAGCAACACAGGGAGCACTCTACCACTGATGGGTCCTCCCACTACTGTAGGGAAAGAATCCCATAAGACAGAGAAAGGAACTTCCTTTCATAACCTCCAGAGGCAGGAGAGCAAAGCATCTGCTGTGGGAGACAAGAGGATGATTCCAGGTTTATTCAGTGGCTCCTCATGCAGACTTACACTGGACAGATAACCTCTATGCCCGTAGAGTTTCGGACAAGAGGGCACTGCAGTATGCCACCTTTAGAAAACAGGAGGAATCTTTAAAGGGGAAGAAGTAGCAAAATAGTTGCCTCAACATTTTCCAACCTGTCCCATAGACAGGAAACACAAACGGAGCAGGTAAAGGGCGTTCCTGCCTTTAAAGAGATCTGGGAGTTTCCTGTCCAGAGTGAGGCAGGCTTTCTCATGGGTGCTTTCTAATGGGCGTAAGGGAAAAATATAATGTACCCGAGATGCCAAACTCCTGCAAAGGCATGGAGCTCTCAGGAATTTTCAAGTCTATTCTATAGATCATCTATGTTTTAATATAATTAATGATAAAGATGCACTAGAAGATTAATTAAAAAGCATAGAACTAATCATATTTGGGATCTGTTTTAGACAGATATGGAAACAGTGTCATTGCATTTCAAACCTAAGTGTGAGAGCCTCAATCCTGCCCTTGCTCTGGAGTGACACTCTGCCCCCACTGCTGGTGTAATGGTCTGGGAGTCATCGTATATGACAGTCGGTCACCTTTAGTAGGGGCACTAAAGACAATGACAGCTCATCAATATGTTCAGGAAATCCTGAAGCCACATGTGTTCCTCTGATGGCAGGATTTTCCAGCAGGATAATGCTCAGCCACACACAACAAGGGTGTCACAGGAATGTCTCCACAACATTGGCCTATGCGGCCACCTGATTTATCACCATTAAAACATGTCTGAAACCAACAGGGACCATAACTTTGACAGTCTACGAGGATCAGTTACAGCAAACCAGTCGATCAATATGCCTCAGGATACTGTATGGAACCTTATGCCTCCATGCCCACCTGTATCACATCTTGCATCCAAGCTATAAGCAGTACAGCAGGTTACTAGTGTCTCCATGCCCACCCATATCACATCTTGTATCCAAGTTAGAGGCGGTACAGCAGGGTACTAGAGCCTCCATGCCCACCCATATCACATCTTGCATCCAAGCTAGAGGCGGTACAACAAGGTACCAGAGCCTGCATGCCCACCCGTATCACATCTTGTATCCAAGCTAGAGGCGATACAACAGGGTACTAGAGTCCCCATGCCCATCCATATCACATCTTGTATCCAAGCAAGAGGCAGTACAACAGGGTACTAGAGCCTGCATGCCCACTCGTATAATATCTTGTATCCAAGCTAGAGGCGGTACAACAGGGTACTAGAGCCCCCATGCCCACCGGTATCACATCTTGTATCCAAGCTAGAGACAGTACAACAGGTTACCAGAGTCTCCCTTCAAGGAGTCAGTATTATGCAATAAATTATTCTTTAGTTCTGATATTATATCAACCAGTTGCTATCAACATTACAAACACACATAGAATGTTTCATTCAATTCTGACGTCTTATAGGTGCTTGATTTTTTTTTCTTATTAAATCACTTTTTATTGAAATTTTTCATTTAACATTGCAATTGAAAGCGATATCCAGTATTCACATATTAAAACATTGGTAGATATGAAATCTTGCATTTTCAGTTACAATAAGATATCAGAGAAAGACCTTTTTAATCTGTAAGCTTTTAAACATTCTGATATGCAGAAAAAATTCCAGACTTCGAACAAGAATACTATATGTCAATTTATTATGAAGAATAAGGCAAGGAAGAAAGAAAGAGAAATAAGAGAGTAAAAAAAGGGTATACACAAAAGGGAGAGATGGGGAAGGGGGGGGGGGGTGAAACCAAAGGAGAGCAACCCTCAATCAATTGGGTGATTTCATTAGAGGCAGTTATAAGAAAAGAAAATCAGGCTTGGCCCTTCTATCACAAATCGCCATAAAGCGCAAGCATCAACAGGTGTAAGTAGCCAAATTTTCAGTTAATCTTTATCACCTCAAGTGGTGCCTGATATGTATTGCTTCCAGGGTTCCATATTGTGACAAAACAGGGGTGTGATGAATTTGACCAGCTGAGAAGTTCTTCAAACATATATTTGATTTATCTTGTCCCTCCACTTGTCTATTGAGGGAGGATTTGTTTTACCCCAAAAAATGGGGATTAGTGCTTTCGCCGCTACAATCATGTAAGAGGCTAGTCTGTCTTTTAAGCGGTTAAAGGATGTTCGCGGCCTGCTAAGAATGATTATATCAGGTGTGAGTTGCATGTTTTTGCAGAGTATTGTGCCCATTTCTCTTGCTACCTCACCCCAGAATATTTTAATCTTACGGCAGTACCACCAGATATGTAGGTATGAACCTGTATGCCCTTGGTACCTCCAGCACCTGTCCATCTCTGCAAGTTTGTATGTTTGCAACCACTCCTGAGTTTTATACCATCTAGTTAATAATTTTTAGTGGTTCTCCGGCAGGCGTATACATGGTGAAATCCCGTACGTGGTTTTAAACATTGTTCTGATTTCGTCATTTGTTATTTTAATGCCCAATTCCTTTTCCCATGATGAGATAAAGGTTGGTCTACTTAAAGGTGCTTGATTTTTTTTTACAATAAGTATAATATCACCCTTTTTGTGCCCCCTGTAAGCCCCACACATTAAATACTGCCATTTATGCCCCTACCCTGGAAAAAGTACTTCTTATGCCCCCACTCAGTAATAAATAACTGATTAAAAATGTCTCTTTCGTGCTACACTCAGTAATAATGTCCCCTTTATGCCCCCACTCAATAATGTCACAGTTATGTCGTCTCTTATTAGTAATGCCCATTTTATGGCCCTGCTTATTAATAATGTCCCATCTATACCCCATCTCATGAATAATACCCCTTTTATTCTCCCTCCTGTTAAGGCCTCTTTAACACAACCATATGCATTTTTATGTTTGGCCGTACATCCTAAAAAATTGCATGAGTGAAGTATAGCGTCGATCAAGTCTTGATCTTAATTAGCGCATTATCCGCAATTCACACTGGCAGCTGCAGTGTAATGGTAAAAGCCTTGATCAGCAGAAAATCCTCAGAATGTCTACTAATGGTTAAATAGAGCCAGCTGTTTTCCTTTCCCAGAGTTGGACACAGGTAAACTCCCTCCCACTCCCTTTTTTTTCAGCTCCCATAGGAGTCTATGGGAGCTTCCAGCATATCTTTGCCAAAGATAGGGAAAGACCTATCTTTCGATACAGCGTATAAAATCGGCGACCGACAACAATCAACGCTGTTCTATTTTTCCCGGCCAAAACTTTTTCAGCTGAATGAATACATTGAAATCCAATACTTCAGATAGTTGTGATTTTTGCCCAATTTTTAGACGCAGCTAAATAAAGGCCTATATACGATTGTGTGAATAAGGCCTAATTATGTCTCCACTCATTAATAGTGCTGCTTTTTTCCCCCACTTATTAATGATGTCCCCTTCATTTCCCACCCTGCAGCCCCCCACAATTCAGTAATTGTGCTTCTGTTTCAGCTATAAGAAAATAAAGAAACTATAAAACTTTATACTCAACTTTCTCACTCTTCTTCCTGCTCTGTTCTCTTCCTCAAGTGTCACCTCTGGATTTGGCCCAATGTCAAACCAGTGTGTGGCACAGCGGGTCCACAGCCGCTGAACCTGACAGTAGTCACTCAACCTTTTGAAGACCAGTATGGTGCACGAAAACACATGGGACAGGCAGAAATTCTGCACTTGCAGATACAATACAGATAGTAGAATGGAATTTTTATTTCTGGTAAGGCATATGTAGTTAAAACAATTGGTTGATCCTAAAAAGTAAACTATTTAGGTTTAATTAGTGATGGCTTTAATGAAAACATTATCTTATAGCTACATCCATTTGGGCTTGAAAACTTGTACTGTCTGATATTTCTTTCAGCTATAATTGCAAAGCACATATAAAAATGGCCCAGCACCACAGCAGGCTGCTGCATTTCAGACTGAATGTCAGTCCTTAGTTGTTTCCAATGACTAAGGAGATCTACTCTTCTGTCAAGTTTTTTGCTAACATTTTTCCAGTTTCCAAGGTTCCCAAATGGATAATTTCTCTTCTGTACTATCGCATAATTGGGCAGAATTCGGGGGCTTAGAGCGTTTCTTTGAAAACTCACATGGGAGAAGTAAAAGTGACTATATTTTTTGTCACCCAGCAAACTAAGGAACGACTAAATACATTATTATTATCTTGACAGAAGATGACAAATTACCTATTGTGATTTATAACACAGAGGGAAAATGCTATTTAGTGGAGACAATGTTATTCATTCCCACCAAGGATTTGGAAGAGTCTCTACTGGGAATGATCACGTCTTATGTTGCAGGTTCCCCTGACAGTAGTTGATCACCGGAATTATGCAGCTGTTCTTGTAACCATTTCCTGCCTGGGAATGCATGTCTTCTCTTCATACTCTTCCAATAATAGCAAAACATGACAGGGTACATATTTAAACAAATGGTTGCCCATTATTTTACATAGCCTGTGATACTTATGTCCTATGCAATGGATGCAAGCCAACTTTAGTTACTGTAACAGAGTCTCAGTCGTTAGCACTATTGCCTTGCAGCAATTGGTTCGTGGGTTTAAATCTGACCAAGATTAACTACTTTGTAAACTCTCTGTTTTTGGGTGTCCTTGGAGCACCGTAGATCACTATTGTGCTATAATGTTGTTTTTTGTGGGTGTCCATGGGGCACCATAGATCACTATCATGCTACAACATTGGTTTAGTTAAACTGCAGGTGGGTTGGGTGTTCTATCTGGAACATGAACAGTTAAACATGGGTACAATGCCTATCTCAATGAGATATAACACAGTTGCCTGAAGCAGACTACCTATTTAAAACATTAAAGCAGTCATTGCCATCTTTTTGCACAGGTTTTCTACTATCTTTTATTTAACAGAAGTGCAGCAGACATAGATTTAGTTTTTTTTTAACTTTGTGGCCATTTATACACAGTTGAGTCACATTATTATGACCACCTCCTACTTTTGACATCGGCAGCACATAGCCTATGAAGAAAGTGATGTGTCGTGGCATGCTTGGTGGGTATATAAGGTGTACAATAGGCTGTCTGCGCACATATCACTCGTTGCCACGGGTAAAAGGGGCGATTTATCGAGGTTGCAAAAAAAAGATGCTTGGCTTTTGGGTCAAGAGAGGAAGTATTTCTCAAACAGCGCAGTTTGTAAATTGTGCATCATGAGTGGACAAATAACCAATTGGAAATAACCAATTTGCAAACTGCAGGTCACCACGTGCCATTGATGTGAGAGGTAAACATCAGCTATGAAGGCGTGCGAGGACCGACTGATACTTTACAGTGGAGCAGCTCACCATGAAAATGAACTGGGGAACTACTAGATGTGTATCTTAAACAACAGTACAGGAAACCATACTTTGTATAGAGCTCCAAAGCAAACGGATGATCACTGCACGTATGCTAATAAAGGTGTATCAGAAGAAAAGGCTTCAAATTGAACAGCAGTATTGGAATTGAACAACCGCTGCTAAGCAAAGGGTTGCCAATGAGTCCGGTTCTCTGCTTCATTGAACAGATGGACGTTAGAGTGTCAGATGAGAAACATCAGTGAACAAACACCCTGCAACCATTGCCGGAAGAACACAAACTCGTGGCTGCAGTATTATGGTCTTGGAAATTTCTTTGTGGCGTTCTCCTGGCCCACTTATCTATGTGGCAGCCACTCTGAACTGATTTGGTTATGAATCCATCCTTGCGGATCATGTACACCCATACATGCTGTTTGCCTTTCCTGGGGCAGATAGCTTCTTCCAGCAAGATAATGTGGCATGCCACACAACTAGAAATGTCCTACAGTGGTTGGAAGAGCATGACCAAGACTTCCAAGTACTTCTCTGGCCCCCTAATTCCCCACACTTGAACCCAACTAAACATCTATGGGACCAGCTCGATTGTCGTGTTCAGTCTATGGATCCTCCTCCACAGACTCTCCAGCACCTGTGGGATGCACAGTCAGCATGGCTCAAAATACCTGAGACAACATTGCAGCTCTTTATTGAGTCACTCCTAGCCCGTCTATGGCTACTTTGGATATTAGCTGGTGGTCATAATAATGTGACTCGACTCTGTACATATCATATGTGCTTGTTTGCGTCTGACCACTATTTTTATTTACTTACCAGTGTGGAATAAAGTTTTTCTTAAAGGATCCAATGTCTGCCATATATTAAAGGGGTTGTCCCGCGCCGAAACGGGTTTTTTTTTTTTTCAACCCCCCCCCCGTTCGGCGCGAGACAACCCCGATGCAGGGAGGTAAAGAAAGCTCACCGGAGCGCTTACCTTAATCCCCGCGCTCCGGTGACTTCTCTACTCACCGCTGAAGATGGCCTCTTCCTCCGTGGACCGCAGCTCTTCTGTGCGGTCCACTGCCGATTCCAGCCTCCTGATTGGCTGGAATCGGCACGTGACGGGGCGGAGCTACACGGAGCTACACGGAGCCCCATAGAAGACTGCAGAAGACCCGGACTGCGCAAGCGCGGCTAATTTGGCCATCGGAGGCCAAAAATTAGTCGGCTCCATGGAGACGAGGACGCCAGCAACGGAGCAGGTAAGTAAAAAACTTTTTATAACTTCTGTATGGCTCATAATTAATGCACAATGTACATTACAAAGTGCATTAATATGGCCATACAGAAGTGTATAGACCCACTTGCTGCCTCGGGACATCTCCTTTAAACTCCAATTGATTGATTGTGAGCTATTATTAATTACAAATTAGTAAACACTAAAAATAATAATACATGGAGACATAGACAAATTTGAAGGTAGAGGTAGACCATGATATTTTATTAAAAGGCTTGACCACTTTACAAGGCTGAAGAAAACATCATTTTATTCATATCTCTACCTTGCCATTTTTCACACATTTAGAGCGCCTCCCCACCCTTAATATAGCCAAGTAGAAGTCCACACGCAACTCTTCGCCATACCATGGCTGCTGCAAGAGGGCATATGACTTCACAGATCTTTCAGTGGCCTCCATTGAATAAAGTTGCTTATGTCATTGCAAATGTTGTGCTGTTGGAAGCTGCTGATGGATGGGTCAAGTCAGGTCCTGCTCCATCAGTGCTCGTCTTACGGATGGGAATGCTATGATGGCTGTGACCAAGACCATGTCAAAGTGGTAACAATGCTCTAGACATGTGAAAATCACACAGTGCGTGGTAAAAATATGAATAAAATGATTTTTTGCTACAGCCATGTAAAAAAGATGAAAAGTGGACGGCCCCTTTAAGGTTTACGTAAATGAACAACTTCATAACTTCCTCCAAAAAGTGCTAATGCATCAATTAGCCGATCAGGGTTTTCTGGAACTAAATTACCAGCTTACATTTTGTAGAAATACTCATGTATTTAATTTCTTTCACCCAACAATCACACAGTTCTGTCCCAATCTTGTTAGAAACTATGAAACTGCATCAGGTTACATAACACGTAAAGTGGTGAATAACTCTTGGCTCCAACACTTAATTGGTTAAGACAGCATATTTCTCCTTCCATGTCAATGTAAACATAGTGCAAACCATTTGTTATCCCCATCAATGATTCAGTGTCTCAGTTTCATGACAATTACCCTGTGTAATTGTGTTTATGATTCATAATTGATTTATCGCTGAGGTCCCATTGAAGCTCATTAACAATGCAGGTCAGGACATAAGCACTCGCATTATGCTGCCATTCCGCAGTAACATCACTGAGTATCAGAATTTCATGGTTGCCCAGCACTGTGCTGGCAAAGAGAAAGCGCTGTGTTCCCTTTGTATTTTCTTGTCTTTAGGGATTTGCTTTGCAGCAAAGCAGAAGTTGTTTGTTTACAGACACAATCAAAGGCAGGAGCTTTATAACAGGCATAGATAAAGCTTCCATTGTGTGGGATCAAGCGCACATCTAAAAACTTCAAAGTGACAAACGTATAAGAATATACAGCTGATTATCTTTTGCTATGTGCATACTTTATAGGACGTCACCATTGGGAAAAGTGGAAAGTGAAATCATTGTAGTTAAGGCACAGGCACAACTTTTGCTATGGAGATTTTATCTACATCTCTGTAGATAATATAACCGTGCTTGGGGCGGGGCTTAAACACTGTCCCTCCCACAACAGACCTTGCCACTAACCTGTATGGGAGAAGGAGATGTAGAGTAGAACTTTCGCTGAGTGGAAGAGTAGGCATGTAAAGGAGTTTTATCAGTGCCTTCACCCAAGATAGAGCCCCCATAATTAAGGAATGGTCTTTTCCTGAGAATTAACTATGAGTTACAATAAACAGATATACTGAGAAACACTGTTCAGATAACCCGGCATCAGTAAGTATACAGAAATACCAAATAAGGTTATAACAATACGTTTATTGGGATATATATGGCAACAGCACATCTATCTATCTATCTATCTCATATCTATCAGTCTATCTATCTATCTCATATCTATCAGTCTATCTATCTATCTATCTCAATCTCATATCTATCTATCTATTTATCTATCTATCTATCTCATATCTATCTATCTATCTATCTATCTATCTATCTCATATCTATCTATCTATCTATCTATCTATCTATCTCATATCTATCTATCTCTCATATCTATCTATCTATCTATCTATCTATCTATCTATCTATCTAACTTATGTGGCAAGGCTGTAAACAAATTGGCCTGCAGGGGGCTGTAAGTAGGCCTTTTGTAAACTGAAGGTGTGCTAATCAGCAGGGACAGCTGTGCAGGTGTGTCTCTAGTAGTTAAAATCCTCAGACATTCAATTCATGACTACAAGCTGGGGCTGAAAAAGCCTGAAGCCAGAGCTGCTACTGCTGAGAGAGCAGAGCTCAATGCCAGAGCAAAGCTGCTGCCAGAGGCCAGAGCTAGGCAGGGCTCTGAGATGAAGAGGCTGAAAGCCTGATGTCTGTGGGAGACCAGGCAGTAGTATGACCATGAGTTTGACAGGGAAGGACGCCCCTAGACTGACACCCTGTTGGGTGCATGTAGTGCCACTAGGCTGCTGTGTTAGTAGGGAGACAACTACTCTTTAGCTAGCGCCTTGACAGGCAAGTGTTTATTATTTTTCATAGCACTAAGTGCGTATGCTGTCAGGGGCTGATGTGTTTGCAGTGGATTTCCTTGCTGCCACTGAATATTGAAGAAAATAAAAGTAATTTGGATTTGCATGGACTGAGTGAGCCACTGTGTTGTGCAGGATTCCTCCAGAAGACAACCAGCAGTAGATTGGGAGACGACCGGGAATTCCTCCAACTCATACTCAGCAGACAGGGATACAGGTGGTGAGAGTAGATGCTGACCTTACTACACTAACATGTCATCCCTAACAACCAACTAATCTATCACCGCAACTGGACTGCTAAATCTCTATTGGCCATTGGATGCCTAACCTGTCTCTATCCTGTACTACACCACTGACACAGATGTGAAACCACCCCTATATGTATAACAAAGCAGAATTTCCTGTGTACAAAAACTTAGGAATGACAAGCACCTAGGCTTCACAGCTACAGTTCTACTAGCAGCTACTATATATGTTCATATATTTTCACTCCAGCTGTAGAAATTAAATAGATCACTTTCCTCATGTAGTGATATCTCTGCTGAGGATTCATACAGTATCAGCAGCTCCTTCTGCTGGCACATGTGCTCCAAACCCTTCCACCTAAGCCATGATCTAAATCCCCCCTATCTCCCATCCCAATGAGATCGTGGAGGTGCTTTTTGAGTGTTATGGCAGCCTGGGGCCTTCTGAAGGCCCCAGGGATGCCATAATTGTTTGCCTATAGAATGCCTTTTAAAATATATTATAATGCAATACCATAATTCTTATAAAAAATTAAAAAGTAAAAAAAATTCCCAGTCATAGCATCAAAAAAAAAAGTAAAAAAAAGATTTAGGCTTAGTATTGTTGTTTCCGTAAAGGTCCAATTTTTAAAAATATCTATCCTGTATGGTGAACACAGTCAGAGAAAAAGAAAGCAATGCAGAATTGCACTTTTTTCTGTTATCCTGTCTACAAGGAAAAATGGAATAGAAAGTGATGAAAAACTGAAATGCATCCTATAATAGTGCCAATAAATGTATATCCCTCAAAAAAAACAAGTTCTCATGTAGCTATGTCACCAGAAAAATATGATTATGACGATAACAATTTATATAGTTTTACTTTTGTTCTACTGCTTAAAAAAAATAAAACATTTCTGGAAAAAAATTACATTATTGTAATGTATTGAATAGATGGAGTAGAGCTGTGTGTGTAATGTGTGGGAATCAGGATAGATGTAGTAGAGCTGTATGTGATGTGTGGGGATCATAATGGATGTACCATGTAGCACAACTGTGTGACGCACTGCGCCACTAGAATCATTGGTACTATAATTTCCTAATAAATACTAGTAACTTTTTATTTGTCTGTTGAGATAGTTGTGTGAGAACTCATATTTTCTGGGGGCTTCTAGTTTCTATTGGTATCATTTTGGGGTTCACATGACTTTTTGATCGCTTTTTATTAAATTTTTTCTTGAAGATGGGATGATCAAAAAAAGTGCAACTCTGATGCTATATATTGCTTATGAAGTGAGGCAGTAGCACTTATGGGCAGTAGGGCAGTAGCACAAAAAAGATAGTTGAAAGGGCATTTCCAGTTATTTATGATGTGAAGTTTTATACAATATAAACAACAATCTCTATATTAAACAAAGGGGGGAAAAAACAAAAGTTTAAAAATACCTTCTGCGGAGATGCATTCCACAACATTTCTGCTCTGGTTCTGGGGACATTCCTTGTAAAATGTGAGAGGATGGTTAAAAGCGAAGCAGTACAAGAAATAATGTGGCATGGACCCAACCAAATAGGAGCTTAACAACCATATCACCGCTGGAAGAAACAGCCATACTGCAAGAGAAAAACAGTCTGGCACTCAGATACGACTAGGGGAAGCTAATTGAAAAAGTATTTGTACTGCTTTCCCTAGTTGTGACTTTTGGCAACCAAAGTTTTATAATGAAGAGGTTGGATGTTTTGGCTCAAACAGGATCCTTTCCCAAGCCTAAAGAACTGTTACCTCTCCGTGTGAAGGGAAACATAGGAATGGGAGTCTTTAAAGGAGTTGTATCAAGATAGAAAGTTATCCCCTATCCATAGGATAGGTGTTAACTTCAGATTGGTGGGTCGCTGAATGGAGCTGCTGTCATGCATGCATGCTGCCACTTCATTGGTTTCAATGGAAGCATTGGAGATTGTCGAGCACCTAAATTAGGCTATTTCCAGTGCCCCCATTGAAATGCAGTGCTTAATTCATGAGGGAACTTTTGGTACCACCAGGGCGTAACTATAGGGGATGCCATCGCTCCCAGACCCAGGACCCTTAGTGGGCCTATAAGGTCTATCCTCTCCATATAGGGAGCCTAGTGGTATGAATAAAGCATTATAGTTGGGGGGGCCTGTTACAGATTTTGCATTGGAGCCCTAAATCTTCAAGTTAAGCCTCTGAGTATGAGTACAGATGGAGGGAGGGGAGCCCCAGCTGAACTTTTGCACTTGAGCCCCTGAGCCTTGAGTTACACCCCTAGGTACCACCATTCTTTGGATTGGTGGAAGTCTCAGTGGTCAGACCCTCACCAATCAGAATGTTATCCGCAATCATGTTGATAGAATTCTAAATCCTAACTTCTCACAACTGTTTTAAAGATATAGTATGGAATTAACCCAAACTAATCTTTAGAGTAAAGGACCAGAAGTGCTTAGATGTGTATGATGCCCCTTCAGTTGTAGTTCGCATTAATTGTTGTTTTTCTGTTGGCTTTCTTCATATAATTCTACCTTGATAGGGGGCTGAGAAGAAGGAATGGAGGAAGAGAGAGAGAGAGAGCTTTAAACCTAGAACTCTTTCAGAGAAAAAAGAACAGGCATGTTGGCTCAGTGGTTAGCACTGTTACCTTTTAGTGTTTTGGTCCTAGGTTCAAATCGCATCAAGGGCAACATCTGCATGGACTTTTAAAAACTCAATTCATGGAACAACCACTAACACCTGTATAACCGTGCACTTTGGCTGCATTAGGGATCTACTGGAGGTCAAATTTGTTATCCCAAATGTTTTTGTAAAATTGGGCTAATCATTACCAACCCGATTATTCCAATAACTATTATTTTAATCGCTCATCACTAGAGATGAGCGAGTATACTCGCTAAGGCTAACTACTCGAGCGAGTAGTGCCTTAGCCGAGTATCCTCCCGCTCGTCTGTAAAGATTCGGCTGCCAGCGCAGGTGACAGGTGAGTTGCAGTGGTGAGCAGGGGGAGCGGGGGGGAGAGAGGGAGAGAGAGATCTCCCCTCTGTTCCTCCCCGCTTTCCCCCGCCGCTCCCCGCCGGCCCCCGAATCTTTAGAGACGTGCGGGAGGATACTCGGCTAGGGCACTATTTGCTCGAGTAGTTAGCCTTAGCGAGTATACTCGCTCATCTCTACTCATCACCACTAAGAAGTACAGTTTGCCCCCACCATTTAACTGCATTGAGCTCAGACATTGTTGATGCCTGCCCTTAATACAATCAATCAGTGATTGCTTAGAAGCTGAGCAGAACAAATCCACACTGAGAAAATCTCCTTTCTCTATCCAATGGAAGTTTGAAAGAAGTTCATCTTTTATAGTCAATCATTTTACAGTGTTGCACAAGAAGATATGCTCTGTGATTCAGTTGCAAAATGCCTTACAGTACGGTGCAGTTTGAGGCAGGTGTGGAAAAATGCTGCAAAGTAAGAATTCTTTCAAAAATAGAAGTGTTAAGACTTTTTTGGTCAATTAACGAAATGCAAAACAATTCTTCTAGGCACACAGCTTTGAAGGAACTCAGCAGGTTGGTTGTTCCAGACAGCTTGGAGAACAAAGCACTTATATTTATGGATATAGACTTGCCCACATCTCTTTTGTCTCTTCATGTAATCCCTGATAGACTCCATGATGTTGAGATCTGTGGGGGCTATATCATCACTTCCAGGACCCTTCTTCTTGATAGCTGTTAATGACATTGGCTTTATATTTAGGGTTATTGGTCTGTTGTAGAATTAATTTAGAGTCAGATGCCTTCTATTCTTGCAAAAAATTATTACTTTACAACATTTTTTCCACACCTGCCTAAAACTTTTAGACAGCACTATATAATAAGGATAAAAATCCTTCTTGACTCCAATAACCACATATCAGGATAACTCCCTATATCGATGACCAGTCTCAAGAAATCTAGGAGAAGTAACCAGTTACCTTGTGTATCCTGCTGATTTATATGATATCAGTGATATATCTTGTCAAGCCCCAATTAAGAATTTCATTACAGTCAATAGAAACTACAAGGGAATCTATCAACAGAAAAGAACTGGTTGTTTTTATATTTGACTTTTCTAGTAGTGTTATTTTTATTATCCATTTCACCTTTTGAGTAAAAGAAAAAAATTCCTGAATATTGCAGTTTTTACAATGCCTACTGGCCACATTGGCTGACACTTCTGTTTTGTACAAATCCCTTTTCAGCTTGCATCTTGCAAACTGAGGACAGGGTTAGCAGTCATCTCATTATCAAAGAACAGAATTACAATGGAAGGTAACAAACACCTCCATTATAAAGCTGGAGGCTGATAACATTGAATCACACCATTGACAATAAGCCATGGGGACAGCTCAGCCCACACTCCCTGCACAATGACCTCTGCATGTGTCACAAGGCATGTTCCACACTCTCCTATAGAAGTCAATGAATTTTCTAACTGTTTTATGTCTATGTGGCTTCTGTAACACAAATCACAAAACTGCTACTCACAACTCTGAACAGCCGCATGGCCAAAATGGTTGACTTCTTGTACAGAAAATAGAAAAATAAATCTACAATCAGAGAATACAAACTAATTAGGAAAAAATATGTATCAGTAAATCTCTTCAATTTATATCTAGGCTATACATTCCCTTTAACCTGTTCATGACCAGGATGGTTTGTGTCTTGATGGCCGGGGCACAACTTCACATACTGGAAAGTTGAGTTAAAAGGGAATTCTTAATTTTGATTCTTCGTGTGTATATATATATATATATTTTTACTTTTTTGCAGTGGATATTCTCTAGTTTGGTAGGTCTTATGGAATAATAAATGGGCAGAAAAAGAGGAAAAATGCACTTTCTCATTATTTTATTTTTTTTTTTTTTGTAGTTGGTTCAATCTTTAATATCTAACCCGAAGATGAATTCTCCTGTATACTGTATGATACCAATACAGCACTACAAGCACAAGGCCCACCTTTTAGTCTCTTCTCTCCAAGAGTTTTGCAGACAAGGAAATTATATTTTCCTTTGCTATCACAGTCTAGGGTTGATCTATCATGACTTCCCAAACTACCTGACAGTACTGTGCAAAGGAGTAAGCAGTGCTGAGTGGACCATTAGTCCATTAACTTCTGTGATGCAGGGAGGAAGGAGTTAAAAAACAATTAATTTCACAAAAATGTACATGTATGCAGTGTCAAAATATCTCTCCCTCCTACAATCTCACTCTGACAGGACCCACGAGGTGAGAAAGGAGTTTTACAGCACAAAACCCAGTAAAATTTGTTGCTACGCCAAATTTTTTCTGTACGTTCCAAGACTTGTTGTCATGGTGATCACAGGATTTGGACCAAAATCAATAAGATCTTGATGATGGCACCAGGACCAGTTGTTAGCAAAATCAGAATCTGGGTGTTGGGATTGCTGCGGGAGACACAATCAGCAGGGTATAAATATTCAGATAAATGGCACAAAAATTTGGACACATATTTATAGAGGATGGTCATGAAGTAGTTAAATATGCAAGTTTCAGTCCGAAAACACAGTGCCGATATTACAATGCTAATTGACATTAGTTACATTTGTTTTCTTCACAGTGAAAAATACATATAAATTAGGTCCAAAGAACCAAACCTCAAAGACAGAGGACTAAGTAAGATTTGGGAACAAGCCATCCATCCTTCTTCAATCCGATAGCGGCTTTAGACACTAAATAATACGAAGAGGTTTCATAATAAGAGATGAAATTATTCTGTGTCATGTACACTTAATCTGCATTAGCCAGGGGCACCCTTGTCCCATGCATCTCACATAAAGTAGCTCTTATGATTCTATATCCAAGCTCCTACTTCAGAACTTGGCTTGGATTTGTTTCCTGATTATCTGCCATTGCCTGAACTTTTCCTGTTAATGACTCCTGGCATTACCGTACCCATTAAGCGCTTGTAGGCATATTCGTAGTCATTCTTTGGCCAGAAATGTAGCAGTTGCTTAGAAAACAGCTCTGTTGTTTTGGTGCAAAACTTGGGAAAAGCTGATTTTTAAACATCTGTAATATGTATTTCTATGCTTTACTCTCCAATTCTTACTAATTGATAGATAAGCAGATGGAGTCATTAGTCTATTTTTTGTGCGTCTATTTTCTTTCCGACTGGTCGTGATATAAAGGACATTAGCAGCTTTATAAATAAAAGAACACAAATACTTATTCATGTTGTCAACTTTACAAAATGCTACATTAATCTGTTCCAGAGCTAAGCAGGAGACAGAAACACTTCTAGCTTGGACAAGTACTCAACAATATAATGGTCAACAAAGCAACATTCTGCCAAGCTTTAGTACCATCTGTGCTGTTCAGTATTTGGAACAGTGCGGAAGACTTACTGAGCCATTTCATCGAGCTTCTAAACAAAAACATGGAGATTTTTGTTACTATCCAGTAAATTAAATGTGTTTCAAAGTAAGGCTATGTTCTCTAGTTAAAAAGATGAAACCCCGTAGGAAAATATTTTAACATTAAGGTCAGGTGAATCTCTATTACCATCTCTTATCCAACCTACTGGCTTTGCATTATCATCAGAAAGTGACAAAGTGAACTACACATAGTAAATAGTAGCTAAAAAAAAGTATATATGTAGCAGAAGATTGCCAGATCTCCTTATCAGGTAACAGCATGTTGCATTAAGAGGGAGCTTCCAGTTGGGAACATATGACGGCCAATATGTTTCTTTGGTCACTGAGCATCACGGAGCAGAGAGGGTATACAGTTCTATTTGGCATTTAGTACATTTTGATATAACTACCTTGTTTCAGCAGTAATAGAGCAACATGATGACAATAGTACAAGGCTGAGTTTGTCAATGAGTCTATGCCGTGTGGTATTACAACGAGTTACATGTGCTTTCTACTGTAACTCTGTGAGATATTACAATGCACAATGTCAGCGGCGCTATGAAATGAGCTATAAAGTCTGATTAGATACTGTGGGCAATCGCACCATTATCTATCTGAGCTTGTCATTTATGAGTCGCCTGTGTTTTCTGGAATAGAGAAAGATGAACACGTTACTTTATTTATTTTAACTAAAACAATGGTACTAGTGATGAGCGAGCATACTCGCTAAGGGCAATTACTGGAGCGAGCATTGCCCTTAGCTAGTACCTGCCCGCTCGAGAGAAAAGGTTCGGCTGCCGGTGGCGGGCAGGGAGCGGTGGGGGAGAGCGGGGAGGAATGGAGGGGAGATCTCTCTCTCTCCCTCTCCCACCCCCCACCCCCCGCTCTCCTTGCTCACTGCCGCAACTCACCTATCACCCACTCCGGCAGCCAAACCTTTTCTCTCGAGCGGGCAGGTACTCGCTAAGGGCAATGCTCACTCGAGCAATTGCCCTTAGCGAGTATGCTCGCTCATCTTTAAATGGTACAAAACCAGAAGAAAACCAATGATGTCACCATAACTATAGTGCTGTGCAAAAGTTTTAGGCAGGAGAGGAAAAAATGCAGCAAAGTAAGAATGTAATCAAAAATAGAAGTGTTAATAGTTTATTTTTGTCCATTAGCAATGATTCAAAATGACTGAACAAAAGAAAAATCATAACTCAATATTAGTTGGCACCAACGTTTTCTATTAAAAATTGCATCAGTACTTCTAGGTAGACTTTCACAAAGTCAGGGATTCTGTGGGATTATAGTCAGATGTATGATTAACGAATTATACCAAATAGGTGATAATGATCATCATTTTCATATGTGGGTTGAAACACAGTCAATAGCTGAAACAGAAACAGCTGTAAAGGAGGCTAAAAACTGGGTGAGGAACAGTCAAACTCTGCTACAATGGTGAGGCTGTGGAAGACAGTTTCATGTCATAGATCATACACCATGGCAAGACTGAGCTTAGCACCAAAACAAAAGATAGTTATACTGCATCAGCAAGGTCTTTTCTAGGCAAAGATTTCAAAGCAAGTTGGGGTTTCAAGATGTGCTGTTCGAGCTCTTTTGAACAAGCGCAAAAAAATGAGGCCTGTAATCGCTATAATTAGTGAGAATGCATTGCAATACAGAAGTACTGAAATATATTTTCAGTGTGAATATAGCATTGCAGATTCAAGTCCCATACAATGACATAAAAATGTAAAAAATAAAAATAGTAAAACAAAAAAAAACTGTTTTTGTGCACTTCCCCTTCTAAAAAACGCAATAAAAGTGATCACAAAAGCTGTATATATTGCTCCAATAAAAACTACAGCTTGGAATTCTGAAAACAAGCCTTTGCAGAGCTCCATTAATAAAAAAATAAAAAAGTTATGAGACTTTAAGCGCAGCAATGAAAAAATATATTTTCCCCAATTTTTTTTTATTTTGCAAAAGTGGAAAAACCTACAAAAATATGTATTTTGGTATGGTCGTAACTATACCAACCCACAGAAAAAAAGATCATGTCATTAATGCTGCATAACTAAAGTTGTAACAAAAAATGTCAGAATTGATGTGTTTTTTTGTTTTGCTGTCACGTCTGATCAGGATGTACTGAAACCATTCCTCTGAGCAGTTCCTGGGTTATGTTCACACAGTGGCACAAAGAACATTAACCCTCACAGGAAACGTGTGGTATAACAGATGGAGAGAGGAACTTTGCCTATATGACCTGCCTATACCTGTCTATAGCTGCCTATAGCTGCTGTCCTATCCTGATAAGAACGCACCCAACCCACGACCCTCGGCCACTTACTGTCCCTATCAGCAACAGAAGTAAACAACTAAGTAGGAATACAACTTCCACTAACAACCAAAGTACTTAGCTTGAGATGAGCAGGGAAAGATCCAGACTCCAACAACCACTAGGTGAAGACTGAAGAAAAATCAGCACAGTTCCTCAGCCTAGACAGGAATAAAAGCCCTCCCTAATTGCTAAACAGGTACAACAGGTAGCAGAACACTCCCACCACTGCTAGAGAAAGCTGAGAGGAAAATCCAAAATAGTCCTAGCAACCTGCCACAACAGTACCTCCGCTTCTAGAAGGGGCCCCCTGGACACTTCGGACCAGGTCTACTTGGATTATGTCAATGAAAATTTTTTAACTAGACAATCCACCTTGACATCCCATGTAATTTCTTCTGGCCCTTAACCCCGCTAATGCACTAAGTACTGTAACAAATTCCTCACTTGACGAGAGTCAACAATGTGGCTGATTTTAAATTGAAGATCCTCATCAGCCATCACTGGGGCAGGAGGAGACAAGCCATTCTCTGGATCAACATACTTTTTTAACATAGATTTATGGAACACACCTGTAATCTTCAAAGAGCTAAGAATCTCCAACTAAAGGATACCGAATGAATCCTTTCTGTGAAATAAACCACGGACCCAGTTTGAAAGACTGTTGTTTGTGTTTGATGTTTTAGTTGCTAACCAGATCAAATTTCCCATCAATAAATCAACCCCCTCAGACCGCCTGCCATCTGCCACCCACTTAAAATTTTGTACTGACTTGCTAAGTTTTTTCTGGATCTCATCCCAAACTGCCTTGATGTAAGAGGCAAATTCATTCTCCTCCAAAACTTCTAAAATAATTTTGGGAAAAGATGGATGAAATCCATAATTGCAAAAGAAAAGTGATATGCCTGTAGACTCTAATGACTCTAAGAGCAAACTTTTCTAAAGATAAAAACTCTGACCAATCCTTCTGATTATCTGAAACATTAGTTTACAAATATTGTTCCAAACTTTGATTACACCTCTCCATCTGGCCATTAGTCCCTGGATGATACGCAGAGGAAAAAGAGAGTTGTATACCTGAAAGAGTACACAAAAAACGCCAGAACCTGGAACCAAACTAGACCCCTCAGATAACATAGTATGTTAAGCTGAAAGAAGACAATGTCCATCTAATTCAGCAAGTCCCACCCCACCTTGTTGATCCAGAAGAGGGCAAAAAAATCCCAATGAGGCAAAAGCCAATTTAGCTCATTTTGGGGGATAAAATTCCTTCCCAATTCCATAATGGAAGTCAGAATAATCCCTGGATCAACGTTTGAAAGTTTCTACCTAACTCCAAGACCCAGATCAACAACCCCAATTGTTATTTAATGTCTATATCCTGTAATATCATAGCGCTCTAAAAAGATGTCTAGTCCGCTCTTAAACTCCTCTATTGATTTTGCCATCACCACATCTTCAGGCAGAGAGTTCCACTGTCTCACTGCTCTTACAATAAAGAATCCCCTTCTGTGTTGGTGATGAAACCTTCTTACCATTGCAATCCTGGGTATAAACAGATCATGGGAAAGATCCTTGTATTGTCCCCTCACTATATGAGAAACAAACAATTTTGCCACAGTTTTAGTATTGGGGAGACTGTGCAGAGCCATGCTGAAACTTCTTGCACAACTTGCTGAAACTATCAACCACAACCCAGTTGACCGTGTTCCCCTAGAAGGTGACAAATCCATAATGAAATCCATGACCAAATGAGTCCAAGGTTTCACAGGAATTGGCAAAGGTAACAACTTACCAGCTGGGAGATTCCGAGTTGATTTAGTTCTAGCACGCACCTCATGGAAACAAAACTAAATACATCCCTACTCAAAGCCGGCTACCAAACAGTAGTTTCCAAGTGTTATTAATCCCAAGATGACCGGCCAGGACCAAATAATGCATCTCCGAAAGAACATGTAGTCTTAAATGTACAGGAATAAAAATCTTTCCCTCAGGTAGACCCAGGAGAGCCGAATCTCATGCATTGAGACCTTGTTCCTCCAAATTTATTGCCACCCCAAAACCACTACTTCTTTAGATTGAATGAGCGCTGGAGGTTTGTCTGAGACTACCCAAACAAAACTCATACAGGGCGTATACGCTTTGACATTTTTACAGCCAGGACAGTACGTGGCCACAAAGTCAAATCAGGAGAAAACAATGACCACCGCGCCTACCTTGGTTTGAGTATTTTAGCTGATTCAAGGTAAATAAGATTTTTGTAGTCAGTGAAGACAGTTACATTGTGTTGAGCCCCTTCGACAAGATGGCACGGCTCCTCAAAGGCCCACTTAATAGCTAACAGTTCTCTATCACCTATGACATAATTTTGTTCAGTCCTAGTAAATTTTCGCGAGAAAAAAGGACATGGATGAAGACCCTGCAGCGTGCCAGATTTATAAGAAAGTACTGCACCAACCCAAACCTCAGAGGCATCCTCCTCCCCCAAAAAAGGCCTGGACAAATCCAGCTGCACCAGAACCAGAGCAGTTGCAAAACATTTTTTAAAAGTCTAAAAAGAATGCAGATTTTTTGAGGACCATTTAGACAGAAGGCCACCCCTCTTGGTCATATCCATAAGAGGTTTTACTAGCACCAAAAATCCCTGAATAAATTTCCAGTAGTAATTAACAAACTCCAGAAACCTCTGGAGGGCTTTTACATTTTCTGGGTGTACCCAGTCTCACACAGCATGGACCCTTTTTTGGATTTATCTTAAACCCCTTCGGATTGACAATATGACCCAAAATGTATTCTCTTTAACCTCAAAGACACATTTTCTTTTATAACAAGTACATAATTTTCCTGCAGTTTCTGTAGTACCTGATGAACATGCAAAACTTGAGAGTTATAATGAAGTGAAAAGATAAGAATGTCATCAAGGTAAACAAGAATGAAATGGCCGATAACTTTGTGAAGTACTTCATTGATAAGAGCCTGAAAAACAGCAGCAGCATTTGTCAGCCCAAAGGGCATCACTGGGTTCTCAAAATGTCCCTCAAGAGTGTTAAAGGTCATTTTCCACTCATCACCTTTTTAGACCTGAATCAATTTATATGCACCCTGTAAATCCAACTATGAAAACCAGTTGGCACCATTCAATTGACTAAACATGTCAGGGATGAGTGGCAACTGGAGATGAGCGAGCATACTTGCTAAGGGCAATTACTCGAGCGAGCATTGTCCTTAGCGAGTATCTGCCCACTGGGAAGAAAAGATTCGGGTGCCGGCGGGGGGCAGGGAGCGGCAGGGGAGAACGTGGGGGAACGGAGAGGGGATCTCTCTCTCCCTCTCCCCCCCCCTCCCCCCGCTCCCCCCTGCTTACTCCCACAACTCATCACTCACCCACGTCAGCCCCCGAATCTTTTTTCCGAGCAGGCAGGTACTCGCTAAGGACAATACTCGCTCGAGTAATTGCCCTTAGCGAGTATGCGCATTCATCTCTAGTGGCAACGGGTAAGGGTTTCCCTTTGTTTTGATTAAGCTCCCTGAAATCCAGACAAGGCCACAAACTCCCACCCTTTTCTTAACAAAGAAGAAAACAGTGGCTAGCAGAGAGTTGAATGGACATACATGCCCTTTTTCAGACTGTCCTGAATATAAACCTTGAGAGACTGTCTTTCAGGAGCCGTTAGGTTGAACATATGACTTTTCAGCAGTTTACAGCCTAGGATAAGGTCTATTGAACAATCCCCTTCTCTATGATGTGGCAACCCGTCTGCCTCTTCCAGAGAAAAGACACCTGCAATATCACAGATAATCTCAGTTAACTCGTCCACATGAACCAAAGACACATCTAAGACTGCAGGACGAATTCCATTTAATAAAATACCCTTTTTACGAAACCACCGCCGGGTTGTGCAAACACAACACCACCTGTGCAGGAAGAGACCCCATGACATACAAAACGATCCTTTCTGTATAAAATAATCCAATCTTTAAAAGTACATCCGGAACAAAATATTTCAAACACTTCTGAAACAGTGACGTGGCGTCAATAGCAGACACAGGAATAGGACAATCCAAAGATCTTACCTCTAAGCCTATGCAGTTGACCAGCTCAATGTGAATTAACTCCAGCTCTACAATTCATAAATACCACAATTGGAAAATTATCAACAGAACAAAGGATCTCAGTGGGAAGGTGCAGCCTGGAGGATCACAACTGCAGACCTAGAAGAAGCTTCCTCAGGATAGGTCATCCATAGTGGATCGACTGGGGTCTACCGCTTGGGACCATGACTAATCAACTGTATGTGTGCCCGCTGATCGTGCCGCAAATACACAGGAGCAAAAGAAGATGCTCCGACCCCTGTGTAGTGGCTGATGCTTGTAACTGCAGGCCCGGCTCCTATTGATTTCAATAATAGCTGCACTTGCAATTACAAGCCATTCCCACTATATAGCGGTCATAGAATCGGCTCCTACTCCGATCCCTGTGTATTTGTGGCTCTGTCAGTGCGTTCACAATCAGTGGATCGGTCGGAGTCCAGAGCGGTAGACTCTGGCCGATCAACCATTGATGGCCTATCCTGAGCATAGGTCATCAATACTATTTTTCCCGGAAAACACCTTTAAATTTCCATCGGGCAGTAATATATATGCATGGTATTTTGGTATTTCACAAATTGATTCAAGTATTTAAAATGAAATTATACTGTATATGCGGATCAATGAGCCAACAAGCAAATACATATAAAAGAGGTCACTATGGCTCTTGAAACTATCTTGGAAGCTTGTCCTTGAGACTGTTGAATTTCATCACACTCAAAGTAATGGCTGTTGTAAATAATAATATTGCATGGCGCTGATGGCTCCTTCAGTTAATATTTCTTAACATACCATATACATTGATTATCTCGCACAAAACAGCCACGGTGGCCCGAAGCGGTGCTCCTTGTGAATTTTAACAACAGCAAAATGGAAGACTTAATCAAATAGCATTTTGTGATTATATTTTCTAACTGCTGCCATCTAGAAGCACTTTAAAAACCTTATCTCCAGCATGCAGCCCGCAGCTTTGCCTTTGTAGAGAATTTGCTCAGATTCACAGTGTCTGAGAAAACTTATTTAAGAAATCAGCATCCTCCTCTTTCTACCCGTGACTCCGAACTGAGAATATTTTACATTAGTGGTAGTCTGTTTACTTTCGTAGAGCTACGGAAAAGATGATTTGCATGAATAGCTAAGGCAACTAGCAGGGCATTAGTATGGCAGTCTTTTGGGGGTTCAATAATTTACTTGTCTTAACATAATCATGTACTTTTTATTATATATATATAGTGGGAACATTTTACATTTATATAATTGAAATGTGGTTTGATTAAAGGTGAATCCTGCACTGAGCAGGGGGTTGAACCCGATGACCCTGGAGGTACCCTCCAACTCTACCATTCTATAATTCTAATTGACATAAGTGTGAGAATAGAAATGTTTTTTACTTACTGCATGGGGTAAGATAAGTAGTGGAAACTTTGAACTACTGGACTTAAGATTTTATTTGTGATCAAACTCAGAGACAGAGCTAACTTCAATATAAAAGACCTCTGCGTAGGGGAGTATGGAAGCACAAAAGTATTCTTTCTAATGTGCTAAAGCTCCATTACTATTTATTTAAAAGTTAAAGAATAGCTATTTTATAGCATTTACATTTCTTCCCATAAATCAATAGTATAAATGAAGATGATACATTTTGTAATATACCATATATACTTGAGTGTGAGCCGAGTTTTTCAGCACATTTTTTTGTGCTGAAAAAGCCCCCTCGGCTTATAGTCGAGCCAGGGAAGGGTTAAAAAAAAAACTCCATACTCCCCACGCAAGTTGCTTTAGAATTCTCCCCGTGTCATCTCCCTGCTTGGCTTTCAAATCTCCCGTCGTCAGCGCTGTGATTGGATCGAGCGCCAGCCAATCACAGACAGAGCTCGATCATTCACAGCCTACCACAGCGCTGACGGCGGGGAATGACAGAGCAGAGAGGATAACGGGGAGGATTCTAGCAGCTTGCCGCAGCGCTGCCGGAGACACAGACGCCGGCTGGGAGGTGAGTATGGAGGTTTTATACTCGACTCAATAAGTTTTACCAGTTTTTTGTTGTAAAACTTATGGACTCGGCTTATACTCGGGTCGGCTAATACTCGAGTATATATGGTATCTTATTAGAACAAAATGCCTGTTTCTCAACTTATATCCGACTCCTCATCTTCTCTTCCCTCGCTCCTGGATTGATCACTCTGAATTCACTAGTAAAATCAGTACACAGGAGACAAAGAAAAGGACTTTCAGATTCAGGGCAAAAACACATGGGCGCATGCGCTAATACGCTCGGGGCTACGGAGCATGTTAGTGCATGAACCTTTTTTTTTTAATGTAGACTATTCAAACTCTGTGCTAGTGCATGCGAGTTTGAATAAAAAAACAGAAGATAGGTCTAGCCCTATCTTCACCGCACAATGTATTAACTACATGCGAGGAAGCTAGGGCAAGTCCTATCTTTTCTTGGGTGTAGTATTAATGCGCGAGATTCACGATAGTGGAAACGAATCCCGAAAGTGGAAACTAAATGGTTTTGTTTCATTCCGTTATGCGGTCATGATTCCCATGGTCGTATACCGGGACTAATACACGTCCATGTGTTTAAGCTCTTACTGTGGGATCAGAGTAACTCTGCCTATGGAAGTCTATGAGAAGATAGGGAGTTGCAAAGAGAGAGAAAGAGGCATAAAAACTCACTGTTTTTATGAAAAGTTGTTGTTTCTATATCCAGTTGGGACTAGTACCCTCACTGTATGCAGATATGGTAGGTAATCCTTGTGGTGGCTTTCTTCACATGGCACAATGCATCGGAATCTGCATCAAAATCCAGGTCCCATTATTTTCAATGGAAATCTGTCATAGTTGATACAACAGCATTAAGAATTGACATGTCAATTTTTGATGGAGTTTCATTGTGCAGATTTGGCCCATTGAATGAAGCTAAATCTGCTTGTAGTCACCGAAAGGACCACTCACATAAAATATAACTTTTATTGTTTATACTTAAAATTGGCGTGTCCACGTCTAATTACTATTACCTATTGTGTGGCCATGGTCACACACTAAATAAAATCAAAGTTTAGGTGGTACATTTTGCTTAGAGTGATCAAATTTTGTATTTCACTCTGCCACCATCATTAGGTACTGCATATAAATCATTATTGATATAGATAATTATTGATGGCAATGTATATGTATGTCAGAGCTATTACTCCAAGTATACAGTGCGTAACAGGATAACTCTCACTCTCTTCATTCTTGAAATAGATAGAAAAATCATGCAGGTATAATTTGACCTGTCAACTGATAGTGAATAACTAGGGTACTAGGATAGTGAATAGTTGATATAATTTTTCAAAGATAACCTTTCAAGTTTATGGAACTGTCTATTATGAGAACAAAGAGCCCCTAGATGTATTATGAGACCAGACAGATGATTTATTTATATATATATATTCACTATTCAGGATGGATTAATAGTCCCAAGGAACTCAATGGATAACAGCAGTTATCACCTCTACATCCAGTTGGGACTAGTACCCTCACTGTTTGCAGATATGGTAGGTAATCCTTGTGGTGCTGACTTTTCCGCATAGTAGAGTCATTAAAAGGGTTAATGACTCCTACGAGGTCAGTATGTGTCAGCAATTAACACCTCCTCTTGTACGGGGATCAAGACCCTATTTGTGTACCACCATATCACTTTCACCCTTGATAATTCTCCTATTACTATTGGGGTAAATAGCACATGATCAATGTACCTATGCGCTTTATCGTAATCTACAACTCCCTCATAGCTGTCAATTATAGACCTCTATCCTAGTTTGGCAATTTAAGTTAAATAATACATCTTCTCTCTCAGATCGCCTATAATCTTAGAGGGGCAAGATATTCTTTTATATATATTGGCCCCCCTTTTCCCCGTTTCAGCGTAGATATATATAGTTGTGTCATCAGGATAGAGTGCTTAAGGTAAGTAACAACCAGCTTATTCAGCTGCTGGATATAAAATGGACAGAGATAGTAAGTATGCTATGAGTGTAGGCTTAAATACATGTTTCCCCGCCTCCCTTAATGGGGGCTCGTCCTGTTTGCTCCAATGGGCATGCGATGAATCCATCACCTCATACCTGCCGTACTCTCGCGATGTTATATGCTCTCACGCATGCGCACTGGGTAGCCACAGTTCGGACACTCCCTCCACCGCCTCCCAACATGGGGGCCGCGAGGCAAAGTGCTACATCTCCATGGCAACCCTCAGGTCCAATAAATGTATAGCAAACAGCTGCATCATGTCTGCCATATTCTCGCGTCTGTGAAAGTGTTCTGCTGTCCCACCCTGGTGCTTGATTCACAGCTACACTGCTCATTACCGCTGTGCAATGTCTTCCATGCTGCTGTTGCCGCAGTGCTACAGGCAGCAGAATCTCCTCTCTGTGCATTGTGTATGGTAGATAATATAGCAGCTAGTCTTCTCTAACTATAGATGGGACAAAGTATACTTTGATTGCGATAGCACAGCAAGTTATCTTGTCTTAACCTATTAAAAAGCTAATGTTCTCCTATCTAAACTCAACAAAACACATTGCAGAGTAATTAAAAATATAATTAAACCACCCTGATTGTACCGCACACCATAATCGTTACATTAAGAGTCAAGTAAAAGAGTAACCCACATGTAGGAAAGTAATTTTGGAAATCTGACGTATCACTTTTACATGGAATAACTCTGTTAAGACTTTGCATATCTAAGTGATTCTGACATTGTTTTGCCACATATTGTACTTCATTTAGGTGGTTAAAATAGTCCAATAGAACGTATATTTATTACAAGCATCAAAATTGGGGAAAAAAAATTAAAAATTATTATTTTTTCACATTTTTAATTGCAATATCTCAAATATGTGCAAACATACAGTACACATTTTTGATAAGATATATATTTGCATATTTTTACTTTATTTAGGAGATGTACAAATTTAACATTGATTATCAACATTTTGAGGAACATTTTGTTTTCCTACAACAAGCCAAGATTGCAAAGCCTTAGGTATCAGAATGAATACCCCCACACATAATCCCATTTTAAAAACTACACCCCTTTATATATTCACTGGGGGGAGGTGTCATGAGTATTTTGACCCCACAGTTTTTTTTTCAGGAGTTAATGCAATTTAGAGGAAAAAATAATAAAATTTCATGTTTTTGCAAATATGCCATTTTAAAGGCAGATTGTTTCTTTCTATTGTGCACATGAAAATTAGAATTTACACCCTAAAATAAATACCCCTGCTTGTCCTGTGTTCAGAAACATATCTGTTGTGGCCCTAATCTTATGTCTGTATGCTCAACAGGGCCCAAAATGAAAGGAGCAGCCAGTGGCTTTCAGAACAGAAATTTTGCTTGAAGCTGTTTTAGGCCCAATTGCCCACTTGTAGAGCCCTTGAGCAGCCAAAACAATACAGTACCCCTACAAATGACCTCATTTTGAAAACTAGACCCCTTAATGAATTTATCTAGTGGTGTACTGCATTGTCTGACCCCAACAGTTTTAAATAAATCTAAGCAAAGCAGAAGGAAAAAATTACAATTCATTTTTTGGCAATTGCGTTATTTTAAAAATAGTTTATTTGTACAGCACATATATAAATGAAGACTTGCCCCCCAAAATGAATGCCCCTGTTTGTCCCGTGTTCAGAAACATACCCAATGTAACCCTGATCTAATTACAGGACACATGGCTAGGCCTATAATGGAGGGAACACCCACTGGATTTCAGAGCACAACTAAATAAATTCCAGATCCCATTGCCCACTTGTAGAGCCATTGAGCAGCTAAACAGTAATGAACCCCCACAATAGACCCCATTTTGAAAACTAGACCCTTTAACAAATCCCTCTAGATGTGTACTGCATATTTTGACCCCACCACTTTTGAATTAATCTAAGCAAAGCAGAAGGAAAAAATTAAGATTTTCATTTTTGTGGCAATTGTGTCAATGTAAAAACAGGGGTTTTTTTTGTACAGCACACATATGAATGAAGAATTACACCCGAAAATGAATACCCCTGTTTGTCCCGTGTTCAGAAACATACCCATTGTGGCCCTAATTTACTTACAGGACACATGGCTAGGCCTGTAACGGAGGGAACACCCATTGGATTTCAGGACACAACTGAATAAATTCCCTGGAGACATCTCCCTACACTCGGCTATCTTTGACAGCCGGGTGCAGGGAGATTTAAAAATTTAACTTTTTAAAATTTTTTTCACTTTTCCATGATATCCAATGGATAACGGTGATCACTGGCTGGGGGACTAGTCACTGCAGTCCTCGGTGACATCTCCTGTTTCCCAGCTACCTTCAGTAGCCAGGAGCCATGAGATTTCAAATTTGCCAGGGCTCTCAGCCTTCTGCGCATTCAGCTAGCGTAATGATGCCTGGGGAGCATGCACAGAAGACAGGCGTCAGGTCCTGGAGGTCTAGATCACCGCAGGACATTGCGGAGGACAGGTGTGAGTACGCTCAGCTGTCCTCATGGATCGGATCCATGAGGGCAGCTGAATCTTTAACTTTTTTACACGTTAATACAATCGTCGCTATCCATTGGATAGCACCGATCACATGACCGAGTAGCGCTTGCTGCAGCCCCCCATGACAGCTCCAGGTTGTTGGCTACCTCTGGGAACCGACAATATGGAACTGTCATGTCCGCAGCCCACGTGCCTTTAATCCTCAGAAGAAGCATGTTTTTACGTCCCTGGGGATTAAAGCCCACTTTGGCAGGACGTAAAAACACTATGGGGAGGTCACTAAGAAGTTAAGTTCCACAACAATGCATGTAAATGTTCCGTATCTCCAGAGGTGCAGCTAGGTCTTCCTGCTCAAGCTGAACTTTAGCATCTGGGCCCCCCAGCTACTCCTCTGGGGGTTAAATTAACAGATATACTTCAGCACATGTGTAACTGTATGTGCAATATGCTGGATACTAAAATCACCTTCTGCATGGCAATATGACGTCCATGACTCATTAGATATTGTATTGCAAAATCCCATTGAGTATTGGTACTTTAATTTTTACACCTCGTCATATAAATCTTTTTCTCATGGTTTCAGTAGAGACATCCTAAAATTCATCAAACAGAAAAACATGCTGTCCTATTAAGCTGTTCACAAGCTGACTTTATGATTTGTTGCCTGTGAAATAGCATACTCCTTCACTGTCCTATGAAGAATTCCAAGTCTCAGAGAAATGAATTAATCATCAAAGAAGTTTAGAGTAGTTGCAGACTCAACTACTTGGAATAAACCAAGATTAAGTGTAATTATTGCGGTTCTATGTTTTCTGGCACTATGCCTATGCCTTTGGGTTCTTTATTGCAGTAAGTTAAGCTCTACTACTACATTAGCTGGAAACAGTTTTTGGGAAAGAGAGCAGGGAGAGATTAGCGATATATATTGTATGCAATTCTATTACACTGTAAGGCTGAGAATGGGGATTGGATATTATAAATATGATAAACAACAAGAGCATCGCATGTTTTATACTTGAATGAATCAATCATCTGTATTGCCTGGATCAATGATTGTGCATCTCCATCACAAGGATCCCATCTAAACGAGCAATTATAATAGCACCATTATTTCTGTTAATGTAAGTATATCTCCTGTTTGGACGGACTTTATGTGAAAGCAAAGGAATTGTTCAGCAAGCATTTGCTTCCTTCTGTACAATAGATTCACTTGCACTTTCATATGAAGCTATCCAGATATACAGTATAGCAGAACTGGGTACTTCACATTCTCTGCAAATCACCTGAAATCCAATCAGCAGCCTATAAAAAGTCTTCTATTTTTGTATTTATAACACTTTATGACCTGCAAATGGGTTAGAACTTATAGACTGTTGAGAAAGCCTTGTATTGCCTGCTTACAGAAATACAGGGTAGTGTTGGAGACTTTAAGTTTCCATTAGTCCCCCTACTCTGCCCTATTTATATACTGCTTCCAAACCTAGTGGGGATAATTGCATTATTACTTACCTTGTCTTCATCCAGCAATGATCTCCTACTTTGTGCCAGGGTTTTCCTGGCCAAGAAAGGTTTACTTGGTTACCAGTGTACTCCGTTGACTTCACCCCAGATGGCATATTTGAGCTTCCACCAGCCCTCTAGTTTTGCCCATGGCTGCTACCTATTGGTTTTGTCTATGTATTACCTGATTTCTGATTTCAACTCCTGCTATGCCATGATCACTGCTTCTACCTCACTCTTTGGACTTATGACCAATTCCTTCCTTGCTCGACCTCCTAAAACCGATCTTGACTTCATCTTCTAGTTTTGCATTAGCTACTCCCTGGTGCATGGTTTCTACACCGCCTTCTTCGTACTGGCCTATTACCTACACAGCTATATTTATCATTTTGTCCCTTTCTGACATCTTCAGCAGTGCATCTGTGGGCCATATCCTATGTCTCTTATAGATCAAGCCATTACTTCCGTAAGAGAAGGATGGCTTAAGATTGAAATACAGGGGGGTCATTTATTCTTTGGACCCTGGTTGGTCAAACCTGTTATAGTAATGGAGCTCTGTAACCTGCATTAATGAGAAGTACCATATTTATGTAATTCCCTAAATTTTTATCCAACATCACCTGTACTCTACACTGAAACGAAAGAGAATGTGGTAAAATACTGGTGGGGAAGGTGCAACACTCTAAGCTAGATGAAAGTTAAGGTCCAAGATGAGATAGTGAAAGCACTTCTTTTTTATTTAACAGCTAAAGCACCTCTTTCCTCCCTGTCTCCCTGCCACATACAGGATCTCTGGCACATCCAAAAACCTTTGTATCCCCCCAGGCATCCTGTTGTGTTTAATCCAGCCGAACTGACGAAGGGGCTTGATCCCGAAATGCGTTTTCCCTTGCTGGTTCTTTATGTTGTTAAATAAAAAATAAGTGCTTTCACTATCTCATCTTGGACCTTAACTTTCAGCTAGCTTAGAGTGTTGTGCCTTCACCACCAGTATTTTACCCCACTCCCCTTCGCTATACTCATGCCCACCTTGATGGTGCGTTATCCGGTTGGCAGCACCTCCATCACTTAGCACACTTTATTCTCCAGAACTATTCTCACTGGGTCTTGCTCAACCCTCCTTTTTTATCTTTGTACTCTACGCTGGCACCAGCACTTCTCTAGCTAGCTGACACTTTACCTTCATCTGGCGCACTGGCGAGTACTCACCTCTATCATATTACTGCAAAACCATATATGGACTGCACAACCAAATGCCTTCAGATTAGTAGGGAAAAAACTATATAGAATACGCACAGCACACTTTTATACCACACCAAATAAAACAGAAAAACACATATGCAGATATAACAATCATTAACATATCTGGTGCATCGTGATGACTTGATCTACAGCATTACAGTACATTTCCTTCAAATAGGGAATAATGGGTTCAATTAACATTTGCTACATCTGTATATAATATACAAATTAAAGGCATTGCCCAGTTGTAAACTATTGATGGCCTATGTGCAGGATAGGCTATGAATAGTAGATAGGAGGGATCTGCTGCTATAGATCTCTGACAAAAAGCTGTCCTCTAGGCTGGTGTTCTAATGTATTGAGCTTATTTCTGCAGGAAGTAGGGAGCTCCATTCCCACTGCAACGGTCAGGTCTAGTATTGGAGACCAAGTTCCCTTTGAAGTGAATGGCAACTTCGCCTGTAATACCAAACCTGACCAGTGCAGTGGAAACAGAGCTGTGTACTTCATGCACTGAGCTGATTTCTGCAGGAACGAATAGGCCTGGCAAGCATGAGCATGAGGTTCTTAGTTACATTTTGACCAAATTATATAAACCCACTAGCCACGTCAGGGGGACCTTTTTAGTGGGTCCCTACGCTACTGGGAGCAGCACAGGACAGCGACCCCTGCCATCACAACACAGTACTAACAGGTTAACCGACAACACCACTGCAGTACCACACCATATAAATAGGCTTCTAGACCTGAGAAATATTGCAGCCCATTGGCACATGTTTTTTAAATGAGCAAGATACTGCAAAAAGTGCAACTGCCTACTTGGTGCTTAGACCATTTCTGGGAACATATGGACAGGTAAGCTCTAGAAGCCTGTTCACATGCGTGGCGGCCCTGGTTAGTATGGTGCGGTGTTCATAGGCTGGTGTGATCCACAGCTGAGCCTGGCAGCAGTGGTGTTGTCGGGTGACTGAGTTGCTCCTCCTGTGGGCACTGTGTTGTTGTGGCAGGGGTCACTGTACGGTGCTGGTGGGCTTATACAATTTGATCAAAATGCAACAAAGAACGTCATGTTTATAAATATTGCTGAGAAGTACCAGATCAGTGATGGCAAACTTTTTAGAGACCGAGAGCCCAAACTGGAACCCAAAACCCACTTTTTTTGGTAAAGTGCCAACATGTCAGGGGGCGGGGCTTATCACGACATATCATTTACCTCCGTTGTTATAAAAAGGTCAGGACTGTTTCAAAATAGGCAGGGTGCAGATTTTAAATGTTTTTTGGATGCGAAAATGCTGCAGAATTTACCACGGAAGTGTCCACTAAGGACATTCTGCAGCATTTCTTCCATGTGTAAACATACCACAGTAGTAATTGTGACCCCCACAGTGGCCCCAGTAGTAATAGTGACCCCCCACAGTGGTCCCAGTGGTAATAGTGTCCACCACAGTGGTCTCAGCAGTAATAGTGACCCCCCCACAAGGGCCCCATTGGTAATAGTGTCCACCACAGTGGTCTCACCAGTAATAGTACCCCCACAGTGGCCCCAGTGGTGATAGTGTCCACCACAGTAACCCCAGAAGTAATAGTGACCCCCACAGTGGCCCTAGTAGTAACAGTGACCCCCCACTGTAGCCCGAATAGTAATAGTGACCCCCATAGTAGCCCCAGTAGTAATAGTGACCCTCCCACAGTGGTCTCAGCAGTAATAATGTCCCCTACAGCAGCCCCAGTAGTAATAGTGACCCCCACAGCAGCCTCAGTAGTAATAGTGACCCACACAGTAGCCCAACAGTAATAGTGACCTTCATAGCGGCCACAGTAGTAATAGTGTCCCCCACAGTGGCCCCAGTAGTAATAGTGACCCCCACAACGACCCCAGTAGTAATGTTAATACTACTGGGGCCCATATAGGGGACACTATTACTAATAGTATCCCCTATATCAGCCTCAGTAGTAACAGTGCCCCCCTGATATCCATATACTTACTTACGTCTTCCTCCTTGTCAAAGCGCTGCTCCTCTCCTCCCCTCTGCTCTCGCAGAACCAAGGAGCAGCATCAGGGGAGGAGGATCCCAGGTGCACATTGACATCGCAGTGAGGGATCAGCGCCGTTGAGTGAATACCAGCCAGTATTCACTACCGTGGTGAGCAGCCACTGGCACATGTACCAGGAGAGAGGGCTGTACATGCCGCCTCTGGCACGCTTGCCAGAGGTTCGCCACCACTGCACTAGATTAACATATAATATGTGGATGTGTGCCCGCGTTTGTTACATTTAAATAGAAACTGTAGCATTTTAGGAATAGTGAATAGAAACATGTAGGCCGCCTGCAGACGGCCGGGTCAGATCCGGCAGCGAGAATTCTCGCCACGGGACCCGACCCGAGCGCCTGCAGAGAGCAGCGCGTACTCACCCGCGCCCCGCAGCTCCGGATCTTTCAGGCGCAGACCGGAGCCAGCGGCGGGTGAGTGACGTTTCTGTGCGGGGCTCGCAGAGCCCCGCACAGAAATAGAGCGTGCAGCGGTTTGTTCCTGCATAGGATTGCGTTTGTTAACGCAATCCTATGCAGGCTTCCAGCGGCGGAAATCCCGCGGGAATTTTCGCCCGTCTGCAAGCAGCCTTAGTCACCCACATCAATGTCAGGGGCATTAATATGGGTGAATAAGCTATTTTATGCATCATTTCTGGTGTGCGAAGATTCTGTACATATGTATGCATTGAAAACTCTGGATCAAGGTCATATTTGCTGGTACCCTGTGCTGTTACTATTTGCTAAGTACTGCGGCTTCCCATTTGGATAACACTCGTATAACTACTGTATATAAGGCTGTCATACAGAAGTCCTAATTTATAGATGTCTGTCACTTTGGAAATCTGCACTTCAACATGTTGTTGTTGCCATCCTAATCTCAACTAATCCTTGCAGCTGAAAATCAATCATGCCTTTTTACACATTAAACATTATTATGTCCGCAGGCCTGAACATATTGAAATATAAGATTGAAGCGGCTATGGTCTCCTTAATTTTCTGCTTGCACATCAGTCTTGAACAGACATGCTCCTTCAAGTGTGGTGAGTCCATCACTTCCCTTCATGTTTACACCTTCTGACAACTGACAGAGTTTTTTACTTTAGGATGTCATGTCCTCAAGACTAAAAATGTGCTTTTCCTCTGCCTTCTAGAATTTACAAAGCACCTTCAACTGTCATCTAGCTGCACTGCATATCTGGGATCTTACTAGTAAAGTGAACAATCATATCTGATGAATGACAGTTTTATTACTGGGGTTGCTTATGGACATCAGCAAATTGCACAATGTTGTTTAAACACGCCAACTAAATACTCTTGTAGGAACAGTGTCTGTGAGTGCATAAAGGGCATATTGTGATTTAAAATTCAGCTACCGTGATGCATAAAAATGTGTCTATCATTCTATACCAGAAGTAGTCAGATTCCTGCCTTTTGGGAGCCACAAAAATGACTAGCTGCCATTCAGGAGCCACAGTTATGGAACCAAGTTAAAATATTTGCAGTAGCAAAGAATTTAAAAGCAAAGTTGTAGCAAAACAATGCAACCAAAGTAGAGGCAGAATGGAAACTCGGTCAGATCTGTAATCCGAATGACCAGAAATTAAAATAGTACTTTTAAAGTGGCATTGTAGTAGAAATGTGTGGCCAGAGAAGACTTAGCAAAATGAGACACTTTTTTTAAAGGCTGGAAGCACACATGCAGTTTTTATTGAAGTTTTTCTTTGAGCCAAAGTCAGAAGAAGATCCATCAGGAAGAAGTAGAAGCCCTTCCTTTATATTTCAATTGCTTTTGAAACCACTCCTAGCATTGGCAAAAAAATAATCCTGCATCTTAAAATGTATGTATCATTCCAACCAATTACCTCATGTGTATGGGGTATTGCAACGACCCATAGGGAGACCCCGGACACCTGACATACATGGGGAGCTGGAAGGGTATAGTGCTGGTTTGTCACGGTGGCACTTACCAGGCTGCTTCCCGAAGGGACACGCGAAGCCAAGGCCAGAGTATCACTGCAGGCCACCTGGGGGAAACCCCTAGGATAGGGAATGCCAGGATAACAGGGGATCAGTTGTGACGTGACGGCAACGTTCCTACACACACCAGTATGACCCTTGGCGGATAATAAATTCAGCCACAGACAGTTCTGAGTACCACGGGTCTCTAGGAATGGCTAGAGCCCAGTATAAACTTTACTTGTAGATGATACAAGGCAATTCAATTTAAGACAGTGCAGGCAAATGACTAGACTTCAGAACCGAGTACCTCCACACAGCTCTCATCAGCTGAAAGACGCACATGTGTGAACAGAGATTATTTATTTTGCAGTACCTCCACCCAGACTCCGAGATGCATGGGTGTGACAATTAAAGGGTGTACCTCTACGCGGTGATCCACACTTTAGAAGGCCATGTTGGAAAATTATAAGATCAGATAGTACCTTTGCACTGGCCTTGACAGAAAGTAGTTACTTACAGATGCTCTTTCACTCTTGGGGGCTCACTCTATTTACATCCAGCACTCAAGCAGAATGGGAAATCTCTCCTCGTCTTCCATGCTTCAGTACATGATGGCTGATGGTGACCCCATGTACCTGGACCTCCTGAACAGCACCACTCCTGAAGACATGGACTCCCTTCCTGTTCTCAATCACTCACTTTTATAACCTCCTTCTATACCACATGACATGACATACTTGGTACATTAACATGTAGGCTTTGGATTTTATTAAACACTTAACCCTTCTAGCGCAACAGCTGTGCAACACACATGCTGGAAATAACAAGACAGGTTTGCACAGTGCATCAACATAGGACAAACATGTATGACATTTATGGAGGGGACCAGGATGAAGTACTGAGTCACTACAGTATCCCGTTGTCAGATGTTTGGTAAAGGATGACTAGGGCATGTTGGTTTTCAGGATGCCTGATACTTTGTTCCCAACTCTAGCAGCCTATTTGTGTATAGGGATTTGTTAGGAACAGCTAATGAAGATGCATGAGCACCTTTGTGGCTCTTTCACCCGCCCGTATGCGTTTTTACGCTCGTCCGTACGCACTGAAAAATTGCATTAATGAAGAATAGCTGGAATCAAGTCCCAATCTTAATTAGTGTATTATTGGCCATTCACACAGAGGGCTGCAGCGTATCGGCAAATAAATACGCTGCAGTGTCGAAATCCCTTGATCGTCAGAAATCCTCGGAATGACTACTAATCCTTAAATAGAGCCAGCAGTCTTCTTTTCCCAGCATTGGACGCAGATAAACTCCCTCCTCCATCCCTTTTTTTCAACTCCCAGAGGAATCTATCGGAGCTTCCAGTGTATCTCGGCCCAAGAAAGGGCAAGACCTATCTCTGGACACAGTGTATAAAATAGGTGACCAAAAACAGTAGCCAAAGTGCTATTTTTGCCAAAAATCGTGCATCTAAATGAATACATTGGAATTTAATGTTTCAGATAGTCGCAACTTTTGCCCAATTTTTGGACATAGCTAAATAGCTGCGCATATAGATTCATATGAAGAAGGCCTTAGGTTGGAATCACAAATAACATTTTAATGTGTTTTCTTGTGGAGCTTTCATTGGTGTTTTCCCTTGTTTTTCTATTTAAAAAAATGCTCCTACCAGACTTTTAAAGTCTACAGAAAATTATTGAATAGTTTGTGTAAACAAAGTATGAAAGGGGATGCTCCGACGATGAATGTCAGAGCACTGATCTACTCCCTTTCTACATAATGTATCTGTAGACTAACTGGTGGCTTATTCTGTCTGTACTCTTGTGCACCAAAGGCGGGAGGAAACCCAGTTGTCATTGCCTATAAGTGTGACTAGAGACTGAGCCAAGTGTCAAGCCCACTGGGGCTCTGCATTCACTAAGTGCTGTGAGTTCCCTTGAAAGTTTAACAGAGACTGTAGTCATTAAGCTGCGTGCCCAACTGGGATTATAACTACCACACTATGTGCCTTACAGAGGCTGTTCTTAGACTCTATTGCTAGTGTAAACTGTCACTCTATGCACATGCAATTATGTTGCAACCACCAAGCTCTGTGCCACAATATAGTGTGTAACTATCAAGTTTGTACCCAATTTGCAAGAATATAACAATATGCTCGTTGCCTCATCCCAAGTAAGCTGATGTTCCAGTTAAACCATCTCAAGTGAGTTGCTGAATCGTCTTAGAGTCGGGTACCGTGTAAGGCCTCTTTCACACAAGAATATTTGTAAATATCTGTAATACGGATCCACAATATGGACCTATTACAGATGTAATTGCCTCTGTATGTATCTGTATTTGCTAACAATGGTATCATTTCTTACTGAGTAAATGGATTAGCTTTTTGGCCAGAAGTAAATAATGCCAATGAATGCAAATGCACAGGCAACACAGATGGAATATGGATGAAGCATGGATACATCCATATTTAAATCACTCCCCATTGACTTCAATGAGTATGTTACATTTGTAAAATAGATGAAACTAGTGCATGCTGTGTTCTTCAAATATGTACATATTTTATAGATCCATGTAAATAGATTCATACATTTTCATCAGCTCCATATTATGGTACACAAAATACAGAATAGATACAGGCATGAAATCATGAACTACACTCACCTGAAAGAAGTCTAATGGCCATAAGCCACACCATCTAATTTTGACCCTCTTACAAGAGTTTGGGTTTTTGACATTTTCGGGGTCAGTGGCATTTTTTTTTCTCTCTCCAAAACACAGCATGATCTAGGTTTGATGTATTTTTCTGACATTTTTCCCTTAGGCTTCTCTATAAAACTTCAAAAATGCCAGAGAAAATGTTACAAAGTAAAAACAGAGAGTCAGTTTACAGTATATAATAGCTTCTATTATGGCATAGCAAGAAGGCATTGATGTTTATACATTCTCCACTGTTCATACTAAGGCAGCAATGTAACGGTAATTGTTTAAAACTGATACATATGTGTCTGCAGCAATTTGATTCAGTACTAGACTGCTCTAAATTCACCTATCAGTTCTAATAAAGATAACAAGCAAATAACTCTTAACAAAGGAAAAGAGCAGCATTTCTTTCTTTCATGAAATTTTAGCTATGAACATAACTTCAAAATATCTCAAAAGCTGAAAACTGATCTTAATGACATGATTAGTTCCCCCTGACTACAAGAGAGGAAGAGAACAAAATGTCAAAGTAAGAAACGCTATTTAGAACCATGCTAAATTTTATCTAACCACGGAAGAATGGAACATAAACAGCCAAGAGAAGATAAAAAATAAATTGTATAGTAAATAAATGTCCCAAACTCACCCTAAAGTATGCCACTAAACCAAATAGACACCATTTACATACAAAGTAGTGTATATTGACTAACCTTACCTGACAGAACAAATTTTCTGAGTACTCACCCTGGCGCAACAGAGGAACTTTATATAATGTTAATCAGAACATAGTGCTTTATGATGAGTAGTACACTCAGTATCTAGTTGTATTTTAGGCACTTGGTGGGCCAAAGTTAAAACCTTAGTAGTGGTGCTCCCTCCACAGGCAGAACATTATGTTTCTATAGGGCTGATGATGAGATGAGGCCCAGTAGAAGCTGCAACTTGAAGGTCATGGACTACCTAGCTATGATGTGTCATTTATAGTAATGGTCTCTTCCTAAAGTACAGGTGGAACCTTTGTGCCCCCTTTAGCTCTATAACCAAGAAGTGACCACCACTGTTGTGAAAGGAGGTGGAGGAGAATGTCAACCCCTCCACACACTCACTGACAGAGCAGCCACTGTTACTGCACCATTCAATGGCTGTGATTGGTTCATTAAGGCTGACTTTGATTGGCTGAGGTGGTGCTCCTAACCAATCAGAGCAATTGCTTGCTGGAGGCGGGGTATTCAAGCCCCGTCACCAGCAAGAGATGCTCCATCGGCATTGAGGACTACACAAAAGCCTGCTGGAGTACTGGAGCCCAATGGAAGGGACCCGAACGCCGCTGGCTAGGTGAGTATGAGACACCCTCTGAAACTAAGACCCTGTGCCTCTTTTGGGGCAAAAATTAATATAAGATATGGTCTTATTTTCGGGCAAACACGGTAGATAGGTGCTGCGAAAGCGAGACCATAGAGAAGCCAACCAGTGACATGCCTAGAGTGGAGAGGAGTTGACAGGCACTTTGAATGCTGAAGAGAGAATCCCTCACCCCTTGGTGATCCAGCAGTAACATGGCTGACATATTACTGCTGTGAAGATCCAGCCCCAGGTAGGAAAATGAACAGAGGCTAAATCCTGCACCCTTCCTGGAAAATTCCAGACGTCAAAAAAGCACCCTAAAAAAAGGAAATAAGTATGCAACAGCAGGGAGAGTGATGCAGCAGAGCTGAGGTGGCATCAGCCGTGAGATGAGCAGTGGTGTAGAAGTACAGCCGGGGAACAGCCGAGACAAACCAAGGACCCTGCAGCTTGTGGGAGGGGAGGAAATCTCCCTCCTTGCTGTTACCCTGAGGCAGAAATGTAAAGGTTTGGACAACAACCACGAGCATGCCATGATGCATTGACAGGAAAATTAAATGTCAGGTGAAGTGCAGAGTGCAAAGTAGGCTCACCATTAAATATCACCATTCTAAACCAGGAAGAAGTGTGGAGCCACCTTAAAAAGATTAAAATAAATAAATCACTGATGCCTGATAGCATACACCCCTGGATTCTAAGGTTCATGTGAAAGACAGATCATTGTTTCTTATAATTAAGGACTCTCTAGTGACAGGGTCTGTTCAACTGAATTGGCACATAGCAAATGTGGTGCCAATATTCGAAAAGAAGTCAAAAAGTGAACCTTGAAACTACAGGCCGGTAAATCTAACTTCTATTATGGGCAAAATGTTTTAAAAGTTTCTAAGAGATGCTATCCTAGAGTACCTCAAGAAACATAGCTGTATAACTCCATATCAATATGAATTTATGAGGGGTGGCTTCCATCAAACCAGTCTGATCAGTTTCTACGAGGAGGTAGATTCTATACTTGATCGTGGAGAGTCATTGGATGTCATATGTCTTCATTTTTACAAAGCTTTTAATACTGTGTTGCATAAAAGGCTGGTGTTACGTCAGTTCTGAGCGTTTGTGCACCACACCCAGTACAGATGCAAAATAATGTTCACACAGGTCAAAAGACTCCAGAAAGTCCCACGTAAAACACTACAATGACCACGAAACACAAACAAGTGGAAAATATAGGGAATCAAGCCCTACCAGGCAAAGGGGAAATACCCTTGCCTAAAGTGGGGCGATCCTCCCGACAAGGACGACCCCACATCCCGTACCTAGGCCAAATATACTGACCCTAGGTAAAGACAGGAAATGTCAATAAGCAGATGGTAATAATAACTAATAGCAGCAGGAGCAAAGGCAGGAACAACACAAAGATTTAAATCAATACACCAAAAATCAATACACCAACTACTTAGCTTAATCTGAACTGAAGTACCTAGGATAAAAGGACTAGACCAACTTCAGCCAAGAGAGATGAATAATCAGCAACTAGTGAGAGCAGGGAATGAAATATTATATACCCTCTCTCAAAGAGTTTGGCTAGCTCAGGAAAACACAAACCACCTATGGGAATTTCAAAATACGACTACAATGACTCTTTATCAATGATGATGGAACCCAGGGGATAACAAACATGCAACCTCAAAAATGTCATAACGTTGCTCAGACTGACCTAGTATCACCAGTCTATTTTCGCCTTGTGGACAGTTTACTACAGCCCTGTCATGGTTTTTAACCTATTTATACGGTGCTTGGTCCCGGGCTTTAAGCCTAGCCGTATGTAAAATTACGGCGGGGATTAAAGCCTTCTGCTTCTGTAATCAATAAAAAGCAGGACGGGTTGTCAGTTGTTAGTCACAGCTGATAACCTGGAGCAGAAGGCATGAGGGGTTTTTCAACCTTTTCAGCCTTCTCCTTTCCTGAGTACACAGTGCTCAATGAGCGCTGTGTGCTAAAATGTAAAAGTGGAAGTGTAACTTCCACTACGGGAGCTGGGGGGATTCCCTGCTATAGCAGAGCTACAGGGTCATGGTAGACCCTGACCAGCTCTGCCAGTGAATAATGTCACTACAGGGGCTGTTTTCCCCTGTAACTGGGGCTCCTATGGATGCCCCAGCTACAGTGGAAAAATGTCAAATAAAAAAAAAACAAAAACATGTGAGTGTCCCCCAGAGGTCTTATATGACGTCATGGGGGATATAGATAGTAAAAAGCATAATTACATACACAAGTAAAACAAAATTACAGAATAAAACAACAATACATACATAAGAAAGAAAATAACCCAAAGCCGATACCAACCAAAACCGTCACTACATGCGCCCTGTAATCTATAACCATACATATTATATATCAAAACGTCCAAAACAACATTCATGAATAGCTAAGCGCTGGCTGTAATTGGCTGAGCGCTCAGCCAATCAGCACAGCCCTTTCAGCAGGGTGGGATTTTTAAATCCTCGCCTGCCGAAAGTGCTGCACAGCAGTGCAAGGGAGCCAGCCAGAGGACGCGTCTGAGCGGCAGAGAGGTGAGTAAATTTTTTTTTTGCTTTTTTTATCCAGCTAATGATAATTTTCAGGAAGGGCTTATATTTCAAGCCCTTCCCTGAAAATCATACTGCAGTGGTTGCCACAAACCACTGCTTTCAATGAGGCCGGCAGCAGCACCGACCCCATTGAAAACAATGGGATAGAATGCTGGACTTCTGCCACAGCTGTCACAGCTGAGACTGCTGTGGCAGAAGTCCGCGGTATTCTCCCTATATTTTCAATGGGGCTAGCGCTGCTGCCGCTGGCCCCATTAAAAACATTCGCGATATTACAGCCTTTTTCTTGCGCTGCGAGGCGAATATTTAGACTTGCTCTCGGGGCCCAAGAGAGAATAAAACGCTAGTGAGTGTGAGCTTTAAAACTACAACATGGGTAAAATCCCTAAAAAGTGTCTGGTCCTTAGGGTACAAAACAGCCTGGTCCTGAAGGGGTTGATCGTACATTCTCTAATTGGGTCACGATTACTAGTTGGGTTAGTATGGGGCCCTATTCTTTTTATATATTTATTAACAACTTTGTAGATGGATTGCACTGTAAAATATTAATATTTGCAGATGATACAAAACCATGTAAAGTAATTAACATAAGAGAGGACATAAGGTATAGAAGAGCAGCACTCCAGGGATTTTCAATGAAGTAAAAATCTTTATTGCCCCAAAGAAACAACGTTTCAACTCTCTGCTGAGAGTCTTTGTCAAGTCCAGGACTTGACAAAGACTCTCAGCAGAGAGTTGAAACGTTGTTTCTTTGGGGCAATAAAGATTTTTACTTCATTGAAAATCCCTGGAGTGCTGCTCTTCTATACCTTATGCTATTTGAATGATTGTCCAGGATCCAGGACCCTGAATGAGCGTGCACTGGCGGTGAGGATTATCTTCCCTTTTACACTATAAGGTGGAAAGTGTGCTGTGATCTATTGAATATTTGGGACTGTTAACATAAGAGAGGACAATATACGGCTACAAATGAATCTGGATAAGTTGGGGGCTTGGGCAGAGAGGTGACAAATGAGATGTAACACTGATAAATGTAACATTATCCACATGGGCAGGGGAAATGCATGGAGCGACCTAATAACAATGTATAAGTATATCAGAGGACGATATAAAGATCTTTCCCATCATCTATTTATATGCAGGACTGTGACTGTAACAAGTTGGTGCTCTCTACATCTAGAGGAAAGAAGGTTTCTACATCAACATAGAAGGGGGTTCTTTACTGTAAGAGCAGTGAGACTATGGAACTCTCTGCCTGAGGATTTGGTGATTGCAAAGTCGATAAAAGTGTTCAAGAGGGGCCTGTACGCTTTTCTTGAGTGTAACAATATCACATGCTCTAGTCGCGAGATTACTTTAGAAGGATCGGTGATCCAAGGAATTATTCTGATTGCCAGTTTAGAGTTGTTGGATTTTTTTCCCCTAAAATGAGAAAAAATGCAGTTTTTTTTTTCCTTCCTCTGAATCAGTTTTTCCTAAACTCCAGTCCTCATGGACCCCAACAGGTCATGTTTTCAGGATCTCCTCAGTATTACAAAGGTGATGTAATTATTGTCGGTGCCTCACATATTGCCAAGGGTGTCCTTACTAACGAATATCCTGAAAACATGAACTGTTGGGGTCCATGAGGACTGCAGCTTGGGAAACACGGCATCTGAATCAACATTTATTTGAGCAGCTGGCCCCTTATGGTATTTCGCACTAGCACGGATCGTATGGGCGTGTTTTTAAAGGAGTATTCCCATTTTGGTTTTTCATAACTGAGATGGGAAATCGTGAACTTGTGCCCCCACTTAGACCTGCCCCAAACTCTGCTCAATCTTCTCGACTGAATGATTTATCCTTGTAAGGTGGTGCAGGGGGTCTGTGGGCCCCCTGGCTTAAGGGCCAGGTTGCAACTGCAATCTTTTAATCCCTATTGCTATGCCACTGACCTCTGCACATGTCACAGAGCATGCCTAGAACAGTCTCCCATAGATATCAATGGGTCAGCTCCTGTCCACTGTGTGAGTGGCCTTTAGAGCTTACTCAAACTTTTTTTTATAGCTATTAGCTGCGAGAAAACGTTGCCCGAAAATCGCTGCCCTGTACAGCATTGGATTCCAATGCATTCATTTACATGGGGGATTTTTTTCTCGTTGCTAAAAATTGCGACTGAAAATTGGCAAATTGCTGGATTGCTATGGGAGGTTAGAAAAAAGAGAAGGGGAGGGAGTTTACCTGCTCCGGCGCTTGTTGCAGAAGACAGTTGGCTTCTATTTAGCTATTAAAGCAAAACAGAAGCATTTCTGCTGACCGCAGCTGCAGAGTCCCTTCATGCAATGCAGTCTTGTGAATGGCCGAAAAAACGCAAATTCCAAAAATAATTATTTTTTTTATCGTTCAATTGTTTGTGGTCTTTACACTGAACAATTATTGTTAAAAATTGCACTATCCAACAATTTTTTTTTGAATGATAATTCTATGTAAGGGGCCATTAGGCAATATGGCAGTCCCCATAGCCATGTAATAGAATTAAAAAAAACTATAATCAGGAAAAAAAACAGATTAGAAAAATGGAAAATGCTTTACTGCCTGGTTTTAATTAGTAAAAACCTAGCTGATACATTCCCTTTCATACTGTACTTTGATGTTGTGTTCAGTCTTATGTCTTGGATGTGGGATGATGTGGTATTTTCACATGCTGAATTCACTAGATGATAATTTATAAGTGGAGAGCTCTTCACAAGTAGTAATCGTCATTACCTGGCATAAAAGGATAAGCCAAGCTTATCATCGCTGGCATTCCAGGCACATTTATCATAGTTCTTTTAAAATGTCACATACATAACAGAATAACTGCACCTGTTGTGTCAGCGGTACAAGTGACAATGTCAATGAGAAAGTTCATAGAGTACTAGTGAAACGAAATACATCACAGATCAACCATTCACTATATATAGAACAAATATATATACATATATATATATATATATATATATATGAATCTTAGTAAAATATAGGATTTATTTACATATGAAAAACTGCTAAGAAAATATCCTTTTTGATGTAAGGTGCTTAATGCTTTTAATTTTCCAGCAAATTGCAATTTCTCAATGGGACAATTTAAACATAAATGTTTGTCGGTAAATGGGCCTTTTTTTAATTGGATGATAAAATTAAAGGGGTTGTCTCGAGGAAGCAGTGAAATTTTTTTTTTGCCCAGTCCCCCTTATTAAGCATACATTACTAAGCACCCGTGTAAATGACTTTTCTACCCGGTTTCTACTTACAGTTCCAGCGTTTCAGCAACTTATAAAAAGTTTCCCCAAGATGGCCGCCGGCTCTTTTCCCGTCGCTTGCTGTAGCCCGACGTGCGCGCTCCCGAGACGCTACCAGCTGTGTCTCCCTGACAACCAGACGCCCCGCAGCCGCCGACCGGACCCACCGCGGCCGCCGACCACGGCACAGGCTCTTGGGCCACAGTCACCCACCGCCAGGCAGCAGGTAACCAACGCTGGGCCCCGGCTCCCCCGCGCTAGGCCCCGGCTCCCAAGCGGTAGGCCCCGGGGCCCAGCGGTAGGCTCCGGGGCCACAGCAGTAGGCCCTGGGGCCCAGTGGTAGGCTCCGGGGCCCAGCGGTAGGCCCCGGGGCCCAGCGGTAGGCTCCAGGGCCACAGCGGTAGGCCCCGGGGCCCAGCGGTAGGCTCCTGGGCCCAGCGATAGGCTCCGGGGCCCAGCGGTAGGCTCCGGGGCCACAGCGGCAGTCTGTCACTCGTCACCCCTGTCAGTCCGTCACCCATCACTTACCTGGGCGGCTTCTCGGCACGGCTGGGCGGCTTCTCGGCACTGCTGGGCGGCTCAAGTTTCTGCACCTTCCTCTAAGAGAGGATGGTAGCAGAATGGCCGCTCCAGCGCGCTCCCGAGAAGTTTCAGCTCGTCTGCGCATGCGCAGAAGAGCTGTAGCGGCAAGCACGCTGAAGCGGCTCGTGCTCAGAGCAGAAGACCGGACTGCGCAAGAGCGTCTAAAAAAGCAAGCCGCCAGCGAAATTAGACGGAACCATGGAGACGAGGACGCTAGCAACGGAGCAGGTAAGTGAATAACTTCTGTATGGCTCATATTTAATGCATGATGTATATTACAAAGTGCATTAATATGGCCATACAGAAGTGTATAACCCCACTTGATTTCGCGAGACAACCCCTTTAAAGGGGTTGTCCCGCGGCAGCAAGTGGGTCTATACACTTCTGTATGGCCATATTAATGCACTTTGTAATGTACATTGTGCATTAATTATGAGCCATACAGAAGTTATCAAAAGTTTTATACTTACCTGCTCCGTTGCTGGCGTCCTCGTTCCCATGGTGCCGACTAATTTTCGGCCTCCGATGGCCAAATTAGCCGCGCTTGCGCAGTCCGGGTCTTCTGCTTTCTTCAATGGAGCCTCTCGTGCAGGATGCCGGCTCTGTGTAGCTCCGCCCCGTCACATGCCGATTCCAGCCAATCAGGAGGCTGGAATCGGCAATGGACCGCACAGAAGAGCTGCGGTCCACGGAGGAAGAAGATCCCGGCGGCCATCTTCACTGGTAAGTATAGAATTCACCGGAGCGCGGGGATTAAGGTAAGCGCTGTGCTGTTTTTTTTTTTAAGTCCCTGCATCGGGGTTGTCTCGCGCCGAACGGGGGGGGGGGGTTGACAAAAAAAAAAAAACCGTTTCGGCGCGGGACAACCCCTTTAAGTCCTACAGAACTGAATTATGTTAGTATGAAAATGGCACATTTTTAGAGGTGTTCACAAGCTATGAAGGTGGAGCTTTCCAAAATTTTCTCACCTCCATCATTTACAGGACCAACTTGCAAAATGATTATTTTTCTTCCCTTAAAAGGGTTACAACGAGGTGCCATAGCCTATTAGGACATGTGAACGTCATAGAACAGGGTTTCCCTCCTCAGGATATCCTTTTATGTCCCAAAACAGAGAGCCACTCAGTAAGAGCAGCTCCTATTTTGGTGGACCTTCTGTTATTACAGGACAGCCATTCATGAGAACCAGTAGAACACTATTGTGGGTCAAACCAAGCTTTTAGCAAAGTTCTATCAAAATAGGTTTCTAATGGTTTGGTTTGTTCAACACTAGTCCTGAACACTAGTATATCACACTAAGGGCTCATGTCCACGGGGAAAATAGGATTTAGGATCCGCAGCGGATTTCCTGCATGCGGATCCGCACCCCATAGGGATGCATTAACCACCCGCGGGTACATAAATACCCGCGGATCGTCAATAAAAGTGATTTAAAAAAAAATGGAGCATGAAAAAATCTGGACCATGCTCCATTTTCATGCGGGTCTCCCGCGGGGACGGCTCCCGCGGGCTTCTATTGAAGCCTATGGAAGCCGTCCGGATCCGCGGGACACAAAAATCATATTTTACTCACCCGCTCCGGTTCTTCTCTTCTCCGCGGCGCCATCTTCTCTCAGCCGCGGCCGGATCATTTTGCTTCGGCCCGGCGCATGCGCGGGGCACGTCACCGACGTCATCGTGCACAGCCGCCGAGCCGAAGAATGAAGATCCGGCCGCGACGAGAGAAGATGACGCCGCCGCGAAGAGAAGAAACGGAGCGGATCGGAGGTAAGTTTATTCTCATTTATTTGCATTTTCAGCCCTCATGTCCGCGGGGCAGGAGGGACCCGCTGCAGATTCTACATGTAGAATCTGCAGCGGATCTGATTTTCCCCGTGGACATGAGGCCTTAGGCTTTATTCACCCAAGCGTTTAATCGCAGCAATTTTGCCGCAGAAAAACACTGGCCGAAAACCGCGACCATCTGCGATGGTCCAATGCATCAGTTCAGATGGGTGATTTTTCAGTGCGTAAAAATGGCAGTCTGGAAAAGATAGCGTATATGGTGCTCATTACGGACGGCCGTTTTTACGCTGGCTGGAAAAGACAGATCTGGACTTATCTGCGTGCCGGAATACGGCAGCAGCTGTACTAAGCTCCCTCCCCCTCTCCACCCCTTGCCAGCTGTCGGCAAAGGCAGGGGGGCAAGAAGGGGCTGGAGATTAGCAAACTAGCTCCCATCCCACCCCCTCCTTTTGCCGACAGCAGGCAAGGGGCGAAGAGAGGGAGGGAGTTTAGCAGAGAACTGGAGCAGTAAAAATTTAGCAAATGGAATGGGAGGTTCAAACTAGAGCGGAAGTTACTGCCGTATAAGGTCATTAGCAGAATGGAGAGCACAGGTAGGGTAGTAGACAGAAATGAGGGAGGAGATATAGGGTGGTGCAGCACTTTCGAGAGCTTTATGGTTGAGAGTGATTAATTTTTTAGTATATCCTTATAGTCGTAATAGCTTACATTTCTGATACCTGAACAGAGTTAAATGACAGTATTGTGTCTTTTGCCACCCCTGGGGGGACCTTAGGAGTTTATTACCTGTTGTTGTTTTATTGGGTCCAATATATTAATAGTATGCAGTAAGTTCCAAAGCTCCTACAAGTTGTGACTGTATGCAGAAGCAATTTTATCATGTAATGCAATGCCTATGCAGAGGATCTGAAGCTCTGTTTCAGAATAGTGGAGCTGTCATTACTATTCCTATTTTTGAAAAAAATAAAGGCGTTGTCCAGCTTCAATTGATAGCCTATCCTCATATATTGATAGCCTATCCTCAGGATACACAGTCATAGTAGATTGGTGCAGGTCAGCACAGACCAAAAACTATAATATACTTATGTGATGTGTATTTAGCAAAATTATAGGTCAATTATCTACCTTTTATGCTGAGATAATGCGGAATAGTGTTAATCAATATTTAGTGTCAGCTCTATATGAATGAGCAAAAGTGAGCAATTAAATAATTAGTCACCTAGGACAACACGTATGATCAATTCCCAGCACTTTATGAAGCATCATTAATATAGAAAGCATACATAGCCCCCTCCCCTCCTCGTATTTCGGCAGTGATTTGCCTTCTTATAATTATTCAGTGCTGAGTGTCCTGCAGCCAGGAATAATATGTGTTGCTTTATCACGCTCATTCCTAATTTAATATGTTGCGTGGGGATGGAGGCTATTAAAAAGTTTCAGTGCTAACAATTTCTTTCTTTCTTTCTGGAAATTAGCCAAAACTATGAAATATTATCACAATGTATTTCTTCTTAAATGCCAGCAGATGCAGAGAAGAACAATCAGGGTCCCGATATAGCAGCAATAGATTATTGTATATAAAGAATGTGCGCATAATCCTACCAAAAATTGTTAATTACTTTTTATTGATTGTTCGCTGTGAAATCCATAGTATCATAGTACTGAATGCTAGTGCATGCACATGAACAAAAAATCTCTTAAAAACTTATCAACCACATGAAACATTCGTAACCATAAATACAATTTTCACTCATGTAAAAAAACGGAAACCAACACGTGTTTTTTTTTAGGTTTCATTCCATATATTAAAGTCATTAGGGTTGTGGGGCTTGAAAATTTTTCAATATTTTCCCAGGTTAAAACACATATTTTTATGGTTTCACTTACATGGACTCAAAAATGACCAAGTCATACCAAAGGCAGGACGACTTTTAAAACAAAACATAGTAAGTAAGGAAAAGGGGATCAGTATCTCTTTAGGCCTCCCTCACACAGGGCGTTTTATACAGCGTTTAGCGCTGCCTTTTCAGCCCAGCGCTAAACGCTGTACAAGACTCCCATTCATTTTAATGGGGCTACTCACACAGGGCTGAAAACGCAGCGCCTTCCAACGCTGCGCTTTGACAGCGATGCATGTTCTATTTTTGGGCGTTTTCAGCCCTGCGTCGCCCATTAAAATGAATGGGCAGCGGTTTCAGCACTGCTGAAAACGCGGCAACACTTGGTGCCGCGTTTTTGTCAGCGTTAACCGCTCACCGATTTTCAGGGGGAGGGCTTGCAATAGAAGCCCTACCCCGAAAATTAGTTCCAGTTAGGCTAGATAGAGAAAAAAGTAATACTCACCTAGCCGCTGCAGTCCGGGTCGTGGCCGCTGGTCTCTGCCGCTGATCCAGGCTCCTTCTGCACTCACAAGTCTATTGCCGTAGGCCAGGTTTGAGAACCCCGCCTCCGACAATAGAGTGCTGTGATTGGTTGTCGGTGCTGGCTCGATGCCCAATCACAGCCCTTCATTCAGCTGTGCTGAAAAGGCAGCCAAAATGTTGGCATAAAGTATGCCAGCGCTGCTGAAACCGGGCGGAATTTGCAGTAAGCGCAGCGTAGAAAAATGCTGCGTTTCTGCAAATGCCCTGTGTGAGGGAGGCCTTAAGAACAGTTTTACATGAGTGTATTGTAACAAATTCATAATACGTATCTATAATACTATAGATACAATATTGCAACTATATGTCATCAGTATTTTATCGGTATTTCATCAGTTTTTGGTCTTTATTTGTTTCTGTATTTGCGGTCTTTGTTTTTATTTTCTACTGGGCAAATACTGATCCGTAGTTAAATAGATACATAGATTTACATTAGCTCTCTATCACGGTTCACAAAATACAGGTTAAAAATACACATGCTTTAAAGCAACTTAAGGCCTCATTCAGACGAGCGTGCTTTTTTGCGTGCCTTTGTCCGTGAAAAAAAGCGCTGCTTGTATAAGCGGAAAACATGTGACTGGGCAAAGTTTCATATGTCTGTTCACTTGGGCAGCTGTGTTTGGAGAAGTATGTGACAGCACTGTCTCGGTGTTCAGTGATGAGGGAACTCCCCAAAGGGATGAAGGAATCCCCTCTCACAGCTGTCACAGCTGTGGCAGAGGACCGCGATGCTATACCAGTGCTTTCAATGGGGCCGGCACTGCTGCTGCCCCATTGAAAGCAATAGTATGAAGGCAAGCCTTGCCAAGATTTTTGGACAAGGGCTTGAAATATAAGCCCTTTCCTGAAAATGAGCCCTAGCTGCTGGAAAAAAAAATAAACATCATCTAGCAGTACTGTCGGGGCTCTGGCATGTCTTCTCCCCAGCTCTCTGTCACTCTTCTGAATCGTTTATTCTGTCCAGGGATGTAAAAATCATCACATTCTGGAAGCGCTGTCCCTGATTGGCTGAGCGCTGTGACCAATCAGAGACAGCGCTCAGCCATTGCATGACAGCTGAGCGCTGCCTCTGATTGGTCACAGCATTCAGCCAATCAAAAGCAGCACTTTCTGGAGGTGGGGATTTTTTAATCCCCGGCCACCAGAATACAGGAGAAGAGCTGAACAATGCTTCTAGGTGAGTTAATTTTATATATATACATATATATATATATATATATATATATATATATATATATATATGTATATATATATATATATATATATATATATATATATATATCCCCTTTCCCATGGGGATTAATGGAACCTGTGGGGACGAAGGAGCTAACAGTGGGATATTTAAAAGGTGCTTCTGGCCAGAAGCACTGTTTGCGCTTCAAATTCCACGCCTATAAATGCTTCTATAGGAACCAATTGGCTCTTATAAAAGTGTGCATTATGTGCACGCAAAATATATGCTCCTCAGAATGAGGTCTAAGGATGTGTTTGTAGATGGGCCAGAGTAAAAGGGAAGGGTTCAGGACTCAGGACTAGGCCACATGGGGTTTTAATGAAGATCGCACCTGGCATTGGGAAGAGTTTTGGGACTGGTAAACAGCTTCCTCAGAAGGTGTCAACTGGTTGAACCTGATCATGATATACATAAACAGTGAGAATATGTTCACATTGAGGAGTCTGACTATGATTTTTTTGCATGGATGCCATATCTAAAACTGCAACAGAAACCTGTGGCTAAGCTGCATGTTTCTGCTGCGTATTTTGCAGCAGATTTACAAGTAGATTTAACCCTATCAATGGTCAAAATCCATGTGCAGAATTCCAAACGCATTTCTGCACAGATCCAGAAGTATGTCAGAAATGATGCACATGGATTTTGACCAATACTAGTTATTTTGCTGTGTATCCACAGATTTCTCTACTACAATTAAAATCCAAATGAAGTAGTAAAATCTGCTGTGGATTCACCCCAAACGGAACCACAGTCAGGCCGGAAGAGTGCATAAGTGCTTCCATAATACGGTCATGTGAAAGTAACCTAAAGCACTAGGGAGTGGCCCCCAGGTGACCATAATGTGCCTGAAAACCACGCCGAACTGAATGTTGAACATCTATTGTGGCTTAGCTCAAAGATGTCGCGTTAATTGTCAACATTTTTAAAAAAAATGTTTAAAAGTTTGAATATTGTCCTAAAATGTTTTGCGTCGGCACCTTAAATTGAGAAATAATTGTCTCTTTTATGTAGTAGAACACTAATTGTATAAATTTATAGTGCAGCAAATGATGGAGGAGTTATTTTATGCAAAAAAACTGTGGTTTGCACAACTGTCTTTCACATTAGTTAAAAAAATAAATTTTTACGCCGTCTTTAAATTACCATGATATGATTTTATGTTGGTACTGTAGTTAATGAGGTAAAAAATCTCTCGCAGTTTAGCTGCTGCTTCAAACGATCAGTCTTATCATGAGCAACATGGCTATTGCTTCTGATTTATATTCCTCATCTACTCCTAATTTTGTCTTTTTAACCTCGTCCTTTTTCATTTTTCAGGGTAACTTGTGTATCTGTACGGAGAAACTGCCACCCATCCGACCTCAGAACTCCTCTGTCCCTCGATTCAATTATCATTTGTCATTCCATTATTCTTTCTGTTCAGGTTTCCTCCTAGATTACATATTGCATGCAAATTCTAATATTATGCAATGTCTTTCTTTTACCTTGATATCATCTAAAGGATAATTCCCCTTTTTGTTTATTTTGTGCAGCATGTGGGACCAATCTGGCACCAATCCAATTTTCATGGGACGAGATGGAGGAACTCTTGAACATGTGTAGGATGCAACAAGTCAAGTAAGGGTAGACAAGTGCCCATATTTCCAGTAAAGAGCACCATTTAAAAAACATACTGGTATTGTAGATGTCATGGTCTATAGAAATCTATTGTTCAGTATCTGCTTTTTTACCATCCATTACCTGCTCTGCCATACATCTCTGGTTGCTATTTCTTTTTAATTGGCCATAGAACACTATAACCAGGAAATCAGTCCTTAGACTTCATATAACTTCTCATTTTTGATATGCTTAACAGTTAAATAAATGTGAAGAAAAATCCATTATTTGTTTGTATGCCTTTATTCATTTACATACTTAAATCTCTCTCTTGACGTCTCTTCGTTGGACAGCGAGAGTAACAAAGAAAGAAGTCCTGAATTGTATAAGACCTGAGGACCTGCCACTGGATGGCAAGATGACCAGACTTAGCCCCATGTATTTTGGTCATGCAAGTCACTAGAAAAATCTATAATGCTTGGACAGATCAGTGGCAAAAGAAGACCTGTCCGCCAAAGGACACGATGGCTGATACTGTCAGGGCTGATACTGGCATGGAATCACACCACTGAAAGAAGCAGTGCAAAACCGAAAAACATGCAGGGAGTTAACCTTAGGGTAGCTGAGGGTCATGAACGACTAAACAGTTATCAGCAACAAATCTCTGTAAGACTGTGGTATTTTATGTCCTGGGTAGAGTATGGTCTGATTCTCAAGTGAACATACAATTTGGTTGAGCAACTTGGGTTGCAGGTGATGATACACATTGCGTTGCCCAAGTGTCATGCGAAATAGACAGAGAGATACAGTTTCCACATTGGCAGTATAGTATGACGTATTGCTAAGTGACACAGAGTTGTGGGGGCTAAGCCTGGAAGCATTGTTGCAGGAGCTACTGATGAGTGCTGGAGTACAGTTGTACAAGACAGCAGAATGCTGAGAGTTGCTGATAAAAATTAGAAGAGTAACAGGTAGAGTGACCTCAGCCAGGTGTCCATCAATAGGCCCAAGGAACCCAGTGCCAATACCACGTCTGTTTGTAGGCCGTAAGACTGGTTGATATTGTGGTGTTCCAGTTATGACTGGCATTAAAGAAACCTTTTGTGACACCCTGTGTCCAGCTGGAAAAGCCACCCAGTCACATTCGAAACATCTAAAAGCTAGTATGCTATCAAACGATAATGGAAAAAGTTTTCCTTTACTGTGGATTTCCTTCATTATATTTCTACACTTTAATGAATTCAGATTTCTTAGTCTTCTAGTACCTTCAATAAGCATTGCAGACACCCATCATTTACCTCACAATATGGTCTTCTCTTCTACATGTTTCCTATTTGCTCATCATTACATCCATTGATTACTCCCATCTAGCTCTCTCTGAAAACATCTGTCAGTTAATCAAGGCAGTCATCCTTCATAATCCTTTCCTTCCATTTGTATTTAGAAAATTTGCCCATGTGCATTTGCCTATACACACAAGAATGCTCAATCACCAGCCAAACCTGGTCATCGACCTAAAAGTTGTTGTGAACAACCCCAATAATTATCATGGCATTAAAGACAGCTGGTTTCTAGGGTTCAGCTCATCGGTCAGAACACTAAATTGATGGTTTTAAATTTGTTATTTAAATTAGTCATTTGTAGTAAAAGCACTAATATGTGTAATTTACTGTAGTCCAACAAAAGTACCTGTGGTGAAATGCAAAGCTATAATATTGTCCATATTTAGATAATTAGGAAATGGAAAAAGTAAATCATATTATAAGAAATGTCTATTTGCGAATGTTTAAAAGGTGTTTAGATCAAAATGTTATCCTTTCACTCTTATCTGGGAGAATCTGTATGTCTGTGGTACTAGTGGTAAGTAGAGATGAGCGAGCATGCTCACTAAGGGCAATTACTCGATCGAGCATTGCCCTTAGCGAGTACCTGCCCGCTCGGAAGAAAAGATTTGGCTGCCGACAGCGGGCGGGGAGCGGTGGGGGAGAGCAGGGAGGAACGGAGGGGAGATCTCTCTCTCCCTCTCCCCCCCCCCTGCTCACTGCCGCAACTCACCTGTCACCCGCACCAGCAGCCGAACCTTTTCTTCCGAGCGGGCAGGTACTCGCTAAGGACAATGCTCGATCGAGTAATTTTCCTTAGCGAGTATGCTCACTCATCTATAGTGGTAAGCGATCTGAAACAGTCGAACCTTGTGTTGGGTCGAATTGTGATTAAAGTTAGGTTCAGAGTGAACCAGAACCTGATAAAAAAAGGATAAAGGAGAAGAGGGAAAAAGAAGAAGGAAAAAGAAGAAAAATAATCTTTCTCCTTCTTCTTTCTCTTCTTTTTCTTCATTAACTTTATCTTAAAAACAGCTTGAAAGCACTCAGATACACTGCTAGGTAATCTAAGGCCCAATGTCCATGTGCGGATTTTAATTCTAAAATCTGTGCGTGTCTCCTGCACGGGAGATCCGCAGCTCCAGAAGCCCATAGGGATGTATTAGCATCCGCAGGGCAAATAAATGCATGCGGATGTGATTTTTTTTCCCCCCAAGCGCGTGAGTCGCACGCGTGGGAAGAAATCACAGCATGCTCCATTTTCCTGTGGATCTCCCTCACAGACGGCTCCTGTGGCTTCCATTGAAGTCAATGGAAGCCGTCCGGAAATGCGGCACACCCGCAGCGGTTTTTGTGCGGTGCTGTGGATCCGCAGAAGAGCAGAAGATTTTTTTAAAAGTGTGCACGGCGCATGCTCGCGGCAAGCTGCCGGCGTGCCAACCACCTCCGCCATGGTGAAGAAAGAAGATGCGGCTGCAACGGAAGGGAGACCCGCACAGCGTCGGGGAAAGGTGAGTATGCTGTCATTTTTGGCCTCATGACTGCGGGGACGGGTGAAAACTGCTGTGTGATTCCACCATGCGTGCCCGTGGACATGAGGCCTAAGAATGTTACACGTGGCTTTTATGGCTCTTGGACGGTGTTATACACTAGGTTCGGGGGCATTTTGAACTCATTTGGATCAAACCAAGCCTTTTGCAGAAACCAACGTAACTGAACTTTTCAAAAATTCTCTTATCACTTGTGGCTACCATTAACACGGTTTGCAAAGATATAAGTGCTAGTCCCAACTCATTACACACTCATTGTCAAAAAAACCAAACAAATACCTAGAAGGAGTTGCCATTTTACTGCAAAACTCGTCATGCAGTTACATCTAAGGCAGATATGCAAAGGATTAGAGTTGTGGCGTGATGACATGATGGGTCTTGCCACCTAAACCATAAAAGTGGTTTCACCCTTGGCCTATAAAAAGCCTCTCAGATGCTAGTTGTATGTAGTGGACCTCTCTTTTCACTTATGTAGAGCTTGGTGACCACTAGACATGCCTCTACAATGCAATCAAAGAGATTTCATCCAGTTAACATAGTTTGAGAAGAGACATTATTGGAAACTGGATGGCCATATGGACGAATTGCCCGCCACCTGGGCTGTGCTGACCAGACTGTTAGGAGATGTTGGGACCAGTGAATGTGTTATAAGACAACCAGGCTCAGGAGACCCTCAACAGACCATGAGTAGAAAGGATCGTCTGATCGTTTGACAATCATGAGCAGCGCCAACTGTTTTATTGTCTGCCATCTAGAGACTGGTGACACCATTGTTTCATGCCACCGTGTTTGTAAGAGTCATTTCCCGAAGCTTGGCTGAAGGACATTTGATCTCACGACACCCATTACGTGTACTGCCTTCGACACCACCCTCCAATGCCTCTGTTTATAGTCATATTGTAAATGATGAAACTGGACTGCTGTGGAGTAGAAGCTGGTTGTCTTCAGCTACAAATCCAGGTTTAGTTTGGGCACTGACGACAGCCGTGTTTGTGTCTGGAGACCTAGTGGTGAGCACCTCAATGCTGCATTTACTGCTGCCACTGCTGGTATGATGGTTTAGGCAGCTTTTGCATATGACAGCTGATCAACCCTAATATTGGTACGACAGACAATGACTGCTCAGTAACATGTTCAGAACATCCTGAAGCCACATGTGTTGCCTCTAATAGCAGGCCTTCCAACAGGCATTTTCCAGAAGGATAACGCTCAACTACACACAGCAAAGGTGTCACAGGAATGCTTCTATTGTCACACTTCCATGACCTGTCTGGTTGTCAGATGTATTGCTAATAGATCAAGTATGGGACCATCTAGGATGTCAACTTTGACAGTCTATGAGTTTGAATGATCTAAAGGCTCAGTTACAGCAAATGTAGACCTATATGTCGCAGAATACCACACAGACCCTGAATACCCATATCACATCTTGCATCCAAGCTAGAGTCAGCTCAACAGGATACTAGAGCCTCTATGCCCACCTGTATCACATCTTGTAGCCAAGCTAGAGGCAGTTCAACAGGATACTAGAGCCTCTATGCCTGCCTGTATCACATCTTGTATCCAAGGTGGAGGCGGTACAACAGGGTACTAGAGCCTCCATGCCTGGCTGTATCACATCTTGTATCCAAGCTAGAAGAAGTAGAACGAGGTACTAGAGCCCCTATGCCGCCCTTAACACATCTTACATCAAAGATAGAGGCAGTACAGCCGGGTACTAGAGCCTCCATGCCCAACCATGTCACATCTTGTATCCAAGCTAGAGGCGGTACAACAGGGAACTAGAGCCTCCATGCCCATCCATATCACATCTTGTATCCAAGCTGGGGGCGATACAACAGGGTACTAGAGCCTTCATTCAAGTGTTCAATTTTCTGCAATAAATTAGCCTTTTGCTCTGATATTGTAATCACTTGTTTATATCAACATTACAATCACACAGAGAAAGTTTCTTTTTGACAATGAGTGTATGTATTTTATTTTTGTGTCTCAACAAGCTAAAGCACTAATTCCTCACAATGGAGTCATTGCTTAAGTCACTATTTAAATCAAGCTTCCAGCACAAAATGCCAGTCGAAATAGAACAGTGTGCTTCAGTGTATAGTTCACAGAAATGCAAGAGGGCATAATGAAAGACAGATTGGCACATTACAGTCAGTGGGGTCTGTCAGGTGCCGTTAGTCTCCGTGATATGATGGATCCCGAGCATTAGTATTTCTTTTATACTTTTAAAAACTTCATGCATGATTCCAGCCTAATTGTGACTGTCAAACAAAATTTCAGCTCAGATTATTTTCTGACAGATGAGAAAGATTTTAATTAGATCAATTGACCATTTATACAAACCAATTCTGTTGTGTCAACTAGAATCTTACAGGGGAAATTTATCATCAGAGGAATTTTTGATGCCAGTTTTCTGGCAGCTTTTTTTTTCTCCCTTCTCCAGTTTACAATGCGACACATTTATCAAATATTGCATGATGTTGATAAATTTGTCACATCTTTAATGTCTAGAGCTGTAGAGTCCCTTTGTATGCAACCCAGCAACTGCAGTGAAATTGCGACAAATTCTTAAAGTCACATTACATGAATGTCTCTAAACTTTGCTCTGCTCCTTTTTTAGAAACTTTTGAAAAGTGGGGTAAGAAGTGTATGTACCCCATATTTTTGAATGCGGGGGGAAAAATCGTGGCATGTTCTATCCTGTGCACAGTGTAATCAAACAAAACAAACACGAACAATTTTGGAACTATATCTGAAGAACAAGAAAAAAATAATACTGATATGGCAGTAGAAAACGGAGAAAAGAAAATATAACTATAAATATCAATTGTTATTGAACGAGTGAGAAATAAAAATTGCAATTTACTAAGAGTGAATAGAAACCTAAAAATGTTGATTTGTTTGAAAAAGAAGAAAAGAAAATAATCATATTGTCTTTTAGGTCTTAGCAGTCTTTTGTCCAAGTACTGTATACAAGTAATTGTAGTGATGAAAATGCAAGGTGGACATGTCTAGAAAACAAGGTCATTTAAGCATCAAGCTATTCTTGTCAGCTGATTTTAACAAAAACACATTTTGCACATGGATGCCTTCTTGCCTTCTCCGCTATTCCAAGCCAAGCTAAGCTTTGCATAGAACTCCGAAGTTCTGAGAATAAATATAGCTCAAAGAAGAACAGTTGAAAAGGCAAAACTGGACGCAGCTCAGATGAGCGGAGAAAATCAATGCAATCCACTACAAAATAATCACAAGGCTTCAGCAGGTTACAATACAGAGAAGCTGCTCCGTTACAAAAAGTAGAACTTTATAGATGGATTTTTTTTGAGTACAGAGTTGGGAAATTACACAATGTGGGTTAGGGGGATAGTATTTATATAAGTATATTTAAGCGTTGCCCAAATAACGCAAACACAACAGCACTTGTGCGTACCTTATCACATAAGGGAGGCTCCTTTCGGTGTGTGTTGCAAGCTCCCAAAAGGAGTCTGGATCCGTGACTTCTATAAAGTCCAGCAAGAAATGATATGTTGGAGCCGCAAAACAGGGTACCCAAATACCTTAATGTATAGAGTTAAAAGAATTCCATCTTTATTGAAGCCACACCAGGGCTTGATGCCAACGTTTCGGCTGTCGCGGCAGCCTTTCTCGCCTCTTGACAAAGGCTGCGGCAAAGCCGAAACGTTGGCATCAAGCCCTGGTGTGGCTTCAATAAAGATGGAATTCTTTTAACTCTATACATTAAGGTATTTGGGTACCCTGTTTTGCGGCTCCAACATATCATTTTAAGCACTGTCCATGGATTAGGTAAATTCCATTAGGCCATGTCAATCTCTATAACCATGGTCTCCAGCATTGGTTCTTAGTGACCAAATTGAAGCCAATTAGATATTTTTATTGGCTATGTTTGCGGTGTATATTACAAGCCGGTCCATAGTGTCAACTCTTATGGATGGAAGTTTGTAAAACACAAGATGCCCTTCATTTGGTCTTGTTGACTTGTACAGATGACCACTGACTTCATTGAGTGCTGTATAATACGTAATGTGGTTTTCTGGGTATTTACTATTGAGGACCTATCCTGAGGCTAGCATATAGTAGAGAAAATATGCTCACATAAACAAAAGGTTGCACAACCCAGAATTACGCAAATAGTGAATATTTATTAGACACACAAAACAAGGACTATCAGACACATTAAAAACATGCAAAACCTACATATAACTGACCAGACAATAAAATGTCAGGTCACTACAGGTGCAACCAAAATGAGTGCAAAAGGTATAAAATGTGGCCACCATGAATAAAATGCAGACCCACACACAAACCCTTATAAAGTGCCCATAGATAATATCGCCTAGTGAGGCTTCATCAGCGGTATAAGAGACATGGTCCTAGTAGACAAATATATACCTGAGTCTTGTTTGCCTAACAATGGACATCTCAGTGAGAAAAATCACCTGTAGTCTCATCATGGAGCCATCATTAGCACCCATGCTCAGAATGGGAATGTAAAAACAAAGAGGGAATAGAAAAGGCACTACTCAAAAATGGCATCATGGTTGTCTGGCATCTAACTCTGCTGTAGCTCGTTCCTTCTCATTTTGAAGCTGTGACCTTTGTTACAAGATATGTTCAGTTTAGTCAGTACCTCGCTAATATGCTGTCAGTATGGTGAAAGGGAGTTAGCCTTACGTGAGAGTCTTTTGTAGCTGTTTCTCTATAGGTCCAAGTTTGCTGTTGGCCACCACATTGGGGCTGTACAGCAAGATGACCTTTTTGGTCATCTGAATGTGTGAATTAACCCCCAATTCCAAACAAAACAGCTGTGGATAGGGTGTGTATTCACACTGCAAGGCATAAAGGCTACTAAACTTTATTCTTATTCTATGACCTTGTGATCATTACTCTTTTCTGACACCACACAAGTACTTTTTGTACACTGACATTATCTATTTAACTAAATTCCAAGGTGGACCCCATGTGAGCCTCCAGGTAGTGTCTGACTATCATACTTACCTGTTGGTTTCCAGTACATGGGCTGACCCCCCTGACAAGCAACACACAATGAACTGAACCTTAATAGATCAGTTGTGAATTGTTTTTTGATTTGTTTTTTTTACTGTCTACCGTATTTAGATGACAGGTTATTTAAACGACTCCTGGTGACGTATCACTACAACAACACAGAAACCCGTTGAGTCTTTATTTATTCTCAAGTCTTTTTCAGAATATCTGAGTTCAAGAAACAAGATCCTTTCTGTTTCCTTTGTGTCTAGAGCTGAAAGTGGAGTATTTAGGCTCAGGACATATAATGTATTCTTGCTATCTCGACAGATATAATCAACCTTATGTTGATCTCTGTGATTTTTTCCCTACAGCTAAATCTGATGTGATGAAGAGTAGATATTAATTCATCATATCTTAGTTCTTACGGTCATAATAGCTGGCTCATATTGTGAGATACTGCACGTCCGTGTAGCCTCAGATTCCAGCTATTTATTGATTATTTTGTTTTGAGTGCCATGATTTTTAATAATATTAATGAAAGTTACATTTTAGGAAATTTATTTTTTCTTTCGTTTTGGTCCAACTCTGAGATTTTGTTAAATTATTGTTTTTGGACCTTCAGGCCTTCGGTGATAGACAGACACAGAATATATCTAATTAAACAAAAACATATAAATGGAACATAAGGAGTAATTGGTCACCATAATGCATCCCGAATTGAAAGCAAAAAATTAATAATATTGAAATAAAGCAGACGAAAAGGGAACAAGCAAAGGGGGTGTGGCCTAACCTCACAAGCGACTGGATGTGAGACACTGGAGCTCCAGCAGAATACTCCCCAATCACCACCATCCTGCTCTTCCTGGCACAAGTATATCTTGGAGACTTGCACTACTGTCTTCCTCTGTCTCAGCTTAGAGACAAGCCTCTTATAACCCACGGATCCCCGTGGCCTGGTGCAGTCTATACATCCCCGGCCATGATTACTGCGGCTGCTGCTGTGGTCACCTCTGAAGCAACTTGGGGGCATAATGCCTACCTGACATGCACAGCTTTCCCTGCTCTCCCCTAGTCAGAGGCACATGTTCTCCTGCTAGGGTATGCTCCTGAGCACAAGGAGGTTTGCATTGCTCCTGCCATCTTCCTGGAGATACGGTAGATCCAGCACACCACTCTCTGTGACCTCCGACTGCAGACTCCAGTGGCCTGAAGAGGTCCAGGAGCCAGTAATATCAGGAGTTATCACTGCGGTGGTGACAAAGGTGAGTGTGTTCCTGGGTGCTGTTGGGGGCTAGTGCCTGTACCCTCAGAGTGAAATTACAAGCTGCCATATTTTGCATTACTTTTGCTGCCAATAGGGTCCCCCCCCCCCTCCCCATCACCTTGCCTTTATTAACTCAACTTTATGGATTGTAGTAAAACAGTAAAAAAGAGAAAGGTACACTCCTGCCACGTGCAGATCTCTTTAGGATCTGAGCTTCAGTTTTTATGGTCTCTTCTAACAGGGGATCAAATTTCCTACATACTTATGTATATATAAGGGACATGTGCTGTACTTTTTGCAGAAAGGAGAATTTCTAAATTTATACCACCCTACAGCACGCGGACTCAGCTGCAATACAGTGACAAGACATGATATAACAGTGTACTAAATATAAATATCTCCAGATGAACAAAGACTATTAGGCACACTGCTGAATTACAGCTGTAGTAGCCAAGTGGGTACTACAGAACACTCATGGTACACTTGTCCTGTCTTACCTGTCTGGATGCCATCCCTGGATTCAGAAGATGCCGTCTGTGGGAGAGATCCTGTGTCTCCCCTTCTGTTCTAAGCATAGAGCTCAGTACTGATGTCAGCTGGTCTCCTATTAGCTGACAGTCAGGTTTAATCTTACTGGTGCAGAGCCTAAGGGCGGAAAAGCAGATATACAAATCCCTATGCAAGAGTGTAGGAGGAGAGAGGTTATAAAAGGAAATGATGCAGAGCAGTTAGGCAGACTCAACCAGGAACGAGCAGGGAGAGGTTGCAGTTTCCGTAGTCAGCGCAGAGGAGTATTCCAGCAGTTATCGTTTCCCAAGGTAGAGTGTGGTGATCAACCCACTCCCTTGGCATCTTACAGCAGTGAACCTAGAAGATTCTTCATCTTCATCTAACAGTGAGTTAAGCCAGGATTAGTCTTACAGCCACTTGTCCCTCTGCTTCATCAAATCCTACAGTTTAATCCAACTCAATTGTTTATCTGAATTCAATGGTGGGGAAATTTTCTGTTAAATCCAATCTTCAGGAATAAAAGAGAGAGTTAGAGTATCATCAAATCAGTATTAGTGCATTCTTCAATATCTGTTATAAATACATTCTAAGAATTGTAAAGTTAACTCATTGTTGCAAAGTTCCAAAGTTAGTAAATCTGCTCACTTTCAGATTGCTAAACCAAACTGGACTGGTCTCCGTTATTTCTGCATCATCATCATCTGGAGTGTCCAACTAGAGTGTGGCATCACCGTGACAAAGTTTAGGCCTCCAGCCATACTTACAGTAAGTTCATTTGGGGCGTTACACAACCTTTTACTTAAGGGGCATGGTGAGGACGACTTACACCAGAGTATGAAACCTCAGCAGGGTCACACCCACACTGAGTGCCTTGAACCCAATTTCCTCTTACCCTCTTGATTGCTAAATTACAGTGTAATAACCATGAGCCCTTCAAAACTCAAATTGGGAAAACAAATCCAGGGTTCCCAAAATGTAACTAAGCGACTCTTCTTGCCATTCAACTGGGGATCTATTCCACTCTCCATAATTCAAATCCAACAAGTCCTAATCCCCTGGAAACTACTGCTGCTTCCCACTCAGACTCTCTTCTATCTCAAATACAAGTAAATTACAAAAAGAACTGCAGCAGTGCTAAGTGTGTGTGTACCTGCGTGTAGTAGTGCTGAGTGTGTGTACCTGTGTGTAGCAGGGCTGAGTGTGTGCGTGTACCTGCGTGTAGCAATGCTGAGTGTGTGTATACCTGCGTGTAGCAGTGCTGAGTGTGTGTATGTACCTGTGCTGAGTGCGTGTATCTACGTGTAGCAGTGCTGAGTCTGTGTGTGTACCTATGTATAGCAGTGTTGAGTGTGTGGTTACCTGCGTGTAGCAGTGCTGAGTGTGTATACCTGCGCTGAGTGTGTACCTGTGTGTGTATCTGCGTGTAGCAGTGCTGAGTCTGTGAGTGTACCTATGTGTAGCTGAGTGTGTGTATACCTGTGTGTGTACCTGCACTGTGTGTACGTGTGTCCCGTGTGTGTATATGTGTACCTGTGCGTGTGTGTACCTGCGTGTGTGTGTGTTTACCTGCGCTGTGTGTCTCTTCATCTGTGTGTGCCTGTATGTGTGTTTGTGTAGCTGTGTGTGTGTACCTACGTGTGTGTACCTGCATGTGTGTGTGTGTCGTGGAACCTTCCTTTTGGAACCACGCCTTACTCAATTTGGAATGCTTACAGCCCTCCATATTAATTCTGAATTGATAATGCGCATAAGAAGTTCCCACACTGACACGATGTTCAGCATGCATAGCTTCCTCAATTCTAACTTTAATGATCGGCGTGTAGCCTATTTTAAGAGTTTAACAAATCCGCCCATCTGGGCAGGTCAAAAATTACATGCATACAACGTATTGTTTAATTATTGGATAAGCATCTTGCAATTCTTCCATCCTCCGGTCATCTGTGATTGGCCATCAGGTGGTGGATGAAATGAGTGGGTTGTCTTGGAGCCACGTGGGGTTCCTTCGATATGATTGGATGTTACATCATGAACTATAAATTGCACAAACCTCCCATGTTATTTGCATACGTTTCCAGTAAAGTCGCTGGGGAAATTTCTGCGGTTGTCCATGTCTGATTCCTAGTTCCGTATTAGTGCATGCAGCTGGACAGTCAAATATATTTATACATGTTGGTTACGGGCTAAATTGCTAAATTCCATCTTTGTCAGCAGAGTTTATAAAACAGATATTTCATATAAGCGGAAGTACCTATTGCATAACTTGTAGCAAGACATTATATTTGTAGCAAGACAGAAATATGTATACAGAATGTTCAATTGACAACTGTCTACTGCCAAGGCCCAAAATATAGGAATACTGGACTTCCACCACAGACCCCCCTTGAAACTATCTGTTTCACTAAACTCGCCCTGCTCCGTTTCACCCCAATCCCCCACCACTGACCCTAGACTCGTATTGTGTTGTAGACGACTAGGCCTACTACTGCCATGGGGGTATAGGATGGTTCGACATCATCACATTCTGGATCCATGATGACGACGGTTGCGCTGACAGTGGGCTTTTTGTTGGACATCGTAGTGGGACAGGTGGACCAGGCAGTCATCAGGGTCGGAATACACTGTATGCAACGACAAACAGAAATTAGAATGACTATAAAGGTGACAACCATAATTAGGTTAGGAGAGGTGCGACTTTTACTATCTCAGGTAAACACTGCATAACTTGTATAGAACCCCGCCTTCTTGACGTTACCTCGATTCATCAACAAGAGTGCAAAATCAGGACTATCTAATTACTGATCAACATGACTGAACCCCTGTCTCATTAGTAAGTGCATGATCATATATATTAGTCTGGAAGGAAAGAGCTACAAGCTGATTATTCCCACTTCCCTTTTCCAGAGGCGGCAAGGTAACAGGACCAGGGGCGTTGTAACACCGGCATGTTGCGTGGACATAAGCAGAGTGCACTGCAGATAAAATAAAGCAAAATCTTAGCAAAACCCTATCACAGTGTTCTAAATATACAATGTTCCAAAGCTTATTTTTCTATATTTTTCCCTTCTCCTGTTAGGTACCTAACTGAGGAAAACAGACTAAGGTTAGCTCTTTTTAGTTAGTGCGGTCAGCTTCTTAATGGCAACTGCGTTTTTACCTGTGGGTCACGTTTTGTCTGGAATGTAGGTACAAGTCTCCCCTATCATCTTACAGACACTCCCTTTTTTTTTGGCTAAAATCGTACCTAGTGCCATTCTATTTTGAAAAGTCGTAGTCGAGGTAGGTTCTATTGGTCGACTAGTCCCTATAAGGCGTCTCTAGTATAATTTATAAACCGCTGTTAATTATAATAAACATAATTAATCCAGTCAACATTTATTTACCCTAATGATCGGGAAAATGGACTCGAATCTAGTTTTAACTTGGTCTCTAATTTTTAAAACTTGTCAGGTACCCCCCTTGGCTATCCTATGATGTCAATGTATACGTGTAGATCAAAACTATCACCAGGAGCCTCTCTTCTCACTCTAATGTGTTGTACTAGAAGTACATACTAGTAGTGTGCACAGGTACGCACGGCGTGGGACTCCTTAATCTTCACCCACACCAATGTCCCTCCTGGAGATAGTCCTAATGGTGAACACGTCCAGTTCGCCTCACCCTTGCATCAGGGTTTCCCCACTGCCCGTAAGTCCCTACTCCTAGGGGGGGGGGATCCCTACCTCACCTCAGAGGGAGGCCATGGATTCCCTGGGCTCATTTCCGGGCATCCATACCCTCTATCTGTACAAGTTAACACCCCACAGGGTGTGCCCTCGCCGGAACCTAAGGTCTTCTGCACTTTCCCTAGGCAACTGGGAAGTCCACTGACAGTCCATCTTATGAGACTGAGGCAGGCGCAGTACTGGTACATTTCTCCATTCTTCTGGTAACGTACCTGGTTGGCATTATCGGAACTGGCTCTTCATCTTTTTCAAACAAGGGAAACATTGGTCACATTAAAGGGAGAATACACGTACAGGAAATTACATACCCCACCTCTTTCTGCGGAAATCATATCCACGGCCACTCTATTTTGGAACGCCATGGATGCAGTGGGCCCTAACTGGTTAGCTAACCCTTGCAAAGCATCTCTGGTGTAGTTTACAAACCTCTGCTGATTGTAAGAGATATAATTCATCCAATCTACATTATTATTAACAGTGACAAAAGCAAATGAGGAATCAAAACCTGCTTTAACCTGATCTCTAGAATTAAATTAATCTCGCTCCCCCCTTGGCACTCCTATTACATCTATGTGTACATGTGGATCAAAGTTACCACCTGGAGCGTCAACGTCTCTCTTAGCACGATGCAGTGTTAGATTCTCACCCTCAGTGTAGTCTACGTATTGCACATTTGATTGTATTAATTTGTTCTGAAACAGGGAGCTAGTGTACAGTAGTCAAAGGTGTGTGTTAGAGGAATTGTACCACATTATAGCATGTAAGGATCATTAGTTTTTTCAGTGCGAAGTGTGGATCCAAGTGGGTTTTCCTTTGAGCTTGACTGCAGTTGGGGTGGTGAACAACATCTGGTAGGGACATTCAAACAGGGTTTCTCTCTTAAACTTTTCCACATAGACCCTGTCACCTGGTTTTAGATTGTGACACTCATCTGTAGGACCTGGGGAAAGCAGAGACTGCAGAATGCATTACTAACAATTCCTTTGGAGAGGCCTATGACAAAATTAACAAGAAAATCATTCCCCAAATTCAGCTTCTGTGGCATGTATCCTCCTAAGAAAAAGAAAAAGTAATGAAAGACACTCAATTCAAAATTTACCCATTTTCTCTATTGCCTTTCGTATCTACTTTCCCCCTACTCCGTGGATGGTAGGGTGTGTGAAAAGCCTGGAATATACCCCAAAACAGACATGATGTGTTGCATTATTTCACCTGTGAAGTGTGTACCTTTGTTCGACTCAATTACTTCTGGTACCCCATATCTGCAGATTACCTCATTCATGAATTTCTGTGTGGTTATCTGCTCATTTACCTTAGTATCCGGGTGGGCCTCCAACCTGAAAAAGACTCGAGCAACAACAAGCACATGTTCATACTCCCCAACAGGTGTGAGCTGAATGTGGTCAAATTGGCAATCTCTGAAATGGGTAGAGTGGTCAAGGCAAGTGTTATATGGCCACCTTACTTCTGTCCGGACTCGCATATGGCAAAGATCATGCTAACTGGACAAATGATGCAGCAGCTACAGAGAACCCAGGTGTCACCCATTCTTGTTCAGTGTCGCCGTCATCGCTGCTTTCGATTCTGTATACCAGCTGGGCCATCATGGGGAACAGGGACCTCTGTAGGCAAGTTCTGTTGATTGTTCGCCATACGCCGTCCTGTGCTGTCGCTCCCGTATTTTAGCCCATCTGCTTTCTTTCCTCGTTGCCTTGTAACTGTAAAGTCCTTGACATATCAAAGTCCAAAGTCTTATCAAAGTCCAAAGTCTTATCAAAGTCCAAAGGTTTTATCAAAGTCCAAAGTCTTATCACTGACTCATGCTGTCAGTATCTATTCTTCTTTCTTCCACGGCTTGAGGGCCGCTGCCTTTGCTGTGTTGTCGGCGAGGGTGTCATCTCTCGCTTCTCCGTTGTAGAAATCGGTGTGGATTCTCCATTGCCAGGTAGTAGTAGTAGGGTTTCCATGAGACTCTGCACCGCTGCACCATTCTTAATTGGCTGTCCTACTGAGATAACAAGCTGTCTGGCCTTCCATATTGGGCCATAATCATGAGCTATGCCAAATGCATTCCAGGAGTCAGTGTAAAAAGTTGCCGACTTACCTTCTACCACTCCACACGCCCCAGTGAGGGCCTCCGGTTCCGCTTCTTGCCCTGAGACATGCGGAGGCAGAGCTTCTGCGTTTAGGACATCTTGTTGTGTGACCTCTGCATATCTGGTTCGGAATCATCAATCCTCACCCTGATACCATCTACAAAAGAAAACTCAAAATATGCATCATTAACAGTGTGTACATCACTACAATAATGCTATTTAAAAAAAAAATAGCTGATCTGCCATACTCAGATCACCTATGCCTCCCCTCCCCCGTTTGAACCTGAATACCTGATTAAAAGAAGAGTGGCCGGATTCAAGGTATTACAACATTGGGAAGCCCAGAGCAATATTGGGGGAGGCATGGAAAGAGCACATTGTAGTCGGATCTAATAGGCCAGAGATAAGTGCTTGGGTTGCACTTGCATGAGTATGTTCTGGGTGTCATTTGGGGTGTGGACCACTAGGGGGTAGTCCAATACCAACTTAGAAGATTTGTCAACCATTGCCTGTACTGCTGCCACCGCAAAAGCAGATGAGGGAGCTCCTCAAGTCACTGGATCCACCCTCATGGCTGTGGTTGTCCTTCGTGCTTTTGTGTCAATACTGTCATATAGGCGGCAGTATGAAACAAGGCCCAGAAAGGTGCGGAATTTGGCAACGGGTGTAAGTACAGGTATGGCCTGCAGAACTTGGTTAGTCTTTGGAGGCCTCCAGGCCTTACAGCCTTCTGCAAGAGAAATTAACAGTGAAATTGTGGCCGGTTGGCAGTTTTTTCCAAAGCATCAGCACACAGCACCTAACATGTGTGGCTGACCCTTCACCCTTTTTTTTTTTTTTTTTTTCCATCTAGGGGGATACTGCTTGACCCAGGGGTGTGTATCTGGGTCTCGTATATATTATCATGGTCGATACATTCAATTTCCCTATGCCTGTCTTGTAGGTGTCCCATAATTTGTCAGGATCCGTGGAAAGCTGAGTTTGGGACAGGAGAAAAAACAAAACTTTTCCTTCTGGCTATCTATGATTCTTACCCCCTCCTTGGATTAGAGACGTGTTCTTGCATCATCAAGCTCCACCCCTCTGAGTGTGGCTAATCACTTACTTCCTTATTCTCTCATTCAATGTTAGCGGTCCTTGGGTACACATCACAACTCAATAAAGATAAAGTCTTATGCACCACACAATTTACATTTTACAAATTACGGGTCAATCTGCCCCGTTCCTCCTGTGGATACCTGGCCTTATCGTTACCTGCTTGTTTCCTATTCCTTGGCTTCTCTACCGTCTCTCTTTCTCCCTGTAGTTTATTTATTCTATATTGTCTGTGAATATACGTTACTTGTGCTGGGACTACAGGGCAAGTAACTTCCTCTTTTTAGGTCTCTTACTCATGTGACAGCCCAGCGACAGGATTATAAGGGAGATAACGGGAGTACGTGGCTAATTTTTATCTTCTACAACAGTAGACAGTTGTTGTCCCAGACTTCCGGCAACTGGGCAGATGCAGTCTTAGATGCCGGACATCTCCATCTGATTGGTAATGTACTGCAATTCTCTCTATTCACTAAGCTGGTGTCTTTGTATATTAATACAGACGCCATTGCAGCCCACCTTCACTTCCTCTTTTCTGACACTTAGAGAAATTCTAACGTCTAATGCATAAATCACATATATTATGTTGTAACTTCTGTCACAGCGGTGGTTACAATTGAATTGGGGGCTTGGCAAGCCGCTGTGGCTGTAAACATAGATGTATTTTCTTGTGGGCATGGTGGGGCTACGCAGTCTGTATTCTTAAGAGCCCCCTCAGGATGTGAGTGGCATACAACTTTTTACATTTATGACGGGCGTATGACAAAGATTAGATTCCATAACAAGACATACTAGTAGTTTTAACATCCAATATTAGTTAAATAACTAACAAATGTAACAGCACAATAATTGTTCCGCTTCTATTGAGAGTTCCACTTCCTCTTTTTAAATGTAGTTAGCAGCTCTTTTTTTTTTTTTCCTTTCTCCAAACACACTTACGGACACAAGCCTATGCTTCTATGCTATTATTAACGTTTAACAATTCGAAAGCAATATAGTTTAGTAGTCTGTCTTTTACTAGAAGGGATCCAATAACGCAACCTAACCTATAAAGTCCAAACCCACAGCGCGCCGCTGTGTACGGTGCATTATCTTGGCTATAACCCAGCCAATGCATTCTCATTGCTAACACTCCCTTCTTACAGTTTAGCAGGACTGATACTAATTCTATATGACCAACAAACAAACTATTCCTATATAACAACTCAGCAGGATTAGCTCTACACAACAAACAAGCACACTAACTTTATATAGGTAGGACACACAGAAAGATTGCTTGATTAATCAATGATAACTTGACTCTCCACCCCTTCCACACTTTTCTGGAGGGTGTAAGAATTAACCTTGGCTCATTGTTTGCTGCCTTGCAATTTCAATCATGGCTGCCAAATTCATGATTATAGAAGTCTCCTCAGACGCCGGACACAGTATGCCCCGCCCTAGAGTCTCTAGCATTTCTGTCGCTACACAGTTTATCAATCTACCCTCAGACGGAGGGATCTACTTGTGGACATTTAAACAATAAACAAATATTTGTGGACACACACAAATAGACAGAGCACCAGTACGGCTGGCTTTAGTCTTACTGCCCCTCGGGATACTGTCTGATAGCTCCCTTCTCCCGGACCCTACAAGCAGGCCTAGCAGGAGCGGAAATCCCATATCAGACTTATCTCTGGCAGTCTCCCACTGATGGGTCTCTGCAACAGGCCACCTGAACGGCTCCCTCCTCCCTCAGGAGTGGAAACACCCCGTACAGGCCCTCCCGGGGGCAGCTATTGATGTCACCAATTAACTAGTACTCTCAAGACAACAGGCATGTAATCATTCCTTTATATTTTATGACAGGTTCTTATCACGTGATCGAGACTTAAAGAAGTACCTGTCGTATGGCTCCAAAGTGTCCGGCCTAGGCACAACACAGGCAAACCTGAACCTAGCCACACAGGTATAGATAATTGATTTATCTTACCGTGTTCTGTGGTGGGCCCACTAAATCCAAGGTTGTCTGTCCGGTGCCTTGTGTCCGGGCTCTTTGGAACCTATCGATCACGCTGCCCGCATTCTCCACCAGCTGTCGTGGAACCTTCCTTTTGGAACCACGCCTTACTCAATTTGGAATGCTTACAGCCCTCCATATTAATTCTGAATTGATAATGCGCATAAGAAGTTCCCACACTGACACGATGTTCAGCATGCATAGCTTCCTCAATTCTAACTTTAATGATCGGCGTGTAGCCTATTTTAAGAGTTTAACAAATCCGCCCATCTGGGCAGGTCAAAAATTACATGCATACAACGTATTGTTTAATTATTGGATAAGCATCTTGCAATTCTTCCATCCTCCGGTCATCTGTGATTGGCCATCAGGTGGTGGATGAAATGAGTGGGTTGTCTTGGAGCCACGTGGGGTTCCTTCGATATGATTGGATGTTACATCATGAACTATAAATTGCACAAACCTCCCATGTTATTTGCATACGTTTCCAGTAAAGTCGCTGGGGAAATTTCTGCGGTTGTCCATGTCTGATTCCTAGTTCCGTATTAGTGCATGCAGCTGGACAGTCAAATATATTTATACATGTTGGTTACGGGCTAAATTGCTAAATTCCATCTTTGTCAGCAGAGTTTATAAAACAGATATTTCATATAAGCGGAAGTACCTATTGCATAACTTGTAGCAAGACATTATATTTGTAGCAAGACAGAAATATGTATACAGAATGTTCAATTGACAACTGTCTACTGCCAAGGCCCAAAATATAGGAATACTGGACTTCCACCACATGTGTACCTGCATATGCGTACCTGTTTGTGTACCTGCACTCTGTGTGTGTACCTGTGTGTGTGTACCTAAACTCTGTGTGTGTACCTAAACTCTGTGTGTGTACCTGTGTGTGTGTACCTGCATGTGTTTGTACCTGCATGCATGTGTGTGTACATGAGTGTGTGTACTTAAGTGTGTGTGTTTAGCTCCGCTGTGTGTGTACCTAAATGTGTATCTGCTTGTGTGTGTACCTGTGCTGTATATGTATCTGCGCTCTGTGTGTGCCTGTGTGTGTGTGTACATGTGTACTTGCGTTTGTGTGTGTACCTATGTATGTGTGTACCTGCGTGTGTGTGTGTACCTGTGCTGTGTACCTGTGTGTATGTTCATATGTACCTGTGTGTGTGCACCTGCGCTGTGTAAGTACCTGCATGTGTATGTGTACCTGCGCTGTGTGTGTACCTGTGTGTGTGCGTACCTGTGTATGTGTGTACCTGCGTGTGTGTGTGTACCTGTGCTGTGTACCTGTGTGTGTGTTCATGTGTACCTGCGTGTGTGTACCTGCGTGTGTGCGTACCTGTGTATGTGTGTGACCCTATGTGTGTACCTGCGGTGCGTATGTACCTGCGTGTGTGTGTACATGTGTACCTGCGTGTTTACCAGTGTATGTGTGTATCTGCATGTGTGTACCTACTGTGTGTGTGAACCTGCATGTGTGTGTGTACCTACGTGTGTACCTTTGCTGTGTGTACCTGCGTGTGTGTACCTGTGCTGTGTGTATACCTGTGTGTGTGCATGTACCTGCACTCTATGTGTATTTGCGCTCTGTGTGTGTACCTGTGCTCTGTGTGTGTATATGTGTGTGTATGTATGTATGCATGTGTGTGTGTATATGTGTGTATGTATACGTGTGTGGCCCTGCCAGCTTTTCCCATACAGATTTCCTGCTCTTACCTGATGGGAGTCTGCCAGGCTGTCAGTGCTGTGTGCCACAGAGGAAGAATCCAGCAGAGGGAGGAGCGCCATCACCCCATGCAGGAAAGGAGGAGGAATGCAGCGGCGCTGTGGGAGCCTCTGACAGAGGAAGGGGGTGGAGGGCCGATGCCCCGTGCAGGGCAGTACTCTGTGAAGCACTTGGGGAGCACTTTCACCGGTTTTCTTCTGGTGATGCCGAACTCTATGGCGGATCAACTGTGCTCCGGTTAGTGAGTTATCGGTGGGTCCGCGTGGATTTTTTGGTGAGGAGAACAGCTGCGAGCGGAGCTAATGGCTGTTCTCCTCATATCAGCGTGGCTTAGCAATGTGTCACTCTCTGTAACTGTGCGCCACTACAGTTAGCCGCGCGCCCATAGACTTAACATTGGGGAGTTTAAGCTGCTCTAACAGGGGACTCGCTGTACCAAAGTCTAATTTTAGAATTTTACGGCGGTGGTGAGAATGGTACAAATCCACTGACACCAAAATCAGCCACAAGAGGTCTCACCAAGAGGTCATAGAGTGGTGCAGGAAAAAGCCTGTAGGGTTATTTATATTAGACGTCTTGAAATTGTTGAGACCAATAAAGTTGGCGCCATTATCTTGTGTGGTGATTCGAATTGTGTACTAAACTCCAACCTGGGCAGAAATGCTATTTCCCTTTCAACTTATCTTCCACATCCCCAACATTGAATGTCTCAATGACTCAACAATTATTTCACAATAAACGGCCCTTCTGATACTTCCCCATCTCCCTACGGGAAGCCCATAAGGTGGAGCTCTGCGGCTACCTTTTCCAGTTGGCAGCTCAATGTAAATGAGAATGCATTGCACAACAATTAGAACTTGAGCAGAAAGTTTTGTGGTTAGAGGAGATGGCAAAAGCACATCCATCAGTGTCTAACCTGCAAGCACTCTCTCAAGCCCAAACTGAATTCGATTTATGCCTCTTTGTGGAAAGTAAAATCTGATGTTCCCACCAATGTTACTGTATGCTAAATAAGAAACCTTCTATACCTCTGGCTGATGAACTTCAATCACACCCCCCTACGAATCATTTCTGTAAGCTTTGCACTAAAACATGACATGGTCACTGCAAATCTACTCACAGTCGCATTTTCTCTCTCCTAAATAGTTAGCTCTATGCTTCCAGGATATTTCAGTCCCCACACTGACTGAAACATTTCTAGAATGGCTTGCCTTGAGGATTACACCAGACAAAGTAACTTGCGCCATCAAAACTCTTAAAAACAATAAGTGCCTGGGCGCAGATGTCTTTCCAGCATCATATTATAAAAAGTTTTCTTGAGTCTTGAGTGCCCATCTTGCTAATTATTCTAGCGCCATGCGAGAGGGACACCCAGTGGGGCAAACCTCCACCTAGCAGCCATTTCTATGATTCCTAAATTGGAGAAAGACTTATTAGATAAACAAAACTACCACTCTATTTCCCTCATCAATATGGATATGAAACTCCTGACTAAAGGCCCATTTAGACACAATGATTATCGCTCAAAAGATGTATTTTAAGAGACTTTTTAGCGATAATCGTTGTGTCATTTACAGTACAAGATGATCGCTCAAACGTTGAGCCATCACCTTGCGCTGTGAGCGGAGGATGCAAAAGTCAAGCGGGATGTCCCCGCTTGTCTTCTGCATCCAGCCGTTCCCCGCTTTGAGCACCCGCCTGTTATACAGCCAAGCGCTGCAAGCGGAGGATGCAAAAGACAAGCGAGGTGTCCCTGCTTGTCTTCTGCATCCAGCCGTTCCCCACTTTGAGCGCCCGCCTGTTATACAGCCAAGCGCTGCAAGCGGAGGATGCAAAAGACAAGTGGGGTGTCCCTGCTTGTCTTTTGCATCCAGTTGTTACCCACTCCAAGCGCTCGGCTGTATAACAAACATTGAGCGATCACCTTGCGCTGCAAGTGGAGGATGCAGAAGACAAGCGGGGTGTCCCTGCTTCTCTGCTCGGTGTGCCCGGCTGTTATACAGGCAAGTGCTCCGAGCGGGGTATGGAGAACAGAGCTGCACTGCTCTGTTCTTCATACCCAGCCTGTCATCAGGCAGTGGGATACAGCTGAAACAATAGTATCAGCTGTATCCCGCTGTGAATTCCTGAGAAGGCTCATCGTTGTCTTTCAGCATGCTAAAAGACAACGATAAGCGATGGCTTAACGAAAACTGAATTATGTCAGCGCAGTTACACACAAAGATTATCGTTTAAAAGACGGCTTTTAAGCGAATTTTGAGTGATAATCGTTGTGTCTAAATGGACCCTAAGATCTTAGCATCTCACCTAAGTCCTATTGATGATAGGAAAATTATAAGTTGGGTTTGTCCCAACAACATAAGAACATTCATAAGAACATTCAAAAGAACATTCAAAGGGCAAAAGCACATCGAAGATGGAATTACCTATGAGTAGACGTATGCACAAAGCATTATTATATCCACACATCACAGATATGTAATAACGCACTATATGTCACAAGTAGTATATAGTCATAAATAAAGAATCAAACAAATATATATCAGCAACCTACAAAAGAACAAAAAAAAATTAACCCTAATAGCAGAAATGCGCTTGCACAATATATGGTACATAGTACCAAGGTATGTCAATTCACGTGCTGCATATCTGCATATGTAAATAGGACATGTCGCATGAGAAGTATTACATCCTACAAGTTGGAAGACCAAAATATATTATAATAATAATAATCTTTATTTGTATAGTGCCAACTTATTCCACAGCGCTGATATGTTGATGTTCCTACAGTACAGACAGAAATAGAGCTTGCAATATGGCACTGTATAGCATATATAGTGCAAAACAAATTGTCCCATGTAACACACATCCCCAAAGCATGATTGACACATGTATTTATTGTAAAATACAAAAAATATATAGGACCCACTCCCCATATATATATATATATATATATATATATATATACCGGTATATATATATATATATATATATATATATATATATATATATATATTCTATTTTTGTGCAACAACCATAGTGAGAGCAGGCAGTTAATTCTTCCCTATCAAATGATAAGGTGGTTAAAGGGGTTGTCTCGCGAAAGCAAGTGGGGGTAAGCACTTCTGTATGGCCATATTAATGCACTTTGTAATATACATCGTGCATTAAATATTGGCCATACAGAAGTTATACACTTACCCCCTCCGATGCTGGTGTCCCCGTCTCCATGGCGCCGACCAAAGCTGCCTTCTTCCTGGATTAGACGCGCTTGCGCTGTCTGCCCTCTTCTGTCCGGCTCCAGCGTGCTCACGCTGCAGAGGAGCGGCCCCTTCAGTGCAAGCGCGTCTAATCCAGGGAGAAGGCGGCTTTGGTCGGCGCCATGGAGACGGGGACGCCAACACCGGAGGGGGTAAGTGGATAACTTCTGTATGGCTCATATTTAATGCACGATGTATATTACAAAGTGCATTAATATGGCCATACAGAAGTGCTTAACCCCACTTGCTATCGCGGGACAACCCCTTTAATTAAAGTCACACAAAAATCCAGGCTAATAATGTTTTATTGTCAACCAAATATTGATTGAGCAAATTGTCCAAAGGAAGCACCTTCAGATGATATTGACAGACGAAACCCAAATCTAAAAGTATCCTTCTGGAGATTGTTAGTGAGGTACATTCCAAAATGTATATCAGATGTCTTGTCAGAGGTCAAATAAGTTTGTCAGGACATAAGGAAAGAACAAGAAGAATCCGTAGACCAAAATCAAAGAAAGTCAGTCAATAGCAATTCTTCATTTAAACCAAGAGGGGTAATGCAATCTAGATTAAAAATCAATCTGGAATCCTCAGGGTAGGTCATCATTACTTGATCAGCGGGATCCACCATTCAGCTGATCTTCCACCTAAGCTAAGCTGGATGTCCGCATCAATGGTCAGAGCCAGAAGTGTAATAGAAGGCATCACTGTAATTGATTTCAATGGGAGCAAAGCCTTATATTACACTTTCATCTCTAACCATTGATATGGACATCCTGCTTCACTGCACAGACAGTGTCTGGAAGATCAGCTGATTGGCGGTGATCACAAGTGGCAAACCTCGCAGATGATTGCTGCCCTATCTCAAGGAAAGAAAAGATAAAATAGATCAGCACTTGCCAATAGAAATCCATATGTGCACATTAAACCATGGCTGCAACATACAATAGAAGCAGGAACCAAAAAGTGGTTAAGATTAAACCACCTGCTATTGGCGTTAGGACTAGAGATGAGCGAGCACCAAAATGCTCAGGTGCTCGTTACTCGGGACGAAAATTTTGCGATGCTCGAGGGTTCATTTCGAATAACGAACCCCATTGAAGTCAATGGGCGACCCGAGCATTTTTGTATATCGCCGATGCTCGCTAAGGTTTCCATTTGTGAAAATCTGGGCAATTCAAGAAAGTGATGGGAACGACACAGCAACGGATAGGGCAGGTGAGGGGCTACATGTTGGGCTGCATCTCAAGTTTCCAGGTCCCACTATTAAGCCAAAATAGCAGCAAGAGTGCCCCCCCCCTCCCAACAATTTTTACTTCTGAAAAGCCCTCATTAGCAATGCATACCTTAGCTAAGCACCACACTACCTCCAACAAAGCACAATCACTGCCTGCATGACACTCCACTGCCACTTCTCCTGGGTTACATGCTGCCCAACCCCCCCCCCCCCCCCCCGCACGACCCAGTGTCCACAGCACACACCAAAGTGTCCCTGTGCAGCCTTCAGCTGCCCTCATGCCACGCCACCCTCATGTCTATTTATAAGTGTGTCTGCCATGAGGAGGAACCGCAGGCACACACTGCAGAGGGTTTGCACGGCTAGGCAGCGACCCTCTTTAAGAGGGGCAGGACGATAGCCCACAATGCTGTACAGAAGCAGTGAGAAATATAATCCTGTGCCACCGCCATCAGGAGCTGCACACGTGGGCATAGCAATGGGTATCCTATGTGCCACACACTATTCATTCTGTCAAGGTGTCTGCATGCCCCAGTCAGACCGTGGTTTTTTATTAATAGTCACAGGCAGGTACAACTCCGCAATGGGAATTCCGTGTGCACCCACAGCATGGGTGGCTCCCTGGAACCCACCAGCTGTACATAAATGTATCCCATTGCAGTGCCCTGGACAGCAGAGCTAACATCAGATTAAATGCAGGTGGGCTTCGGCCCACACTGCATGCCCCAACCTGACTGGGGTTTTTAATTCATAGACACAGGTAGATACAACTCCCTATTGTGAAGTCCCTGTGGACCGAAAGCATGGGTGGGTGCCAGGAAGCCACCGGCGGCACATAAATATATCCCATTGCATTGCCCATCACAGCTGAGGTAATGTCATGTTTAATGCAGGTGGGCTTTGGCCCACACTGCATGCCCCAGTCAGACTAGGGTTCTTTAGAAGTGGACACATGCAGTTACAACTCCGTGTGGACCGACAGCATGGGTGGCTCCCTGGAACCCACCGGCAGTACATAAATATATCCCATTGCAGTGCCCAGCACAGCTGAGGTAACGTCAGCTTTAATGCAGGTGGGCAAAAAATTAATTGGATTACACTGTAGGCGAGGGCCCCAAAAAATTGGTGTACCAACAGTACTAATGTACCTCAGAAAAATTGCCCATGCCCAACCAAGAGGGCAGGTGAAACCCATTAATCGCTTTGGTTAATGTGGCTTAATTTGAAACTAGGCCTGGAGGCAGCCCAGTTAAAATAAAAATTGGTTGAGGTGCAAGTTTCAACGCTTTAATGAGCATTGAAACGTATAAAAATTGTTTATAAAAACTATATGACTGAGCCTTGTGGGCCTAAGAAAAATTGCCCGTTCGGCGTGATTACGTGAGGTTTCAGGAGGAGGAGGAGGATGAATATTATACACAGATTGATGAAGCAAAAATGCCCCCGTTTTTGATAGTGATAGAGAACGATGCTTCCATCCGCGGGTGCAGCCTACGTATTGCTTAGGTATCGCTGCTGTCCGCTGGTGGAGAAGAGAAGTCTGGGGAAATCCAGGCTTTGTTCATCTTGATGAGTGTAAGCCTGTCGGCACTGTCGGTTGACAGGCGGGTACGCTTATCTGTGATGATTCCCCCAGCCGCACTGAACACCCACTCTGACAAGACGCTAGCCGCAGGACAAGCAAGCACCTCCAGGGCATACAGCGCGAGTTCAGGCCACGTGTCCAGCTTCGACACCCAGTAGTTGTAGGGGGCAGAGGCGTCACGGAGGACGGTCGTGCGATCGGCTACGTACTCCCTCACCATCCTTTTGCAGTGCTCCCGCCGACTCAGCCTTGACTGGGGAGCGGTGACACAGTCTTGCTGGGGAGCCAGAAAGCTGTCAAGGGCCTTAGAGAGTGTTCCCCTGCCTGTGCTGTACATGCTGCCTGATCTCCGCGCCTCCCCTGCTACCTGGCCCTCGGAACTGCGCCTTCTGCCACTAGCGCTGTCGGATGGGAATTTTACCATCAGCTTGTCCGCCAGGGTCCTGTGGTATAGCATCACTCTCGAACCCCTTTCCTCTTCGGATATGAGAGTGGAAAGGTTCTCCTTATACCGTGGGTCGAGCAGTGTGTACACCCAGTAATCCGTAGTGGCCAGAATGCGTGTAACGCGAGGGTCACAAGAAAGGCATCCTAACATGAAGTCCGCCATGTGTGCCAGGGTACCTGTACGCAACACATGGCTGTCCTCACTAGGAAGATCCCTTTCAGGATCCTCCTCCTCAGGCCATACACGCTGAAAGGATGACAGGCAAGCAGCATGGGTACCCTCAGCAGTGGGCCAAGCTGTCTCTTCCCCCTCCTCCTCATCCTCCTCATGCTCCTCCTCCTCCTCCTCAACGTGCTGAGATATAGACAGGAGGGTGCTCTGACTATCCAGCGACATACTGTCTTCCCCCGGCTCTGTTTCCGAGCGCAAAGCGTCTGCCTTTATGCTTTGCAGGGAACTTCTCAAGAGGCATAGCAGAGGAATGGTGACGCTAATGATTGCAGCATCCCCGCTCACCATCTGTGTAGACTCCTCAAAGTTTCCAAGGACCTGGCAGATGTCTGCCCACCAGGCCCACTCTTCTGTAAAGAATTGAGGAGGCTGACTCCCACTGCGCCGCCCATGTTGGAGTTGGTATTCCACTATAGCTCTACGCTGCTCATAGAGCCTGGCCAACATGTGGAGCGTAGAGTTCCACCGTGTGGGCACGTCGCACAGCAGTCGGTGCACTGGCAGATTAAACCGATGTTGCAGGGTGCGCAGGGTGGCAGCGTCCGTGTGGGACTTGCGGAAATGTGCGCAGAGCCGGCGCACCTTTACGAGCAGGTCTGACAAGCGTGGGTAGCTTTTCAGAAAGCGCTGAACCACCAAATTAAAGACGTGGGCCAGGCATGGCACGTGCGTGAGGCTGCCGAGCTGCAGAGCCGCCACCAGGTTACGGCCGTTGTCACACACGACCATGCCCGGTTGGAGGCTCAGCGGCGCAAGCCAGCGGTCAGTCTGCTCTGTCAGACCCTGCAGCAGTTCGTGGGCCGTGTGCCTCTTATCTCCTAAGCTGAGTAGTTTCAGCACGGCCTGCTGACGCTTGCCCACTGCTGTGCTGCCACGCCACGCAACACCAACTGCTGCCGACGTGCTGCTGTTGACACATCTTGATTGCGAGACAGAGGTTGCGAAGGAGGAGGAGGGTGGTTTAGTGGAGGAAGCATACACCGCCGCAGATACAACCACCGAGCTGGGGCCCGCAATTCTGGGGGTGGGTAGGACGTGAGCAATCCCAGGCTCTGACTCTGTCCCAGCCTCCACTAAATTCACCCAATGTGCCGTCAGGGAGATATAGTGGCCCTGCCCGCCTGTGCTTGTCCACGTGTCCGTTGTTAAGTGGACCTTGGCAGTAACCGCGTTGGTGAGGGCGCGTACAATGTTGCGGGAGACGTGGTCGTGCAGGGCTGGGACGGCACATCGGGAAAAGTAGTGGTGACTGGGAACTGAGTAGCGCGGGGCCGCCGCCGCCATCATACCTTTGAAAGCCTCCGTTTCCACAACCCTATACGGCAGCATCTCCAGGCTGATAAATTTGGCTATGTGCACGTTTAACGCTTGAGCGTGCGCGTGCGTGGTGGCGTACTTGCGCTTGCGCTCCAACACTTGCGCTAGCGACGGCTGGACAGCGGAGGTGAGGGTGTGGGTGCAGGCCTGGAGACGGTAGTGCCTGTGTCCTGAGAGGGGGGTTGGATCTCAGTGGCAGGTTGGGGCACAGGGGGAGAGGCAGCGGTGCAAAGCGGAGGCGGTGAACGGCCTTTGTCCCACCTTGTGGGGTGCTTGGCCATCATATGTCTGCGCATGCTGGTGGTGGTGGCTCCCCGGCTGATCTTGGCGCGACACAGGTTGCACACCACTGTTCGTCGGTCGTCTGCACTCTCAGTGAAAAACTGCCAGACCTTTGAGCACCTCGGCTTCTGCAGGGTGGCATGGCGCGAGGGGGCACTTTGGGAAACAGTTGGTGGATTATTCGGTCTGGCCCTGCCTCTACCCCTGGCCACCGCACTGCCTCTTCCAACCTGCTCTGCTGCTGCCCTTGGCTCTCCCTCTGAAGACCTGTCCTCAGTAGGCGTTGCAAACCAGGTGGGGTCAGTCACCTCATCGTCCTGCTGCTCTTCCTCCGAATCCTCTGTGCGCTCCTCCCTCGGACTTACTGCCCTTACTACTACCTCACTGATAGACAACTGTGTCTCATCGTCATCGTCCTCCTCACCCACTGAAAGCTTTTGAGACAGTTGCCGGAAGTCCCCAGGCTCATCCCCCGGACCCCGGGAACTTTCCAAAGGTTGGGCATCAGTCACGACAAACTCCTCCAGTGGGAGAGGATTCGGAACCATTGCTGCCCATTCTGGGCAGGGGCCCGAGAACAGTTCCTGGGAGTCTGCCTGCTCCTCAGAATGTGTCATTGTAATGGAGTGAGGAGGCTGGGAGAAAGGAGGAGCAGCAGCCAGAGGATTCAGAGTTGCAGCAGTGGACGGCGCAGAAGTCTGGGTGGTCGATAGATTGCTGGATGCACTTTCTGCCATCCACGACAGGACCTGCTCACACTGCTCATTTTCTAATAAAGGTCTACCGTGTGGACCCATTAATTGTGAGATTAATCTGGGGGCGCAGAAACGTGCCTCTCTCCTAATCCCGCAGCAGTCGGCTGCAATACACCGGGATCAGGAGCTCGGCCTGTGCCCACACCCTGACTTGGGCCTCCGCGTCCTCAGCCGCATCCACGTCCTCTAGGCTTACCCCTACCCCTCAGCATGGTGTATTACCAGTAGTGCAGAAACAGAACGCTGTAATTAAATGTGCCGCTTGTTGACCTGTGGTTGGAGGCTGACTTCGCTTACGGAACGCACAGCAGAGCCAGGAAAGAATTTTGCGCAAGCCTGCTGTAACACTTAGCTGGCTGCGTATGAATTAGGACAACTACCCCCAGCAGAGACCCAGTACACTGAGGATGGTCACAGGCAGCCCAAATAGATTTTTTTTCCCAAATGTTTTTGGAAAGGCCCACTGCCTATATACACTAAATATGTCTTCTGTCCCTGCCTCACCACTACTGGCCCTGGACAATGTAAAATTACTGCAGGACGCAATGCTCTGCACGGCCGATATACAAAAAAAAAAATGTGCAGCACTGCAAAAAGCAGCCTCCACACTACTGCACACGGTTAGATGTGGCCCTAAGAAGGACCGTTGGGGTTCTTGAAGCCTAAAATAACTCCTAACACTCTCCCTATAGCAACTCCAGCAAGACAGCACTTTCCCTGAACTATGTCAGAATGCATCTGTGGCGAGCCGCGGGAGGGGCCGATTTATATACTCGGGTGACACCTGATCTCGCCAGCCACTCACTGCAGGGGGGTGGTATAGGGCTTGAACGTCGCGGGGGAAGTTGTAATGCCTTCCCTGTCTTTCTATTGGCCAGAAAAGCGCGCTAACGTCTCAGAGATGAAAGTGAAAGTAACTCGAACATCGCGTGGTGCTCGTTACGAATACTGAGCATCTCGAACACGCTAATACTCGAACGAGTATCAAGCTCGGACGAGTACGTTCGCTCATCTCTAGTTAGGACCCATCTGAAAGCTTGGTCACCTGGATGTTGGTAGATGGGCCAATATGAGTTGATCAAATTATATACCAAGAACCTTGCATTAAATGGGTTGTCTCATCTAGGTAGTTTCTTTCCATGTACCTTTTTAGGGCATATTTACATCACAGAGGTGGATTCCTTCCTCTTTGAGCCAGAGTGGAGAGCCACTGTAACTCCCATAACTCTTACTCTAGTGGGCCCAAAGCAATCAGTTGGTCATTAGGATGTCTATATTCTGAGAAGTGGTTGTTCAGATGGGGTAAACCATTTAAATTAGACACCAAGTAGTTTCCCCAAGGAAGTTGACCCTGAAGAGATGAGGTGAGAAAGATTTCAGAGGAGACAATGCTAATAGTTTAGGCACTAAGTGATTCCCCAGCGTTATCAGCGGGCGCAGTGCCCCAGTGATGAGCAAGTTCTTGGGGAAATATGGATAATAGTGATTAGAATCATTCAAGAATATAAAAAATGTATTAAAATGTCAGTAATCAATTTCTTTAAAAAAACAGGGCTGCTTGTGGAAATAGACAACTTATTGTACTCCGTGTTTCATTATATTTCCGAGTTTTAATGGTTAAGGCAGTTTTTATATAAAACCAGAGACTTGTGTTCTGTTCCAGTAACGGAGCTGCATTGAGAAATAGGTTACTTAGACTGTAAGCAGACTTATTATATTGATGAATGTTTTGAGCCTTGTTTGGTTCTAAGAATAGTGTTTTATAAATCAACAGGAACTAAATTGAGAAGCGCAATATCCTACTAACACGATAAAGTAGAAAATATCAGATTTCAGTATGTTTCTTCTTCATGTTATTTACTCTCTTAGCTCTCGTTATACTTCGTACTGTTTAGTGATTTGCCAAGATTTTCATTTAATGACACTACACATACAGGATAATTGGATTCTATGGTTGTTCTTGCATTTATTTCAAGTAAGTAGCATTGTGCATGGCTTTCGGTTTCATTAAAGCTGTATGTGTAAGCTCTATATGCCCTCTACTGGTGGTGGTAGAGTAAATTATCTTTACTTCACTATTTTTACAGTTTCAGGCGGAGTGGTAAAAGGACAGCATGGAGTACATTATATGATGATATAGCTTCACATATCCATTCTTAAAGGATAATAAGGTGAAAAAGGAATGGACAGATATAACAGTGTATGGGGCAACAGAGTCTGTAAGTCCAATGATGGCGACAGCGGCATCTCCTGCCAGAAACTTTCTAAACTGTAGGCTGGAGACAGATTTATTCAGATTGCTGGAAATTACACAATTTCTTAAGAAAGAAAACTAACCTTCAAAGGATTCCTATATTTAAGAAATGAGATATTAAATATAGAAGTAACTAAAGAAGTAACTAAATGAAGACTAATTTCAAAAAGTTCACAGCACTTTGTTCAGTATTGAGAAAATGTATTAAAATGTCATCATGCAGTGCAAGAAGTAATGAGGAAGACACCTAATAAATGGGTGGTTATATGTACTTACTTGCCCCTGATCGCAGCCAAAGGTATTTAAAGGATCCTTTCCATTGTAGCTCAGTATTCCTGCACTCCCACGTCAGCCGTTACTTATGGAGAACACTCAGGGGGTAGCAATGAAGGGATTTCCTGTAAGAATGTACAAACCTACTTGTGGGGGATAAGGATAAAGAATTCACAATCCCTTAGGCACCACTCCTTTGGTTAAGCTCCATACCAAGTCTGACGTGACCTAGTGGTCCAAATCGCCTGTTGATCATTGCTATCGAAAGATTACTCTTTTTTTTAGATTTACTTTGGTTTTTACTCTAGAATTCAATTTGTAAGGACCTGGAAGGAAAAAGAAATAACTATATATTAGGGCTCTTTCAGACAAATGTCATTTTCACACTGCTAGCAGCGCATAAAGATCGTGGCTTGAGAGCTGTAAAGATCACGTGAACAGACTGCTTCCAGCTACTTGAAGTAGCTCATTCACACGGTCCTAGGTACAAGCTGCATGCTTTCAAGGCTACGGAAAGCACGCAGCAAAGATAGGACATGTCCTATCTTTGTGCGCACCTCGGAACCGACATGCAAGTTTGCAGTCGCATGTCCTATCTTTGTTAGGTGCGCACAGTTTCGGAAGCTATTGGTTCCTTATAGAAGCGCGTTCTGTGCGCTGTTAGCAGAGCAAAAACTACGTTCGTCTGAACAAGCCCTTAGTGTTTGTCAACCATTTCATTCTTGTGGCACCCCTAAGAAAACATTTTTACCATACGGCACCCCTACCAAAAAAGAGGTGCAGTCAGGGGGCATGATGTATGATTTTACCTCTGTTATTCCAGTGGACCCTATAATAATAGCACCCCTCAGTGGTTCCAGTAGTAATAGTGCCCCTTTCAGTGGCCTCAGTAGTAACAGTGCACCCCTTAGTGGCCCCTGTAGTAAAAATGGGTTAGAGATTCCCCTGAAAGACTTTGTGCTCAAAGTCCCCAATGCTCCATAATGTCTGGCTGCCTTAGATGCCTATAAAGGGCCCCAACCTGAGATTTCCCCATAGTGCCAGTCTCAGATGCCCCATAATGTGCGGTGTCACTGCCCCTTCCTATCTCTCCAAACAGCAATTTGTGATGTCACAACCTCTCCGCTCCCCCAACAACAATGTGCATTATGACCTTCCCGCCCCTCCCCAAACATCATTGTCAAGCCTGAAAGCCCACCCCTCTCTCCCCAAACAGGAGGTAATTGATTTTTAAAAGATAATAGCTCAATCAATTACCTCCGGGTATACAAGCTTTCTTGTCCACTTACTGGGAATGTGAAAGAAATGCCTCTCACCATTCAACAGAGATTAAAGCCTGCAAAGACAGCGTCACGCAGTCTTGCAGGCAATACTTCTTCCAGGCGGCCTCCACTGTCATTGGTGGACAGCAGTTGCCTTTTGCTTCTATAGCACCACAGACAGCAGAGGGCAGGACTTCCTGGTCTGGTGTCAATGTCGGGGGTGAACTAGGATAGGAAGGGAAGGTGGGAACATTTAAATAATATTCATCTTTATTTATATAGCGCCAACATATTCAACAGTGCTTACAAGACGGGAGGAACAAAAAAAACACGGTTACATAGTAATCAGTTGATGGAGACAGTAGGGGTGAGGGTCCTGCTCCAACGAGCTTACATACTACAGATAATGGGGTGATACAGACTGTAAAGGAGCTGGGGATATGCATGGTATGGCGGGGTGGAGAGTGAGGGATGTTATACACAGACAATGATCAAAATTGAACCGTATAGTGGCTGAATTGGTATGACTGCAGGGGGCGGTTGATTGTGGCTAGCAGGGATTGCAGTCAGTAGGACAGGGAGCATGTTATCAGGGAGTATAAAGAGGGATTTGGTTTAGGAGATATGGTATGCCTCCCTGAAGAGGTGCATTTTTAGAGCACGCATGAAATTGTGTGAGTCAGGGATTGCCTGGATAGTTTTGGGTAGCGCATTCCAGAGGACTGGTGCGCCTCTGGAGAAGTCTTGCAGGCAGGTATGAGAGTTTCAATTTAAAGCAGTACTTAATCTGATTTTGTTAGTGGAGTGGAGGGCGTGGGCTGAGTGGTGGATTGAGATGAGGGAAGCAATGTAGGGTGGTGCTGTGCTATGGAGAGCTTTGCGAATGAGGGTGGCGAGTTTAAATTGAATTCTATATTTGACAGTCACCCAGTGCAATGACTGGCACAGGGCAGAGGCATCTGAGTAGCGGCTGGATAGGAAGATAAGCTTGGCTGCCGCATTCAGGATGGATTGGAGGGTGAAGAGTCAGGCGCAGGGGAGGCCGATCAGCAGTGAGTTGTAGTAATGAAGCCAAGAGTGGATGAGGGCAACCGTAAGCGCTTTTAGCGTGTCCACAGTGAGAAAAAGGTGGATTCTTGCGATGTTCTTGAGGTGCAAGTGACACATTCGGGCAAGAGATTGGACGTAAGGGGTAAAGGAGAGATCGGAGTCGAATATAACCCCAAGACAGCGGGCGTACTGTCTGGGAGCTATGGTGGTACCACACACTAAGATGGAGATGTCAGGGTGAGGTTGGTTAGTAGAGGGCAGAAACTCCAGTAGGTCAGTTTTTGAGAGGTTTAGTTTTAGGTAGAGAGAGGGCATAGAGTTAGAGACAGTGGACAGACAGTCAGTGGCATTCTGAAAGAAAGCTGCTGTGATGCCATGGGCGGAGATGTATAACTGGGTGTCATCAGCATAGAGATAATACTAAAAGCCAAATCTCCTGATGCTTTGTGCAATGGGGGCTGTGTAGAGGGAGAAGAGGAGAGGGCTGAGGACCGAACCTTGTGGGGCCCCGAAAGTAAAGGGAAGAGGAGAGGAGGTGGAGCCTGCAAGGATAGAGTTTTAACTACACAGTAACTCCAGAGGATGCCTTTGGCCATTTCTTGTACTATGGCATCTCTGTTTCCAATGCCTGTACTGTACCATCAATGTGCTTGTTATTTCTATGCTGTGAAGTCACTGTAAATTATATTATCCGTCTGATTTGACATCACAATGTGCATTATGCCTACAATTTGCATTACCTGTGACGACATTGTGTTTATTATCTCTATACTATGACATGACTGTATTTATTATCCCTGCACTGTGATATCACTATGTTTTTTCTTGCACTGTGACATTGTGTTTATTACCCTTGTGTATGACATCACTGTTTTATATTCCCAGTACTGTGACATCACTATGTTCATTACCTCTGCACTGTGACATTATTATGTGTACTGCTGTAATTATAAACCTGATGTGACATCACTAGGGTTACTAGTAGAGATGAGCGAACGTACTTGTCCGAGCTTGATGCTCGTTCGAGTATTAGCGTGTTCGAGATGCTCGTTATTCGAAACGAGCACCACGTGATGTTCGAGTTACTTTCACTTTCATCTCTGAGACGTTAGCGCGCTTTTCTGGCCAATAGAAAGACAGGGAAGGCATTACAACTTCCCCCTGCGACGTTCAAGCCCTATACCACCCCCCTGCAGTGAGTGGCTGGCGAGTTCAGGTGTCACCCGAGTATATAAATCGGCCCCTCCCGCGGCTCGCCACAGATGCATTCTGACATAGTTCAGGGAAAGTGCTGTCTTGCTGGAGTTGCTATAGGGAGAGTGTTAGGAGTTATTTTAGGCTTCAAGAACCCCAACGGTCCTTCTTAGGGCCACATCTAACCGTGTGCAGTAGTGTGAAGGCTGCTTTTTGCAGTGTTGCACTTTTTTTTTTTTTGTATATCGGCCGTGCAGAGCATTGCGTCCTGCAGTAATTTTACATTGTCCAGGGCCAGTAGTGGTGAGGCAGGGACAGAAGACATATTTAGTGTATATAGGCAGTGGGCCTTTCCAAAAACATTTGGGAAAAAAAATCTATTTGGGCTACCTGTGACCGTCCTCAGTGTACTGGGTCTCTGCTGGGGGTAGTTGTCCTAATTCATACGCAGCCAGCTAAGTGTTACAGCAGGCTTGCACAAAATTCTTTCCTGGCTCTGTGTTGCCTGTTACATCACCGCTGTATTCCTGTCCACAGTGAAACAGTCTGCAGTAATTTTACATTGTCCAGGGCCAGTAGTGTTGAGGCAGGGACAGAAGACATATTTAGTGTATATAGGCAGTGGGCCTTTCCAAAAACATTTGGGAAAAAAAATCTATTTGGGCTGCCTGTGACCATCCTCAGTGTACAGGGTCTCTGCTGGGGGTAGTTGTCCTAATTCATAAGCAGCCAGCTAAGTGTTACAGCAGGCTTGCGCAAAATTTCTTTCTGGCTCTGCTGTGCCTTCTGTAAGCGAAGTCAGCCTCCAACCACAGCCCAATAAGCGGCACATTTAATTACAGCCTTCTGTTTCTGCACTACTGGTAATACACCATGCTGAGGGGTAGGGGTAGGCCTAGAGGACATGGACGCGGCCGAGGACGCGGAGGCCCAAGTCAGGGTGTGGGCACAGGCCGAGCTCCTGATCCAGGTGACTGCTGCGGGATTAGGAGAGAGGCACGTTTCTGGCGTCCCCACATTCATCTCACAATTAATGGGTCCACGCGGTAGACCTTTATTAGAAAATGAGCAGTGTGAGATGGTCCTGTCGTGGATGGCAGAAAGTGCATCCAGCAATCTATCGACCACCCAGACTTCTGTGCAGTCCACTGCTGCAACTCTGAATCCTCTGGCTGCTGCTCCTCCTTCCTCCCAGCCTCCTCACTCCATTACAATGACACATTCTGAGGAGCAGGCAGACTCCCAGGAACTGTTCTCGGGCCCCTGCCCAGAATGGGCAGCAATGGTTCCGAATCCTCTCCCACTGGAGGAGTTTGTCGTGACCGATGCCCAACCTTTGGAAAGTTCCCGGGGTCCGGGGGATGAGGCTGGGGACTTCCGGCAACTGTCTCAAGAGCTTTCAGTGGGTGAGGAGGACGATGACGATGAGACACAGTTGTCTATCAGTGACGTAGTAGTAGTAAGGGCAGTAAGTCCGAGGGAGGAGCGCACAGAGGATTCGGAGGAAGAGCAGCAGGACAATGAGGTGACTGACCCCACCTGGTTTGCTACACCTACTGAGGACAGGTCTTCAGAGGGGGAGGCAAGGGCAGCAGCAGGGCAGGTTGGAAGAGGCAGTGCGGTGGCCAGAGGTAGAGGCAGGGCCAGATCGAATAATCCACCAACTGTTTCCCAAAGCGCCCCCTCGCGCCATGCCACCCTGCAGAGGCCGAGGTGCTCAAAGGTCTGGCAGTTTTTCACTGAGAGTGCAGACGACCGACGAACAGTGGTGTGCAACCTTTGTCGCGCCAAGATCAGCCGGGGAGCCACCACCACCAGCCTCACCACCACCAGCATGCGCAGACATATGATGGCCAAGCACCCCACAAGGTGGAACGAAGGCCGTTCACCGCCTCCGGTTTGCACCGCTGCCTCTCCCCCTGTACCCCAACCTGCCACTGAGATCCAACCCCCCTCTCAGGGCACAGGCACTACCGTCTCCTGGCCTGCACGCACACCCTCACCTCCGCTGTCCTCGGCCCCATCCACCAATGTCTGTCAGCGCACCGTCCAGCCGTCGCTAGCGCAAGTGTTGGAGCGCAAGCGCAAGTACGCCGCCACGCACCCACATGCTCAAGCGTTAAACGTGCACATAGCGAAATTTATCAGCCTGGAGATGCTGCCGTATAGGGTTGTGGAAACGGAGGCTTTCAAACGTATGATGGCGGCGGCGGCCCCGCGCTACTCAGTTCCCAGTCGCCACTACTTTTCCTGATGTGCCGTCCCAGCCCTGCACGACCACGTCTCCCGCAACATTGTACGCGCCCTCACCAACGCGGTTACTGCCAAGGTCCACTTAACAACGGACACGTAGACAAGCACGAGCGGGCAGGGCCACTATATCTCCCTGACGGCACATTGGGTGAATTTAGTGGAGGCTGGGACAGAGTCAGAGCCTGGGACCGCTCACGTCCTACCCACCCCCCGAATTGCGGCGGTGTATGCTTCCTCCACTAAACCACCCTCCTCCTCCTCCTCCGCAACCTCTGTCTCGCAATCAAGATGTGTCAGCAGCAGCACGTCGGCAGCAGTCGGTGTCGCGCGGCGTGGCAGCACAGCGGTGGGCAAGCGTCAGCAGGCCGTGCTGAAACTACTCAGCTTAGGAGATAAGAGGCACACGGCCCAGGGACTACTGCAGGGTCTGACAGAGCAGACTAACCACTGGCTTGCGCCGCTGAGCCTCTAACCGGGCATGGTCGTGTGTGATAACGGCCGTAACCTGGTGGCGGCTCTGCAGCTCGGCATGCCTGGCCCACGTCTTTAATTTGGTGGTTCAGCGCTTTCTGAAAAGCTACCCACGCTTGTCAGACCTGCTCGGAAAGGTGCACCGGCTCTGCGCACTTTTCCGCAAGTCCCACACGGACGCTGCCACCCTGCGCACCCTGCAACATCGGTTTAATCTGCCAGTGCACCGACTGCTGTGCGACGTGTCCACACGGTGGAACTCTACGCTCCACATGTTGGCCAGGCTCTATGAGCAGCGTAGAGCTATAGTGGAATACCAACTCCAACATGGGCGGCGCAGTGGGAGTCAGCCTCCTCAATTCTTTACAGAAGAGTGGGCCTGGTTGGCAGACATCTGCCAGGTACTTGGAAACTTTGAGGAGTCTACCCAGATGGTGAGCGGGGATGCTGCCATCATTAGCGTCACCATTCCTCTGCTATGCCTCTTGAGAAGTTCCCTGCAAAGCATAAAGGCAGTCGCTTTGCGCTCGGAAACAGAGCCGGGGGAAGACAGTATGTCAGTATGTCATCCTTTCAGCGTGTATGGCCTGAGGAGGAGGAGGAGGATCCTGAAAGTGATCTTCCTAGTGAGGACAGCCATGTGTTGCGTACAGGTACCCTGGCACACATGGCGGACTTCATGTTAGGATGCCTTTCTCGTGACCCTCACATTACACGCATTCTGGCCACTACGGAATACTGGGTGTACACACTGCTCGACCCACGGTATAAGGAGAACCTTTCCACTCTCATACCCGAAGAGGAAAGGGGTTCGAGAGTGATGCTATACGACAGGACCCTGGCGGACAAGCTGATGGTAAAATTCCCATCCGACAGCGCTAGTGGCAGAAGACGCAGTTCCGAGGGCCAGGTAGCAGGGGAGGCGCGGAGATCAGGCAGCATGTACAGCACAGGCAGGGGAACACTCTCTAAGGCCTTTGACAGCTTTATGGCTCCCCAGCAAGACTGTGTCACCGCTCCCCAGTCACGGCTGAGTCGGCGGGAGCACTGTAAAAGGATGGTGAGGGAGTACGTAGCCGATCGCACAACCGTCCTCGGTGACGCCTCTGCCCCCTACAACTACTGGGTGTCGAAGCTGGACACGTGGCCTGAACTCGCGCTGTATGCCCTGAAGGTGCTTGCTTGTCCTGCGGCTAGCGTCTTGTCAGAGAGGGTGTTTAGTGCGGGTGGGGGGAATCATCACAGATAAGCGTACCCGCCTGTCAACCGACAGTGCCGACAGGCTTACACTCATCAAGATGAACAAAGCCTGGATTTCCCCAGACTTCTCTTCTCCACCAGCGGACAGCAGCGATACCTAAGCAATACGTAGGCTGCACCCGCGGATGGAAGCATCGTTCTCTATCACCATCAAAAACGGGGACATTTTTGCTTCATCAATCTGTGTATAATATTCATCCTCCTCCTCCTGCTCCTCCTCCTGAAACCTCACGTAATCATGCCGAACGGGCAATTTTTCTTAGGCCCACAAGGCTCAGTCATATAATTTTTCTAAACAATTTTTATACGTTTCAATGCTCATTAAAGCGTTGAAACTTGCACCTCAACCAATTTTTATTTTAACTGGGCTGCCTCCAGGCCTAGTTACAAATTAAGCCACATTAACCAAAGCGATTAATGGGTTTCACCTGCCCTCTTGGTTGGGCATGGGCAATTTTTCTGAGGTACATTAGTACTGTTGGTACATCAATTTTTTGGGGCCCTCGCCTACAGTGTAATCCAGTTAATTTTTTGCCCACCTGCATTAAAGCTGACATTACCTCAGCTGTGCTGAGCACTGCAATGGGATATATTTATGTACCGCCGGTGGGTTCCAGGAAGCCACCCATGCTGTCGGTCCACACGGAGTTGTAACTGCATGTGTCCACTTCTAAAGAACCCCAGTCTGACTGGGGCATGCAGTGTGGGCCGAAGCCCACCTGCATTAAACATGACATTACCTCAGCTGTGATGGGCAATGCAATGGGATATATTTATGTGCCGCCGGTGGCTTCCTGGCACCCACCCATGCTGTCGGTCCACAGGGACTTCACAATAGGGAGTTGTACCTGCCTGTGTCTATGAATTAAAAACCCCGGTCAGGTTGGGGCATGCAGTGTGGGCCGAAGCCCACCTGCATTTAATCTGATGTTAGCTCTGCTGTCCAGGGCACTGCAATGGGATACATTTATGTACAGCCGGTGGGTTCCAGGGAGCCACCCATACTGTGGGTGCACACGGAATTCCCATTGCGGAGTTGTACCTGCCTGTGACTATTTATAAAACATGCAGACACCTTGACAGAATGAATAGTGTGTGGCACATAGGTTCCCCATTGCTATGCCCACGTGTGCAGCTCCTGATGGCGGTGGCACAGGATTATATTTTTCACTGCTTCTGTACAGCATTGTGGGCTATCGTCCTGCCCCTTTTAAAGAGGGTCGCTGCCTAGCCGTGCCAACCCTCTGCAGTGTGTGCCTGCGGTTCCTCCTCATGGCAGACGCACTTATAAATAGACATGAGGGTGGCGTGGCATGAGGGCAGCTGAAGGCTGCGCAGGGACACTTTGGTGTGCGCTGTGGACACTGGGTCATGCAGGCGGGGTTGGGCAGCATGTAACCCAGGAGAAGTGGCAGTTGAGTGTCATGCAGGCAGTGATTGTGCTTTGTTGGAGGTAGTGTGGTGCTTAGCTAAGGTATGCATTGCTAATGAGGGCCTTTCAGAAGTAAAAATTGTTGGGAGCGGGGGGGCCCACTCTTGCCGCTATTGTGGCTTAATAGTGGGACCTGGGAACTTGAGATGCAGCCCAACATGTAGCCCCTCGCCTGCCCTATCCGTTGCTGTGTCGTTCCCATCACTTTCTTGAATTGCCCAGATTTTCACAAATGGAAACCTTAGCGAGCATCGGCGATATACAAAAATGCTTGGGTCGCCCATTGACTTCAATGGGGTTCGTTATTCGAAACGAACTCTCGAGCATCGCGAAATTTTTGTCCCGAGTAACGAGCACCCGAGCATTTTGGTGATCGCTCATCTCTAGTTACTAGCCATTAATTATAACATCACTATCTTTATTAACCATGTCCCATTACATTATCTGTGTTCAGTAACATCACTCAGCACAGTTGGGCAGATCCTAATTAGACAGTGCAAACTAGAAAACTTTACAATGTGCTAGTTTATCACAACAGCTCATGCTGGATGATAAATCTGGGGTATCATTAGACTGTCTACTCTCTAATTTTATACCATCTATTAGTTGGCTTATTTGGCTCACAATTTGGTGCAATTTTGGCACACAATATCGCAGTTAGGCCATGCCTCCTTTTTCATGAAGCCACCTCCCTTTTTTAGACATGGCAAAAAAAATTGTCTGAAAGTGTCTAAAGAACCTGATAAATGTAGTGCCAAGCTTATTAAACAGTTTGCACGAAAAAGCTGTCAATTTTTTAGTAGTAAATCTGCCCTATTGTTTCCACACTGTGACACAACTATGTGCAAAAAACTTTTTTATAGCAGGTCCTAGAGAACGTCATTTCAGTTGTTGCCCATTTCCTACAACAAGAGTTGCATGTTTTAGATTTGTTCTAAATGTGACTGTTCCCAGCAAGAGTAATCTTTAAGATATGACACCTTGTAGATATGATAGATGTGATACCTTTTAATGGCTAACAAGAATACATGATGTTATAGCGAGCTTTGTTCTATACATACTGTGGCAGATTTGACAATATTTTCAATATGTGCCAGTGTTTCCCCACTCTACTGTCGAACTGATTACTTCCATTTCCGATGACCCCACGGTGTTTATTATCCACTTACTGCGACACTACTGTTTGTTGTTCCTGTTTTGTGACATCAGTAATTAATAATTCATTATTATTGTGCAGAGATGTCACTACTTATCACTGTACTGTGCATCACTGTTTGTTTGTTTTTTTGTACTGTCACCTCCTTTTTTAGGTTTGCAGTTTTTTGCTCTATTATGGGAGGATGCATGGTGGCTCAGTTTTATAGCACTGTTCCCATGCAGCCCTGAGGTTCTAGGTTCAAATCTGACAAAGAGCAACATCACTATGGAGTTTTTTAAAGCTTATGCAGATGTTGTCCTTGATGAGATTTGAACCTAGCAGGAGTGCTCCAAAATGTGCTAACAGAAGCTCACTGATATTTTGTCATTTCTTTAACAACTTACATTAAGGCCTCTAATATTACTGTCTGACAGCATTCAAAGTTCTTTGCATCAGAGGTCAGGACAGACTTCAATGTTGGTTCTGTTATGGTGGCCCTATGGCTAGTTCTGTAGACTGGAAGTACGCAGCCAGCACTTTTGGGAACATTGTAAATTGCACATGTAGTGAGTATCTGATATGTATGGAGGCCGTTGATCCTTTGTTCTGCTGGGTTCTCCCACAATTGATATAAACATGCACATGTGAGAATGAAAGAAGTGTTAGCTGAATGGCTCTCCAATTTATACCTAGTTGTTTAGTATGTTCCTACTATATAATAATTAGTTTTTTATTATGTATCAAAAAAACAAAGTTCCAACAGCCATAAAGAAGTACAGTAACATAGTATGCTAGGCTGAATAAAGACCAACAGTCGGCAGATACCTGGATGAACAACCCTTCTGACTATTTAATGTCTATATCCTGTAATGTCGTAGTGCTCTAAAAAGACATCTAGTCCCCTCTTAAACTCCTCTATCAATTTTGCCATCACGACGTCCTCAGGCAGAGAGTTCCATAGTCTTGTCACACTGATGTCACGTCATCGGTATTAAAGTGGATCAGTCAGGGCAGCATATTACAACTACAGGTCCATACTCATAGTAGCCAATAGAATCACAGAGTTGGAAGAGACCTCCAATATGACATCTGACTAGTAGGATTGCTGAAAGAATACAGCCAGCTCATGGTTATGAGAGGAGCACTCCCTCTGCCCATTTCCACCCTTTAGGGCAGTGATTGGCACATATTGTACACCTAGCAGTCTAGTAGTCACCCCTATGAGGGGCAGCAGGAGTACAGACCTCATAGATGGAGCTCACGACTTTTATAGATCCACTGTAAGAAATTTAGCAGCACAGAATCTTGGACCTAAAATAATACCGGTAGTGAAAGGAAGGGAATCAATTTCATGAGATATTGGACAGTATTTTATATATGCCCCATCTCCAGCTGTAATATTGTTAAATTTGTCAACAAAGTTGTCATGGGCACCAGACACTGTGTTTGGGTCCAGTGTGACATCGCATCATCAGTTTCGGCCTGCGATGACCTCAAACCAACGCATACGCATTGTCATTTCGGCTTGGGGGCCAAAAGTGACACATATCCTCCTGCTGTTTATGGGCAAATTGGTTGTATGGGAGATGGTACAACCCAGCCAGTCAATCGCCATTAGTCTGTGTACATTTATTCGAGCTCCTCCTTATAGTGGGCATCAGTTATTCTTGATCTGGTCTGACTTTGTCTGATCACACTATTGAAGATCTAGTCTGCTCTGCCGTTCCTTTTCAGATTTACTCCCGTCTGACTCCTGACCATTCTGGGTTCCAAGTTCATCCAAGCCTGCTGTTCATTTTCTATTTATCTGGGGTGTGCTTACTTCTTATCCCTGTGCCTCTGTGGCTTTTACATTTATGTTTCATCTATCCCTTGCCACATTCCATGTTACTAACTAGGGAGAGTCAGGGTCAATCCAGGTTCTTGATGGGCCGCCCTCATCAAGGTAATCGCCTTGCTTATAGGCAGGGGTCTCTTGTATTAGTTGGTTAGAATCAGTTTCCCTGTTTTTACGATTTTGGTTTCCTTATATGCTTTATTTTGTTGCCCATGTTTGTACTTTGCATGTATATTTGTCCTTCATATGCTAATGAGTGCTAATGACTGGTAATTAATGTAGGTGCAGTAAACCTAAGCAGAAGTTTAATGAATTCCAAATACTTCAACTGTGATTCCAGCATATATGCTGTACAGAGGTGCACAGCCATAAAGCATGATAGTTTCCTGTGGTGTTATTTCCTGGTTGCAAAGTGGTGGCAATTTGGCAGTCATTGGTTTGTGAGATGTTGCCCTTTGCTTCCCCAGCAAAAGGGATTACCAATAGAATTCTGTTGCCATGCACTTTGCCCCATTCCGATCTCTCAAGTTTACATTACTTTATGTCATTGATATAAACCAAACAATGTGCTTTTTTAAATTAGTAATAGCAACTTTGACATTATATACCTGTTAGCATAGACCAATTCAGCTGTCATTGCTATTGTATATTTTTTAGGACGGTGACATAGGGGAACATTTCAGATGGAAACATAATTACAGGAAAGAGACAGCTAATATTTATAGTGACATGTGAGTATTTTATAGTGTCAGCCAGAAACGAGCATATAAATGGAATTTTAATGATGATAATAGTCAAAATAATTAATATTCTCTACTATTTATTTACTTATATGTTCATCTTTTCATTATGCTTTACAATGTAAGAGAACCTGGCCTTAAATTGCTGGTTCAAAAAAATCTGTTATACTGTAAAATCCTAAATAACTAATATATACTACAGCATTCGTTATAAAAGCAGGTACCAACCTGTCATCCTGACAAAAATGCCTTAGGGTTTATTTAAATGAGCTATTGTTGATGATGCTATGACACTAATAAGTTATAATTTACAGTAAGCCAAGACAAGTTTGTATTTCTATGGAACTTTTCCCAGGAGATCTCACAAATTTATACCTCTACTAAATGTTAAAGGAGTTATTCCAAAATCTAATGTTCTTCCACGAATAACTTTTTGATTGGTGGGGGTCTCACCGATGGAACTCCCACCAATACTGAGAACAGGGGTCCCATGTCCCCCATGTCTCATCACTGCAGGGTTGCTTCACCCACCTGCAGTGATCGCAGACTGAATGGAGCACATGTGCGGCACCTACTTCATCCATTTAAATAGGGCTGATGAAAATTGCCGAGCACTTTTACTTAATCTCTGACAGTCCTATTGAAAGTAAATGGAGTGGCACTGCATAGGGCAACTGCCCTTCCAATAAATCTCCTGCAGATGGTGTAGTAAGCCCACAGTGGGGAGGAGGGGGACATGAGACCACTTGCTCTCGGGAATAGTGGGAGTTTCACAGATCATAAAGTTATCACATATCTTCTGGATAGGGGCAGGGCCAGTTTTGGACTAAGTGAGGCCCCAGGCAAAACTGAAAGTATGGCCCCAAATTCTAAGTTATTGCACCAACACAGTCACATTAAGGGGTTTTTCACAGTTTTTATTCTTTAATTCATGCTCCCCATGGCCAAAGATAATACAAGATCTTATACTCACCTCTACCAAGTACTCGCAGCTCTGGGCTCTTCTCTGATGCTGTGCTTCCTGCATGCAGTCAGTCTTTTGTTTGCATGTCATAATGTCACAGGCTGCTGCAGCCAATCATGGACGTCAGTGTGCGACAGACCAGCAGTCGAGTCTGGAGGTGTGGCACTGGACATGCGGGGAGCCGGGAGAGGTGAGTGTAGGATTTTTTTATTATGGTTGATTATGGGAGTACAAGTTAAAAAATAAAATAAATAAATTGGACAATCTCTTTAAGGCTACCATGGGTCCTGGACTGAATGAAGATTGTGGGCCCCCAGCAATAGTTGCAGTATCTTTGCAGAGCACATACTTGAACATAACACAAAACAGAGCAACAGGTTGCGCCCAATGACTTGGTCTACTTGGCAGCTCTCCCAGAGCTCAACTAACCCACAGTGTAGACTTCAAGGTAGTTGTCTGGAACCGAACTGCACGACTGAAAGCTTGATGAAGGGGATTCTCCCAGGCTTCAGCTCCACACAAGGCCACATTATACAGTCCAATAGGCCAGGACAGCAAATCACTACCCATAGGATCTCAAGGTCTTTGCTTTACGGACACTGCTGGATCCAATGCCACTACATCACGTCTAATAAGTTCTATGCATAGCCTCATCCTGCAAGTACTCTGTAGACTCCATGGTCAGACTTTACTCTCTGGTCTCAGCTGCACACCGCTTTCTGCTTCTTACTGTAAGCCCTTATATATTGCCTAGCAGTGACACCTCATGTCCACAGTGAACCTTACAACAGGCATTGCTAGACATATAAACAGGGTGAACAATGCATGGCATAGCGCATTTTTACATAGAAGAATACAAGGCAAAGCACCACATTTAACATATAAAGGCACAGTACCTGTCAGAGAAGAGTGCTTAGCACATAGAATGCAACACAGTGCAGTATCAATATGGTAACAGTAACTTGACATGTCCTAGTTATGGTCACCAAAGCATCGGCAATCCATAGCATAACAAGTGATGATAACACAGCTCGGTCCATACCTCTGGTAAGGGGTTGTCATTCATGACTGCTTACCCAGAGGCAGACACCAACAACAGATGGCCCCTGTGCAGGAACGGTAGATAGGAGCCTTAATTTACATCTTCTACTATGATGACAATAGGGTGCTAGCCATAGACAACCTCAATCATAGCACTGCAGTAAATCCATGACCACTGTATCAACCCAAGAGTAACTGAAGAAGGGTAACCCCTAATTGTGATCTAATAGACAATAAGAAGCACTAATTTTTACGGTAACGGTTGGCCCCCATTGTCAGTAGAGAACCTATGCAGTAGTACAGGTTTCACATATGGTAAGCCCACTACTGGGTATCTAATGTAATACATTACTATGCCATGTGTTAGGTCAATTTTTTTCAGAAAATGGGACCCTAGGCAACACCTTCGGCCCAGTCATGTAGTAAGAACATGCATCACTTACAGGGGCCATGGTCTGCATCGGCCATGACAGAAGTGGAGGTTCTGACACAAAGTCTGAGTAAGGATGTTGCCTCCCTGGACATTCCCAATTTGACACCCCCTAAAACTGTCCCTGTAATGATGTACCTCTGAGAGACAGTTCTCTATATGCATATGATGAGCTCTACATTTCACCCCGTACTACACTAAGGCTGCCTGCACACTGGAGGATTTGCACTGCATGCTATGGAAAAGTGATTATTCCTGCACACGAGCGTACACCAATTGCGGTTTCCACTCGCAGAGGAAAAACCGCAGCATGCTCCATTTTTGTGCGGCATTGGCACATACGGCTTCCAATGAAGTCAATGGAAGCCGTCCGACCCGCTGTCCACCTGCAATTAACTTTGCAGACAGGTCATCGCCTAGCGACAGCGCGGGAAAAGTAAGAACTTGAAAAAAAATATCTATACTGCGCAGGTCTATCTGCAGTACAAATGAAGATACAGAAACGCAGGTATGCGCCGACGCCGCTGCTGCCCGGGGCCGGATTCCGCTATGGGATTCTGCATGCGGAATCCAGCTCTGTCATGTGCAGGTGGCCTAAATAGGTGTTTAGAGATTGCAATTATTAGTAAGTCTGTACTTGTAATTTGGACAATATAAACTATATTGCATACTCCAAAAGCAGCAAGGCTCTATACCGACCATAGAGTGAAGTAAAACACAGAAATGTACATTTTTTAAAAAGTTCTGAAATTGACATATCACAATGTAAATGGCAGAATACAATAAAAACCACCAAGACAACATGTATAATGTTCAATTTTAATGAGCACGGTCCATACATGAACATGACTTCATATTAAAAGCTGAATTTGCAATGACATAACAAATATTTAAACAATTGAAAATGTAAAAATCTATTTCACAAATAAATAGATAAATGATACCAATAAATAAAACACAGCTATAAATACATCAATCTTCACCCAAGCAGTATGGTCTGGATAAAATCAAACAAAAGATAGAAAGAACTACTGTATGTTCAACCATGTGTGCGCCACAGGCAGGCAAGCTACTGCTCTGCAATACTTCACCTGCCTACCCAGCACTAGATGAGTTCTATTTACAATATGACATGAAACATATGGAGTAACATACATCTCTAGTAACATACGTTGTAGGTAATATTGATTAATAATGATTCAAAGTTTTGTCAAACTGTTTGTAAATTTGAGAAATCACAGAGTCACAGAACAAGCAGCTTATTCAACTAATTGACTACTTTAATATGTGTTATGCGTTTCCCGTGGTAAAGCACCAGCAGAAGGGTATATTGGTTAAAAGGATCTGTTACAGGGGTGAATCTCTATGACAGATTAATAAGAAGGTTTAGTAACACCCCCAGAAGTCCCCTCGCTAGCACATACTGTATGCAAACCAGAACAGGGATGAGGGGCCATCAGTTGCTGCTGTAGGTCCCTCTGGATTGGTCTTACGTGGACATGGAAACTTTTTCCCTGACAGGTTTCTTTAACTTCAGATTTGTCCTACAATTTTCTTAACCAAATTTCCGTGCTGACAACTTGTGTTGAGCGAATTGATCCAGTAGAACACTATTTTGGGTCGAACTTAAGCTCGGTTCGACTAGAACATGGACCTCAGGCATAAAAGAAGTTTATAAAAACTCATAAAATTTGTATTGAAAACTGTCTAAGAGCTCTGAAACAATGGTAGTGGTGGTTCAATGGATGTGGCTCAGTAGTTAAAGGGGTTCTGTCATTAGAAAAAAAAATCAATACTTGCCTATTCCTCCCCAGGCAGCCTTCTTACCGTATCTTCTCCTCACCGATCTTCCCTTGGCTCCTCTGGTTCTCTGGGTCAGCTCATCTCCAGCCAGAGGTACATTCACAGGCATTCTGCTTCCTGCAGATCAGTGCACCCAGTAGCTAGCGACATAGCGTTTACTGCCTAGCAGGGAATGTCGAATTCTATGCGAGGCTATGGCCGAGACTGCACCTGCGCACTGAGTCGCCGCGAATGTTCATATACTATCGCCATGTACAGCGCGCATGCGTAGTCCCGGCGATAGCCAGGCATAGGATTCGGCATTCTCTACTAGGCAGTAAACGCTACGTCACTAGTGATGTAGCATACATTGATCTGCAGGAAGCAGAATGCCTGTGAATGTACATTACATCACAGGAAGAAGGGGATCCGGCTGGCTGGAGGTGGGGTCACCCGGAGAACTGGAGCAGCCAAGGGAAGATTGGTGAGGAGAAGATGTAGTAAGAAGACTGCCTGGGGAGGAATAGGTAAGTATTGATTTTTTTTCTAATGACAAAACCTCTTTAACACTGTTATCTTGCAATGCTGGAGTCGTACGTTTAAATCTGACCAAGGACAACAAATGTATGTAGTTTTACAAAGTCCAAGGATAATATCCGCATGGACTTTGTAAATTTTCAAATTTGCAGATCTTTTCCTTGGTTAGATTTGAATGTAGGATTCTAGTGCTGCAAGGCAGCGGTGCTAACCACTGAACCACCATACTGTTTCTTACTTCCTCAGGAGGAGAAGGGAGAGAATAAAGTCAAGAAGAAGAAGATCTCCTTTTTTTTTTCTCCTTCTTCCCCTTCTCCTCCAAAGGAAGAAGCAGGAGGAGGAAAAATAAACATGGTGGTTCGATGGTTAGCAGTGTTGCCTTGTTGTGCTGGACCCTATGTTTAAATCTGACTCGGGAGAACATCTGCATGGAGTTTTACAAAGTCCATACAGATGTTACCCATGGTCAGATTTGAACCTAGGCTCACTGTTTCAGGGTTCTTAGATGGTGTTTAATACTATTTTTAGGGTAACCTTCCAGTTCAGTTTAGGCTATTTCAGACCAAACTGAACTTTTTGATGAAATTTAGCGAACAGGCCAAACCAAACTTTTGAAAAGTTCGCTCATCTCCACTGATAACAGAAAGATACCAAATGTTATGAATGGTCATACAATACAATGGTTTAGCACATCAAATTCAGTACACATACCATGTCAGCAATTACTGTGTCTTCAGTTGAAAATCATTCCAATAGCTTATTAATTGTAGAGTTGTGTGCGGAAAGCCTGTGTAGAAGCACAGTTCCTACTCTTCCCTGTTACCAAGCCGTAGACAGTCCTTATGTCATCTTAAGGTACCTCCTTCTAGGACGGAATACCTCTGTAATATAGCATGCAATAGTACATGGCATTGTTCCTCTCAAAATAAAGCCTCCTTATAAGACAGTGCAGGCCCATGGATTTATGAAGTCATAGTATGCAAACTTTTTCTTACCATAGATCAAAGACTTAGTATCTTGATGGCATTTAGTAAAAGTTTACCAGAAGTGACACACACTTAATAGGGTTGTGCCAAGATGGTATTCACTGTTCATAAGCAGTATGACCGCCATAGAGCAGGGTTCCCCACTTGGAATCCTCATCTATATCCCAGAGCAGAGAGCCATTCGGTAACAGTGTTTCTCATCCTGGCAGACCTTCTGCAGTCCTATTAGTACAGGACAGTCATCCATGTGAATGGCCATCCAGTAATATTGCATTTCCCATGTGAGGCTGGCCATGGTTGCCCTTGGAAAAATCAACTGTTTGCTAGAGGTGCAAGAGCAGAACTCAAGAGGACTAGATGATCATGCCGATCCTCGAATTCTGAAAGAGATTGTGCATTTTGGCTAACCCCTTCAGCATCAGTTCGTATGCACTAAAGTCTTCAGTGCAGAGATGCAACACTAAGTACTCTGAGCCTTCTCATTTACAATACAAATAGTTCTAATTCCTTTAACTTTTATTAACTTAAGCAAAGATATATGTAAAATTATTTAATTTATTTATATATATATATAGTATTATATTATACATAATAAATAATACATTTGTTATATTTGTTTTCCCCCATGCCCCCAGTGCTGCTATTCTAAGTCTACAGTATATACATTTTCTAGGGAAGACTACTGTATATATCATGAGCTGAGGCACCCTCCCCATCTAGTTGATTCCTTGTGAACAAATCAAAGTATAAGAAGGTGCAGTATCATTAAAAGAGGTGTGTAAAACAGCATAACGTTATATAGGCAGTATACATCATTCCTCTATATGGGAATTCTTCATTAACTTTTTTAAGCTGTACTTTTTTTGGTCTACGTTGACAAAGATTTTTTAAACTATTGCTTACCCAATCACAGCCACCGGTCCAAATAATCTCCCAATTATAAGTAAGAAAATAGAAATGTCATAGCTGTAATGTCTCCAACATGAACGCAAGCCATGATGCTAGTGTAAATAGAGCCTACCGTGACTTTCTTAAAGAGGTTTTCTTGGTATTTACTATTGATGACCTATCCTTAAAGGGGTTCTGTCATTAAAAAAAAATTCTATACTTACCTATTTCTCCCCAGGCAGTTTCCTTACCATATCTTTTCCTCGCTGATCCTATCCTGTCTCCTGTAGTCATGGAGTGGATAGGGAAGGGGGAAGGGTTGTCACCTCACCTCCAGCTGGTTGATTCTTTTGCTTCCTGTGAGGTTCCGTACATTCACAGGCAGTCTCCTTCCTGCCCGGCAATGTACGCTACATCACAGTTCACAGCTCAGCACAGAGTGCCGAGCTATTGCAGAGACTGCTCATGCCTGCTTGTCTCTGCAATAGATCAGCATTCCTTCCTAGCCAGTGAACACTACATCACAGGGACATCACCTTAAGTGACCTGCAGGAAGAAGAATGCGAGGTATGCAGGCTTCATAACAAGCTGACTGGCTTGCTGTCAGGTGACCCAGAGGGGACTGGACAAGATCAGTGAGAAGAAGATGGCTTAAGGAGTTCACCTGGGGAAGAATAGCTGAGTATAGATTTTTTTTTAATGACAAAACCCCTTTAACAGTGGTCTACCACTCATAATCCCCCTCAATCATCTGATCCTTTGGCTGGCTGTCAGTGCAGCCGGGCACACATCTTCATTGGGGTTAGAGCTAGAAGTATAATGGAAGGCTTCGCTCAATGGAAGTGATGTCTTCTATTAGGCTGGGTTCACACAGGGCGGATTTGCTGCGGAAATTCCACGCGGAATTTCGCCGTGACAAATCCGCCTGCAGCCGCTAATCTCGGAATTGGCCAGCCATGTGGACGAGATTTCTCAGAAATCTCGTCCACACGGGACGGCCAATCCGCTGCGGTAAGTTAGGCAGGAACTGCGGCTGTGGCGACCGCAGCCGCGGCTTTACAATATGCAGCATGTCTATTTATTTTTTCTTTCCGCTGTGGCCACGCTCTCCTCTATAGGAGAGCCGGCCGCAGCGGAAGAGCGAGCGTCCGGGCCGCTTCAAAGCCGCCGCGGGTTTTTCCACGGCGGTTCTCCCGGTGGACATCTTGCGGTTTTTGCTGCGGCCAAACCGCGGGATTTCCTGCTGGAATCCGCCTAGTGTGACCCCAGCTGCTTATTGCATTTAGAGCTGAAATGGTAATAGAAGGCATCACTCCTATTGAAGCCAGTCTTCTATTACACTTCTGGCTCCGACCCCAATGTAGATGTCTAGCTCAGTTGCACAGACAGCAGGCCTAAGGAACAGCTGATCGTCAGGGATCTTGAGCAGCAGGCCCCAGCCGATCAACTATTGATGATCTATCCTGAAAATAAATAATCAATGCTCAGAATAACCCTTTAAAAATAAATTGATTGTAATGTATGCCTATACTGCCTTCCTTCTTGAAGTAGCCTCCTTACATATAGCATTACCATATATGATATTGGAAATTATATAGTCACTCACATAATCTCCCTATGCAGTGTGCAAAAACAGAGCAGGCAGGTGCATTTAATGAATGGATTTTTCAACATTTTTCTTCTGTCTGTCTTAAATTTACAGAGAAATACGTCTCCCCATGTTCCGTCACTTAGATGGGAGCCCTGTAGTGCCAGATCAGGCAAAGGTTCAATTTCCCTGTCAGGTACTTGATCCATGTAAAATTCATTGTGACATGGCTAACAAACACCTACAGACCTCATCAATCAAAGCCTAATGCTCGGAAATGTCTGTGAGCAGGTCAATGCTAGACACCGTAACTTGAATGACACTTCCTACAGCCTTTTACTTCTAATTAGTTAATGCACAGTTTAGCAAAGCCAGAACCTGAGCTTATAATATTATGGCGGCCGGATAAAAGGATAAAATGTAATGTATTAAAATGCAGTAACTTTACCAGTAAATTATAATGTTGCCTTCTTTAGACCCCCATGATTATACCTAGCATTACGGTAACAGTCAAAATGTGTGATGTTTATGCTGAATGATCAAAGTTAATTATTCTCATTGTTTCAGTCCCATTATTTCTACTCAGGAAATAGTTAGGAAATTGTATTCTTACACTTTTGTGCAGGTAGCTAACCCTAAAGTCAATCATACAGATTAATCCCTGTTGGCAAATTCCACCAATTTCAGTGGGATTAACAAGTATCTTGGGGAGCAGCCATGGTAATGGGGCAATTGACATGATTCTAGTTTCTGTAGATAACAGCATTGTTTGCCTTTTTAGCCATTTTCATACGTTTTCTACTATACTTGCAATCTCTAAAATGATGCGTAGGACATATAATATAAACACCTACATGTGAGAATGCATATACCCAAGTTTAAAAAAAATCTAATAAAACATTTCCATGTGTAGCATTTTAATACCGCTAACTTTTGGTCCTTGGCAGAGACATTAATTGGCAGTGCTGAAAAATTAGTGTATTGTGCTTATTATCTCTTTGTGCTATCAATAGGCATCATTTTTATTTTTGTTCTGGTACCAACATATACTCATTTAGCATTTTCCAGCTAAGAAATGGAGCTACGTGACATTAAATGATAATGAACTGATATATGTTAGTAGGTATATAAAACTGTAAGGCCATATGGAAACATTTTTAGTGACCCTCATAGATAATGTTGCTATTGGTTATCTGTATGTAACTTAATTTTCACAGCATTTGGATGACAGAGTTGCCCGTTAGTTTTTGTTAACAGCAAGATCTGGTGCTCCTTAGTGACAAAAATTGCATATATGAAATCTAACTGTCACGGCTCGCCAGCTGCAGCTTTGAAACTGGACTAGGGTGACATGGCGGCGTCAGCCCTGGCCTACGTGACTTGCTTATTGGCGTATGTTTTTTGTCATTCTGTAGAGAAAGGAGCATTTCTCTACAGGTGTTCAGGTAGATTGGTTGGCTGAGGGGGTGGATCAGCCCAGCTAGCCAATCATAGTTTGTCTATTCACATTTATTCCGGCCCCTCCTCTCAGAGGGCGCTGGTTATTTCTCCAGTTTGGTTTGAGCAAGCATGTTAGATCTCTGGTCTGGTCTGACTCTTGTCTGAGCTCAGTCAGATTCCTGTCCAAGCCCAGTCAGACTCCAATCTGACTCCTGTCTGAAGACTTCCTGTCTAAAGGTGTTTCTGGTCTCGTTGGCAGCACCTGGTTCAGCCCTGCACCTCTTTGAAGATAAGTCTGTCTGTTGTTTTGCATATATGCTGGAATGTTGCTACATAATGTTCCCTGTACTCTGTAATATTATATTATGTGCTATCTTTGCCACTGTTCCTTGTCATCACCTAGGAAGAGTTAGGGTTGCCCCAGGCTCCTCCCCTTTTAGGTAGAGTTTTCCGTGTGGGAGAGTCCAGGGTCAGTTTCCCCTTATTCCTTGCATTTATGTTTTCATATATGCCATTTTGTGTCATCTGCATTTGTACTAAATAAAGTGTATATATTTTGTCTAGTTTGTATATTTGTCCATTTAGGACATATTTCTTATGTCCTTCTTGGTCGCTGTTGTTGCGCATAGCACGGACGTAACACTAACCATGACAATAATCTACTCAAAAAGCTAAAGTGAGGATACATTGGAAATTGATAGGATTGGGGAAAAAGTGGTTAGCAAACTTCCAATACAGTGCCTAGATTGAAGGAAGAAAACTTACAGGCAGTTGACTATGATTAATAAAAAAGTATGTTAATGAGAGTATAAAATAAAAAAGTGAAGAATGCTAACATTACAGAACAGATGTTGTAATTACCTTACTGAGTCTATATTTATTACATATGATTTTCATCACATTTAAACTATGTAGCAATTTAGTTAATGCAATGAATAAAACAAAAGAATAAAGAGTACCCAACAGGCCTTTCTCCTGGAGATCCAGCACAGATGCTTTGTCAGTCCTTCCCATCTTTTTTTTACAAGTGGACAACATGTGACCACTACAACCAATCGGTGACTGCAGTGGTCACATGCTGTTCTACTGATATCACCACTCAACGATGGGATCCATAATGCTAGGTGATTAGCACATGACCGCTGCAGCCACTGATTGGTTATAGCACCCACATGTTGTCTACCTGTAAACACACATTGATAGGACTGCTGGGTGAGTATTCTTTCTTTTTTGCAGTTTTTTTTTTTTGCAGTACATTGCAAAAGTAGAATAACCCATTTAACTCAAAAAGTTTATGCTACATAGAGAAGCTGTATTGTAATCATAGGGTTAACTCCAAGCATCATTTATAGCCGATGCTCATTGATTAGGGTGATTCTTGTTCCTCCAAATGCAGAGAAAGCTATAAGGGTATATTCACAGATTTGTTGTAGAAATGCTTGCAACAGAAAAATGTGTTCCATATATTTGAATGGGATTTTCTGCAGCATATACATTGGTTTCTGCAAGCACCATCCATATGAATGGGGCAATCCACTGGTGTATCTATAGGGGATGCGGTTGCACCCAGGCCCAGGAGACTTAGGGGTCCATAAGACCTCTCTTCTCCATATAGGGAGTCTAGTACTATGAATAAGCATTATAGTTGGGGGCCCTGTTACAGGTTTTGCATTGGGGCCTAAGAGCTTCAAGTTATGCCTTTGGGGCAATCACATTAAATTCTGCAAGGAATCTGCTCTGTGTGAACACTATACCATTAGAGAACTATCACCATAAACAGAGCTCTGTACAGATCAGTGGTTTATTAAAGGGATCTTACCAAAATCAATATCCTCTATTGATGGAATAGGGGATAACTTCATGATCGGTGGGGGTCTCACTGTTGATACCCCCAACGATCCTGAGAATGGGAGTCCTGTGTACCCTTCTCTCATCACTGCGGGGTTGCTGTGACATGAGACTGAATGGAACGCTGGCTGCACGTGTGCGCCTGCTGTTCTATTCATTTCAAGAGGGCTGATGGAAATTGCCACTGAAAGCGGATGGTGCGGTAATGCTCATGTGCTACCATCGCTCCATTCAACCTCACTGCAGGGGGTGCAGTAAGCCCATACAGAGGACGGAGGTCTCAGTTGCGAGACCCCCACTGATCATAAAGTTATACCATAACTTGTTGATAGGAGATATTGACTTTGGGATAACCCCATTCAGGACATGTAGTCCATCTGTTACAAGAAGGTATTTTTCTTGGTTTGACCGGAGCACAGAGTCTCATTCAGCCTTATATGTCATCTGATATGTGTCCTGTTGCATTGATCAACCAGGCAGATAATAGAGACATATGATTAACTGTTCAGTGATTGCTTTCCTCAAAATTCTATGGTTCTAAGCCTAGTATTGATTTACGAAAAAATTGAAACATTGCAATGAAGGGGACATTGCAGCAACTTTGATAAATTTGCTTTATGAGCACATTATGGTTAGGAAGACACCCAGAAATTATGTATCAGTGCATTTCACATACCGCAGAGCAGTTATATGGGCAACAAACTGTGCTGGTAAACTCTCTTATTAAAGGACCTTTAGTATACTAAATAAATAGATTTTAATCCATAATCTCCTACACATTCTAAATTCACTACAAATGACTATTTATTGGGATACAATTCTTAAAGGGAACCTGTCAGCTCAAACATGTTGTCCAAACTGCAGGCAGCATGTTGTAGAGCAGGAGGAGACGAGTGGATTAATATATGGTTTTATGGGAAAAGATTCAGTAGAACTTGTGTGTTATTCATTTACATCTCTGCTTATTCTGAGTTTAGAGATTCAGTGGGTGGTCTGTGTGTGACTGTGCATACAGAGATAGCTGTCAATGACTAATAGCTCCACCCACTGGACTTTAAGCTCAGAATGTGAAGAGGCATAAATGAATAAAATACAAGTTCTACTGTATCTTCTCCCACAAAACTATATATCAACCTGCTCAGCTCCTCCTGCTCCATAAGATGCTGCTGTAGTTTGTATAGCATGCTGAAGCTGATGGATTCCCTTTAAATGCAACACTCATATGATATGTTTAGAATAGAAGTACTGTAATACAGAACTGAATCAGCTTTTTACTTTGAAAGTTGCTTGAGCTGTGAAGACTGTGATTGAGTGTGTTCTCAGTGAATCATTGAAATCAGGTCAACACAAGTCTTAGAGAGGTCCTACATTAATTGAAATCTTCAAACACTCTGGGTCCTTCATTAGGGGGTCTCAGTAGTATATGCCTAGGGAAGTTTTCACATAAGGACAAGTTCTCGGGTCTCAGGTAGCCGAAGAGATATAAGGCCTCCACCAACTAGGGCAGTGGATGCAAGGAGAATTGGAACCACCTTTGTTATGCCAACAAAAGAGGCAAAAATGGAGTTTCCAAAAATGGCAGCTAACTTGCACAGGCCGTTCAGGATCCCAAATGCAGTTGCCCTGTTAATGAGAAATGAGAAGGTTTAATAAGAGTCTTTTTGATCAGATTGACTGATATAGCCAGATATTTTTATTGTCAAAATAATGGAATTCAAGTGACAGACGCCTGATTCTAATTTCTGCAAGTTGAGAGTTAAATTTTTGAATTTATATTCTAATTTATTACCAGGGAGCAGAGCTGGTCTGACCATACCGTGTCTTGTCACTTATTGTTGTTAAGAGGGCAACACAAAGTTTTCCAGTTCCTAGCCAAAGTTATTCCGACTGCCAAATAGATGTAGGTAGATCAACTTTCTGGTAACTTTAGGATTTTCAGGGATTGGTGCATTCAACAGGGCTTGTGTTGGATCCTTTCTGAAGTTGAAACCCATGACTGAATAGATCATGTGATAAATACGAATCCAAAATCTACAAGCAGTTGGACACTGCCACTACATGTAATACATAGTTCTCACCTGTCTACACCTCCCATAGGATAACAGTGAAGCCCCCGCATACATGTGCAACAATCTAGACTGAACCATGTACCAAATGAGTAGGACTTTCCATCCAGCTTTCACCAGGGTCGTGTTTATAGATAATTTAACAGTACTTTGTGCCAGGCACCCCATTAGTCAACACTTTCCCTGGTCCTTTCCGAACTCAGCATGTATGGTAGTTTATCGGTTACAGAAGAGAAGAGCTTATATATTGAACAGATTGTTCCCTTCATCCCAGCTGGATTTAAACAGGAAGATTCAAAATAGGTTTTTGTTGCCACATTATCAGCTTTGAAGCCCTTAATAAAGTGTGTGATCTGAAGGTAATGGAAGTGCTCACAGTCTGGCAGCTTATAAAAGGTACAAAAAAAATGGGAGCACCTAATCTGTCTATGAAATCCCCAATTCTAAGAAAACCTTTATTCAGCCACCAATTGAATTGTGAGATTGAAATGCCCGGGGCAAAGTCAGGATTTTTAAACACTGGGGCCACCGGTTTGTGGTCCAACTCCAGGGGAATTATAAATCACAAGCAATCCCATAGAGATGAGGTTGAAAGGGACGGGCATAAAATGGCTGACCACCTTTTAGAGGTCAAGCAGGGGAGAAGTTTGATTAGGAGTCCGGAACAAACCATTACCTCTAACTCCACCCAAAGGAAAACCTTGGAACATGAATTGAGTTGGACAAGTTGAGCTAGCCTAGAGGCTTGGTAATATTTGATAATGTGAGACACCGCCAAGCCCCCCCCCCCCTTCCTTCCTCCTGATCTCGTGAAGCATGAAAATTCATTTTTACAAAGGGCAGGCGCATAGGATCAAAGATCCATCTGGATTTCTTTTAACTGAACCAGGAAAAAACTGATAGGTAAAACCCGAAAGAAATAGAGCAGTTGGGGTAGGACATTCATTCTAACAGAGGCTATCTGTATCAACCAAGATACCGATAAGTTAGACCATCTGTGCAGATTGTCCCACATCATTTTGAATAATAAGTAGTTGGTCCCATATAGTCATGAAACACAGGGAGTTAATGTAACCCACAAATTCTGTAAACTCTCTGTATTCCATTTAAAGTCAAAGTGCAACTGGAGCAGTTTCAATACCCTTTGGTGCAAGTTTAGGTTAAGGGCCTCTGATTCCATGGAATTCAACTGTAGTCCAAAAAATCACCAAGATTCTCTGCAGCAAATTATTGAAAATGAAATTATTCAACCTCCAATGCAAATAAGATTTATTTGCCAAATCTACAAAAATTCAGCTGTTTGCAAAAAATTTTGTTAAAAATAATCAAAAAAGAATAATTTAAGTAGGCCAACACAACTAATAGTGGTTTTCCAATTTCAACACAAAATGCCACTTTTAATGAATACTGCAGTCTCTGAATTATTCAACCCTTTCATGACAATCATCTTTAGTACTTTAGTAGTTTGACCTGCTGCAAATGTGATGCATAGCCAGACACTAGCTTATTACAGTGTTCTTAAGGAATCTTAGCCCATTCATCATGGGCAATGGCCTCCAGTTCACTAATATACTTGGGTTTGTGTGTTGCAACCACCTTCTTCAATTCCCACAAATATTTTCTATGGGGTTCAAGTCAGGTGACCGTGACAGCCACTCCAGAATCTACCAGGACTTCTTCTGGAACCAAACCTTAGTTGACTTTGAGGTATGGTATTCTTGGCATCATTGTTCTACTGAAAGGTCTGATGATGCCCAAGCTTAAAGGGGTTGTCCCGCGGCAGCAAGTGGGTCTATACACTTCTGTATGGCCATATTAATGCACTTTGTAATGTACATTGTGCATTAATTATGAGCCATACAGAAGTTATCAAAAGTTTTTCACTTACCTGCTCCGTTGCTGGCGTCCTCGTCTCCATGGTTGCCGTCTAATTTTCGCCGTCTAATGGCCAAATTAGACGCGCTTGCACAGTCCGGGTCTTCTTATCTTCTCAATGGGACTCCGTGTAGCTCCGTGTAGCTCCGCCCCGTCACGTGCCGATTCCAGCCAATCAGGAGGCTGGAATCGGCAATGGACCGCACAGAAGCCCTGCGGTCCACGGAGGGAGAAGATGCCGGCGGCCATCTTCACCGGGTAAGTAAGAAGTCACCGGAGCGCGGGGATTCAGGTAAGCGCTGTCCGGTGTTCTTTTTTAACCCCTGCATCGGGGGTTGTCTCGCGCCGAACGGGGGGGGGGGGGGTTGAAAAAAAAAATACCCGTTTCGGCGCGGGACAACCCCTTTAAGCTTCCTCACAGAAGGCATGACAATTTCTCCTAGCATTTCCTGATACTTTATTGGATCCATATTGGCCTGTAGAAGCTGCAGGTCTCCAGAGCATCACTGAGCTACTGCTTCCTCAAAGGGGTAGTGGGTTGCCACATGGCTGGTGATTATGTTTTTCCAGCCATTAATGGCTGGTATTAATTTCCAGCTGCAAGTAGGCCATGCAGCCACCCGACAAGCAGTGCACTCACTTAATCTACAGCTCCGGTCTGCCTGCAGCCACAGCTGTTGTAACCCATAACTTCTACCTACACTATCTGCATTCCTGCACACAGATGATGGCCCGAACATAGCACAAATGCTGAGGGACAGGTTAGGGGGCAGAGACTCTGATCACAGTACAGCAGCATCCAGTAGATTGGAGCTGCAGGCTGGGTGACTATCAATGTCAGATTGATGCCAGGCCAGAGGCTAGTAAAGGGAAACACTATTACTACTGGTGCCACTATGGGAGACATTATTACTACTGGAGCCGCTATGAAGGACATTATTATAACTAGGACCATTATTGCAGTGGTCCCTATTACTACTAGGGCTACTAACAGAGTCATGACTACTTCTGGGGCCACAAATAGGGTCTCTATAACTACTGGAGCAATTAAGGGGGTTACTATTACTATTGGAGACACTAAGGGGGGCAATTAATATTGAGGCCATTATTGGGGGCACTATTACTCTGCCACCACAAAGAAGTCTAAATGGTTCAAATATGTGTTGAGTATTTTGGCGATTTTAATGTATGTAAAATGAGTAGGGATTTCACACTTCGCCTCAGTGGTAATCCTATCTTTTAGTATCTTTTTCCTTGTTTGTACAAGACAATGATCTCTTCTATTAATGTTTTGGACCACTCTTTTGACTTGATCATCATTCTGACATGCAATCAAAGTCGAAGAAAGCCCTAACCAGTCGAGGTATTTAATGTGTTTTATCTGAAGCAAACCCAATGCAACTAATGAAGCCCTTGATTAGCAAATCTGCTCTCTTCTGAAGGATTCTATTCAGGAGGTTGAATAATTTTGACAATGCAGCAATCATTAACCCTTTGCAATCCAATTTTGGATTCAGGGTTTCCTAGGGGTTTTTCTCTTTCCGCCATTATACAATGCTGCCATCTGCTGGCTAGAGCCAGTACTGCGGTATGGGACATGCTGGAGAGGCCTCCGACAACAGTTATATTAGTTCTGTTGAGCTACTTAAACAGCTGAAAGTTTGCAATCTTGGCAAATGTGCCAAATTTGCAGTGGGAATTGAATAATTTTTTATTACAACTGTATGTTCTGTGTGTAAGGGTGGACACCCACTGGCGATTTTTTTCTCCAAAGCGATGCGAGACTAAAGTTAAAGTGTCTTTTCAATGGGGCCAGCGGCAGCAGCGTTAGCCCCATTGAAAAAGAGAGAAGCAGAATGCCGCGGACTTCTGCCACAGCTGTGACAGCTGTGGCAGGAGTTTCCTTCATCCCCGCGGGGACCGTGGAAATGAAGGAATCCTCTGCCACAGCTGTCACATTCTAGCCCATTGCTTTCAATGGGATCGGCACTGCTGCCGATCCCATTGAAAGCACTGCTTTCTGCCAAGCCCCGCGGAATGATTATCGGGGAAGGGCTTGAACTATAACCCCATCCCCGATAATCTGCCAAAAGTGTATAAAAAAAATATATACTCACCTCTCCGGCGCTCAGCCGCATCCTCCTGGTGGCTCCCCAGCACTGCTATGAATGAATAGCTAAGGGTAGTGTGTCATTGGCTGAGCGCTCAGCCAATAGCTAAGCAGTAGCTGCTATTGGCTGAGCCCTCAGCCAATCTGCACAGCCCTTTCAGGAGGCGGGGATTTTTAAATCCCCGACTGCTGAAAGAGCTTAATAGCAGTGCCGGGGAGCAACCAGGAGGACGCGGCTGAGTGCCAGAAAGGTGAGTATAATTTAATAAAATTTTTTACACACTTTTGGCAGATTATCAGGGAAGGGGTTATATTTCAAGCCCTTCCCCGATAATCATTCCGCGGGGCTTGGCAGAAAGCAGTGCTTTCAATGGGATCGGCAGCAGTGCCGATCCCATTGAAAGCAATGGGCTAGAATGCCGTGGACTTTTGCCACAGCTGTGACAGCTGTGGCAGAGGATTCCTTCATTTCCGTGGTCCCTCGCAGCGCAAGAGAGAATATATCGCCAGTGGGTGTCCACCCTAAAGCAGAATTCTGCCCACATATATGTATATGAGCACAGAAAACAGATGGCAGTACCTTTTATTTGTAGGGTAAAGCTCCACAGTAATGACATCCAGGGCATTCCACGCAGCTATACTGGTACCACAGAATAGGCACTGCCAGCCAATCATTGCGGATTCACTGTTACCAAAGAAGAGGAAGAAACAACACACTGCAGAGATCAGCATGGACCCAGCTGTAAGAGATCACAAGATGGAAAGTTAGTTAAATAGGGAGAGAATTTAGTAAAGTGATTTCACTGCTCATCTACCATCCTTGGTTTTATTATGCCACATGGAAGACATAAATAGGAAACCAATGGAGAAATTTAGAAATCAGTTCTTCTGTGCTTTACTTTTTTAAGGCTAAATATGTTCACACAAAATATTCAAAAATTGCAAGCTATATTTGAGAACACATTTGCAAAAAGATAAGAAGGATAAATGGACCGTGTGTAAAGACTTACTGGCGTGGTTCCCCTGGTCCCACTGCTACCGACATACTCTGGGTAATTCGAGTACCGCAAGTTCAAGATCCGTTTTGTTAATAACTGTTTTGGTTATTTGCAGTAAAATGGTTTACCGGTTTCAAACATGGCCTGACAATTTGTGTATGAATCCTTTCCCTATGCAGCATGGCCCTCTTCCTAACCCAGTCTCCAGTGGACCCAGTGTGATCCAAATCTGGATCTGACACATATATCACAGCGACACCTGTTAAGAATGAAAAACTTGTGCCAGCCAGCAGAAGTCCTAGCTACGAGCAGCTGTTGCGACCATGTTCAGTGACCCTGAAACCGTGAAGCTGCCTGCCACCGGCCCCTCTACAATATGATTTGAGGTAATCTGTGATCAGTCCTGTGTGTCTCTTGTTAAGATGGTCACTCAAAAGATGGCTTTTGAGCGATCATTTTGCATAAACTACTACTTGGTACTAATGCCTATTAGTACCAATTAGTAGCGTGTCAGCCGCTGGGAGCTGTATTCAGGGAACAGACCTCCAACTGTTCCCTGATTACATTTACTTTGATCTGCCACAGGGCTGACAGCTGAGAACAGCCAGTACAATGCAATTAGCTGTTATCAGCATTCCCCGGGCAGAGCACAGCATGCGGCCCTGCTTATCAGCTGTTCTGCCGAACTATGGATTTTTAGGCAGTTCTGAAATGTATTGTTCAGCGGAACAGTGAAAGATGGGCAAATTTACACACAATGATTATCGCTCAAAAGATAGCTTTGGAGCGATAATCATTGTATCTAAATGGGCCTTTACTCTTTCTGGGCACAACTAGATATTGGCTCCAACTAAAATAAAGACTACAAAAGCTTCATCCTAGCTACTCACCGATCATTTTTATCCTTCCAATTTTGTCCATAAGGAGAGCTGAGATTATATTTCCAGGTAACACAGACAAGCTTCCAAGAAAACTGACCAGGTAAATCAAGAAATCATTATCTTCTTCAAAGTCAATATCACAGTCGTCTTTTTGATTTGAGAATGTGTTGTTGATTAGTGTGCAATCAACGAATCTGTGCTCATGAAGATCTGTGTAACAAGAATATAGATAGAGGTAAGCATCATAGCAAATATCTACTGTTAATTACTACATGACTGCCAAACAGTATACAGCAGAATTCCCTCTGTGATGTGACCTGCCACATTTCCTGTGAGATTACAATATATGTTTACTTAGATTGTGACTCCCACAAACTTTAAATCTTTTTTTGCCAAATTTATCCTTATGGGTGTATCGCCATGTAACAATGCTATAACTTATAGCTCAATATTCCATAAGATTATGATCGATGGAGGTCCAACCTTGGGTTCTTTTGGCTTATTCAATTGAATGTAGCCATGTTGAAATTTCCTGCGTGAAGGATAGTTAAAAAAACTGAGTCGATCTTAGGGACCGCTTACTCTTTGCATATGTTTTGCTAGGAGCTGTTCTGAAGATTTGCCATAGATTTCACTCTATACACTAAAAAAACGTTTGGTACCGTGTTAGCCAGTTCCATTCTAGCCTGATGAAGGATTGATAGAAGACCTGAAAGCTTGCTGTAACACCATGTATTTTTGTTAGCCATGAGGGCTCAGTCACACGGGCGCATCGGCGCCCGTGTTTCTGCAGGAGGAAAACAGCCGTACCTCAAGACGGAAGTCTCTCTGCAGCGCCGGGAGAAAGAACATGTGACGGCTTCATTGCCGGTCATGTGTTCTTTCTTCAGCGCTGCAGAGAGACGTCCATCTTGAGGTACGACCGTCTTCTACCTGCAGTACGGGCTCAGTCACACGGGCGCATCGGCGCCTGTGTACGGGTGCCAATGCGCCCGTGTGACTGAGCCCAAATAAGGTATCATATCTACAAGATGACTTGGTTTCTCTCACTGAGAACAATCACACTTTACTCTATACACTGAAATACTTGCACATTCCAGCAAAATGGTTTGAAAATCTGCAACATTCTTCGATTTTGGAATTTCTTTCTCTACGTGTGGAAGGAGTTTTGAAAACCCCATGTACTGTACTGTGCAGAATCAGCACTGCAAATCTGCGGTAACTGCACCAGGCCTGAATCTATTGTAGCCTAAGGGCTTATTCACATAGCAGCATTTTTCTTCAGTACTTTGTAAGCCAGAACCAGGAGTGGAACGTACAGCGAGAAAATATAATGGAAAGATTTGCATGTCTTCCATATTTTGGACCCACTCCTGGTTTTGGCTTACAAGATACTGATGAAAAATACTGACGTGTTTTACTGTCTGGTTTCTAAAAAAAAAGTTGCAGAGATCACTGCAAGTGATGGCAACATGTACTGATACCAATGTCAATGCTATCAGCTTAGCACCCAGGTGTTAGCAGGATACCATGCTGCTGCACTGAAATGAAGATATGTACAGATGTAGCAAATATTAACTTGATATTTAACTCAATAGACTATAATTCATCAAAACTAGTTATCATGATGCATCAGTGATAGTAACGATTGCTACACCTGTAAAAGTTTATACTTTACCTTAAACACTGCATTAAAGGGGTTGTACCAAAGTTGACTTATATCACCTATCCACAGCATAGGTCATAAAAGTCTGATTGGTTCAGGTCTCAACCCTGAACAAGGGCTCTGTGCAAACCTTTCCTCCTCGCTGTGGACTCACTGCATCCACTGTAGTGAGGAGGAGACTGAATGGAGCAGTGGTGAAGCATGCACCATGCCATTTATTTTCAACGGCGCTGTTAGAGATAGCCGAGCCCTTGTAGACGGTATTTCCATCAGCCTACTGAATTGAATGGAGTGGCACCATTCATGCGTGACTGCAGGTCCATTCAGTCCCCTTCTCACTGCAGGGGTGTATAGTGATCACACAGTGAGGAGGAGAAGGGACCCCCATTCTCTGGATCAGTGGAGGTCTCAAAGGTGAGACCCCCAATGATCAAACTTTTATCACCTTTCATGTAGATAGGTGATTAAAGTCAACTTAGCTAAAAACCCTTTAATGGAGGGGAACAGAGGGGGATCCAGAAGGGATTGTGCCAGTTGTTTATTTTTTTTTTCAATGGAGACTACATACATTCACAAATTTATCCTTGCAGCATTGCTGTGAGGCAAAAAAAAGATGCTCATGTGAATAAGTCCATTCAAAAGAATGGAGTTCATACTTGTGCGAGTTTTCTGTGTCTCACAACGCACAAAACTCACGTAAGATTCTCGCTTGTATGAATGTAGCCTAAAGAAGTTATTTTATCTCACCTGTGTTGTGGAAATATGAAGATTTTATGGTGCAGTTTTTAAAGATGGTGCCAGTTGAGATAACATCATCAAAGAAGCAATCCTCAAAGAGACAGTCTTCAAATGTGACATACTTTAACTTCATATTATGGAACCTTACAAATAATTAAAAATAATAGATAAGTTAATATCGTGTCCAACAGGAATAACCTGTACAGAACTCTAAAATTAAGTTCAGTACCTTGTATAATATACATACAACTACATATACAAATACACACATATGAACAAATAGAATTAAACAGAGGTGTTACATCGTACAGTAAGTATCTGAGTATAGCAGAGGCGCTAGAAAAATCTATAGTGCTTGGACAGATCAGTGGCAGAAGAAGACCTGGCGGCCAAAGGGCACAATGGCTGATACTGTCAGAGCTGATACTGGCATGGATATCACACAACTGAAAGAAGCAGTGCAAAACCGAAAAACATGGAGAGAGCTCGCCTTCAGGGTCACCAAGGGTCGTGAATGACTAAACGGCTAACAAGTATCTCATACACGGCTATTCTGTGCACATTACAGCCCAGTATGCTAGCTGAGCTTTACAGGCCCCAGACATTGTATTACTGTTGCTGTTTTACTCTAGTGTCATCAGTACTACAGTATTACCTGTGTATGAACACACTGAAGTCTACACTAGCATCACTAGATGGCAGTATAGTTCAAGCAATATAAATGGCCAGCCTGATGTGAGGTTATACGGGATGTGGAATAAGAGAAGATCTCTATGTTTTTAGTGTATAATGAACCTTGGAAATATAGAAGTCTTTGAATAATTAATTTGATTTTAAATAGGAAGAGCGGACTGATTCACTGATTCTGTACTCCAGGAAATCCCCATGTGCATCTCATTGACATGCTGTGAGAAGGGAGCAGTGATATAGCAGAGGAGTCCATACAGTGATTAGCTAAAGGAGTATTAACCTCTCCTGACTCACACTAAGGGCTTATTCCGACATGCGTATATCGGCCGGATTTTCACACCCGGCAGATATATGCTGTGCCTCTCTGCAGGGGGAGGAGGCAGGCCAGGCCAGGAGCAATGCACTGAGCTCCCACCCCCTCTCCGCCCCTCGCCACTAGTTGCAATGCGAAGGGGCGGAACTTAGCTCCGCTCCTGTCCCGCCTCTCCCATTGCAAACAGTGGCAAGGGGCGGAGAGGGGGCGAGAGCTCAGTGCATTGCTCCTGGCCTGGCCCGCCTGCTCTCCCTACAGAAAGGGACAGAGTATATCAGCCGGGTGTAATATACGGATGCGTGAATAAGTTATAAGGGCACATTCACACAAACCTAGTTTTCTCCCGTTATGCAACGGCGATAATCACGGCTGCATAACGGGACAAAACGAAAACATTGATTTCAAAAGGATTTCAGTGGTTTCCTTTTTACTACTGGGATTCTTGCCCGTTAATCGTACCGCCAAGAAAAGATAGGACCTGCTCTATCTTTCCTGCACGCAGCGAATACTATGTGCGGGACATCAAGCGACACCTATCTTCCTGCGGTTATTTTCAAACTGCTGCTCTCTGGCATGTAGTTTGAAAAGCCAGAGAAGGAGAAGAAATTCCCCTCGTTCAGGCGCACCTACGCTCCATGCTGGGGAGGGTAGCTGTGTGTACTCTCGTCTGAATTCTATGAAATGCAGCTTCGCACTGCTGTCTCTTCTTCCTGCTTGTAAGAGCTAACCTCACATAGGAATGTACTAAGACTCTGCTGGGTGAGTTTGGAAACAGCAGTTTTATGTCATTGATCTACCATTTGTTGCCCATAACCCTTTTCAATCCAATTTCCCTACCACTCGCACACTCTTTTGTTTTTTTTTGGGTGGGAAAGCGCATTGTGAATGCCTTGGAATTACTCAACAGAAATACATAAAAATGAACTGTCATGATGCTTTTTTTTTTTAATTACCTCTTTTCTAATCCAGTGTCAGCCCTCATCTGATATTATGATTTCCGAGCATAGCTGCGATGTCAGACGATGACCAAAACACATGTTCCTAACACTATGCAGGACAGCGCTCCGATGTCTGAGGTTGTTCTGCATATGTATGTTACAGTATATGGGATAGCGCTCCATACTAGTGTCCCAGCAGCATAACTGTTGTGCTGTAAAGCCCCATTTATGCACCACAATTATCGCTCAAAATTCACTCTTCGGCTGAACAACGATTTTTAGGTGAGCACAAAATCCATCGTTCAGCCAGAGAGAGATAGCATGGATCGTACACTGTTTTCTTCACAGGAGCAGCTGATTACATTGTATTCAGCTGACAGCCCGCGGCAGCCCATGCGAAGACGATGCAGCTGAGTGCAAAGTCCAGACCACATGCTGGGATTTGCAAATAGCTGCTGGAGGCTCATTTGCATGCAAATGAAGCTGATAAAGTGCTAATGGGCATTGGTGCCTATTAGTACTTTATCCAAAACGATCGCTAGAACTGTCTGCAGTATTTTGGGAATACTGTTAGTTTCCACTAATTACTTATTGAAAGGCTAAAAGAAGATGCAAGGCTCTTGTCTATGGCAACAATAGTGACAACACAAGTCTTCTGTGCTTTTTGAATTGAACACAATTAGGTGATAAGAATGAGTAACAAATAATTTCATTCTAACCCAGGAAAACAAAAAAATGAATAATTCAAAGTATTCTAATTCTATGTATTCAGCTAAGTGGTAATACACTGAAACCAAATCTCATCTCCCTGAATACCCCTTGCATGTGTTAGGTACAGATGTGACGGACCTGATTGATCAACACTGCAACAGAGTTTTCCTTTTGCATCATGTGCCGCAGTGTCAATATATACGGTATGCAGTTTCCCCGAGGACTGCAGTTATCTCACAGCGATCTATCTTAGTACACAAAAGTACTAGTCTAATGGTAAACTTACTTCTTTTGTATGTAACATGCAAGTTCTCTTGATCTATGAAGTAAAGCTGTGAGCTGTAGGGTCAACAGACAATATCCTGTAACTTACTTGTCATTGTAATAGATCCCATCGATGTGTATTTGGTTTTCAAGCGTAAAATTGAATACAAAATTCTTGACATGTTCATCCTCAAATCTCTTCACTCTGCTTGTGTACTCTTCTTCTTGCAAGTAGCGGATTGTATCAGGGAACCAGACCGTGAGACCATAGTAGCTGAAGCAGATGGAAAGTAGACATATCGAGCACACATTGAGCAAATTAGAGGAGGAAAAAAAGATTTCACTGACAAAGAATAAAAGAAAGTTACCTTAAGGACATTGTAAACCAAACCACTGTCAGAAATATTGTGTTCATCTTGTACTGGCCAGAAAAGCAGTATAGCATACTTTCCCATACCTACAAGGAGACAGGGTGGTGAGTATCAGCCAAGTACAGAATAAGCATTAGTAAATCGTACTAGTGTATAAGTTACTTGTCCTCCTTGATCTACAGGAGACCAAGAATAGTTTACAGCACAATTGAATTCACGTTACTATTGCAGAAGAGTCTCTAGCATGTTTCGGGAAGGTAGTAAGCACTTGCAGGAAAAGGAAAGTTAGTTTCTATTACTTGTGCTTTATGTTGCAGCCATTGCTTTAATATCTTAAGGGTCAATAGACAGATTAAGAAGTAAGAGTGTGGCTCTATCTCATGACATCCTTAGTCCGTTTAATAGTAGCACAGCCGCTGCAGGGAAGTATTGCAGATTAAGGTATTGCAGTGCATCTTGATGCAATAAGGGAAGAAAAAGAGTAAGGAAGAGGTTGTGCTGCCTTTGGAGGCACTTGATAAGCACTTCCTTATCCAGACCGGATGCATTTACATCTGGGCAGAAGCTAGGGCGTAGATATATGGGGGTGTATGGTGCCACATAAATGATACATGGGAAGTGGGGCTTTTGTTATCAAATTTGCATTGAAGTCCAGCAGCTTCATCTCTGGTCAAAAAGCAATGATGCAGTAGATAACGATCATCAGCACAACCAGTCTGATATTACTACATGGTGTTCCACTCAAAGCGCAACCCAGTAATTTCACAATATTTGTTTTTGGGACAATGCTATCTCACAAGAGTGAATACTGGCGCCTATCTTGCTGGTTGGGAAGCTGAGATTAGTCACAGAAGATATTAAAAGTGGGCACTGCCGATCTCCAATCACTTCTGAACTCACAACCATGACAGTGTAAGGCCAACGTCCCCTGAACGTATTTGTGCACCCAAAATTTGCGCATGCAATATGCAGAAAATAGAACCCACTGATTTCAATGGGTTCATTCGCAAGCGCGTATTTTTCCTGTGCATTTCGGTTGTTCCTTATTGAAGTCAATGGTGATGCGCAAATGCATGCAAAATATGCTAGGAGATGCGTGAAACACTGTGTAATTGTACAGGAAAAAGAACACCTCTGTCACTTATTAGACTAATTAGCTATTTTAATCAGTGCGTATTGCTTTTCCCTCGCGCAAATGCACATGCCTAATGCGTGGAAAAAGTACTAAATGAATAACTAAGGGCTATGTGTTATTGACTGAGCCCTCAGCCAATCTGCACAGCCCTTTCATCAAGCGGGGATTTTTAAATCCCCGCCTGCTGAAAGAGCTTAACAGCAGTGCAGGAGAGCCAGCAGGAGGACGCGTCTGAGCGCCGGAGAGGTGAGTAATTTTTTAAAAACTTTTTGCTGATTATCGGGGAAGGGCTTATATTTCAAGCCCTTTCCCGATAATCTTACTGCAGGGCTTGGCTGAAACCATTGATTTCAATGGGATTGGCGGCAGTGCCGATCCCTTTGAAAGCAATGGGATAGAATGCCGCGGACTTCTGCCACAGCTGTGACAGCTGTGGCAGAGGATTCCTTCATGGGGATGAAGGAAACTCCAGCTACAGCTGTCACAGCTGTGGCAGAAGTCCGCGGCATTCTCCATCTCTTTTCAATGGGGCTAGCGCTGCTGCCGCTGGCCCCATTGAAAAGACTGGCGATATGCCGGCGTGATGCCGATATCCCGGCGTGATGCCGTTTTTTTTCTCACACTGCGCTGCGAGACTTTAACTTTACACTCGCAGCGCAGTGGAGAAAAAAACGCCAGTGGGTGTCCACCCTAAAAGACACCGATGCACGTGCAAAAAAACAGTTCATTCTACAGAAAAGCTGCGCTCAGGCGCCCACAAGTACGCATATGCCGGTGTTACGCTGTTAGTTTGAAAATTTAGTCTCAACTTCTCCGGAAATGCGAACTAAATGCCAGCAGGTGCTGCCCCTGACAAATGATACACCCATGGCGGGAAGCAGGACTTGACTTGTCTATAACTACTAGACTCCTGAATACTAGTACAGCTCCACACAAATTATGAGCCAAATTAAGGTTGCGCTACAAGAGAAACACCCCGTATTTAGCAGAGTGCTGCTCTTTCTATCATTCAATCTGCCTCAGAAGTTGTAAAGATACAGTTGGTCCAACTTGGCATTGGTTAGTAAATGCATTTTTTAAGTTTGATGGCACGTGGGATCAGATATGGAATGCTTTTATCTCCATTATTATAGAATCGTTATAAACAACAAAAGCGACAGCGAAAAAAAAAAAAAAAAATCGTTTAAAAGGGGGTGTGACGGCATTCCTCTTTAGTGTGCTAGAAGGCCAAAATGTCTAATCCGTCGGAAGCATACACCGGCTTTATAACATGTGTGACATCAGGTTATTGCCGAAACGTTTTTAAAGAGCAGTATTTTACTTACGTTAAGATTGTAACGTAACATTTTTAGACATTTGACACATCGCATTCGCATTACATCACGTCTGCCAGCATTAAGTTGCATACACAGTATAAGGGCTCCCACCCACTTGCGGTTTTTTAATGCGATTGTCAATGGGACTTTCTAATGTTAAAACTCATTGCACAAAAATTGCAAAGCACCAACTTGTGATGCGTTTTTAACATTAGAAAGTCCCACTGACATTTGTGTTAGAAAAACGTAGCGTTAAAAAAACGCAAGTAGTTAGGAGCCCTTCGGCCGGCTTCAGACGAGCGTATTTGTACTGTGTTTTGCGGACTGTAATACAGAGCAAATATACATCTATATATCTATTAACATGGCTATATTTTTCACTGGTGTTCTATAAGCACAGTAAGTGATACTTTTGTCCGCTTTTGCCTCCATATTTACGTATATTCTTTAATATTATTTTCTATTGGGAAAATACGAATTTATATTTGCTCTGTAAAAGAGAAAAGCAGTGAAGGAAAATACAGATGAAATAGTGATAAAATAGTGATGGCTGTGCAATGACATCGGTAACAGGTCCATATTACGCATCCATATTAGACATGCTATACGCCCATGTGACACCAGCCTCAGACTTCACCTGCTCTAGTCTCAGAACTTTACCATAACATATGTACTATAGGATAAACCATATTTTATACAGTATTTTACCACATACCTGCTTGACGACCGTCATAAACCTGACAAACCAGCGCTGAAACCACGTCCCTGTGGAACTTTGAATCTCAATAAACTCATCAATTTGTTTTGGTGTCTTTATTTGAGAAACCTGGAAAACAAAAAAAAAGGCTTTTTATAGGAGCAGATATGGAATTAGCCAGCGTACTCGCTAAGACAAATTATACGAGCGAGTATTGCCTTTTGTGAGTACCTGCCCGCTCGTCTCAAAAGATTCGGGTGCCGCGGGGGGCGGGGAGCGGCGGGGGAGAGCGGGGAGGAATGGGGGGGGGGAGATCTCTCTCTCTGCCCCCCGCTCCACACTGCTCACTCATGCAACTCACCGCTCAGCCCTGCCGGCACCCGAATCTTTTGAGATGAGCAGGCAGGTACTCACAAAAGGCAATACTCGCTTGAATTGTTTGCCTTAGCGAGTACGCTCACTCATCTCTAATATTGACAAATAGCAGCCAGTAAGTTGGTGGTATAAATCTAAGCTTTTATGGGGTCCCTACATTATACTTAGTCATGTAGAGCTAGCATTCAGTAATAAAAATCATATGAATTATTTGACCAAATGGGGGGTTTGTATGTGGACCCCCTACTAATTAGTGGATTCTACACTTTTGCCCATTGTTGATAAGAGATCCATAAAATCAAGCGCTGTGTACATCAGTTAAATCTCCATAAACAAGTATAAGTAGTAGAACAGGTCACACTGACGAGTCTACTGACTTTTAACCCCTTAAACATCATGTTGTGGTTTTACGGCCTTATTTTTTTCCTGGCCGGCCTACATTATTTTTGCCATGGTTTTTTTTTCTGTCACATTTTTTACTGAATTTTCTTTACCATTTTTTTTATTTTATTAGGGATAATGGGTACAAAAAGAAAAAAAAGTTATTTTTTTTAATTTATAGTTTTTATTTTTAAAATTATAGCCACATTACAATAAAGTATAGGAATGGGTTTGTTTTGTTTTGAAGATTTTGATATATAATTTGTATAATCTCGGATTACGGGGGAGATATGACAACAGTTTATATTGGTGGGTTGTCTTTTTTTCCACATCACATCACTGTGCTGGGTGGGTCCTGTGCCTAAATGAGCGAATCAGAGAGCATGTTGTACCTCATGAGGTGGTGCCAGGTAAGGTAAAAAAGGCAGGTTTGGTACGCAACTTGGGGTAATTATAGTTATTGTCTGCCGCAGTAGGGAGGAGCCTGAGCAAGCATTGGCGGCAGAAGCAAGGTTGGTTGTGTCTGAGCCAGAGAAGCCCTGGTAGCCTTTGCGAGAGGTTGGTAGTAGAGTTGTGTGCAATTTCCCTGGAGCCTCCTGTTTGGACTAATGTGTCGTACAGTCAACCATGAAAGTATACGAGTCTCCATCATTTCTGCTATCATGCTAAAGAGTGAGAGAGCCCTCAAGCATGAGAACTGTGGTGTTCAAGAATGGTGTGATGTGTTGGGAGCCCATGAAGCCAAGGGATTCCTGATAGTAATTATGAGACTGTAAATAAAGTGGTCTACAACATAAGTCAGCAATAGTATTTTCGTGGTAATCCCCTTTAAGAAACTGTGTAACGAAAGTGACCTGCAATGTAACTAATTGAATGTGCATATCTGAGAAGCCTAATAGTTCTCAATGGACCTGTGCTTATGCAAGGGATTGTAACTTGTTACTGCGAAGGACGAGCTACTACAAAGTTGCTAAAGTGTTCTGTACTGTGACAAGCCTAAAATAGTATATTTTTAAGTGACTGTATCATTGAAACAGCAGCCAAATAACGTTTATTGTTGACATTCGGAATCTGCACTTCATCTTTAATTCCACCTGCATACACAAGTTGATTTAGTGATGTTTGGATTTAAGTCGTTTTGTTCTAAGGATTAATCAGAGTTTGTGAAAATGAACAGGATATACATGTAATTGGCTATAGATCAATTCTTACTGTAAAAACTTTTTCTGGCTCCCCCTTGGCTCTCATGTTAGTATCATGAACGTTCTTTAGTATCATCCAAGCTTCATCGTGTTTACCAGTCTGTAAGAAAACCCAAACCATATTTATCAGTAACGAGACATTTTGACCAAAACACTCAACAGCTCTGGACACTGCATATTATTACTTTTATATTATATTCTCTCTTGCCTGGACATTACAGATACATAACTTCACTGGATTGCCTCATACCTATCTAGTTAAAAGTTTAGTCTGTATCACTCACAACCCACCTCCACTTCACTGAACCTTTTTTGGTGGTCTTCAAGGTTTTTTCCTTGTACTCCTACTCTTCTACATGTATATCTGCAGTATGCTCTATAGCTAGAGGTAGCAGTCTGCATTGCACTATTTTTTTAACTGCACAACGAATCCCTCACCACCACTTCCATTTAAAGAGACACTCCGGAAAAAAGATTTTCATTCATTGTGTAACTAGCCCCTCAGCATATATACGTCAGTCGTCTATCTGAAGCCTTCTTGGGGTTTTTTGCCTTCCTCTGGATCAACAACACAGGAGGATAGACAGGCTGGACTAGATGGACATTGTCTTCATTCAGCCTTACGAACTATGTTACTATGTTCTGGAGCCCTTCTCTTTAAGTAGGTCATGTAATCTCATTCTGACCACCTGAGATTTGCTTGGTTTTATGTTTTCTGAAAAAGTGAGTTTTTCACGCAGCATAATTCCTGTGTGAGGGACCCTACCACGAAAACTCTTAAAAGGGGACACATAAACTGCTATCACATTATTAGTGATGATTAGAGGCTCCTAGTCACACAGTTATAATGAAGGAGATGATAGCTCAACCTCCTGACTGTATATTTATGGCCTGTATCTTTTTTAGGTGACTATGTAAGGAAATAATAATTACAGTATCCTCCTAGCAGGCAGAGATGGTACAGCCTCTAGCTGCTCATGTGATATATCATGGGATTGATAGAACAGAAAAGTGAAAAAGAAAGCAAGGAGAATTTTTAGCATCAACATAGTGCCTGATAAGCATCCAACCGGAGGCTTCACTGTATGGAAGGGAATGAATTATACATAAAAGCTGTTCAGAGTGGGACAGGCAATTAGTTGAGGGGTGCAGGGATGGAAAGATGCGTTATCACCAGAATGGCCCTTTAAATGTGACTGAGTAGCAATACCGAACACAGACAACAGACATGGGTGGAATTGTAATGAAAGAAATCAGAGGGGGATATGATGCTGAGGACACTTTCTAATAGTGCTCAACATCCCAATTAATGCCTTCTGTGCTTTTATTAAACTAAAAAAACTTATTCAGTGGTAGAGTGACATCTCTTTCATATAAGTTACCAAAAGCATGAAATACAATGACATAAAGCAAGCTGTTCAGAAATAAGAGCCGTGTGTTTACCTCCAATAAGAAGCGAGGACTCTCAGGCATAAACTTCAGGGCAATGATAGAAGCTATGCAGGGAAGCACACATACAACCACGAACACTCTCCAGCTGTGGAAATGGTAGTGTGTCCCCATACTGAATCCCCATCCTGAAAAGTAAGTTACTGTTGACAACAAGGTACTCACTGATAATGTTTACATCACTTGCATATAAGGCTTCAACTTGGATATGACTCAATGGCTAGATGTCTTGACCAATGCTTTAGACTCTAGGTCTACCTGGACCGCAGTTTTTGTAAATTATGAGCTCTGCATATGTAGTGTGATTTACCTCATCTATGATTGGGCCAGATTTAAATTAAAAATGCTTTCCCAGTAACCACAATTGAGGATTCTAATCCATATGATCTTGTAGTGTATATGGGCATCATAAAGGTGATCTCCCACTCAAACCCCCCTTTTCTCAGCTCTGTAGCAGTGGTTCCCATTCTGGCAGACTTAAGTTATGCTCGTGTAACATGGGCGGCCATTCGTCTGACTTGCTCTCTTGTAATACTACATTTCCCCCACCTGCCTCTATGAGCTCAGTGGAAGATGCTCCTCTTTTGGCAGACTCATGTTATATGGATGGCCATTCTTCTGTTTTGTTGTCTTACAAATTCTCCCCAAAAGCAGATGTTTGCTATGGGTACTAGTAGCTGGAGCTAGGTGTTGCAGCATGACAACCGCAATTAGGAAGTGGATCCAGGGTGGCGCCACAACATCAGCTCCAGCCCATGTGATTGCACCTTCAGTGGATGCCCACTGATATTCGGTGCTTGGCACTGATGAATATCGTGTCACTGCAAAAGTTCCCTTAGGTGTTGTCTGTCGGGAATCCCTCAGTGTTTAATGTTCCCTTCTTCTCTTCCCTGTTACAATATCTCATATGGTGTATGGACTGATTAGCAAGCAAGGAGGTGTTTTCCCTAGTAGGCCCATCAGCCATAATGGAAGTGTATTTTTCTGGCCCTGCCTCTACATGGGTGCCGATTATTTTCCTTCCCCAGGTCTCTGGTTTGGTAGTGGTCATCAGTTAAGAACTAGAGCAATTCCATCTACTATATATCCTTTCCTATTCTCCAAATAGGGACTGGCTAGGTTTGAAACGTGGAGCCATCCCTATCGGGATAATAACCCTGCTTGTGGGCATGGCCCACCAAGTTGAAGTTGGCTATGGAGAGCGTTCCCACTTCTTTATTGGTGCTTCCTACATGTTGAAATCTTAATTAATGTATAGGTTGACCCATTATTTGCATTAATCATGTCAAGGTTTGACGTGTTGGTGGCGTCAATGACGGTCACCATACTCGTCCCCTGCACAAATGGAATACTAGGGAAATCAGCTGATTATCCTAGTGACTGCATTTTACAATGTGTTAGCTCTGATGAGACAACCTTTTTAACATTTTGTAACTTTAGTTTAGAATCTCTAGATGTTCCCATGAATATGAACATTTTAGTGTATGACCCAACCAATTAAATATGCCTCCAATAACCAAGTGGAATACAGTTCACCTCAAAGAGCCGAAGAGGGGTTGAGAAACATCTCACCATAGTGAGGAATGATGCTCCAAGCCATTGCTGATGCATAGAGGGCTCCAATCATCCAAAACATGCAAAGCCAGCTCAAGTGTTCCCCTCTCTTCTCACGAGATAGGAATTCAGAGAAATACGCAAACACAATGGGAAGAGATCCCCCAATACTAAAATCAGGAACATGAAGGGAGAAAATGAAAAACTTGTTACTCCTACTAAAAATCCCATATTTTCAAGAATACTCAAGATACAAAATTAGAAATCAAATCTATTATGAAAGAGTTGTACTCACCCAAATCCAGAAATAAGGCGGCAGAAGAGGAAGAACCCATACCCCTGAACAAAGGAGGATATGAATGAAAAGGCAGCATTGATAGCCAGTGATATCATGAGACATTTTTTCCTCCCTAGTTTGTCTGCCAGTCCTCCCCATACAAATGCACCACACATCATCCCAAGGTACACTATCAATCCTGTCAGAGACATGAGAAGGAATGCACCATGAGTGGACAATAAATGCATCAAAACAAGTATTATAAACAACACTATAGTATATCATCGATAAGCTTATAGTGGAGTGGGAAGATTAGTGACTTGTAGAAGTATTAATAATTATATGGACTATTACAGAGTAACTCATATTAACACTGAAATACTTTTTTACATCTGAAGATGTAATTTTTCATCAATTTTCCCTTACGCTAATTTTTAAAATAAATCTTCCTCACTGTTTGATCAGTTATTAGCAGTAGGGAAGGGGGGTGACACTTGAATTTGACTGCACCAAGTACAATACACCACCTGAAAGAGAACCGAGACCTCAACACGTAGGACTTTTCTGTCTCGACTAACTCTTTATTTCATTAGGGATAATAACATAGCCCAAACTATTTAAAGAGCCATATAGTAGTTGAGGTAATAGTTTATGGATGACATGATAACAAAACTGGTAATATGGAAGTCCACAAAGACTCTATACTTTGTATATAAACCTAAAGAACAATCAAATGACATTTATTTAAATCAGATGAAGAATGAAGAATAGCAAATACTGTTTTTCTCGTGCGCTCATTCAAATGAGAATTGACTCATGTAAAAAGGTCATTAATCTGAAGTTTGTCACAATGAAATACGTCTAAATGTATTAAGAGATTAAGAGTAGAGATGAGCGAGTATACTCGCTAAGGCACATTACTCGAGCGAGTAGTGCCTTAGCCGAGTATCTCCCCGCTCGTCTCTAAAGATTCGGGGGCCGACGGGGCGCGGGGAGCGGCGGGGAAGAGCGAGGAGGAACGGAGATCTCTCTCTCCCTCCCCCCCCCCAATCCCCACCCGCTCCCCGCCGCAACTCACCTGTCATCCGCGCCGGCCCCCGAATCTTTAGAGACGAGCGGGTAGATACTCGGCTAATGCACTATTCGCTCGAGCAATGTGCCTTAGCGAGTATACTTGCTCATCTCTAATTAAGAGACTTTAGCCAAGTCCTGGACCATCCTAAAGACAGGAAAGGTATATGCTTGCTATGGTTAGGCATAGATTTGTGCTACAATTTGCAACTTTGTCTGTCTTTAACAGTGATGAATCTGATAGAAACACCTTGGTCATGCCCCTCCCTGTTAGGGTGGTTTCACATCTACATTGGAATGTCTGTCCATGGTTCCGCCACAATTCGGCACAGAATACCGGAAGAAAAAAATGCTGCATGCAGTACTTTTTTTCTGACTAAAAGCCAGGTAGTTGAGTGGACAGCGAATGGACCCCATTATAGTCAATGGAGTCTGTTCGATTGTATTCGGTTTCGTCATAATTTGGAGCCATTCGGCCATGGTAATTCTCTTTCCTGGTCCCCGAATACAGCAGAAAAGTGGAATTCCCAAGGCAGGTGTAAAACCACCCTTAATTCTGCTTATTTTTCTCACCACTTTCAAAAATGTTGAGAAATGACAAAAGTTGCAAATTTTATATGGTATGCATCAAAATTTGTGATTTTTCTGCCCAAAAAACTGACATAAACCTTTAATCAATTCTTCCAATAGTTCTTTGTAACGAGGGAGCCTGATGAGGGAGTATGACAATGTTTTATACCACCCTTGGTTAGGACAACATGAATCTGTCATTTAAATGTATACAGCATATCCGTACATAGCAAGCTTGTGCTTCGTTTTTGTTTGTTGTGCATTAGTTCTGCACCGAATATACCGAATGTAATATACGGTAGTGCAATATATACCTGAGAGTTCCAAGCTGCAGTCCAAAAGACTATGACTTACATTCACCGCCACGTCTGCCAAGAACACATTGGTCTATTGTGAATCCCACTATTTTCTCATTGCTTTCACCTTGGCTTAGGAAGCGAGGCAAAGTAAATGAATTCTGTCCAGTTAACATGAATGAAAAATGAAGTGTTAGATCATGAAAAAAGGGATTTTGTGCTTAGAGGGAAAATCAGCACAAAACATTCCCTTCTTCCATCCAATTATACATAGCATTGAAGTCACACAGAAATACCTTAGTTACAAGATTAGATGAAGTTCACTTTTTTCATAATTATCACCCTGGCACACCATGCTATACATATACGTCATGGCAATCGCACAGGCACATAATCTGTGGCGATGTGATCAACAGCAGGAGCCCAGTTGGGATTGACATACTCCAGCTGTAATGGCCATGATCTGTGAAACTCTAGTCATGGCCATTTAGCCCCTTAGGTGCTGTGATCAATAACACCACAACACCACAATAACCACAATACCGAGAATGATTGATAGAGGAAGGGTTCTCTCTGCCTATCCAAAGGTCCCAAGGTAGTGATGAGCGATCTTTTGAAACGTTTGGTTTGGCCGCTTCGCCGAATTTCAGTAAAAGTTCGATTTGGCCAAATAAGTTCGAACCGAATCGGAACTTCACCAATACCCCTAAAGTGGTTATCGAGGTTGTAAGAATTGATAGCCTAATATCTGATGAGTGAGGTTCCATCTCTCTGCATCAGCTGTTGAAGACGCTGTGGTGCTTGTTCGAGCGCAGCGGCTTCTTTAATGTTTACATCAGCTTCAGTTCTGGTTCACACTCAGCACACCAAACTTTTCATAGTGACCATTATAAATACTGCAGCCTAGTCCCACTGAAGGATCTGGACAAAAAGCATGGCATTCTGAGTATGAACCAAAACTGAAGCCAATGTAAGCTTTAGAGAGGCAACAGCACTCACATGAGTGCTGCTGCTCCTTCAAACAGCTGATTGACTGTCATTCCAAGTTTCCCACAGATCAAATAATGATTGCCTATCCTGAGGTACAACATCAATTTTTACAACATGGATAACCCATTTAATGAAAAAAGTCTACTTCCCTATGTCTTTAAAAATGTTAAAAAAAAAGTTTACCTAAAAAAAAAAAAAAAAATATTAGGTACCGCTGCAATTGGAATGACATGTAGAATAAAGCTATCTTGTTTAGAGATGAGCAAGCACCCAGTTATTCGAGTCGGGCTTTTCGTAAAATTCGAGAGCTCTACTCGAGTAACGAACCCCTCTCTCTCTCTCCTCGCGGCGGGCAGGGGCCAAAACAGGCACGTCACAGCGGGGAGGAGCCAAAAACTGGGGCGGAGTCAAACACGGCGTAATGCTTGTTCGAGTAATGAGCACCATCGAGTACGCTAATACTCGAATGAGCATCAAGCTCGGCAGAGTACAGTCGCTCAACTCTGATCCTTTTATATAAGCTGCACGGCACATGGCATAAAAAATGCAAAGGTTGATTTGTTCTTTTCTATATTTTCCCCCAAGATTTATAAAAATAATAAATTGTAATACCCCTAAAACAGTACCAATACAAACTACAACCTGCCCTACATAAGACAAGCCTTCATGTGGCGTCAGTACATTTACAGTAAGATTTAAAAAGTTACTGAGTGATTAGATTAAAGTTAATTTGTTTTGTTTTGCCTTTTACCACACAGAAGAGAGGGAAATATAAAATGCAAAAGACAATGAATAGGGCTGGCTGCAGTTTGCTGCACTGAGGGATTAGAATAGGGTGCAGTACTACACGGATGCTGATTGGGAGAAGGAGGCCTCTTAGGATGGGCCCCCAATATTCACAAAGTGATGGCATATTCTAGTGGCATCCACTACTTTCTTAGTTGGGAAGACCCCTTTAAAAGGGTTTTCCCACCACTTAAAATTGCTTCACGGCCACTCTGTCCTTCTTAGTTGCTGCTGACCAGGACATGTGACTGCTGCAGCCAATCACTAGCCACAGCAGTGACCTTCTATAGCCAGTGATTGGCTGCAGCAGTCCCATTTCCTGGTCAGCAGCAACCAGGACAGAGTAGCTGTGAAGAAATTTTAAATGATGGAACAACTCTTTTAAGTCCATTTTTTTAAATTTTGGGCAGCCATATCAAAGAGATTTCACTGAAGTTGACATATTCATGGAAATGATACATTTATCCATTCAACATCACATTTGGCTGTTGACATCTATACCCCAGTGTTACATCATGAAGGACATAGCAAGTGCAAACTGCAAGTGATGTACTGTATAGATGGCAGTGTATTAGCCTGTGCACTAAGCCCTTTAAATTGTGGACAGAGGCTAATTTTAGCTGTCTCCATTAAAATGTAACCCTGTTAAGCAAACACACTGGCAGAGGTGGTCTGAAAGCACATTAGAGAGAGTCTCTAGAGAGCTCTGACTAAGCCTGCATAGCGTCTGACTGTGGAATAATCTCAGCTCTGACACATTGTTAGCGGAATTCTGCCAGCGTGCAGCTTACATTACAGCAATGCGTTATGACAGGGCATACCTGACTGCACAAAAACTTTCATGATTGCCATCTGGAAGATGATAGTATTTCCCCCAATAGAAGGATTTGGTGACATTGAGTAGGATTATCCGACAGAAAGTTAATTTATTCTTTCACGAAAATTTAAACTACTTCGTGAGTCATTGAGTTAATGACAATGCTTTAGTGGGAATGGACAGTGGAGGTCATCTAACAAGTGCAAAGTAAGCACAGAGTTGTAATAGCTTACCTCTGTTCATAGCTCTAGTTTCATGTTTCATTGCATTGCAATAGTTCAATGAAGGGATTATGATAGCAAATTCTTGGGGGTGTATGTAATGCTCCCTTATCACCTAGAATTGATTCAATGTTCAAGAAAAGCAGCAAGAAGCAACATAGCTTCTAATACCGAAGACTAATCCTTAAAGAGTATCAGTTGTTCGCCCGTTCCAATTTTATAATGGACGGACTACTTAGCAGTGCCGCTCAATGCATTGCAGTGGCGGCTTTCAGAGCTCACACCAGGGAAAAGATAAGTATCAAACTTACATCTCCTGACTCCATGGGTCACCTACTTTCAGCCCATTAGCTTAGCTTATAGGGTTAAAGTACGTGACAGAGTTTCTTTAAGATAGGTCATTAATATCTGATCAGTAATATCAATCATGTCAATCAGCTGATTGAAACCGATTGACTGTCATAGCCTCTTCTAAGCCCTGGGATGTTATGTTCGTCAGTCACATGGCCTGAGAGCAGCTCAGTTCCTTTCGAGTCAATGAGATTGAGCTGCTATATCCGGGACAGCCGCTATGAAATGTATGGCACTGTGCTTGGTATGCAGTGAAGTGACAGTAGCACTCACCCAAGAAGATGGCCATTGTCAGTGCCCAAACTAAACCTGGATTTATTGCTGAAGACCACTGGACCCACCTCATAGCATACCTGTTCCATTATTTCCAACACCACTGCAAATGGAAGCAACGGTGGGTGTCAAAGGCAATAGACGTAATGGGTGCCGTGAGACCAAATGTCCATCAGCCAAGCACCTGCAAATGGTTCTGACAGGCACACTGGCCTGTAACAATGGTGTCATTTGTGTATGGATGGTGGACAACAAAACAGTTGGAGGTGCTCTCTCTACTGGTGGTCTGTCGAGGGCGACCTGAGCCCGGATGCCGTTTATGCATGCCCTCATGCATCCACTGGTTCCAATACCTTCTAAAAGTCAGGCCAGAATGGCCCAGGTGGCGGGCAATCCAGCTTTTCTAATTCTAATAATGCCCCCCTCCTCTCAAACTCTGTTAACTGGGCAAAAGCTCTTAGTGGTCAACAAGCTCCACACAAGTGGAAAAAGAGGTCATTACACACAAGTAGTCTCTGAGAGAGCTTTTTAATATTCCAAGGGTGGAACCACTTTTAGGGCCTAAGGTGGCAAGGCCGTCCATCTAATCACACCACAACTCTAATCATTGGCATATCTGCCTGAGATGTAATTGCATGTTGAGTTTTGCAGCAAAATGACAACCCCTTCTAGGTGCTTTATTTTTCCGACAAAGTGAACACAACGTGTTTCCCTGAAAATAAAACCTACTCCGATAATAAGCCCATCCCTGGTATTCAGGGGGAAGGGGGGGCTTAAAATACAACCCCTCCCCCCAAAATAAGTCCTAGCTACACTACATAAAAAAAAAAAAATACTCACCTCGCAGGCGCCGTCCTGGTCACTCTCGCTGCTCTCCAGGCGCTCCGGCAGTCTTCCATGTTGTTCTCAGAAGTGACAGAGCATTCTCTTCCTAGTAAGGTGGGTTGAATTCCCCCGCCTCCAGTAAGAGAATGTTGTGATTTGCTTAGGACCGTGGTCTCAGCCAATCACAGCCATTCAATGATGTCATTCATTGAATGGCTGTGATTAGCTCATCAAGTGCCAACTGTGATTGGCTGAGGCTGCGGTCCTGAACCAATCACAGCAATTTCTTGCTGGAGGCAGGGTATTCAACCCACATTACCAGGAAGAGAATGCTCTTTCAGCACTGAGGACGACACAGAAGACTGCCGAAGTGCCTGGAGAGTAGCGAGAGGGACCAGAATGACGCCTGCTAGGTAACTATTAAGACACCCCCGAAAATAAGACACTGTGCCTCTTTTGGGACAAAAATTAATATAAGACAGTGTCTTATTTTTGGGGAAACAAAATATGAGTGTGTCTATATATATATATATATATATACACACACACACACACACACATTTTCATTTGCGCAGCGGCTGCATTTGACAAAAGTCCTACATCTGGTAAAAATGTTAGGTAGGTGCAGGAACCGAACAGACCCCATTATAATCAATGGGGTCTGTTCAGCGAAGTTTCCTTCCGTCATTAGATGGATCACTTTGGCCAGGGGATTCCTTTTCCCTGCTCTAAAAACAGAGAAGAAAAACGGAATCCCTAGCGCAAATGTGAATTTAGCTTCAGCAGTTCTTGAAAATACCTAGCACCATTCCAATAGAAATTTCCATATGGAAGATGGACAAACTGTTACATGTAGTTTTCACATGCATTTCTTTCTTTTTCCTACACTGAACTATAAGAAAAAGGACCATGTGCCAAGTGCACCATATGAATGCACCATAAGCCACTTTCACACTGAGGTATTTGGGTCAGTATGCATTAGTATTTGTAAGCCAAACCCAAGAGTGGAACATAAACAGTGAAGCATAATGGAAAGATTTATACTTTTCTCCATGTTTTGACTCATTCCTGCTTTGGTTTACAAATAGAGATTATAGTAAGGAATATTTATAACTACTTTTGGGAAAATATATATGTCCCTATAAACAGTAGCACATGGGCAGAGTTTTGCTATGACCACTAAAACTCATTTTCTGTTAAGGATGAGCAAAAAGAAATATATTATCAGCATTTGAGCGAATCTGGCCATCTGGTTCAATTCACAGCCAAAAAAGACTAATAAAATGCAAATGACATATACGAATTGTAGTGCTTTTCTGCCATACGATTTATCTACAGTCTTAGGGCGAGCACCCACTGGCGTTTTTTTACCTGCGTTTTGCGTTTTACGTTTTTCCTGCACAGGCATAGAGATAACATGTGTTCCTGTCCACTGGCGTTTTTTTTGCGTTGCGTTTGCGTTTTTAACATAGGAACTGTCAGTTGCATATGTGTCCTTATTTTTCTCCTAATGCACCCATGAAAGTCAATGGAAATTAATGGAAAAGCCGCGAAAACGCTGCGAAAACGCCACGAAAAACGCCGCGGGAAACGCGTTTTTTTCCCGCGGAAAACGCAAACGCCAGTGGGTGCTCGCCCTTAAATTGGGTTTTACTACCATGTATTGATTACGTGGGATTAGGAATGTATGTTGGGAAGAGAGCAGCTGACTCTGCTAATCAGTGATGTACATAGAAGAGATGTAACAAAAACCTAAATGGCTCCCCTATTATAGCATCCAGTTTTTTCACCCAGGTCATGGGAGCTTGATGTATATTTCCCATTCCATGATATTTTAAATGACTCTTGGGCCAATTCTCTACCTCTTTATTTGCTAACAATCCCGTTTCTCTTTGCAGGAAGGTCTACGTATGTTCTCGCTACCCAGTAGCAAAAGGGATGGTGAAATCAAGCTGGGGCCCCCTCTCTCCAAAGGCCACATAGTCTCCCTCTATGGTACATATGCCTATTAATGATAGTCATCAGTCAGGATAATCTTGCCTGTTATTGGCCACTGGTAATATGCATCCTGGTGTGAGACTTATGAGGCCTCAATGAATTTGTGGGGTCAAGGGTGAACTAGCTTGCTCATTTGCACAAATGTGCTACCATTTTTTTTACCACAAATGAGGAATGCGGTACCCCTTGTTCTGAGGATCTATGGGGTCCAAGTGGACAGATAAGTACCAATACAATTTAAAGGGCCATACCCATTTTTTACATTTCTGCTCCCCTAACCTGATTGTCTATAACACTCTGAAGGTCTCCTCTGAGTACTCCATTCACCTCCATAAAGTACAACCACCTGTCTTCAGCTTATAACGCACCATCTTAAGAGTGAGATTTTTGTACTTTCAGTTTCACATCTATCCCATGATGCATCAGCACAACATTAGCTAAGGTTATACACTTCTGCCTACTGAGGGGACAATTTAATTATCATCAACTTTTGTATTCACTTATATAAGCTACAGACTATAAGTATACAGACAGGAGAATGAGCTGTGATCTCCTCTATTATAACTGTATTCAGAATTGAGATCACATGACCATCTGAGAAAAAGGAGGCCGGAAGTTTTAGACAGAAAGAAAAAAACTAACCAGGGTAACACTAACTCAATTATATATACAGGGGGGGGCTAACTATATAATGAATACATTTTTGTAAAAAAATCACCAGAATGGCCTTTTAATGCAGGTTTAGTTGAAATGCTACCACAAGTAATAATGGTAAAAAACAACTTTCAAACTATGTATTTTATAATATGCCTGAGACCAACCTAAAAGTATGCAATTATAATTCCATTAATTGATACCATAGATCAGCCCTAAATAACTAAATGAATAACAAACAAATGAAAACAAAAGTAAAATAAAACTTGGTTATTTTAGTTTCCAGTCTGGGCAAATAAAAACATATATTTTTTGACGCTCATACTGCATTCTGATAATTCATACACATTTTTAAAATGATCTTCATGGGTTTTCTATTAACAATAACAATATAATATGATAAAATGATGAAATAAAGAATTAGCTTTAAATCCAATGGAGAAATTGCTGCAATTAACACAGAATACAAAAAAATCATACAATGAAATAATAGCAACAGTAAAAGCGAACAACCTAGACATTAGAGAAAAAACATGTAATAAATATTTGTAATCATTTTTAGTGCATTGAAGTTACAATGAAAGCAATAAATTCTCTGCCAGGGGAACATTATGTTTATAACCCAGTGTCTGTGAGCTGCAGCTCTTGCAGGCAAAAGCGTAACTTAAAGCTGCTGTGCAACAATGTAAAATCCGTAAGAGGGCCTCCCCGATATAATGCATTACTTACAGTATAGGTCTCCTCATCAGCACACCCTCTGCATTCACAATAGCCCTTGCCTGTGGGTGTTTGCTGGTAAAGAGGGCAATGGTAGTGACTTGTGTTAGTCTTATGTGGCAAAGGTAACTCAAATTCATCATATATCAGGGAGTCATTTAATTTAATGAAAAGTCATTCTATGTAGTATCTGTGTTAACTGGAGTTTAATCTAATTTACCAGATTGAAGATATTATCCAAAAAGACACTTTCAGTGGAACATGCCATCATCTTCATTGCTAAATGGATAAATTTGGGCTTGTACTGAGGTCTATTGAACCAAAAGGCTAATGGATGCTCGGGCCAGGGTATGATCTAAAGCAGTGGTGGCGGACCTATGGCATGCATGCCAGAGGCGGTACACAGAGCCCTCCCTGCTGGCACGCAAAGCCGTTGGCCGCTCACCACAGTAGTGATTACTGGCTGGGTGGCTACTGCTCCTCGCCGGTAATCATGCAGTAGCGCTGATCCCGGTGCACACTCTAATCTAAGGTATACATCACAAAACAGGTGAAAATCTGAACAACTTGTTGAAAAAAAATAATCACCAAGGCTGAACGCAACCTTGTCCAACAACATCAGCTGGTATGCCGTCTCAAAAGGGTTCCGCAGACACTTACCTAGTAACAGAAGCCTGTACTAGTAATACCCACCCACGAGGAGAAGATTGCTGTTTCTTTTGGGTACCCCCTGGTATGATGATTACTTATGTTACTGCATGGGGAATGGGGGTTTAACATAAAAAAACAACTTGGACAAGCCCTTTAAGGTATTATTAAACTCCAGCTAGCCGCCTCTTGGATTTTAGAGCAAATGGCTTCAGAATCAGATAGAAACTGATAAAAAGCTTTAAAATGTTGCACTTTTCTTTGAACTCGTTATAATACTGTCATCTTAGTAAACAGGATTTTTCAATGTCACAATGAATTAGATGTATCGACCGGGAATGACCTTTCTCCCCCAAATTTTGGCAGCTGTGCCCTCAATAGCTCCTCACATGTATCAACTTAGTTTATAATCTATGCACATTTATGTAAAATGAAATAACATAGAAAACCTGATAAATAATAAGGGTTTCGATCTCATACGAGGTTTCATCAATGTATTTATTCTTGCAGTTGTTAAATGGAATGATGGAATGTCTCGGCGTCACTAGCTTTACTCAGATATAGCCCGTCTACCAATACTGAATGAAATGAATAGTGGAGAGAATATTTCATTTCATTTCTTGGTTCAAGGCAAGGCCAGACATGCCAGATGGCAATGTTATTATCCAGTATCTTGCAAGTTAAAATGCAATCTTGTATTGAAGGACTTAAGGACACTTCATTCAGCTCTATAGTAGATTAAATATATAAGTATGTTGTATAAGTGCGGATCCTATAGATTATATCATTTATTTTTTATTTTATCTTCTATGGGAGATAAAAACAGAAGATTGCAATTGCACTGGATTAGAGAAAGTTCATTATATATTTTTTCAAACTTATTTAACCTTTGAATTATTTACAAAAACTTTACACATTTTTAACTTTTTACACAAAGGCCAGCCTCCACCTTGGAAAACCTGGGAAAATGCCAGGGCACACTGAAAAGAAATCCATGGGTGTAGGGGCATACATAGAAATCATGGGGCCACGTAGCAAAAACTAATGAGTCTCCCCACACACACAGAAAAAACATATTGCAGAGACAGAGATGAAGAAAAGAGACAGAGAGAGTGGGAAAGAAGAGATGTAGAGAGAGAGAGAGAGCAGAAAAGAAGACAGAGAAAGTGGGAGAAAAGTGATGAGGAACAGAATGCCAAAGAGAGACAAAGAGACAGAATGGAGAATACAGAGAGAAGAGTCGGAGTGAGAGCAGAAAAAAAGGCAGAAAGCAAAGAAATAAAGAGGAGACATGGAAGACAGAGACAGACAGAGATGTAAAAAAGAGCTGAAAAGAGAACAGAAGAAAGACAGAGAAGTACATTGAGAACAAAAGAGGGGGAAAAAGAGATAAAGAGAGAAGAAAATAGAAATGGAGAGAGAGAACAGAAAAAAGAGATAGAGGTAGAATGAGAAAAAGAAGAAAGGAGAGTGCAAAAAAAGAGACGGAGAAAGTGGGAAAAAAAGACATGGAGAGACTGGAAAAAATAGAGAGAAGAAAAAGACAAAGTGTGAAATAGAGACGGAGAGAAAGCAGGAAAAATAGACAGAGAGTGTGGAAGAAGGACAGAGCTAGCGGGAAAAGAAGACAGAGAGCAGGAAGTAGCGATGGAGAGACAGCAAAAAAACAAACAAACTGTGAAACAGAGCAGGAAAAAGAGAGAGGTAAAATAAGATATAGCTGAAAAGGGCAGAAAAAAATGACAGAGGTATATAGAAAAAAGAGAAAAAAAGACAGGTAAAAACTAGGATGACTGTGTGGACCACTCAGTAGGGGCTTAAACAGACAGGCGGATGTGCTAATATGCTCGCCGCTACAGAGCGTATTAGTGCATGATCCAGTGTTTTTCATCATTATTCAAACTTCACGCTAGTGCACTCTAGTTTTAAAAAAAAAAAGTCCTATCTTTTCTTGTGTGTAGTATTAACATGTGAGAATCCCCGAATCTTCAGGGACGAGCCAGCAGGTACTCGAAAAAGGCGAGGCTCTCTCGAGTATATCGCCTTACCGAGTATGCTCGCTCATCTCTAGTCCCTATTAGTGGATATAATTAGGTGGGGATTAGAGGAGTTATTTTAGATAGTAAAAAATTTCAGTGAGGACCGTAAATGTGATAAAATAACAAAAGAAGATATTCAATCCCCGCGGCTCCAGTGTTACACTCCTGTTCTCCCCGCCAGCCTTGGTTTACTTGTTTCAGCAGTGTACAGAAGGATGTTTTCAATATCTCTGACAACCCCTTTCACTTTCATCAGGCATTTAATAGCATTGGATTCACAGTCCAAATTGGTTTATGCATGTTGTTTGACCCACTGTCAATTGGACAAGAAGGCTTAAAGTGATTGTTCTACGTTCCATATCATTCGTTTCTGAAATATGGTCCAAAATTCTGCACCAGTTCATTCCTTACTGTAGCTTTATAGCAGTTTCATAGACATAAATAGTCATACATTGGCATATGTTGCCCATAGGCTCCAATGTTAAAATAACTTGCACAGTTAGGTATATGTGTTTGTTTTTTTTTTATTGTCATTGAAGGATTCCTCTGTGTGGAAAATGGCTATTCCAAATACCTGAAAAAAGGGGTAATGACATAGCTTTGGAGGCAAGAAAGAAAACTTTTAGCCTCCATCAGGTGAATAGGGACCTATGGATATATTTGATGCTTTTGTCATGACCTTTCTAGTGCATATTGCAGATGGACACTGCAAAAATGAAGCATGGATTCATCCTTATCCTTTGTATACAATGGGGCTTCAGCAAACAATATTAATTGGCTCTGGGACAACCATTGTAGGTTGAAACCATAACTCCGGGGAATGATAATAATTGGTTTTAAAGCCTTCAAAATGTCAACCAAAAGTATTACAAAATGAAGAAAATTACGCAGATCCATAATACAGATAAAGCAAGTTCTTACTTATAACAAAGAGCTGCTGCAAGCTATATATGAGGTTCAATGTAGAGGACAGGAGCTTCTTCGGGTTATTGCACACTGCACAGTAGTCCAAAAAAAATGAAATGGAGCGCCCCCACCTGGTGCCTGAAGGAACTGCTCATCCTGGTCCAGGTATAGGGTACTGCAGAACATGTAATACTGCACTGTACTGTAGGTAAAGGTAAAGTCCCCTGGTGCAAGCACCAAGTCATGACTGACTCCTAGGGTGACGTCACATTATGGTGTTTTCTTGGCAGACCTCTACATTGAACCTCATATACAGCTTGCAGCAGCTCTTTTGCAGGGTGGCTTGCCATTGCCTTCCCCAGTCATCTGTACATTGTACTGTAGGGTAGTGCTAGTAGAAAGCCAATCAGTGCATGCACTTCAGTAGCATAGATGCTTTACTAGTGAAGTTTTACTCAATTAGCAGGACTTTACAGCAAAGTGCAAATGGTGCAAATCCTGTCTGTGGCATTATATATTGAATATAATGAAAAGCCCAGGAAAGGGGACATGGCCTAGCTACAAGCGGGTAAGGAAGCCAAACACTGAAGCTCTTGCCGGATAGCTTCATACCCGGTCTCCCACTGCATGGATGCACCAGCTGGGGATAGCTTTGACTTTCTCCCAGCAGATCCCAGACAGAGAGGTGCAAACTGCGAATTTTTGCAGGTCCAAGCACTTCACCCTTGAGTCGTGGGACCTGGCATTGTGCTGTGGCCTAGTTAGTGTAGAGCTTCCTGTGCCGCCTTCTCCAGCAGAGAAGTCAAGAGCCGATTCCTCTCTGCAGCGCAGCCCTGCCAGCAATGCACTGTTCACATTTTTGTCCATGGAGACAGGCACTCAGAGGGCTTGTCGTGCCAATGGACGCCTTTTGGGCGCAATAGCTGTGTGTGAGGATGTTAGCATCTGTTTTTAGCTTTGGTGAATTAAATACACATAGAAAGAACTGCTTTACATATATATATATATATATATATATATATATATATATATATATATATATATACACATACACACTACTAAAACCGTGCTTGCATATTTGAAACACTAAACCTCTAGTAACTCAGGCTGCCTTCTTCTGAGCTACAAATAAGAAACCCAGCTACAGAACCAAATATGCTATATAATAATCATCATTATCATTTTTCACATATATGTACTTTTGATTGTTCTCTGAAGAAAGTGCACAACTACTTAAAAATATGCTACTATCTCCATCTAGTGGTCAATCTGAAGATTACCATACTTTTTTCTGAAATCATGAGACTTTCCAGTCAGACTTTGGACTCCTTATTCTTGACTTGTTTTGAACTTGGAATTGTTGGGAACCACTGGAAAATGTAATTGTACATCTGCAGTGAAACTATATACTTTAGATCACACTCGTCAATGAAAACAAGTTTTCCTATGTGACTTCTGATTCGCAATTGTTTTCTCCGACTGTTGTAAAAAATTTTCGTTAGACAAAATGGGAAAATCTTCAAGGTCATCTAATTATGAAGCAATTAAAGATAACAAAACCCTTAAAATAGGACAAGGAGAGAAATCTGACAAAAAGATAATCTCGAAAATGCGAAAAAGTAGCACAACAAAGAACTCAATTTTGGAAAGAAACAAAATAGACTCCAATCTTCTTCACAGCACCTACATAGTGATACTGAAGATGACATAGCCTTACATGAAGGTGAAAACCTCAGAGAATATATTAAAGCACTTCCAACTACAGATTGTATCCAAGACGTATTCACAGAGTTTATGCAAACTGCCAAAAGAGGAGAAAAGGCGTTAAACAAGTATAACTGACCCAGATTCATAAATACAGACAAACCATGAGATATCAAACTCAAGGAAAAAAGTCTTTCCAAAGCAAGACTGGCCAAATGAATTGAATATGATGATAAAGAAATCTTTATCAGGATTTGTCAAAACTTAGTGTGGATAGTCCTTAGGAGACAAAACCAACTAACTACTAAAGCTTTGAGGGAAAAGAACATGCTCTATAAATGGTTGTTCCCATTTGTGTTATCTATCTTCACCACCAGCAGGAACTGGTTAATTAAAACATCAGAAGACCTTCCCCGGGTTTTAAACAAACTGGACTTAAGCCATATTCAGATTCCTATTGGATTTCTTTAATGGATGTTCTAAATCTTCCCCCTTCGCCGAGACAGGAAACATGGAATCAAGCAGCCCCAAAACAGACCAAGAAAAGAAGAAGACTGGACACAGACCTGTTTAAGGCACCAACAAAAAGTGTGTCTGAAGATGCTGTTAACATTTACTACGGAATTTATTGGGACAATGGCAATCCGAATTGTCAGTAAACTCTTTTTTCTTTAATATTACTCTGCTCCTACAGGTGACACTAGGAAATCTTACAGGTTTTTGTTATGCTAGGTCTCAGCCCCCTTGAATATTGCTTTTATTCTGGAGGGGAGAGGACTATGTCCATATTGTCCTTTCCTGCTGCAGAAATCATTATTGTTGTTCAACACATTAATATACTACAATATTTCATCATTTCAGAGTTTGAAATGTTATATTTTCTCTAGTTTGTGTGATCCGATTGTTGACAACATACGATTTCTGGAAGTCTTTCTTGTCCCTAAAGATTTGGCTGCCGGCGCGGGTGAGCGGTGAGTTGCAGGAGTGAGCAGGGGGTAGTGGTGGCGGGGGGGAGTGAGAGAGAGAGATCCCCCCCCCCGTTCCTTCCCGCTCTCCCCCGCCGCTCCCCGCCCCCTGCCGGCAGCCAAATCTTTAGAGATGAGCGGGCAGGTACTCGAATAAGGCACTACTCGCTCGAGTAGTTTGCCTTAGCGAGTATGCTTGTTCATCTCTATTTGCAATGGCTAACCTCCATATTGCCTCATTTAATGTTAAAGGGATTAACGTTCCCAAAAAAGAATCCAAATTCTACATTATTAAAAAAAAAAAAAAAACAATATTAATATTGCTATGATACGAGAGACACATTTGAAAAAAAAGAAACATGCACACCAATAAAACAGATCGTTGACCCAGTGGTATAGTTCTTCATCTCCAATTAAAAGGCATAGGCGGGTGGCTATTGTGGTAAATAGAAAGGCTCTTTTTATTTTTTGTGATGTGAAAACAGACCCAGAAGGCCGCTCTATATTCCTGAAAGTTGTTTTCCACAACTGTTTATATTTATGTTCCAAATTTTAACCAAGATATTTTCTTTTCCAGATTTTCCAATATATAAAAAGGTTTTAAACAGGGACAACTGACTTTTGGAGGCAATTTCAATGTGCCTTTATCTCCTTCGGTTGACAGTTCTAATAACATATCCATTCTACCCTTAAAAAAACTGAAGATTAAAAATCTGTTTGCAGAAGTATGTGAAGTGGATCCTTGGAGAACTTCTAACCCTAGCATGAAGGAAATTAATTTTTTTCCTTTGCATTAAAAATTCCAGAATCGATTTTTTAATCCCTCATTCCTTAATCAGTTCAACTGCTAAGGTAATCAATGACTCAATACTGTATTCTGATCATGCTTTGATATTCCTAAACATTGCCATTAATTCACAAATGTTAACCCAGCCGTGTAGGAGTCATTTCTATATGCCGGTCCCAAGCCCGGATAAATGTGGAGGTTTAGGGAAAGATCTAGCAACCTACCCTGTAAAATCTTTGCCTTAGAAACCCAATGAGCTCTCAAATTATTTAGATATAGTATCCAATGGTAGGCCTCAGGAAGCCCATTTAATAAGGCAAAGCCTGAAGATTTGGAGCCTTCATTATAGAGTCAAATGTAGTTATGGCAATGAAACAACTAGCCAAAAATAAAGCGCCAGGCATAGATAACATACCGGCAGAGCTATTGCTGACAGTACCAGTGAAAACCATCACCGCGTTTTTGCAGGCAGTATGGGTTTCTACACAATGGCCACAGAAATGGAAAAGATCTGTGTTCATCCTTCTGCCAAAGAAAGGCGACTCCCCTAATTTCCCCAACTACTGAACAATAGCCCTCATTCCACATGCAAGCAAGATCCTTCTCAAAATCATACAGGAAAGACCGAGATCAGTAGTTGAAGCGGCACTCCCTGATGCGCAGGCAGGATTCTGTCGAGGACACGGCACCCATGACCATATTGTAAACCTGTGATGGACCATGGAAAAAGATCAAAAATATCAAAAGAATATCTACATGTACTTCATTAACTAGATCAAGGCCTTTGACTGTAGACCATAACAGGCTATTGCATACCGTACAAGAGCTGAACGCAACAGCACATTTAGTCAAGCTGATAAAATCACTTTATACCAATCAAGAAGCCACTGTGAGAACATAGTATGGGGACACAGACTGGTTTGGGATCGGCAAAGGAGTCCGACAGGGCTGCATCTTCTCACCCTTCTTGTTCAACTTATATGCACAAGTGATCATCTGGAAAATGGACAAATTGGAAACTGGGGTGAAAATAGGTGGAAGAAACATCAACAATCTCTGTTATACTAATGTCTCAAATCTACTTGCAGAAACAGAAGCAGGTCTGAAGCAGCTAATATGGAAGATTAAAACTGAAAGTAAAAAAAGGGCCTCTACCTGAATTTAAAGAAGAGAAAAATTATAACGACTCCAAAAAATGGCCAAATTCAAATCAAAATTGACACCGAAGCCATAGAATGTGTGCGAGACTTCATCTTCATGGTTTGAAAGTTCACCAGAATAATTTTATATGTGCCAGAGATAAAACGTAGGACAGCATTGGGGCAAAACGCAATGCTAAACATGGACAAAATCTGGAAGAGTAGGGCTCTCAGCATAGCAACTAAATGCAGAATAGTGCAAACCACCGGTTTCCCTCTAGCCATATATGTATATGAAAGCTGAATTGTGAAAAAAGCTGATAGAAAAAGAATTGATGCATTTAAGCTGTGGTGCTGATGAAAGCTGCTACATATACCCTGGATGGCGAGAGTAACAAACAGAGAAGTCCTGAATTGTTTAAGACCTTATATATCACTGGAGGGCAAGATGGTCAGACTCAGACTCACGGATTTTGGTCATGTAACGTGAAGAAGACCCAACCACCAAAGAACACGATGGCTGATACTGTCAGAGCTGATACTGGCACGGATATCACACAACTAAAAGAAGCAGTGCAAAACCAAAAAACATGGAGGCAGCTCGCCTTTAGGGTCACCGAGGGTCGAGAACGACTAAACGGCTAACAAGAACAACATACAAAAGTTCTTTAAATAAAATGCACAAGAGACCCCTTATAACTCTTAATTTGAGAAGCTCACAGAGCTGTAATCATGGGACACTTATTTGAGTTAGAAGAAAATGAAAGATACTCAATAGTGACCACAAAAAAACTTTATCAATAATATTGGAAAAAAAGACTTATTTGACTTGAAACGTAAAGAGCTTATTTATCAAAAAACTAAAGAACATTTTTTGTTTACAAGATACAAACATTATGCTTATGCAAGAAACTAGCTACCTAGATAAAAAAAAACTCTCCATCATAATACAGGTAAGATTACAGAAACCTTTCACAAATATTACAAGGAACTTTATAATTCTGAATGTAACTCAATTAATAACAAACTTAATCTCATTAGTAAGACTCCATTAAACTTCCTGAAATCCCTAAAATTAAAAGAAGTTGATTATGCCGCCTGTTTCCCTACAGGAATTAGAAGAGGTAATTAAAACAACCCCCAATGGTAATAGCCCTGGCCCAGACAGGTTTTCCATTCTCTACTACAAAATATATAAAGAGACGTTGATACCGTTTTAAACACAATACTTCAATTAATTGAGTTAATGCAAAAAACATTTTTCAAAAAGAAGCCGTCTCAGCTATTATATATCTTTAAACACCAAGGAAGGTAAAGACGCGTCTATTTGTAGCAGCTACAGGCCAATATCATTAATCAATACTGATTAGAGATGAGCAAGCGAACTCGCTAAGGCAAACTACTGGAGCAAGTATTGCCTTATGCGAGTACCTGCCCGCTCGTCTCAAAAGATTCGGTGGGGGAGAGCGGTGAGTTGCCGAAGTGAGCAGGGGAAGCGGGGGGGGGGGGCGAGAGTGAGATAGAGATCTCCCCCCGTTCCTCCCAGCTCTCCCCCGCCGCTCCCCGGCCCCCGGCAGCACCCGAATCTTTTGAGACGAGCAGGCAGCTACTCGCATAAGGCACTTCTCACTCGAGTAGTTTGCCTTAGCGAGTATGTTCACTCATCTCTAATACTGATTTTACGATATAGATGAAAATACCAGATTTGATAAACCCCGAGCAAGTTGGATTTACATTGTATGAAGAAGCTACAGATAATACTACAAGAGTGTTAAATATAATACATCATGCAAAAATACTTAGGGTCCTTAGGCATTTGACAGGGTCGATTGGCTCTTTATGTGATCAACATTGTTAAAATTTGGATTCCCTGAGCGATTTATAGACAAAGTCATGGTGTTATTTAAAAATCCCTCAGCTACAATTAAAATTATTAATTAACTTTTCAAACCTCCGGCATAAATAATGGAATTAGACATGATATGATGGAGGTTATCATACAAAGGATAAGACAGAACACTGATTAGGGGTTTGCCATGTGTAAAAACAGAACTCAAAACAACAGCTTTTGCAGACAATATACTGACTGGTTTTACATTCCATAGCAGCATTATTACAGGAAATTAAATTGTTTGGGAATATATTGAATTTTAAACTATTCAAAATCCGAGCTCCTTAGTATCAATATAGATGAACAGACTTGGTCAGAAGACATTAACCCTTTAACGCTGTAGGATGTACAGTTACGTCCGAACAGCGTTGGGGTATGTATAAAGAGAGATCGCATGGCGATCTCCCTTTATACAACGTGGGCACCAGCTGTTTCTGTTGCCGGCTCTCGCCCGCAACAACTCCGATAAGCCACGACACTCAGCAGAGCTGTTGACTCTTCAAATGCTGCCGTTAATTCTAACAGCTACATTTAAATGCGCCGACCGATTTTCGGAGGTTCTATTTGGGCCCCCACGATGAGATCATGGGCTTCTGTGCAGTTGTCACAGCAGAATGCCCTGGGGACTGGCTTGATAGAATGGCTTGATAGAATGCCTCTCAGATAGAACGGCTTGATAGAATGCCTGTCAGATCGCAGTATGATGTAATGCTATGGCATTACATCATACCGCAGGAGTGATCAAAGCACTGCAAGTTGTTGTCCCATCTGGGCACTAAGAAGAAAAGTAAAAATGAGATTAATAAAGTTTTACTAATTATTAAACAAAAGGAATAATAGTAAAAACAAACTCTTTTGCCATATTTATAATAAAAGAATCTAAATAATAAAACAAAAATACATATTTGGTATCGCTGAGTCTGTAAAATTCTGATCTATCAAAGTAATGCATTATTTACCCCACACGGTGAACGTTGTCAGAAGAAAAAAAGAACGCTAGAAGTGTGCTTTTTTGGTCACCCTGTCTGCAAGAAAAAATGCAATAAAAAGTGATGAAAAAGTCATATGCCAATATGGTACCAACACAAACTACAGGATGTCCTGCAAAAAATGAGCCCCCGCACAACTATGTCGACAGAAATATAAAAAAAATTTGATAGCTGTCAGAAGATGGCGGCAGAAAATAATTTAAAATAATTAAATATCTTTGAAAAAGAGTAGTACAGCAAAAAATCTAACTACATAAAAACTTGGGATCGTAGTAAATGTACTGACCCACAGAATAAAGTGATCTGTTTTTGTTGCAGTTTTTGCTCCGTAGAAACGAAATGCACCCATGGATGGCAGAATTTTGTGATTTTTTTTTTTTCATTTTACTCCACTTAGAATTTTTTTTTCAATACATTATATGGTACATTAAATAGTAGCATTAAAAAATACAACTCACTCCGCAAAAAACAATCCCTCAGACATCTATGTCAATGGATAACTAAAAGAGTTACAATTTTTTAAAAGGAGGGGGAAAAAATGAAAATGGAAAAAGAAAAAGATTAGAGATGAGCGAGCACCAAAATGCTCGGGTGCTCGTTACTCGGGACGAGTAACGAACCCCATTGAAGTCAATGGGCGACCCGAGCATTTTTGTATATCGCCGATGCTCGCCAAGGTTTTCGTTTGTGAAAATCTGGGCAATTCAACAAAGTGATGGGAACGACACAGCAACGGATAGGGCAGGCGAGGGGCTACATGTTGGGCTGCATCTCAAGTTCCCAGGTCCCACTATTAAGCCACAATAGCGGCAAGAGTGGTCCCCCCCCCACCCCCCCCACCCCCGCCCACTGTCAGCGTAAAGATCGTTCTCCTCTGCCATAGCTGTAACAGCTGTGGCAGAGAAGAACGATGTTTGCCCATTGAATTCAATGGAGCCAGCAATACAGCAGGTTCCACTGAAAGCAATGGGCTGCCGGCGATCACGGGATGAATTGTCGGGAAGGGGTTAAATATATAAGCCGTTCCCTGCAATTCATCCAGAAATGTGTTACAATAAAAATATATACCGGCGTATAAGGCGACGGGGCGTATAAGACGACCCCCCAACTGTCACCTTATACGCCGGCAATACAGTGGAGCAAAGAATAAAAATCATTACTTACTTCTTCTGACGTTCTGCGGCGCTCCTGCAGGCTGTTGCTCCCTCCTGGTCCACGGCAGAGTATTGCTTTCTGGACGCAGGGCTTGAAATCCCCGCCTCCAGAAACACAGCCAATCACAGCCATTCAATGACATCATTGTCATTGGCTGTGATTGGCTGAAGGCACGTGTGTTTCTGGAGGCGGGGATTTAAAGCCCTTCGTAGAGAAATCAATGCTCTGCCGGGAACCAGGAGGGAGCAACAGCCTGCAGGAGCGCCGCAGAACGTCAGAAGAAGTAAGAAATGATTTTTATTCTTTGCTCCACTGTATTGCCGGCGTATAAGGTGACAGTTGGGGGGTCGTCTTATACGCCCCGTCGCCTTATACGCCGGTATATATTTTTATTGTAACACATTTCTGGATGAATTGCAGGGAACGGCTTATATATTTAACCCCTTCCCGACAATTCATCCCCGCGCACGCCGGCAGACCATTGCTTTCAGTGGAACCTGCTGTATTGCTGGCTCCATTGAATTCAATGGGCAAACATCGTTCTTCTCTGCCACAGCTGTTACAGCTGTGGCAGAGAAGAAGGATTTGTCTTCTATATGTTCTCAATGGGGTCGGCGCTGCTGCCGCCGGCCCCATTGAGCGCATATAGAGAAGATTTATGGCCTTAAGAAGGACCGTTGGGGTTCTTGAAACCTAAAATACTCCTAACACTCTCCCTATAGCAGCTCCAACACGATACCACTTTCCCTGAACTAATCTCAGAATGCATCTGGGGCAGATTTTAATACTCGGGTGACACCTAATCTCGCCAGCCACTCACTGCAGGGGGGTGGTATAGGGCTTGAACGTTGCAGGGGGAAGTTGTAATGCCTTCCCTGTCTTTCTATTGGCCAGAAAAGCGCGCAAATTTCTCAGGGAAGAAAGTGAAAGTAACTCGAACATCGCGTGGTACTCGTTACGAGTGACAAGCATCTCGAACACCCTAATACTCGAACGAGTATCAAGCTCGGACGAGTATGCTCGCTCATCTCTAAAAAAGATCCGTGTCCTTAAGGGGTTAAAAACTCTCCCTTTAAACACACCTCTAAATATATCACATATTTGGGCACCAAAAATTGCAAGAGACCTTTTAGATCTTTACAATTTGAACTTCAAACCATTATTCGAGAAAATAGTGAATGATCTGTTGTTATGGAAACCATAGCAAATTTTCTGGTTTGGTACGAAAAACTTGATTAAAATGATAACTTCTCCCCAAGCTGTTGTATCTACTTCATGTTTAACCGATTGAGATTTCGCAAATATTTTTAAATAAACTTAAGCACTTCATAGTTCATGTTTTATGGCGAGGCAAGAAACATAGGATCAAACACACCACATTAACAAATTCCAGTGTAATGGGCGGTATAGGATTACTGGACCTTGATATATACAGAAATGTGATTCACATTAATTGTATAACGGACCCGATATGCCTTTAGTCTCAGAAGCTATGGTTAGCTATAGAATAATCTTCACTAGAGAGAAGCATTAATTGATTCTTTTTGTCTGCATCATATAATGTATGTAAATATAGCCATATTCAAAACCCATTAACATGCCATACCATCAGGACAACGGCCAAATGAAACAAAAAACAAAACTATGCCCAAGTATAATAAGCATTCCAATTCCTGATCCCTAATAAATTCAGAGCACGTAAGGAAAAAATTCAGAATGATATTAATGCTTTTTTCCCAGTCCGAAATGTAATCAAAGATGGTAATTTTATCTCTCTATCCTGTTCAGGAATATTGCAATCAATGATTGTGAATACTCTGTCCTAAAGGACTTTTTCTTAGTGTACTTTTTGGATATTTTAGATACTGAAAAAGTAACCTTTTTTATAAAACCACATGGCATTTGTCTTAAAAAAAGGGTATTGCCTCTAAAATATATACGCTATTGATTCATACCACTGAGACTCCCTCTTATATAAGAAATTGCAAACAAGTTGGCAACTTGTATATATGACTCACTGCTTAACTACATAACAGATACCCTGCAAATGTACATTAGATAATTAAAGTCTTTATCAATCTTGTCTGAAAGTCCATCCAACAATTCCATATGTTTTGGTATTTCTCTTATTTTTTTTCTCTGATGCTCCTGTATCTCTCATACATATACTTTGACCATTCTAATATCAAGGGAGTGTCTGAATCTTTCCAGTATCTGGTGATCAATCATTTAGCAGCATTGAGAACAAATTGTATCAATGAAGAGGATGTCATTAGGGATGAGTGAGTATACTCGCTAAGGCACTACTCGCTCGAGTAATGTGCCTTAGCCGAGTATCTCCCTGCTCGTCCCGAAAGATTCGGGGGCCTTCGCAGCTGACAGGTGAGTTGCGGCGGGGAGCAGGGGAGAGCGGGCAGGAGAGAGGGAGAGAGAGATCTCCCCTCCGTTCCTGCCCGCTCTCCCCCGCAGCTCCCCGCCCCGCGCTGGCCCCCGAATATTTCAGGAAGAGCAGGGAGATACTCGGCTAAGGCACATTACTCGAGCGAGTAGTGCCTTAGTGAGTATACTCGCTCATCCCTAGATGTCATTAATTTATATGTTGAATCATAATTTAAAAGAATGAGTTCAGAGGCTAGAAATATTAGGACAAGCAAAACAAACATGTAAAAAGGTATCTATATCCTTTAAGCATCTCCAACATAATGAAGTATAATTAGAGATTAGCGAACGTACTCGTCCGAGCTTGATACTCGTTCGAGTATTAGCGTGTTCGAGATGCTCGTTACTAGAGGCGAGCACCACATGATGTTCGAGTTACTTTCACTTTAATCTCTGAGACGTTAGCGCGCTTTTCTGGCCAATAGAAAGACAGGGAAGGCATTACAACTTCCCCCTGTGACGTTCAAGCCCTATACCACCCCCCTGCAGTAAGTGGCTGGCGAGATCAGGTGTCACCCGAGTATATAAATCGCCCACTCCTGCGGCTCGCCACAGATGCATTCTGACATAGTTCAGGGAAAGTGCTGCTGGTGCCGGAGCTGCTATAGGGAGAGCGTTAGGAGTATTTTAGGCTTCAAGAACCCCAACGGTCCTTCTTAGGGCCGCATCTAACCGTGTGCAGTAGTGTGGAGGCTGCTTTTTGCAGTGTTGCACATTTTCTTTTTTTTTGTATATCGGCCATGCAGAGCATTGCGTCCTGCAGTAATTTTACATTGTCCAGGGCCAGTAGTGGTGAGGCAGGGACAGAAGACATATTTAGTGTATATAGGCAGTGGGCCTTTCCAAAAACATTTGGGGAAAAAAATCTATTTGGGCTGCCTGTGACCGTCCTCAGTGTACTGGGTCTCTGCTGGGGGTAGTTGTCCTAATTCATACGCAGCCAGCTAAGTGTTACAGCAGGCTTGTGCAAAATTCTTTCCTGCCTCTGTGTTGCCTCTTACATCACCGCTGTATTCCTGTCCACAAGTGTACTGGGTCTCTGCTGGGGGTAGTTGTCCTAATTCATACGCAGCCAGCTAAGTGTTACAGCAGGCTTGCGCAAAATTCTTTCCTGCCTCTGTGTTGCCTCTTACATCACCGCTGTATTCCTGTCCACAAGTGTACTGGGTCTCTGCTGGGGGTAGTTGTCCTAATTCATACGCAGCCAGCTAAGTATTACAGCTGGCTTGCGCAAAATTCTTTCCTGCCTCTGTGTTGCCTCTTACATCACCGCTGTATTCCTGTCCACAAGTGTACTGGGTCTCTGCTGGGGGTAGTTGTCCTAATTCATACGCAGCCAGCTAAGTGTTACAGCAGGCTTGCGCAAAATTCTTTCCTGCCTCTGTGTTGCCTCTTACATCACCGCTGTATTCCTGTCCACAAGTGTACTGGGTCTCTGCTGGGGGTAGTTGTCATAATTCATACGCAGCCAGCTAAGTGTTACAGCAGGCTTGCGCAAAATTCTTTCCTGCCTCTATGTTGCCTCTTACATCACCGCTGTATTCCTGTCCACAAGTGTACTGGGTCTCTGCTGGGGGTAGTTGTCCTAATTCATACGCAGCCAGCTAAGTGTTACAGCAGGCTTGCGCAAAATTCTTTCCTGCCTCTGTGTTGCCTCTTACATCACTGCTGTATTCCTGTCCACAAGTGTACTGGGTCTCTGCTGGGGGTAGTTGTCCTAATTCATATGCAGCCAGCTAAGTGTTACAGCAGGCTTGCGCAAAATTCTTTCCTGCCTCTGTGTTGCCTCTTACATCACCGCTGTATTCCTGTCCACAAGTGTACTGGGTCTCTGCTGGGGGTAGTTGTCCTAATTCATACGCAGCCAGCTAAGTGTTACAGCAGGCTTGCGCAAAATTCTTTCCTGCCTCTGTTGTGCGTTCCGTAAGCGAAGTCAGCCTCCAACCACAGGCCAATAAGCGGCACATTTAATTACAGCGTTCTGTTTCTGCACTACTGGTAATACAGCATGCTGAGGGGTAGGGGTAGGCCTAGAGGACGTGGACGCGGACGAGGACGCGGAGGCCCAAGTCAGGGTGTGGGCACAGGCCAAACTCCTGATCCAGGTGTATCGCAGCCGACTGCTGCAGGATTAGGAGAGAGGCACGTTTCTGGCGTCCCCACATTCATCTCACAATTAATGGGTCCACGCGGTAGACCTTTATTAGAAAATGAGCAGTGTGAGCAGGTCCTGTCGTGGATGGCAGAAAGTGCATCCAGCAATCTATCGACCATCCAGAGTTCTGCGCCGTCCACTGCTGCAACTCTGAATCCTCTGGCTGCTGCTCCTCCTTCCTCCCAGCCTCCTCACTCCATTACAATGACACATTCTGAAGAGCAGGCAGACTCCCAGGAACTGTTCCCGGGCCCCTGCCCAGAATGGCCAGCAATGGTTCCTCTCCCACCGGAGGAGTTTGTCGTGACCAATGCCCAACCTTTGGAAAGTTCCCGGGGTCCGGGGGATGAGGCTGGGGACTTCCGGCAACTGTCTCAAGAGCTTTCAGTGGGTGAGGAGGACGATGACGGTGAGACACAGTTGTCTATCAATGAGGTAGTAGTATAGGCAGTAAGTCCGAGAGGGGAGCACACAGAGTATTCGGAGGAAGAGCAGCAGGACGATGAGGTGACTGACCCCACCTGGTTTGCTATGCCTACTGAGGACAGGTCTTCAGAGGGGGAGGCAAAGGCAGCAGCAGGGCAGGTTGGAAGAGGCAGTGCGGTGGCCAGGGGTAGAGGCAGGGCCAGACCGAATAATCCACCAACTGTTTCCCAAAGCGCCTATAGCAGCTCCGGCACCAGCAGCACTGTCCCTGAACTATGTCAGAATGCATCTGTGGCGAGCCGCGGGAGGGGCTGATTTATATACTCGGGTGACACCTGATCTCGCCAGCCACTCACTGCAGGGGGGTGGTATAGGGCTTGAACGTCGCAGGGGGAAGTTGTAATGCCTTCCCTGTCTTTCTATTGGCCAGAAAAGCGCGCTAACGTCTCAGAGATGAAAGTGAAAGTAACTCGAACATCGCGTGGTACTCGTCTCGAGTAACGAGCATCTCGAACACGCTAATACTCGAACGAGTATCAAGCTCGGACGAGTACGTTCGCTCATCTCAACTCCTGATGTAAGGCACTTACATGGGAGGTAACTGTCACCCATAAATGTGTATTTTCCTGGTTTCCAGATTCAGACTCAAAAGGTGTTCCATAATTTCCTTCCAGGAGACTGGGTTGTCCTCAAAAGACATGTGAGAAAATGTTTGGAGCCGTGATTTGATAGTCCACACCAGATCTTCAGTCAAATTGGAAGGAAAGGATACCTGGTTACATGCCAGGCATTGAAAAAAAGGTTTAGATCGAGAGCCTGGAAGGCTGTTTTTACTGTTATGGTCAATCCTCACTATAAAGGGACTCTAATGATGTGCTAAATGGAGATTTGGGACAATAAATTGTTAAGCATCATGAGATTATTGTTAATGCTTACGACAACTCAGGGAAACTTAATAATTGCTGGATATGTACACATAGTCCCATATCTGCAAAAACTATGTCATATACAGCCATTCCCCTTAATATGTTTAAATTGTAGTCACTAACCAACATACAGTAGTACTTGATTACCTTACAACTGCCTAGAGTGGAATGAGTCAAATTGGACCCACATTTTGCCACTATATAGCCCCTAAAAGTAATATGCAGATCAAAGCAATTGTACAGATAATTAAGGAAATAAGAAACAAATAACTGAAAGGACATAAACGGAAACAAGACTCATGGTGGAGTGATACATTCTCGATGTCCAATCCAGCCAATTAATTTAAATCTATTGGGGGATGGATCATGGGAATTTTACAAGCCATATTTTAAACACTGTGTGTAGTTGCTTATAAGATATTTAGCCTGCTAATTAGAGATGAGCAAGTATACTCGCTAAGGCACATTACTCGAGCGAGAAGTGCCTTAGCCGAGTATCCTCCCACTCGTCTCTAAAGATTCGGGGGCCGGCGAGGGAGAGCGGGGAGGAACGGCGGGGAGATCTCTCTCTCCCTCTCTCCTCCCCCCCCCCCGCTCCCCCCTGCTCACCGCCGCAACTCACCTGTCACCCGCGCCGGCAGCCGAATCTTTAGAGACGAGCGGGAGGATACTCGGCTAAGGCACTACTCGCTTGTATTGTATACCATATATGTTTAAAGATTGCAAAACAGGAACTAAGGCAGTTACCAGGGTAGTGAGCCCTAGACAACACCCACATGATGATGCTTATCTAATGACCAACCAATCACATGCACCCGCACCTGCAAAAGCTTTCCACAAGCTTAAGGATTACTGGACTGGGGAATGAGATGAAGACAAGTCTGCACTAGGGATTAACCCTTTTACGTTGAAGAATAAAAGTCTTCCTCTCTGAGATTAGTTTAGAGGGACACACCTGGGTCAGTAATAGAGATGAGCGAACACCAAAATGTTCGGGTGTTCGTTATTCGTAACGAACTTCCCGTGATGCTCGAGGGTTCGTTTCGAACAACGAACCCCATTGAAGTCAATGGGCGACCAGAACATTTTTGTATTTCGCCGATGCTCGCTAAGGTTTTCATGTGTGAAAATCTGGGCAATTCAGGAAAGTGATGGGAATGACACAGTGACGGATAGGGCAGGCGAGGGGCTACATGTTGGGCTGCATCTCAAGTTCCCAGGTCCCACTATTAAGCCACAATACCGGCAAGAGTGGGGCCCCCCCCCCTCCCAACAACTTTTACTTCTGAAAAGCCCTCATTAGCATGGCATACCTTTGCTAAGCACCACACTACCTCCAACAAAGCACAATCACTGCCTGCATGACACTCCACTGACACTTCTCCTGGGTTACATGCTGCCCAACCGCCCCCCCTCCCCCCCACAGCGCACACCAAAGTGTCCCTGCGCAGCCTTCAGCTGCCCTCATGCCACACCACGCTCATGTCTATTTAGAATTGCGTCTGCCATGACGAGGGACCGCAGGCACACACTGCAGAGGTTGGCACGGCTAGGCAGCGACCCTCTTTAAAAGTGGCGGAGCGATAGCCCACAATGCTGTACAGAAGCAATGAGAAATAGAATCCTGTGCCACCGCCATCAGGAGCTGCACACGTGGGCATAGCAATGGGGAACCTATGTGCCACACACTATTCATTCTGTCAAGGTGTCTGCATGCCCCAGTCAGACCGGGCTTTTTAATTCATAGACACAGGCAGGTACAACTCCCTATTGTGAAGTCCCTGTCGACCCACAGCATGGGTGGCTCCCTGGAACCCACTGGCGGTACACAGAAATATCCCATTGCATTGCCCAACACAGCTGAGGTAGTAATGTCGTGCTTAATGCAGGTGGGCTTCGGCCCACACTGCATGCCCCAGTCTGACTGGGGTTCTTTATAAGTGTACAGATGTAGTAAAAACTCCGTGTGCACCTACAGCATGGGTGGGTGCCAGGAAGCCACCGGCGGTACATAGAAATATCCCATTGCATTGCCCAACACAGCTGAGGTAGTAATGTTGTGCTTAACCCTTTCCAATCCAATTTGTATATGGTTTTCCTAGGGGGCTTACTCTTTTTCTGCTGTTATACAACGGCGCTATATGCTGGCTAAAGCCAGTACTGCATGAGCTGACACGTAGGATAGGCTCCGACAGCAGAGAGGCTGGCAATATACAGTAAGAGAACCCCGACGGACGTCTACCAACAACGGAGCTGTACAGCCTTAAACCCTAATGTCTTCACAGGTCACACAGTGGACTGGAAAGGGTTAATGCAGGTGGGCTTCGGCCCACACTGCATGCCCCAGTCAGACTGGGGTTCTTTACAAGTGGACACATGTAGGTTTAACTCCCTGTGGACCCACTGCCTGGGTGGGTGCCAGGAAGCCACCGGCGGTACATAGAAATATCCCATTGCATTGCCCAACACAGCTGAGGTAGTAATGTCGTGCGTAATACAGGTGGGCTTCGGCCCACACTGCATGCCCCAGTCAGACGGGTTCTTTAGAAGTGTACAGAAGTATTAAAAACTCAGTGTGCACCTACAGCATGGGTGGCTCCCTGGAACCCACCGGCGGTACACAAAAATATCCCATTGCATTGCCCAACACAGCTGAGGTAGTAATGTCGTGCTTAATGCAGGTGGGCTTCGGCCCACACTGCATGCCCCAGTCTGACTGGGGTTCTTTATAAGTGTACAGATGTAGTAAAAACTCCGTGTGCACCTACAGCATGGGTGGGTGCCAGGAAGCCACCGGCGGTACATAGAAATATCCCATTGCATTGCCCAACACAGCTGAGGTAGTAATGTTGTGCTTAACCCTTTCCAATCCAATTTGTATATGGTTTTCCTAGGGGGCTTACTCTTTTTCTGCCGTTATACAACGGCGCTATATGCTGGCTAAAGCCAGTACTGCATGAGCTGACACGTAGGATAGGCTCCGACAGCAGAGAGGCTGGCAATATACAGTAAGAGAACCCCGACGGACGTCTACCAACAACGGAGCTGTACAGCCTTAAACCCTAATGTCTTCACAGGTCACACAGTGGACTGGAAAGGGTTAATGCAGGTGGGTTTCGGCCCACACTGCATGCCCCAGTCAGACTGGGGTTCTTTACAAGTGGACACATGTAGGTTTAACTCCCTGTGGACCCACTGCCTGGGTGGGTGCCAGGAAGCCACCGGCGGTACATAGAAATATCCCATTGCATTGCCCAACACAGCTGAGGTAGTAATGTCGTGCGTAATACAGGTGGGCTTCGGCCCACACTGCATGCCCCAGTCAGACTGGGGTTCTTTACAAGTGGACACATGTAGGTTTAACTCCCTGTGGACCCACTGCCTGGGTGGGTGCCAGGAAGCCACCGGCGGTACATAGAAATATCCCATTGCATTGCCCAACACAGCTGAGGTAGTAATGTCGTGCGTAATACAGGTGGGCTTCGGCCCACACTGCATGCCCCAGTCAGACGGGTTCTTTAGAAGTGTACAGATGTATTAAAAACTCAGTGTGCACCTACAGCATGGGTGGCTCCCTGGAACCCACCGGCGGTACACAAAAATATCCCATTGCATTGCCCAACACAGCTGAGGTAGTAATGTCGTGCGTAATACAGGTGGGCTTCGGCCCACACTGCATGCCCCAGTCAGACTGGGGTTCTTTACAAGTGGACACATGTAGGTTTAACTCCCTGTGGACCCACTGCCTGGGTGGGTGCCAGGAAGCCACCGGCGGTACATAGAAATATCCCATTGCATTGCCCAACACAGCTGAGGTAACGTCAGCTGTAATGCAGGTGGGCTAAAAATTAATTTGATTACACTGTAGGCGAGGGCCCACAAAAATTGCTGTATCAACAGTACTAATGTACATCCCAAAAATTGGCCATGGCCAGCCAAGAGGGCAGGTGAAACCCATTAATCGCTTTGGTTAATGTGGCTTAAGTGGTAACTAGGCCTGGAGGCAGCCCAGTGTAACGAAAAATTGGTTCAAGTTAAAGTTCCAATGCTTTTAAGCGCATTGAAACTTATAAAAATTGTTCTGAAAAATTATTTGAGTGAGCCTTGTGGCCCTAAGAAAAATTGCCCGTTCAGCGTGATTACGTGAGGTTTCAGGAGGAGGAGCAGGAGGAGGAGGAGGAGGAATATTAGACACAGATTGATGAAGCAGAAATGTCCCCGTTTTGGATGGTGAGAGAGAACGTAGCTTCCATCCGCGGGTGCAGCCTACGTATTGCTTACGTATCGCTGCTGTCCGCTGGTGGAGAACAGAAGTCTGGGGAAATCCAGCCTTTGTTCATCTTGATGAGTGTTAGCCTGTCGGCACTGTCGGTTGACAAGCGGCTACGCTTATCTGTGATGATTCCCCCAGCCGCACTAAACACCCTCTCCGACAACACGCTAGCCGCAGGACAAGCAAGCACCTCAAGGGCATACAGGGCTAGTTCAGGCCACGTGTCCAGCTTCGACACCCAGTAGTTGTAGGGGGCAGAGGCGTCACCAAGGATGGTCGTGCGATCCGCTACGTACTCCCTCACCATCCTTTTGCAGTGCTCCCGCCGACTCAGCCGTGACTGGGGAGCGGTGACACAGTCTTGGTGGGGAGCCATAAAGCTGGCCAGGCCCTTAAAGACTGTTGCACTGCCTGGGATGTACATGCTGCTCGATCTACGCACATCCCCTGCAACATGGCCCTCGGAACTGCGCCTTCTGCCACTAGCGCTGTCGGCTGGGAATTTTACCATCAGCTTGTCCGCAAGGGTCCTGTGGTATAGCAACACTCTCGAACCCCTTTCCTCTTCGGGAATCAGAGTGGGCAGGTTCTCCTTATACCGTGGATCGAGCAGTGTGTACACCCAGTAATCCGTAGTGGCCAGAATGCGTGCAACGCGAGGGTCACGAGAAAGGCATCCTAACATGAAGTCAGCCATGTGTGCCAGGGTACCTGTACGCAACACATGGCTGTCTTCACTAGGAAGATCACTTTCAGGATCCTCCTCCTCCTCCTCCTCCTCCTCAGGCCATACACGCTGAAAGGATGACAGGCAATCAGCCGGTGTACCGTCAGCAGCGGCCCAAGCTGTCTCTTCCCCCTCCTCCTCATCCTCCTCATGCTCCTCCTCCTCCTGCTGTACGCGCTGAGAAATAGACAGGAGGGTGCCCTGACTATCCAGCGGCATACTGTCTTCCCCCGCCCCCGTTTCCGAGCGCAAAGCAGCTGCCTTTATGGTTTGCAGGGAATTTCTCAAGATGCATAGCAGAGGAATGGTGACGCTAATGATTGTAGCATCGCCGCTCACCACCTGGGTAGACTCCTCAAAATTACCAAGGACATGGCAGATGTCTGCCAACCAGGCCCACTCTTCTGAAAGGAATTGAGGAGGCTGACTCCCACTGCGCCGCCCATGTTGGAGTTGGTATTCGACTATAGCTCTACGCTGTTCATAGAGCCTGGCCAACATGTGGAGCGTAGAGTTCCACCGTGTGGGCACGTCGCACAGCAGTCGGTGCACTGGCAGCTTAAAGTGATGTTGCAGGGTGCGCAGGGTGGCAGCGTCCGTGTGGGACTTGCGGAAATGTGCGCAGAGCCGGCGCGCCTTTACGAGCAGGTCTGACAAGCGTGGGTAGCTTTTCAGAAAGCGCTGAACCACCAAATTAAAGACGTGGGCCAGGCATGGCACGTGCGTGAGGCTGCCGAGCTGCAGAGCCGCCACCAGGTTACGGCCGTTGTCACACACGACCATGCCCGGTTGGAGGCTCAGCGGCGCAAGCCAGCGGTCGGTCTGCTGTGTCAGACCCTGCAGCAGTTCGTGGGCCGTGTGCCTCTTATCGCCTAAGCTGAGTAGTTTCAGCACGGCCTGCTGACGCTTGCCCACCGCTGTGCTGCCACACCGCGCGACACCGACTGCTGGCGACATGCTGCTGCTAACACATCTTGATTGTGAGACAGAGGAGGAGGAGGAGGAGGAGGGTGCTTTAGTGGAGGAAGCATACACCTCCGCAGATACCAGCACCGAGCTGGGGCCCGCAATTCTGGGGGTGGGTAGGACGTGAGCGGTCCCAGGCTCTGACTCTGTCCCAGCCTCCACTAAATTCACCCAATGTGCCGTCAGGGAGATGTAGTGGCCCTGCCCGCCTGTGCTTGTCCACGTGTCCGTAGTTAAGTGGACCGTGGCAGTAACCGCGTTGGTGAGGGCGCGCACAATGTTGCGGGAGACGTGGTCGTGCAGGGCTGGGACGGCACATCGGGAAAAGTAGTGGCGACTGGGAACTGAGTAGCGCGGGGCCGCCGCCTCCATGATACTTTTGAAGGACTCCGTTTCCACAACCCTATACGGCAGCATCTCAAGGCTGATGAATTTTGCGATGCGGACGGTTAACGTTTGAGCGTGCGGGTGCGTGGCGGCGTACTTGCGCTTGCGCTCGAACACTTGCGCAAGCGACGGCTGAACGGTGCGCTGAACTACACTGCTGGATGGGGCCGAGGACAGCGGAGATGAGGGTGTGGGTGCAGGCCATGAGGCGGTAGTGCCTGTGTCCTGAGAGGGGGGTTGCATCTCAGTGGCAGGTTGGGGCACAGGGGGAGAGGCAGGGGTGCAAACCGGAGGCGGTGAACGGCCTTTGTCCCACCTTGCGGGGTGCTTGGCCATCATATGTCTGCGCATGGTGGTGGTGGTGAGGCTGTTGGTGTTGGCTCCCCGGCTGAGCTTTGCGCGACAAAGGTTGCACACCACTGTTCGTCGGTCGTCAGGCGTCTCTGTGAAAAACTGCCAGACCTTAGAGCACCTCGGCCTCCGCAGGGTGGCATGGCGCGAGGGGGCGCTTTGGGAAACACTTGGTGGATTATTCGGTCTGGCCCTGCCTCTACCCCTGGCCCTGGACACCGCACTGCCTCTTGCAACCTGCCCTGCTGATGCCCTTGACTCCCCCTCTGAAGACCTGTCCTCCTGAGTAAGCGTTGCACACCAGGTGGGGTCAGTCACCTCATCGTCCTGCTGCTCTTCCTCCGAATCCTCTGTGCGCTGCTCCCTGGGACTTACTGCCCTTACTACTACCTCACTGCAAGACAACTGTGTCTGATCGTCATCGTCCTCCTGACCCACAGAAAGTTGTTGAGACAGTTGGCGGAAGTCCCCAGCCTCTTCCCCCGGACCCCGGGAACTTTCGAAAGGTTGGGCATCAGTGACGATAAACTCCTCTGGTGGGAGAGGAACCGCTGCTGCCCAATCTAAGCAGGGGCCCGAGAACAGTTCCTGGGAGTGCTCCCGCTCCTGAGCAGGTGTTATTGTAGTGGAGTGAGGAGGCTGGGAGGAAGGAGGAGCAGCAGACAGAGGATTCGGATTGGCAGCAGTGGACGGCGCAGAACTGCGGGTAGACGATAGGTTGCTCGAAGCACTTTCTGCCATCCAGGACAGGACCTGCTCACACTGCTCATTTTCTAATAACCGTCTCCCGCGTGGACCCATTAATTGGGCGATGAATGTGGGGACGCCAGAAACGTGCCTCTCTCCTAATCGCGCAGTAGTCGGCTGCGACACACCTGGATCAGGAGCTTGGCCTGTGCCCACACCCTGACTTGGCCCTCCGCGTCCTCGGCCGCGTCCACGTCCTCTAGGCCTACCCCTACCCCTCAGCATGCTGTATTACCAGTGATTTGATTTCACAGGCAGGAAATAAATTGGCGCAAGACTGCAGGCCAAATATAATTTTTGCCCTTTTTGGAAAACGAAAGGCCCCACTGCCTCTAGTGAATGAATTATCTAAGTTTAATAACTGTGCTGTGTCCCTGCTTATGTGTCACAGAACGTGAGGGTAGCAGAGTTATTATAACTCTTGGAGAGCAGGTATTTTTTTCCCAATTAAGGAAAGCAAATGGCGAAGCCAGCAGTAAAGCGTAGCTGGGTGCGTATGATTTAGCAATGTTTTTCACGCAGCTCACACGTCTCCACAGGCGTAAGGACGGACAGAGGCTGGACAAATAGACTTGTTTTCAGTTTTTTCACACCAACAGGCAGCACTGCGTATATTCAATGAACATGAGAAGTTTAATAACTGTGCTGTGTCCCTGCTTATGTGTCACAGAACGTGAGGGTAGCAGAGTTATTATAACTCTGGCAGAGCAGGTATTTTTTTCCCAATTAAGGAAAGCAAATGGCGAAGCCAGCAGTAAAGCGTAGCTGGGTGCGTATGATTTAGCAATGTTTTTCACGCAGCTCACACGTCTCCACAGGCGTAAGGACGGACAGAGGCTGGACAAATAGATTTGTTTTCAGTTTTTTCTCACCAACAGGCAGCACTGCGTATATTCAATGAACATGAGAAGTTTAATAACTGTGCTGTGTCCCTGCTTATGTGTCACAGAACGTGAGGGTAGCAGAGTTATTATAACTCTGGCAGAGCAGGTATTTTTTTCCCAATTAAGGAAAGCAAATGGCGAAGCCAGCAGTAAAGCGTAGCTGGGTGCGTATGATTTAGCAATGTTTTTCACGCAGCTCACACGTGTCCACCGCCCGTAAGGACGGACAGAGGCTGGACAAATAGATTTGTTTTCAGTTTTTTCCCACCAACAGGCAGCACTGCGTATATTCTATGAATAATAACTGTGTTCTGGCCCTGCCTATACAATTCTTTCCCTGCAGTATCAATGGAGGGTGCAATGCTCTGCAGAGGCGATTTTGAGAAGCCCAAAAAAAATGCAGCACAGCTAACAGCAGCCTGGACAGTACTGCACACGGATAAATATGGCCCTAGAAAGGACCGTTGAGGTTCTTGAAGGCTACACTCACTCCTAACACTCTCCCTGCCTATGCAGCACTTCTGTCCCTAATGCCAGGTGCAACGGTCTGCAGAGGCGATTTTGAGAAAAAAAAAAATCCCACTGCTAACAGCAGCCAACACACAGCTATCAGTGGCCCTAATAAGGACCTTTGGGGGGTCTTGAAGCCTACACTAACTACCAATTCTTTCCCTACAGCAGCTCCGGTATAAACAGCACTGTCCCTCATCTAACTCACACCGCATCTGAGGCGAGCCGCGGGAGGGGCCGACTTTTATATTAGGCGAACACCTGATCTCGCCAGCCACTCACAGCAGGGGGGTGGTATAGGGCTTAAACGTTGCAGGGGGAAGTTGTAATGCCTTCCCTGTCTTTCAATTGGCCAGAAAAGCGCGCTAACGTCTCAGGGAAGGAAGTGAAAATAACCAGAACACCGCATGGTGTTCGTTACGAATAACGAACATCCCGAACACCCTAATATTCGCACGAATATCAAGCTCGGACGAACGCGTTCGCTCATCTCTAGTCAGTAATCATGTGTATAAACAAAAGAGGGGGAAATGTAAGAGTAACGTAAGTATAATGGTTTAAAGCGCATCATGTCTATAGTTTTTCACACGTCACAAAGCAGCAGGTCAGCAGTGGAAAATACAGTTTATAATAACAAAAGTCTTTGTATTCATAATCATGCTTCTAGATATTCTGGCATTTATATACTAGATGTCTTATTTCCAAGACCTTAGAAGTGGAACATCATGTAATAATTCTCAGCTACTGGACATATGAATACGCAATTATGGATACATGTATGTGTATGAAGCCATAACTTTGCTATGATTTGCAATTATATTTTTATTGTATTTTGATTGGATATTGACAGGCAGAAGCAGCTTGTGATCAACTCTTGACAAGTGCTAGAAATTCTGCTATATAAACTATGCAATATTAAAGCACTTCAGAAGAGCTTGCAAACATTGCCTGAGTGTTTCTCATTGTTTTCTTCTGTGATGCATCAGATAATAATATGCATATCTAATTGATAAGGCTACCATACCTGCTGACTGTCACCTAACACTTCTGTATCCATTGCCCTTCTGAAAACTTTTTAATAAAGAATATATATGAAAAGATATAAACACACTTCAGCTAACTTACCCAGCATTCCTTTGTTGGAGCGTGATAAACACATGTCTTTTTCAGCACTGGGGAGCACAAATCCTACAACAAAGACTTCTACTCCATCCGCCATCAAGGCTAGCCCTAAAACAAAGAATAGGGTCCACTGGAAACGTCCATGGCCACATTCCTGAATGATATTCTCATATTGGTAAGCCAGCTGCTCCTCATCTTCCATCCTCTCTGCCATGATATCAGCATGGTCTCTAAATTCATCTCTCATGGATGTGTCCTTCTGTTGAGCCCTGATGTCATCAGGGTGTGGTATACCCTGATATTCTCCTTCATATACCTCATCATCGTCATCATGTCCTTCTGTAGCATCACTTTGAGCATCTTCCTCCTGATTGACAGGGTCTCCACTATTATAATAAGCATCATTTGGTGAATAACCGCCGTAGGTATTATTTTGGTAATAATCCATTGCTTGGTTACTTGTTTGTCTCTTCACTTCTCGCGCTATATCCCGTGCTCCTTCGTAAAAATTTGAGTTATTTCTGTAGCCATCTTCCATCTTGGGTTGGGTAAAATTTTAAGTGTGCCAGTGTCTGCAATGGAGTAGATAATTCCAGAGACAGATTGTTTTTTGATAGTCAAATAGACAATTCACACAAGGATCAACAATTGAGGGTTGCAATTTCACCATCAAAGGCCATGAGAATTATGTGTATCATTTTGTTTTGTACGATGCATTCTGTAAAAACACAGAAAGAATACAGTTAGATTAGGGAATATATAAGATACAAAGCTTTACAATTGTTAAGAGACGGATATAATATTCAATATAGGAATTCATTATATAGCTCACATTTTCCAACGATTGAAGTTTAGAAAGAGTGAAAAAATGAATTGTAGACTGATCATAGATACCCATTATAAGACACTATGAGCAGATAGATAACAAAAATATTATTCCCTGCAGCTGACTCCCAGTTCTATTAGCAAAATTTATAGACAACAGCGAGAAGAAGTGATCACCAGTCTACTTGTAAGGGGGATGAGTTAACATCCCCTAATATGTAACTTGCTCAAAACTGTTATAAATATTACCAATTTGGTTGCTCTGTACATTTAAGCAAGGGACTGAGGCAAATTGATTCCCTCCCTTGGCTCAAGTCCGGTGACTAATGAGGGTTTTAAAGGGGAAGAGGAGCCTACAGTGTGGCAGAGACTTTGAGTTGCACAGCAAGAAGATGGTGAGGAGAGAGAAAACACCTACAGCAGAAAGTGTTCAACTGAAAGTTGTAGACTGTAACACAACCCCTATGGGGTGGGAACTGTCTTGCTACAAATTGAGTCTACAGAAAGACTTTAATGTGAAACAAAAAGTGAAGTAATTCATAGACAGGACATTAGAGCCTATCTGCAAAAAGACAGCTGCACAGTCTGCCTCAGGTATTACAATTTGTACCTTCAGTTGAATTAAAGTTATACAGCATCTAAGATGTGGTCATCCAATTGGTCACAGGAACTGCGACAACTGAGACTGAGGTGCACTCCGAGGACGATTGTAGTTCAGACCAGTGATTTTGCTCCCCAACATAGATCCTGGGTACCAGAGATACCTCATGGTCACACCTGCAAGCACTTTCTATCCAAAGGAGATGTTACTAACCACCATGCATGCCTCTCCCTTGGTGGGCCAACACCTCCAACTTGAAGACATTTCTATATACTAGAAGGTGTGTATAATATAGGTGAGGCGCACAACACTTGGCTATTTCCCCATTTCCATTTGTGCCATAGAATTTGAATGGAGTGGCAAGGGGGTTGGATGTGTCAAATCCTTTGAATATATTTTTGTTATACACACCTATACTATGTGCTATAGTGTGGACTCAGCCCAATGGCCACAAACTGATACACTATTCTGTTTGTGAATGAAATGCAAATTATGTACACAGGTTGATATTTTTGTGGTTTGTGAACATGGCCTTACAAGATGGTTTGATAAGTATAGATGTAAGTGAAAAGATAACTTAGCTAGCCAAAAATAATAGTGTTCATGTAACAAATAACAGTAGCAGCAAGACCTATAGATTGCTTCAAAGTCTCCCAGCCATATTAGTTTTATGAACTAAAACATATTGACTATTATTTCTAAATGCTCCTTTGCGTCCCATTAAATTTACTTACTTTTGTGAACATTTTCTCAGATAATTAAGCAAATACACTGCCTTACAAAGGTAATGCCACACCATAAAGGTATGCTGAAAATGAGATGAAACTCAGCACAAAGATACAGAATTACTGTGAGTTCTGAACAGTCAATTATAATTTCAAACAATTACATATCTCCTGTGGCCCAATAAATAGAATGATTATTAGGTATTGGGGCCACCATGTTGGGCGATACTGTCATTAACACAATGTGGCATTGATTCAATGAGTGCTGGTATACTGTCCTGAGGTAGTGTTGACCATGTGGTATTGACCAAAGTCTACTATTCATCTTCATTCATGTCAGGCTGTCCGAGAGCATTCACTCGATGTCCAATTGTATCCCACAGATTCTCAATTGGAGAGAGATCTGGGGACAGTGATAACTAAGAAATCAGCTGAACACGTTGCAAAGTATATCTGCTGATGTTCTCTGTGTGGGTATGCATCTTATATTGCTAGAAAATGGTATTTGGTATGCCCTGAAGATGTGGTAGTGCAATGGGCTGTAGTGTGTCATTAACATAATGGCGTGCCATCACTGTGCCCTCAGCGCATATTAGAGGTTATCAGCTGTTTATGGGGATGGCACTCCAAGCCATGAATCCAGGATGATGAGCTGTATGGCCCTCCAAAAGGACAGAGGTATCAGTCCAATTGCCATGTTACTTCCATACGTGGCTCGGCGATCATCATTGATCGTCTCGATTCATCTCTGAACACTGCACTGTGCCATCCATAATATATCGAAGCGACACCACTGCAAGTGTTCATGATGATGGTGCAGTGTGAGGGGCAGTTTTTGCAACGGACAGCTTAAATGCAAGTCCGCCTCTGCTAACCTTTGAGACACTATCATCATCAATATTGGAGTATACAAATCTGTCCAAACAATATGCAGAAGGGATTGTGGAGCCTCTACTACATGACATCGGATGCACAGATCTGTGTGTTGGGACATTTGTCTCAGGACTTAAGTTCCACTACCACTACAACAATGTATATTGTTCTGCTAACCATCATCTTCAAATTTAATTCATGATTGTGGCATACTGTTAAGTTTAGGTCCCAATACCCATGCAAATACCAACCAGTTTTATGTAGCCCTACATGAAATAGCTCTTGAAGGCATCCTAGAGTCACCATCAGACTTTAACCTTTATGCAGACACAAAATACAATAACACAAAATCATTTAAATGAGTGAGCCACATTCTCCAAAATTAAAGGGGTTTTCCAGGGAAATACTATTGATGACCTATTATCTGGACCCCAACGATCAGCTGAGCGGGCACATGAAATCAATAGGAGCCGTGCCTGCAGTTACAAGCGCCGGACACTACACGGAGGTCAGCGTGAAGGCTTCCGCTCCGACCTCTGTGCATTTGGAGCAGAAGTCTCCACCTCGACCTCCCTTGTGGTGGCCGGCACTTGTAACTGCAGACATGGCTCTCATTGAAATCAATGAGAGCTGTGTCTGCAGTTACAAGCGCCGGCCACTACACGGAGGTCATTGCGCAGGCTTTCACTCCAACCTCTGTGTATTTGTGGTGCCAACAGGATGCGCCCGCACAGCTGATTGGTTGGAGTCCCAATGGACGGACCTCGGCTGATCAATTATTGATGATCTATGCTGATGATAGGTCAATGTGTGAATGTTCTCAGTGAGAGAAACCAAGTAATCTTGTAGATATGATACCTTTTAATGGCTAACAAAAATACATGATGTTACAGCAAGCTTTCGGGGATATCTCTCCCCCTTTGTCAGGCTAATGAATGAATATAGTTTGGATGGCACATAATTATAACATACAAATGCAGAGGGCAGGGGGAACACATTTCTCTTGATCTAAATAAATGTTCTCGCACAAAAATTTGAGACTGTTTTGCACTCAAAACCTAAAACAACAGACAAACTGAGCCAAGACATAAGTCGTAAATCAGTCCACTGAGCTCAGGACAGTTTTATAATGTGTCTTATCTCTCCTTCAACCTGCACATGGAAGGAGATACAGCACCACCTATTGGATTTTTATGAAGATTTAAAAAAGAGAAAAAAAATATTATGATTGGGAAGAGGACATCCCTCTTCACCTCCTTCAGACCTTTCATATTTTCCACTTATGCAAGAATCCCGGGCTGAGGTTTATTCCATTCTTGAGGGTATCAAACATGGCCATAAATTTGTACTCGCAAATTCTTCTGTGATGTCAATTTGCATAACTTTTTTAATCTGAACATACAAAGAACATTGCATAATACTGTGACAAAATCTTCACGGTTTTGCTTTTTCACTCTCCGATGTGGCATTTTCTCTGTAGCAGTGTATTATTTCTTTTTCCTCTGAACCAATTTCACTCTGACATCACAAATTTAGAGGTTAAACTAAAAGGAATGCAGCAACAATGGAAATTAAAAATATTTACTCCCACATACAATAAAAAAATCATTTTTCTATGCTTTTCATTGTGATTCAATGTCTTTGGAAGCGGATGACTGAAGAGGTGATTGTGGAGCAGTTTATTTTTAACTCTGCAAGAACTGGAGAACCGCAGGCACCTGCATTGTTACGCTGAATCATCTAAGGATCAAAGTGGAATATAAAGTTTGCCGGGAAGAATCCGGCACAAATTCATTTAATTTTCAGTTTTATAGATTACTTAAGCCCCTTTTACACAGCACCATGGGTGTAACTATAGGGGATGCAGGGGATGCGGTTGCACCCGGGCCCAGAAGCCTTAGGGAGCCCATAAGGCCTAACTTCTCCATATAGTAAGCCTAGTAGTATGAATAAAGCATTATAGTTGGGGGCCCTGTTACAGCTTTTGCATTGGGGCCCAGAGGCTTCAAGTTACGCCTCTGCACAGCACGGTTATAGTGCAAACCCTTCGTTAGATCGAGCGGTTTGCACAATAATTGCTAGGTATAAACACATTCAGTGAAAGAATGATCAGCGAGAAACGGCTGATCGGATCTTTTATGGACACCTAAAAATCATCGCTGATCTGCCGCTGTATCGTTTTGCCCCAACGGGAAGTCGTTCATCTAGAAATGACTGCCTGTTCACTGTGAATGGAGGCAGGCAGCCGGAAGCTATCTCCAGCCCGCTCGGCCTCCATTCACTGAGCGATGTTTGCTCATGTGTGATAGCATGAGAATCAGGGGTGTAACTATAGGAGATGCAGAGGATGCAGCTGCTCCCGGGCCTAGGAGCCTTAGGGGGCCCTAAGGCCTATCTTCTCCATATAGGGAGCCAATAGTATGAATATAGCATTATAGTTAGGGGCCCTGTTATAGATTTTGCATTGGGGGCCAAAAGCTTCAAGTTATGCCTCTGTTGAGAACGATCATCATTGGGATCGCTGTCCAGCGCTTTACCGCTCAACAGTCGTCCCATATAAAAGGACTTTTACTCAGTGAAAGCAGTCGTCAATATATTTGCTACACAGGGTGCAGCTATACGGTGAGCAAAGATAGCAGTCGCACCCTCCAGTTTAAATTTCTGTAGAAGTCTATCAAACGATTTAAGCTGGACTTGTATAAATATATCCTTGCGGTATCTAATCCCCTTAAGCATCCACTCTTCAAACCCTTTTAACTTATAACATTAATGCAGCCGTATATTATCTCAGATTGGGGTCCACTGTGTATATGGTTGAATTATTAAAAGATATCTCACAGAGTTCCAGACTTTCTGTATCACAAAACATGTTGGAAAACCAGAATCTAACAGCCAATCTGCTTCAAATGCAGTTAAAGGTCTTTAAGGGCTTTGTCACACGGGCGCATCGGCACCGGTACACGGGCGCCCAATGCGCCGGTGTGACTGAGCCCTTACTGCAGGAAGAAGACGGCTGTACTTCAAGACAAACGACTCCCCGCAGCGCTGAGCAAAAGAACACATGACCGGCAATGAAGCCAGTCACATGTTCTTTCTCCCGGCGCTGCAGAGAGACGTCCGTCTTGAATTACGGCCGTCTCCCTCCCGCAGTAACACGGGCGCCAATGCGCCCGTGTGACTAAGCCCTAAGGGTTATAGATTGTAAAACAGCATTTCTATCGCAAATAGGTCAAGCTCCCCAACCCTTCAGATGGCTGATCTGGGTCGACAGGTGATAACTTCCTACCAGTCACATTAAAATTGGAAACACCCTTCTTAAAAGGTCACACTTTTTAAAAAAGTAGATTTTTAATTTATGTTTCAAGTAAATATAATTGGTGAATAACTCAGTTGATCCAAATGCATTTTAACCCTTTAGTGACATAACTCCTTTTAGCCTTAGGCCTCATGTCCACGGGCATAATAGAAATGCCGAATCTGCGCGTGCCGTGGACATGAGGCCTTATGGACAAATAAAAATTTCCCCCCTCTGTTTTCCATTAGTCATAACTTTTTCTTTTGTCTTTAATGCACTCCCTGACAAACAACTTCAGCCGTGCTCTAAAAACACATGTCTTCAGGGAGGCCTACCATAACCCCTAAACCAAACCCCTCAGTACTCCGCCTGATAACATGCTCCCTGTCCTACCGACTGCAATCCCTGCTAGCTGTAATCAACCGCCCTCTGCTGTCATACAGATTCAGCCACTATACGGCTCAATCTGACCATTGTCTGTGTATTGCATCCCACATTCCCACCTCGCCATACCATGCACATCTCCAGCCCCTTTACCTTCTGCATCACCCTATTATCTGTAGTATGTAAGCTCGTTGGAGCAGGACCCTCACCCCTACTGTCTCCATCAATTGATTACTACAGTTTCCCCTGTTTTGTAACCGCTGTGGAATATGTTGGCGCTATATAAATAAATATTATTATTAATGCAATGAAGCTGTATGAGACCTTGTGTTTGCGGGACAAGTTGTACTGTTTATAGGAAACATTTGGGGACACATATCATGCATTTAATATCTTTATGACTTTATTTTACTGGTCATTATAATCATACCAAAGTTATATATGGTTTATTATTAGAGATGAGCGAACGTACTCGTCCGAGCTTGATACTCGTTCGAGTATTAGCGTGTTCGAGATGCTCGTTACTAGAGGCGAGCACCACGCGATGTTCGAGTTACTTTCACTTTCATCTCTGAGACGTTAGCGCGCTTTTCTGGCCAATAGAAAGACAGGGAAGGCATTACAACTTCCCCCTGCGACGTTCAAGCCCTATACCACCCCCTGCAGTGAGTGGCTGGCGAGATCAGGTGTCACCCGAGTATATAAATCGGCCCCTCCCGCGGCTCGCCACAGATGCATTCTGACAGAGATCAGGGAAAGTGCTGCTGATGCTGGAGCTGCTATAGGGAGAGCGTTAGGAGTGATTTTAGGCTTCAAGAACCCCAACGGTCCTTCTTAGGGCCACATCTGACCGTGTGCAGTACTGTTGAGGCTGCTTTTAGCAGTGTTGCACAATTTTATTTTTTTTGTATATCGGGCGTGCAGAGCATTGCGTCCTCAGTCTGCAGTCATTGTACAGAGTATAGGGCCAGTACTGGTGAGGCAGGGAAAGAGATATCCAGGCTATATAGGCAGTGGGCTTTTTCAAAAAAATTGGGGAAAAATACTATTTTTGGGCTGCCTGTGACCGTCTTCAGTTTACTGCGTGTCTGCTGGGGGTAGTAGTCCTAATTAATACGCAGCTAAGCGTTACAGCAGGCTTGCGCAAAATTGTTTCCTGGGTCTGCTGTCTGTTACATCACCGCTGTCATCCCGCCAGAGGGAAACAGTATACATAATATTATACGCTGCCTACAGTATCTGTCTGCTAGGGGTAGTAGTCCTAATTAATACGCAGCTAAGCGTTACAGCAGGCTTGCGCAAAATTTTTTCCTGGGTCTGCTGTCTTTGTTACATCACCGCCGATATCCCGCCAGAGGGAAACAGTATACATAATATTATACGCTGCCTGCAGTATCTGTCTGCTGGGGGTAGTAGTACTAATTAATACGCAGCTAAGCGTTACAGCAGGCTTGCGCAAAATTGTTTCCTGGGTCTGCTGTCTTTGTTACATCACCGCCGTTATCCCGCCAGAGGGAAACAGTATACATAATATTATACGCTGCCTACAGTATCTGTCTGCTGGGGGTAGTAGTACTAATTAATACGCAGCTAAGCGTTACAGGAGGCTTGCGCAAAATTGTTTCCTGGATCTGCTGTCTCTGTTACATCAGCGCCGTCATCCCGCCAGAGGGAAACAGTATACATAATATTATACGCTGCCTACAGTATCTGTCTGCTGGGGGTAGTAGTCCTAATTAATACGCAGCTAAGCGTTACAGCAGGCTTGCGCAAAATTGTTTCCTGGCTCTGCTGTCTCTGTTACATCACCGCGATCATCCCGCCAGAGGGAAACAGTATACATAATATTATACGCTGCCTACAGTATCTGTCTGCTGGCAGTAGTAGTCCTAATTAATACGCAGCTAAGCGTTACAGCAGGCTTGTGCAAAATTGTTTCCTGGGTCTGCTGTCTCTGTTACATCACCGCCGTCATCCCGCCAGAGGGAAACAGTATACATAATATTATACGCTGCCTACAGTATCTGTCTGCAGTATCAGCTCAGCATTTAAAAAAAATAGAAGCAAAATACTTAAGGCCTACTACTGGCCTTTGGCCACTTGACTGCTTCTGCGCTGTGAATTCCACTAGCTCAGTCATACGCACCTACGTCTCACTACAGGCTGGCGCAAAATTGTTTTCTGGCTCTGCTCTGCGTTCCGTAAGGGAAGTCAGCCTCCAACCACAGGCCAATAAGTGGCACATTTAATTACAGCGTTCTGTTTCTGCACTACTGGTAATACAGCATGCTGAGGGGTAGGGGTAGGCCTAGGGGACGTGGACGCGGGCAAGGACGCAGAGGCCCAAGTCAGGGTGTGGGCACAGGCCGAGCTCCTGATCCAGGTGTATCGCAGCCGACTGCTGCGGGATTAGGAGAGAGGCATGTTTCTGGCGTCCCCACATTTATCTCACAATTAATGGGTCCACACGGTAGACCTTTATTAGAAAATGAGCAGTGTGAGCAGGTCCTGTCGTGGATGGCAGAAAGTGCATCCAGCAATCTATCGACCACCCAGAATTCTGCACCGTCCACTGCTGCAACTCTGAATCCTCTGGCTGCTGCTCCTCCTTCCTCCCAGCCTCCTCACTCCATTACAATGACACATTCTGAGGAGCAGGCAGACTCCCAGGAACTGTTCCCGGGCCCCTGCCCAGAATGGCCAGCAATGGTTCCTCTCCCACCGGAGGAGTTTGTCGTGACCGATGCCCAACCTTTGGAAAGTTCCCGGGGTCCGGGGGATGAGGCTGGGGACTTCCGGCAACTGTCTCAAGAGCTTTCAGTGGGTGACGAGGACGATGACGATGAGACACAGTTGTCTATCACTCAGGTAGTAGTAATTGGAGTAAGTCCAAGGGAGGAGCGCACAGAGGATTCGGAGGAAGAGCAGCAGGACGATGAGGTGACTGACCCCACCTGGTTTGCTACGCCTACTGAGGACAGGTCTTCAGAGGGGGAGGCAAGTGCAGCAGCAGGGCAGGTTGGAAGAGGCAGTGCGGTGGCCAGGGGTAGAGGCAGGGCCAGACCGAATAATCCACCAACTGTTTCCCAAAGCGCCCCCTCGCGCCATGCCACCCTGCAGAGGCCGAGGTGCTCAAAGGTCTGGCAGTTTTTCACTGAGAGTGCAGACGACCGACGAACAGTGATGTGCAACCTTTGTCGTGCCAAGATCAGCCGGGGAGCCACCACCACCAGCCTCACCACCACCAGCATGCGCAGACATATGATGGCCAAGCACCCGACAAGGTGGGACGAAGGCCGTTCACCGCCTCCGGTTTACACCGCTGCCTCTCCCCCTGTGCCCCAACCTGCCACTGAGATCCAACCCCCCTCTCAGGACACAGGCACTACCGTCTCCTGGCCTGCACCCACACCCTCAACTCCGCTGACCTCAGCCCCATCCACCAATGTCTCTCAGCGCACCGTCCAGCCGTCGCTAGCGCAAGCGCAAGTACTCCGCCACGCACCCGCACGCTCAAGCGTTAAACGTGCACATAGCCAAATTTATCAGCCTGGAGATGCTGCCGTATAGGGTGGTGGAAACGGAGGCTTTCAAAGGTATGATGGCGGCCGCGGCCCCGCGCTACTTAGTTCCCAGTCACCACTACTTTTCCTGATGTGCCGTCCTAGCCCTGCACGACCACGTCTCCCGCAACATTGTACGCGCCCTCACCAACGCGGTTACTGCCAAGGTCCACTTAACAATGGACACGTGGACAAGCACAGGCGGGCAGGGCCACTATATCTCCCTGACGGCACATTGGGTGAATTTAGTGGAGGCTGGGACAGAGTCAGAGCCTGGGACCGCTCACATCCTACCCACCCCCAGAATTGCGGGCCCCAGCTCGGTGGTGGTATCTGCGGCGGTGTATGCTTCCTCCACTAAACCACCCTCCTCCTCCTCCTATGCAACCTCTGTCTCGCAATCAAGATGTGTCAGCAGCAGCACGTCGCCAGCAGTCGGTGTCGCGCGGCACAGCAGCACAGCGGTGGGCAAGCGTCAGCAGGCCGTGCTGAAACTACTCAGCTTAGGAGAGAAGAGGCACACGGCCCACAAACTGCTGCAGGGTCTGACACAGAAGACCGACCGCTAGCTTGCGCCGCTGAGCCTCCAACCGGGCATGGTCGTGTGTGACAACGGCCGTAACCTGGTGGCGGCTCTGCAGCTCGGCAGCCTCACGCACATGCCATGCCTGGCCCACGTCTTTAATTTGGTGGTTCAGCGCTTTCTGAAAAGCTACCCACACTTGTCAGACCTGCTCGGAAAGGTGCGCCGACTCTGCGCACATTTCCGCAAGTCCCACACGGACGCTGCCACCCTGCACACCCTGCAACATTGGTTTAATCTGCCAGTGCACCGACTGCTGTGCGACATGCCCACACGGTGGAACTCTACGCTCCACATGTTGGCCAGACTCTATGAGCAGCGTAGAGCTATAGTGGAATACCAACTCCAACATGGGCGGCGCAGTGGGAGTCAGCCTCCTCAATTCTTTACAGAAGAGTGGGCCTGGTTGGCAGACATCTGCCAGGTCCTTGGAAACTTTGAGGAGTCTACCCAGATGGTGAGCGGCGATGCTGCAATCATTAGCGTCACCATTCCTCTGCTATGCCTCTTGAGAAGTTCCCTGCAAAGCATAAAGGCAGACGCTTTGCGCTCGGAAACAGAGGCGGGGGAAGACAGTATGTCGCTGGACAGTCAGAGCACCCTCCTGTCTATATCTCAGCGCGTTGAGGAGGAGGAGGGGGAGGAGGATGAGGAGGAGGGGGAAGAGACAGCTTGGCCCACTGCTGAGGGTACCCATGCTGCTTGCCTGTCATCCTTTCAGCGTGTATGGCCTGAGGAGGAGGTGGAGGAGGAGGAGGATCCTGAAAGTGATCTTCCTAGTGAGGACAGCCATGTGTTGCATACAGGTACCCTGGCACACATGGCGGACTTCATGTTAGGATGCCTTTCTCGTGACCCTCGTGTTACACGCATTCTGGCCACTACGGATTACTGGGTGTGCAAACTGCTCGACCCACGGTATAAGGAGAACCTTTCCACTCTCATACCCGAAGAGGAAAGGGGTTCGAGAGTGATGCTATACCACAGGACCCTGGCGGACAAGCTGATGGTAAAATTCCCATCCGACAGCGCTAGTGGCAGAAGGCGCATTTCCGAGGGCCAGGTAGCAGGGGAGGCACGGAGATCAGGCAGCATGTACAGCACAGGCAGCGGAACACTCTCTAAGGCCTTTGACAGCTTTATGGCTCCCCAGCAAGACTGTGTCACCGCTCCCCAGTCAAGGCTGAGTCGGCGGGAGCACTGTAAAAGGATGGTGAGGGAGTACGTAGCCGATCGCACGACCGTCCTCCGTGACGCCTCTGCCCCCTACAACTACTGGGTGTCTAAGCTGGACACGTGGCCTGAACTCGCGCTGTATGCCCTGGAGGTGCTTGCTTGTCCTGCGGCTAGCGTCTTGTCAGAGAGGCTGTTTAGTGCGGCTGGGGGAATCATCACGGATAAGCGTACCCGCCTGTCAACCGACAGTGCCGACAGGCTTACACTCATAAAGATGAACAAAGCCTGGATTTCCCCAGACTTCTCCTCTCCACCAGCGGACAGCAGCGATACCTAAACAATACGTAGGCTGCACCAGCGGACAGCAGCGGTACCTAAACAATACGTAGGCTGCACCCGCGGATGGAAGCATCGTTCTCTATCACCATCAAAAACGGGGACCTTTTAGCTTCATCAATCTGTGTATTATATTCATCCTCCTCCTCCTGCTCCTCCTCCTGAAACCTCACGTAATCACGCCGAACGGGCAATTTTTCTTAGGCCCACAAGGCTCAGTCATATAATTTTTGTAAACAATTTTTATATGTTTCAATGCTCATTAAAGCGTTGAAACTTGCGCCTGAACCAATTTTTATTTTAACTGGGCTGCCTCCAGGCCTAGTTACAAATTAAGCCACATTAACCAAAGCGATTAATGGGTTTCACCTGCCCTCTTGGTTGGGCATGGGCAATTTTTCTGAGGTACATTAGTACTGTTGGTACACCAATTTTTTGGAGCCCTCGCCTACAGTGTAATCCAATTAATTTTTTGCCCACCTGCATTAAAGCTGACGTTACATCAGCTGTGCTAGGCACTGCAATGGGATATATTTATGTACTGCCGGTGGGTTCCAGGGAGCCACCCATGCTGTGGGTCCACAGAGAGTTGTAACTGCATGTGTCTACTTCTAAAGAACCCCAGTCTGACTGGGGCATGCAGTGTGGGCCGAAGCCGACCTGCATTAAACCTGACTTTACCTCAGCTGTGATGGGCAATGCAATGGGATATATTTATGTACCACCGGTGGGTTCCAGGGAGCCACCCATGCTGTCGGTCCACAGGGAGTTGTAACTGCCTGTGTCCACTTCTAAAGAACCCCAGTCTGACTGGGGCATGCAGTGTGGGCTGAAGCCCACCTGCATTAAACATGACATTACCTCAGCTGTGATGGGCAATGCAATGGGATATATTTATGTACCGCCAGTGGCTTCCTGGCACCCACCCATGCTGTCGGTCCACAGGGACTTTACAATAGGGAGTTGTACCTGCCTGTGTCTATGAATTAAAAACCCCGGTCAGGTTGGGGCATGCAGTGTGGGCCGAAGCCCACCTGCATTTAATCTGACGTTAGCTCTGCTGTCCAGGGCACTGCAATGGGATACATTTATGTACAGCCGGTGGGTTCCAGGGAGTCACTGATGCTGTGGGTGCACACGGAATTCCCATTGCGGAGTTGTACCTTCCTGTGACTATTTATAAAAAAACACGGTCTGACTGGGGCATGCAGACACCTTGACAGAATGAATAGTGTGTGGCACATAGGTTCCCCATTGCTATGCCCACGTGTGCAGCTCCTGATGGAGGTGGCACAGGATTATATTTCTCATTGTTTCTGTACAGCGTTGTGGGCTATCGCCCCGCCCCTTTTAAAGAGGGTCGCTGCCTAGCCGTGCCAACCCTCTGCAGTGTGTGCCTGCGGTTCCTCCTCATGGCAGACGCACTTATAAATAGACATGAGGGTGGTGTGGAATGAGGGCAGCTGAAGGCTGCGCAGGGACACTTTGGTGTGCGCTGTGGACACTGGGTCGTGCGGGGGAGGGGGGTTGGGCAGCATGTAACCCAGGAGAAGTGGCAGCGGAGTGTCATGCAGGCAGTGATTGTGCTTTGTTGGAGGTAGTGTGGTGCTTAGCTAAGGTATGCATTGCTAATGAGGGCTTTTCAGATGTAAAAATTGTTGGGAGGAGGGGGCCCACTCTTGCCGCTATTGTGGCTTAATAGTGGGACCTGGGAACTTGAGATGCAGCCCAACATGTAGCCCCTCGCCTGCCCTATCCGTTGCTGTGTCGTTCCCATCACTTTCTTGAATTGCCCAGATTTTCACAAATGGAAACCTTAGCGACCATCGGCGATATACAAAAATGCTCGGGTCGCCCATTGACTGTAATGGGGTTCGTTACTCGAAACGAACCCTCGAGCATCGCGAAAATTTCGTCCCGAGTAACGAGCACCCGAGCATTTTGGTGCTCGCTCATCTCTATTCCTGACAATTCTAATTTCTGCGCTCCCTGATCTCGGCTCTGTATTGTAGACTTCTTCATTTCCTGCTATCTTCCCTGATCTTCTACTTGAACCTTGCTATTGCATCTGTGCCACCAGCCCTGCCTAAAGCTTGTTCTCTGGATATGCACCTGTTCACACCATCAGGCACTATCTCTGCAAGTAATGGATTGGGGATCCTGTAGCAAAGACCATATCCCATTAGCAAATATCAAGGGTGAAAAGCAGGTTCTGTTTCTTCAGATAGCCCAAAGTCAAACTGGTGCATGGCAAAACATATCCGCCAGTCTGGCATACAGTAATGATGGAATGGTATGCTGTCAAATGACTTTACCTGGCTAAGTTTTAAGGATTGTCTAGTTCTGACTAACCTAGCTACATATACTGTACATTTCTTTCCTCCTAATAATAAGGAATGTAGAATATTAACAAATTATCGACAAAATGCTAACTTTCAGTTAATACGACTAAATATAATAGGCCCATCATATTAACAACTGTCAAGATGACTCATAAGATCAGTTGAAACGAACCCTCGAGCATCGCGAAAATTTAATCCCGAGTAACGACCACCCGAGCATTTTGGTGCTCGCTCATCTCTATTTATTATTAGAGATGAGCGAGTATACTCGCTAAAGGCAATTGCTCGAGCGAGCATTGCCTTAAGCGAGTACCTGCCCGCTCGAGACAGAAGGTTCGGGTGCCGGCGCCGGGGAGTGGTGAGTAGCGGCAGTCAGCAGGAGGGAGCAGGGGGGAGAGAGGGAGAGGGAGATCTCCCCTCCGTTCCGCCCCGCTCTCCCCCGCAGCACCGTGCCCGCCGCCGGCACCCGAACCTTCAGTCTCGAGCGGGCAGGTACTCGCTAAAGGCAATGCTCGCTCGAGCAATTGCCTTTAGCGAGTATACTCGCTCATCTCTATTTATTATGTTTAACTATTTTTGTACAAGAAACACACTTATTATTATTACAGAACGTCTTTCTGTGTTATCATATTCCAAGACTCAGAACATCTTTACTTTTCTGTTTACGTAGCTGTATCACGACTAAGTCTTTGCAGAATTTTTTGTAGTTTTCATTGGTACTAAAGATAAGCGAACTTTTGAAACGTTTGGTCAGTCCAAATTAGTTCAAACTGAACCAACCCAAAATATCATGAATTAGTGTATAATTAGTGTATAACGCTGTCTTAGGCCGCCTGCACACGGGCAGAAATCCCGCGGCGGGATTTCCGCCACTGAAAGCCTGCATAGGAGTGCATTACAATACGCACTCCTATGCAGACGGCCGCGGTTTGGCCGCGCGAAATCTCGCACAGCAAACAAACCGCGGCATGTCCTATTTTTGTGCGGGGCTCGCAGAGCCTCGCACAGAAACATCACTCACCCGGCCGCCGTCTCCGGTCTGCGCATGCGCCGGCTGCCCGGCAGCCAGCACATGAAAGAGCCGGGACCGCCAGGTGCGGGTGAGTACGCGCTCGTCTCTGCAGGCACTCGGGTCGGGTCCCGCGGCGAGAATTCTCGCCGCCGGATCCGACCCGCTCGTCTGCAGGCGGCCTAAGACCCTTGTATCATGTGATGGATGGAGTTTGTATGTTGTTTCATAATAATCACCTTTATTTATACAGAAAAAAATGTATTACACAGCACTTTGATGTCAGGTTCTGTACCTATTGGGGCTCACAATTTTTAAATTCACCTATTGGTGTGTTTTTGGTGTGTGGGAGGAAGCCCATGCAAGTAGAGGGAGAACATACAAGCTCCATGCAGATATTCTTCTTAATCAGATTTGAACCTAGGACCCCAGTGCTGGAAGGCAACAGTGCTTACCTCTGATCCACAATCGAAAGCACCAGCTTCTTCTTCTACTTATTTCAGTGAGTCTGGCTAGGATGCACCATCTGAGGTTCAGGTTTACGCAGAATCGAACTTTTAACAAAGTTCGACCCAAAGTCCGAACTGGTTTGGTTTGCTCATCACTAATTGGTACTATTATAGGGTACATGTGACTGTTTATTTTTTATTATGTTTTTAGGTGAAGGATGAACAGAACATAACTATTGTGATTTTTTTATGGTATTTAATGTATGTTTTATAGTAGGCGTTGTTACAGATGCAGAGATACCAGTAATGTGTCATCTTTTATTCTTTTTATTGTTTCACTAATATTAGGCAACTCTCATGGCAAATTTATCCCACAAACCAATGGCCCATGTGAAAAAAATCAGCACGTATCCTATTCTTGTCTGTTTTCACCAACGAGAATAGCACGTGCGATGTTCAGGGTCCTTGTAAATCATGTGTGTTCTGTCCAACGCGCGTTGTACCTGGTTTTATTGACTCAATACGACCTAATAGATTATTTGTTAAATAATTCAAAAAAGGGAAAAACCCTGATCACCACATGGTCTACTCCACTTCCCGCTTCAGTTTTCGTCTGCTGGACATCATAGACCCCATTATGACTGGCTCCATTATTATACCAGTCCCTCTGGACCACAGTTGGGTTTGTAGGCAAATATGCTATTAAATCAGGTTGAACACCTCACTTTCATGGACATTGATGTATTGTGTGTGCTATATAAAATAATCCTCCTTATCAGGTAACAGAAAGCATATTCACAGAATATGCGATGTCCATACAAAAAACTGAGAAAAAATACTTTTTCCACAAACTTATCCCCCAATAACTTTTCTGTCTTTTTTTTCATCCCAATTATAAGCAGTATGAATTATATAACCCAATCTGTATTATGTGCTGGGAAGTTCTTTAGAACTATTATTTGTGAGCTTTCCGAAAACCAAGAACATTTCAAGCATGAAGCGTTTGCATTATATAGAAGCTGAACTGAAATGTTTAAATATTTAAAACTCGATTCTTAAAATGGAAAGAAATTATAACCAGAATAGTACAGCAATTGCATCTCGGATTGCACAAAGGAATCATCCTCTATTCAGTCTTACGTAACCACTGGAAAATGTGATTCACTTCTGCTCATGATGAAGAAAAATGGCTGAATACATCCTCAGAGACGCAAATTATTCAGCAATGTGCAGGCATCGCTTTTCTTATAATGAATAATACACAAAGCAACTTCTATTTCGACATGATCAATCGTTTGAATATACTTGGACCTTTGGGCACTTGGATCACGAGCCTTAATGCAGCCCATGGGCATCGCAGTAGACCTCTTCTATAGAGCTAGATCGGATAATGTCACGCCAGCTGTAAATTAGTCAAACAAATCTTGTTGAATGTGTGGCATTCACCGGATCCTTGCAGAAAGTGTGGTTGCCACGCAAAACAGCTATTGCCTATTTGCAATTCGTCCCCAGCCCAATGTCTTTTATTTGCTTTATCACAGTGGAAAAAGGGTTTTCTAAAAGGGTGCAGTGAGCGCCGCATATTGAACCCTGATTGTTTCATTGCCCTTTTGAATTTGTGGTTGAACATCACTGAGCACCTGGGACGGGTCACAGAGAGAATAACTTACAGAGCAGTGTCAGTGTTACCTTTTTTCATTGGGCCAACTGTCAATTATAAGCAATGCTGGTCTTTGGTTAATTGGCACAGATTTTTTTTTACGCTCTCCCTCCTCCCCCCATGAAAAAGAACTATATATATATATATATATATATATATATATATATATATATATATAAAATTGATAAGCAATCTGTCTGTATTCTGCTTGTGCAGGAAGCAGCAAGATAACAACATACCTACAACAGAACATCTTAGGGAATGTTCCAGAAAAAATACATACAGCATCAGAAACCCTTAGGTCATAAATACAGCACGAGAACTGAGCTCAATACATTGATATAATTCCATAACCAAGCTCAATACATAGATATAATACCAGAACCAAGCTTATGAGATAAATACAGCACCAGAACCGAGCTCAATACATAGATATAATACCAGAACCAAGCTCAATACATTGATATAATTCCAGAACCAAGCTCAATACATAGATATAATACCAGAACCAAGCTCATGAGATAAATACAGCACTAGAACAAAGCTCATGACATAGATATAACACGAGAACCGAGCTGAATACATAAATATAATTCCAGAATCAAGCTCAATACATAGATATAATACTACAATCAAGCACATAAAATAATTACAGCACCAGAACCAAGCTCAATACATAGATATAATACCAGAATCAAGCTTATAAGATAAATAAAGCACCAGAACCAAGCTCAATACATAGATATAACACCAGCACCAAGATCAATATATAGCTATAATACCAGAATCAAGCTCAATACATAGATATAATAGCAGAATCAAGCTCATAAGATAAAAATAGCCCCAGAACCAAGCCCATGACATAAATACATTAGCAAAAATAATTGATTGTGTTGTGGGGGTGCCAACGGACTGACAGCAGCGTCTCAAAACATCAGAGGGAAGGAGAAAGAAACAGGAGGTGGACGATTCATGTAGCTACACAAGATGCTGCCGCACTAAGGCTGGTTTCACACAACCAGATTTGAGTTGCAGATTCCACGATCACCGTCCACATGGAAGATATGCGATAATACGCAGGCATTGAGTTTCGACAGTTCATTCAGACGTGCGGTAGGAGTTGTAGATTCTGCGAGTAGAAGAAAAATCCCAGCATGCTCTATTTTAATGCGGATTCCACATGTATGGTCTCCATTGATCTGTATGGATGCGTGCGCTGGGCAGTGCATATGCAATTAATATTGCGTGTGAATGCGGAATCGCTCACAACTTGCTGGAAGACCGGATAGAAAAGCCTTTTTATACTTTTACATTTATAGGTTTCCTACTGAAGTTTGGTTACTGATATTTAAATAATATTTTTGTATATAAATTGCATTGTTTTTATGTACCAGTACTTTACTGCCTCTAGTAAATTCCACAAATTAGACTATGTTCACATCTAATTTGGAGGCTCCATTCAGAGCACTATTTCATCCAGGAAAATGCCAGAGGGCATGATGGAAGCCGAATGGACCCCATCATACTCAATGGAGTCTGTACAGTGCCTTTCAGCTCTTTCATGGGACAGATCTGGCTTTACGTTTTTCTGTTCCTATGATGAAAGGGAAGGAAAACAGTGATGTGATCATAGCCTTAAAGGAAATCTGTCACATCCCCACAACACTGTGTTATGGTGCTAGGAGATGTGACAGGGAGCCGATTGATGTACATTTTTGATACTCACCCACTCCCACCATCCAGCACTGTCACCTGCTGAAGAGTGCATGGCATACGAAAATCTGACTCTTTTCAGGTTCTTGTGTGCACACTCTTTCATAGACTTGTATGGGAGAGCATACGCTTGGGAATATGAAAAGAGTCTGGTCTTTGAGGGCCACATGATGTGTTGTGGGTGATAGTGCTGAATTGTGGGAGTGGGCATATATAAAAGATAAATCATCTGGCTCCCTGTCATGACCGCTAACAGCACCATAACTTAATTTATGGTTATTCGGGGACATGACAGGTCTAGGTTGACAATGCTAAGTTGAATCATATTCATTGTTTATCACTGAGTAGACTCCTCAAACTTAAAGGGGTTGTCCCGAGGCAGCAAGTGGGTCTGTACACTTCTGCATGGCCATAATAATGCACTTTGTAATGTACATTGTGCATTAATTATGAGCCATGCAGAAGTTATAAAAAGTTTTATACTTACCTGTTCCGTTGCTGGCGTCCTCGTCTCCATGGTGCCGACTAATTTTCGCCCTCCGATGGCCAAATTAGCCGCGCTTGCGCAGTCCGGGTCTTCTGCAGTCTTCTATGGGGCTCCGTGTAGCTCCGTGTAGCTCCGCCCCGTCACGTGCCGATTCCAGCCAATCAGGAGGCTGGAATCGGCAGTGGACCGCACAGAAGAGCTGCGGTCCACGGAGGAAGAGGCCATCTTCAGCGGTGAGTAGAGAAGTCACCGGAGCGCGGGGATTCAGGTAAGCGCTCCGGTGAGCTTTCTTTACCTCCCTGCATCGGGGTTGTCTCGCGCCGAACGGGGGGGGGGTTGAAAAAAAAAAAAACCCGTTTCGGCGCGGGACAACCCCTTTAATCTTTAATATTTAAATGACTAAAAAGTATATAGGGCTCAAGAATGAAATATATCAATATAGACACCATTAGTGTCTGGATTCTACCAACATAAACATGAATGTGATGCCGAAAACCAAGACTGATTTCTAAAGATTATTCTAGACGTAAGGCACACTCTAAATGTGTCTTGCCTGTATACATAGTTTCAACTCTACTGGTAAGATGGATAGGATGGAGAGGTTGCAGTCTTATGTAAGACCCAACACTTGATTGCATGAGGTCTTTAAATGAAAATAAACTGAAATTCTCAGACACTGAGGGCTTAGTCACACGGGCACATCGGCACTCGTACACAGGCGCTGATGCGCCCGTGTGACTGAGCCATTACTGTAGGAAGAAGACGGCCATACTTCAAGACGAACGACTCCCCGCAGCACTGAAGAAAGAACACATGACCGACAATGAAGCCGGTCACATGTTTTTTCTCCTGGCGCTGCAGAGAGACGTCCATCTTGAAGTACGGCCGTCTTCTTCCTGCAGTAACACGGGCGCCAATTGGCCCGTGTTACTAAGCCCTAAGCCCTGATAGTGATTAATTAATACACCACTAGTGTATAAATTCAGTATGCAACCCTCCAACATGTTTATTGTCTCTATCATAAGGACGTAACACCAATACTAGAGGCTCGTATCTCCTGACGCCATAGTAGGTCTAGAGTCTCGGAAAAGACTCTCAATTCAAATATAGTCCCAAATCAGTAGAGATTGACCACTAGAGCATCGTGGTGGTATAGCAGTGTTTCAATTGGACTCATGCTGCTTCGTAGATCAATACAGGAAAACAAGTCGCCAACTATAGAAAGCTAGATACTTCTAATAGCAATGAGATGGTGCAATAGGAGTAGAAAATATCAGCTAGAGATATAAATAGATTTTAGGTTCTAGATAGGTTCTGGGTTCGATGGATTTCCGTTGATCACTCAACTCTTCAGGAACCTTATCAGTAGTTAGTTCTTCTAGAATCCATATTTCTTACCAATAGAGTCCTAAGTAGAGATGAGCAAGTACACTCGCTAAGGCACATTACTTGATCGAGTAGTGCCTTAGCCGAGTATCTTCCCGCTCGTCTCTAAAGATTCGGGGGGCGGGGAGCGGCGGGGGAGAGCGGGGAGGAACGGACGGGAGATCTCCCTCTCCCTCTCGACCCCCCCCCCCCGCCGCCGCAACTCACCTGTCACCCACGCCGGCCTCCGAATCTTTAGAGACGAGCGGGGAGATACTCGGGTAAGGCACTACTTGCTCGAGTAATGTGCCTTAGCGAGTATACTCGCTCATCTCTAGTCCTAAGTTATGTATACTTAATCTTAAGATAGTACTCTATTTGTTTTTGCCCCTATAGGAATCCTTTAAAAAAAACCAGGGCAAACAAAGAAGCATACGGCAAACTTTGTGTTTCAAAGTTTTCATTATTGTGATCTTCAGTATAATTCCAAAGTCAATGCATCAGCTCACGGATCGCCAAAGCTACATAAATAATAAAATCCTTTTCGCTGCAGTGATGAAATGAGGCGGCAGACTTACTTTATACCCAAATACTTAATGTGAATTGGGAATTCTCTAAGCAAATCTGAGTTTGTGCATGGTTACAAGTTACGTGCTTAGAATACAATGTGACTCATCCGACTGCTTAAACACTTGATATTCAGCTCCCGAGACAATAATACTGAAGTGCCGTAAAGAGTGAAGGAGTCTTAAAATGGCCTCATTATCACATTATTTATCAACAGCGTTTTAAGTGTAAAACAATACATAAGTAGCTTTAGAAGTTACAATACAGAGACTGGAGTCCATAAGAATCCCTCAGACTACATTTCAAAAGATGTATTTCTGATTCTATACAATGTTAGGAAACTTTTTAATGCATCCTCCAAAGACGCTCTGCATTGGAGCCAAGACCTAATGATTTCAGGTAATTGAATTATGAGCAGTCCTTATGATCCATTCACATTAGAAACACGTTGGCCAAATCCGCCAGTTTCATCAGGACCAACTGATCATCTGATATTTATGGTGGCTTCCTAACTTTCCTAACTGTAGATATCCGTAATAGCTGCGGTTTTCTCCCCTCATTACATCTACATACTTGGAGTAGCTGAGCCTGCATGTGTATGGGAGGGATTGAAAGAGCATTCGGCTGATCTCATTTGTATGGGCAACCATATTCCGTAGAATCTATTCTCATTTTCAATGAAAAATACAGAACGGAGAAAAGTTTTCCCAAGCTTTGAGTGAAGGGAGATTTATTAGAATTGCTTATATTACAAGTGGAGATGATTCTGATGATAACGTTAAAAGGTTGTAGAGAGAAGCATTATTTTCTTGGCTTCCTCTAGCACAACATACTGTTTATATCAACCCTAAAGGCTTATTCACACAGGTCTACTTTCTGTCAATGCAATCCATGGAAAGCACTTGGACCCATTATAGCCTATTATAGCAGGTTTTTCACATGGACAGATGGTCTGTGTGGAAAGCATTGCTGTATCATGGATGAGAATAGGACATATAGTACACTGTCATAGTGAGACATAGTACACTGTCCATTCAGATTGGACAGTACATGGATGGGTGTCCATATGCTGTCCAATGTGAGTTGTGCCTAAGAGTCTCAGGCACAACTTGCTTCGTGTGAATAAGCCACAAAGGTGGCTTTTCGAAATCCTAAGCTTGCTTGGTCTCCATGACAGCAAGAAGAACATTGAGGGAAGGTTTCGGCTACAGCAAGCTGCCTTTTGGCCAAGCACAGAGCAGTCCTCATGTAATAACAGAGATGTACAGATAACTAACATTAACATTTCTTGTAGTATTGACAAAATAAGAAAAACTGAAGAGCTGCAAGGTCTATAAAAAGAAAAATAATTTTTAACTTAATTTACGAGTTTAAGCAGGAGCGTAACTATAGGGGGTTCAGGGGATGCGGTTGCACCCAGGCCCAGGAGCCTTAGGGGGCCCATAAGGCCTCTCTTCTCCATATTGGGAGCCCAGTACTATGAAAAAAGCATTATAGTTGGGGGCCGTGTTACAGATTTTGCATTGGGGCCCAGAAGCTTCAAGATACGTCTCTGAGTTTAAGTAATGAATACGAGAAAATAGAGTTGACTTACAATGACCCAGATGTATACTATATATCTAGGGTGTTTCATTCCTTTCAGGTACAGCTATTCCTGTGCAGTTCCATCTCAGGATGACCAAGTACTATATACTCTGCTTTAAAGAAAAACACTGGGAAAGACAGTCTAAGATTAACAGGGTCTGTAATGATCTAAATTCAAGCTCCTGGAGCAGCAGTTGTAACATAGGCCATAAAGCATGGCAGCTGTGACACGGGCCTAAGGATTCATACAAATGGCTTCATGAATATTCTTTTGTGCCAAAAACTAGACTGGATCTCAAAGCAAATGTTTCCCTAACTTCTTCTGATATGATCCAACCCCACTGTGAATGAAACCTTAAAGCTGCTTTATTCCGAGAGTAAACTTTCTTGGCAAGGAATACGCTAAAATAAAAAATGAAATGATATTCAACCACTGAAAGCCTCCCCAGTCTAGAATGGTGGGGACGAGGGCAGCTATGCTGAACCAAGGAGCTATTTAATCAGTGAGTAGTGCTTATTTGTATTTTACCTTTCAAAATGCAGATTTTTGGGGGAGTCTCAGAAAACTCTTTTAAATCAGTTACCCTTTGACTGGGGATACTTCAGACAGTGAACAACATTGTTGTTTATAGACTCCTCTCAAATTAATTGAAAAACATTTCAATGAGTTACACCTCCAACAACTGATACATACAAGTGTTGTCGAATGTATAGGCTACAGGTAGAGACAAAATATTGAGTATAAAGATTTGCCCGAAGACATAAGCTGGTGGGAAAATAATCAATGTGATGTTTGCAATACTTGTGCTCATTCTTCGAGAAGGCTTCTAGCAAGCATTTCATTTTAATTAGTGCTACACTGTGTTCCTAAAGAGTGATCTTCTAGTCTGGAACTGGCATTGTCAGCTAATTAGAGCAGCTGTTCTCTTATCCCAATAATCATCATTAGCAAATACATTTGGTTGGAACCATTTGATGTGAGTTAATTGAAGAATACAACCCACTTGATGTTCTTGAGCTTCAGCGATGAGCTGGTTAAGCTGTGATTGCCGTACGGGTTACCATACTGTTAGCCAACAGCAACTAATTAGTCCTCTCTCCTGCCATACAAGTGTGTTGATTGGCCGTGCACATAAATCCAATGTATTATTTACCAGTGTTAATGAGAGTAACGAACAAGCCCATGATATAATATTTAGCAGAGCAACACAAGTGTATATTAATAAATGAGTAGCCCTGCTTCATCTACTGCAAATACCACTAAAATGCGTCTTGATTGATATTGATGGGAGCTTATCTATAACCCTAATAGATGGAATTAATATCATTTATACATGAGAAGACCATATTAATAAGTGGTCTGAGAGTCATTTAAAGGCACTTATGTGTATGCAGGTTTTATTGGAACATTCATCAGAGAACATCATTATAAGAATTCATGGCCTCATGGTCGACATAGGCTCCGTGACACAGAAACGGTATGGTTACTTTAGTATGGAACCGTACAGCCTCCATCCACTGCCATACAGTCTCTTTCGAGCTCTGTGTGTATACAGATATCTTTTTCCAATGCTTCCAGTGGAAATTAGCTCTACACATATGAAATCCAATTGAGCATGCAACATTTTTTCAAATAGATTGGTAGGAAATCAGAGGCATACACGTTGTGCTCCTGGGACCTGTAGTACAATGGGTTTCCAGGAGCACACTGCTGCAGGTATGGTTGATTTGGCTGCTGATGTGGTCCACTTTTAGGTTTTTTAAACAGCACCTACCATTTTGTAGATTAAGGGCTCTTTCTCACAACCGTCTACTTTTAATGCTCACTCATACGTGCCGTAAAATTGCATGAATTAATAATTACTGCAACCGAGTCTCAAACTTTAGCCGCATATTTTCAGCCATTCACATGGGCCGCTGCTGCGTATTGGCAAAAAATACGCAAAAGCGTGGGAAACATTTTTTTACATTCGTATGTCCGCGCATTAAGCTTGCATCAATGGATGATTTTTTGCAATCAAGTCTTGAGCTTAATTAGCGTTTTCTTGTCCATTCACTTGGCGGAGTGCAACGTTTTAGTGAAAAAATACATTGCACCCTGGATAGCCCTCGCTCGGCATAAATCCTTGGAATAACTTCAAATGTCTACGTAGAGGCACCTGTAAGCTTTTCGCAGCATTGGTTGCTGCTAAAATGCCTCCCCCTCCCCTTTTTTCCAGCTCCCATAGGAGTCTATGGGAGCCACCGGCATATATCAGTCAAAAGATAAAACTAGAACTGTCTTGTTACCCAGCGTATAATAGCGTTTTTACATGCTGTAGATTTGCCCAACATGAACAAATGCATTGGAAACCAATGTCTCAGATGGTTTTGGATATCAACCAGGTGTAAAAACACGGCTACATAGCTGCGTATATACGCTCATGTGAATGAAGCCTTACATAGTATCCCACTATGATGTTGCGCTTAGGCCATACCTCTTATCCAAAAAGCTTTGCCACCCTTCTCAGATGCATAGAAAAAAAGTGTCTAAAACACATGATAGATGTGAAGCAAAGCATGAAAGACAGAAAGCTGTCAAATTTAAATCTGCTCATATATCTTTTTTTTCACCTACATATACAACAAAACAGCAAGCTCCATCCTTTTAAAAAATATATTTTTTAAGAAATTAAGAAAAAGAACAAACAAAAACTAGTAACAGAGTAATATGGTTTGTAAGGCTGAAAAAAAATTCCATAGGGTTTAACTAATCATCCTGCTAGGCTAATCCAGAGGAAGGAGAAAAACCACCGGTAGAAACTCATTTTGCTCATCTTGGTAAAAAATGATACCTTCCCAACTCCAAATATAGAATAAAGTAGAAAACAGCCAAGGACCTCGGTGCACTTCAGACAAAGCCAGGAGTCAACAATGAAGAATTGGAGCTCATTGAATCAAGGCAACATATTTCTGTCCTGGAAGGGGACCTGCATTTACCTTAGCCTAATACAATACCAGGCATTAGGCCAGGTGAAGGTCCTATTCTGGAACAGAAACACATTGCCTTGATTCAATAAACTCCAATTCATTGCTGACTCCTGTTCCTGTTCCAAGCACACCGTGGTCCCTGGCTGTTTTCTACATTCCTCATTATCTGACGGAGGCTGTTACTACATACAGGCTTGTATAGCTGTTGTGCCATTGCACAACTCTTTAAGATACCAGTATTCTTTATGGTGACCATGCCCTGTTGCACTTCGGAGCACTTTCTTTTTTATTGTTTATAGCCAACTACAAAATGGCAATGAGAATACAGTCTTGGATCAACAGCCTATATCACTGGACTCGGTGTTTTTGTGTCATATATTTTTTTGGCATGCATTATTTTTCAGGTGTTTGTTTCCAAAGAGAAGTATATGGAAAAATGCTTGAAAAAAGTGATACATCTAGAGCATGATATGATTTGAAAAAAAAAAACACCAAAAGTTATCTTCCACTTACATTTTTCAAAATGGGGAACAAATATCACAAAAAAGGATAAGGTACATTTTTTTACCATTTAGCACAACTCAGTGGGACATACTTAAGACTGTAATTATAGTAGCAATATAATATCCAGCACTCTGCAAAGTTAATAAATGCACTCTTTATTTGAAAAAATATAAAAAAAAGAATCACAAGTTACAAATTCCAACCATAATCAGCATGGTAACGAACAGCCAAACCCAACGCATTTCAAACCGACACACATATTTAGCATATACTGGCTTAGAAAGCATTGACAAATAATTGAGAAGAGCTTGACGAATAGAATGCACTAACATCTTAATAAAAATGAATTATCAGATGTGTACCTAATCTACAAATTAGGGTTTAGTCACATGGGCGCATCGGCGCCCGTGTTACTGCAGGGAGAGGACGGCCGCACTTCAGGACGGACAACTCTCTGCAGCGCCGGAAGAAAGAACATGTGACCGGCCTCATTGCCGGTCACGTGTTCTTTCTTCAGCGATGTGGGAAGTCGTCCGTCTTGAAGTACGGCCGTCTTCTTCCTTCAGTGAGGGCTCAGTCACACCGGCGCCGATGCATTGGAAATACTCCAATTTTGTCTTTTTTTATATCATTCAAGTGCTAAGGAATTCATGTTTTGAGTTTCCTAGTTGTGCACCCAATGCATAATAAATGACATGCCACACATTTAATCTGGTAAAGTGCATGTTCTGAATTTCAATTCATATGTTTCTTTATATCAAACCTATTCTGTCCTGTGGAATCCATGAAGGTACGTGAAGGAAGCACGTGAGTACAGGTTTTACCACACCTAAAAAAACCTTTGACATGCAGCCAAGTATTAGAACTTGAATGGATGGAAGACATTTGGTTAGGTGATAAAGTAAGGGGACGTCGATAAGTAATGTTCACACCATCTAACAGAATATTTCTCAATGTTTTAGCGTCATATAAAACAGGAATAGGTTTTTGTTTGATGCGTTTTATAGTGGAAAGCTGGTTCTATATTCTAAAACAATAGTAGTGCAGTAGTATTCTTACGCGTCATTGATTTTGCATTTATCTAGTTAGCCTGTGACCTTTTCGCAGCACTAGTTTTAGCTCTTTGAAGCATCCACTTTGGGCAGCCTCAACTTGTTAAATGATTATTGATTTGTTCTGCTGCATATATAAATTTACTGATAGTGCTAGAATTCCATTGGGCCCTAATGAATTTGCCACAGGAATTCCTTTAATTGTGCGTTTAGGATGTCTACTGAACACTTGTAGAACGGTGTTACCGGCAGTGATCTTTCTATGGGTGGAAGTTGGAATAGGTTGAGTGAGAAAACCCTTCAATATCAAATCTAGAAAAAATATATTTTTATTGGATCAAAAAAATGAGTAAATGATGAATTAAAATGATTACTATTAGGATACTCCACAGTATGGCAGGTTCAGGACCCTGCCAAATTATAATCAGTATTTCGTCAATGAACCTAATGTGTTTTTTAAAAAGCATTAACATAATCAAAATTAAATAGTTCATCCCAATAAGCTAATACCAAAATTGGCAAAGTAGGGGGATACTTAGCCCCCATGGGAACTGAGCAATGGAAAACTCCAGCTAGCTGCTTCCAATACATCCGATTCCCTGATTTCCCTATAGCCAGGGTGTGACAGCAGGACAAAAGCAGTGGAAGCATAACTGTGCAAAGTCCATAAAAACACTCTTTATTGGAAGAAAAAAAATTAATCACAAGTCACTAGAGATGAGCGAGTATACTCACTAAGGCACATTACTCGAGCGACTAGTGCCTTAGCCGAGTACCTGCTCGCTCGTCTCTAAAGATTCGGGTGCCGTCGGGGGGCGGGGGAGAGTGGGGAGGAATGGAGGGGAGATCTCTCTCTCCCTCTCCCCCCCCCCCCCGTTATCCCCTGCTCCCCGCCACAACTCACCTGTCAGCGGCGCCGGCCCCCGAATCTTTAGAGACAAGAGGGGAGATACTCGGCTAAGGCACTACTCGCTCGAGTAATGTGCCTTAGCGAGTATACTCGCTCATCTCTACAAGTCACATATCCAACTACAACCTAAAAATCCAATTAAAATAAGCAGGAGAGCAGGAAGAAGGCGTAGGAGGAGATACCAAGATGACTCAATCAAGAATGAAAAAACACTAGGGGTTGGCTTGTTTGCATCCTCTGGCAGACTGAGGTTTTAAATTTATCATCTAGAACTTTAAGTTCAAAACTAAATAATGTCCTTCCAAATGACTTTTATATCTTCCAGGGATTTTAATTTGTTCACGGCTATCATGGCCATGTAATTTATTATATATTGGGTCCACAACTAGGAAATCAAAACAAGAATTCTTGTACAGTTGAAAGATATATATAAAAAAAAAAATCACAAAATGCGAATATTTTCCTTGCAGCCCCCCTTTTTAGTAATCATCATGCTGGCTCTGTGTCACAGTTAAAAGTAACAGCAATAGAAAAAGTTAAGACCCAAACTTGGCAGGCATTTAAATGGAATCCTTTTAACCCGTGAGGCATATTGGATTTTTCATTTGCGAACATGTCTACCATATAATTTGGTTTTGACAGGTGAAACCACGTTGTATTATTGAATAATTTGTTGTCATGCAATTGACGCATGTAGACTTGACTTTCATCTGTGTTCTTGTATGTTACTTGTTGCAATTTTGTCAACAGTTGCTTTTTATTTGTTTTTAATTAAATAGGACTTCAATAGAGAGGCGGGACTTTAATTTATTGGTTATGTACTCATCTGATAACTAATTAATGTTTATTATGATGTCAGTGCACTCTATTGGTCAAGCTCTTCATAATTATTTGTCAATGTTTTCTAAACCAGTATATGCTATAAATAAGAACCGCATGTCAGTTTGAAACGCGTTGGGTGGCCGTGTGTTACCGCTCCGGTTATGGTTGGATCTGTGATTTGTGGTTCTTATTTATACAGTATCTTTTCAAATAAAGAGTATTTTTATGTACTTTGCAGAGTGCTGGATATTCTACCGCTACTTTTGTCCTTCTGTCACGCCATGGCTGGGGGTTAATCCATGCACCGGACATATTAGAAGCAGCTAGCTAGAGTTTTGTCCGTTGCTCTGTAATTGTAATGCAGTGTGGGTTGTATCTCCCAAAACCATGATGACAATTTTGAAAATCACCACATATTACTAAGCCACACCTTAGCAGTACCCAACATTGGTGACTCTTGGCGGCTTAATAATGTGGTGTGAGGACTTATAAGCTATTGTTCCTCTGTTATCAGCCCAAAAGCTGTAGCATATTACCGGTATATATTGTTCTGTTTGTTACATATGTATCTCCCAAATGAAATGTAGCTACTGTATACTGACTTCACCTTTATTAACTGCCCTTCCTCTTGTATAAAATGTAGTTGACTGTGCAGGTATTATTGTATCTTGATGCCACCAAGAAGTCTTGGTGGAGCCAAAAGTGACAGGGGGGTGACGCCCCCTGTATGTGATTGGCTGCAGAGCTTGCTGGGCTGCAGGTCCTGGCAGCCCAATAAGCTTAGGCTGCAGCTCCATTAATGCTGAATGCACACAGCGGGCCCTGATGCAGCTCCAAGAAGGAGGCAAACCCCCTCTGTGTTTGACCACGGAGCGGGGTCCGCAGGAGGTAGCCAACAGTGCCCTGAAGCACCTTTCATGGTGTAAGTCATTCACACCGCAATCGGCAGCAAGGAGGCCAGAGCGGCGGAGGGACATACAGTGACTGGCGTAAAGCTGCTTTTAACAGCGCACCCGGCACCAGGGAGCCCACAGCGGCAGGGGATAAAGACTTACAGCTGTTAAGTGCCTTTACCAGCACGGGTGGAAGAGGGGGGGGGAACCTCTTCAGTGTGCAGCAGGCAGCTGGGAGGCCCCAGCAGCGGGGGTCCTACACTTACAGCCACCGGCCGCAGACTGCTGTAGCACTGCCCCACACAGCACTCCGTCACATGCGTCCCCCGCACAGTGGATAAGCAAAGCAGGGAGCCAAGTGCACCGGCTAACAGCTGCGCAGCACAGTGGCACGTAAGACATACGGAGAGACGCTACCTCACATCCATTTTTGGACCTTCTAGGACCCTACAGGTATTCCGCCTATCGGAATAGGGGCGTTCCTTATGTCAAACTCCTAGCTTCCGGTGGCATCAAGGTACAAGAATACCGACTGTACATACAGTCTGCTGAGTTATGCATCTAATCCTCTGCTGACTGATACAGTCTGCAAGCTGTAGCTGATATACACTGTGTAATCAGATACCAGGAACTTAGCAGTTGGAATTCAACCACTAACTCCCCCCCTCTCTTTCCTCACACTCTCTTTCCCTCCCACCTTTCTGTATGAAACTTGCTAAGTGAAACTAAAAACATACTTCCTGGTCTTTGTGTGAAGATGAACCAATAAGTGGTAGCTTTTAATAGGCTTGCTTACGCACTATATAAACCTATGTATGAGATGTCATAGCCACTCAGAGATTTGTGACTGATCATAGTGTCCCTCTGAGTGAAGGGTCCACACAGAAATAAATTCATTTCCTACGTATCCGGGTGTCTCATCAGATGTTGCATCGTACATCAATAATAGTATGAACACCCTACTTTTCAAAGCAATTGTGCCCAAAAAAATTCCGTAAAGACAAATATGTACATCTACTCACTCTAAGCTGAAACAGAAACTGCTGCTAAATGGTTAGCTTTGATTGTCTCCTCGCGGTAAATCCACTATAGTGACATACTCTGGCCGCTTCAGAGACGACATTATTTTTTGTCACTTAATGAGGCCTCAAGGATTCTCAATATTGATGATTAAGAGTTTGCTGAGCCATTAAGCAATTAGATTCACGTTTGCACCCCATACAGCCTGGTGCACTGGTAAACATCACATGGCGTGTTCTTGTGACTCATCCTGAAGAGACATCATGTGTCACATGAGTGTAATGCTGTACAAATAATCCAAAAGACTTGGACAATACAAGCCTCGGGATAGATGACATGGGTGTGCTTGCTTTACTGAATGCTGAATTACAGCCACACAACATTAGGGCTGATGCACTTGGCAGAGCACCTAGACAGCGGCTCGTATGCACCTTATGATGGAAGTAAGCAATATTAATGGACCTCAGTATACTTCTGTGTGAAATCTGGATACATTTCTATGGGTGTCATATACTGGCTTTGTACACCTTGAATAGATATTCTCCTCAATGCATCTAGTGGAGAATATCTCTGGACATACTGAGTCACAAAGAACAAGCTGTGATTTTTTTCCCCCTGTAGATCTGTGCAGAATCAGACAGACTTAAAATATATGAAATCAGAGCTATGCAGAGGTACAGTAGACGTCTTATGAATCATACATAGCGTAAAAATCCACCCAAAACAAAATCGCATAAAAATCTACATGTTTTACGTGTGGATTTGGGGGTGAAGTTGCTGTGCATAATCTGCACCAATTCTTCACCATTTCCACTGGAAATCTGCACCAAAATCGGAATACAAGGGCGGTTTCAGACAGCCATAGGTGCAACTACGCTCGCCAGCACAGTGCATAGTTGAGCCTGATCGAGGTTTTTTCGCTGGACGTTCAAACTCCGTGCCATAGCGCAGGAGTTTGAAAAAATTAGCGGGAAGATAGGTCTTGCCTGATCTTTCCCGGATGTAGTATTAACTACATGATTTAGTGAATCCTGCATTGAGCAGGGGGTCGGGCCCGATGACCCTGGAGGTCCCTTCCAACTCTACCATTCTAGGATTTTATGAACTACGTCAGGAAAGATACGGCATATCGTATCTTTTCTCTGCTAAAGTATTAAGAGCGGGTGAAAATCAGTGCTTTCATTTAGCCTCTTTATGATTATCACTAGAGATGAGTGAGTGTACTCGCTAAGGCAAACTACTCGAGCGAGTAGCGCCTTATGCGAGTACCTGCCCGCTCGTCTCTAAAGATTTGTGTGCCGGTGGGGGAGAGCCGTGAGTTGCGGGAGTGAGGAGCGGGGAGAAGAGAGTGAAAGAGAGATCCCCCCCCCCCCCCCCCCCCCGTTCCTCCTCGCCGCTCCCCGCCCCCCGCCAGCACCCGAATCTTTAGAGACGAGCGGGCAGGTACTCGCATAAGGCACTACTTGCTCGAGTAGTTTGCCTTAGCGAGTACGCTCGCTCATGTCTAATTATCACGGATGCATAATCGGAGAAAATACGTTTGTTTTAAACTGTATGGTCCCTGGAAATGTTTCTGCTGCTATTGGAAACCTCATCTTTTTGCATGAGGTTTTTTCTCACTGCAGTTTTCCAATAACCTATAGGGCATGCTAGAGTTTTTTTAAAGCAAGCGCCCCCTCTGGTGCTGCCATCTGTGCCAGGCTTTTTTTTCTCATTTCACTCTTCAAACACTAATTCTAGGGTTTTGTTCTACATGTTTTTGCATCCATGTCTAGTTTATAAGGAGCAGGAGATCATAAATACTTCACCTTCCTCCGCACCTTGAGTGAGCACGGCATCAGCAAGAAAGAAAAAAATATTTATTCTTTAAAATATTCATGAAGAGAGCGCAGAACTGGCGCCAGATACACGGCAGGAAAAAGCTGAATGCCTGTGCTTATTTATAATGAACCTTTCCTCAACTTGATGACTCGCTCTTTATTTTCTGATGACACCCCAACTACCTTGTGCCGGCAATTCTAGCAGGATTTCAAAGCCGGTTATATTTTCTGTTCTTCAGATGACACAGTTTTTTTTCTGCTCTAAGCTACAAGAAGAAATGTTCGTGAAGGGAGCACCTTTTCATCTCAGCTGATTAGAGGATTACACAGCATAGACTATCACAGCTCAGGGACACAAGGCTTTTCCATCAGGGTCTTACAGCACAGATTTAAAAAATGTGGCCCTCTTCTGGTGCCGGTTAACACTACCACACCCCCAACCATTTTGTTAGTAGAACCTGCGGGCAGATGACCCTTGCAAAGGTTTAAAATAAGGATGCAGCCAACTCACTATGGGTCCTCTTTCTCTAGGGGCCCCGTGGAAACAGAATGTTCTGCCTTTATGGTATGTACGCCATTGTTAAGCATGAGATGAGACGGAAGAATACATCTTGCAGGTCACCTTCTATGGCTGGCTATACAAGGGCAGATTTGGATTGCGGAATCGGCAATCGGCACCCGCGGCATTCCGCACCCATTAGCAAAAATAGAACATTCCTATGTTTGCTGACACGAGCGGACAGCGATTGCGATTTCTGCGCAGACAGTTTTTATTGAAGTCAATGGAAGCCGTCCGACCCTTGGCCTTACCACAATTGACATGGTGCAGCCGGCCTAAATGTGCAGATGAGTAACCATTATCAAATGGTTAAATCATGCTGGCAGATTACATTGTTGTAGTGATCATAGGATACCCATCATTTATAAAATAGATATAGATATAGTGTATTCCTTTATTCGTATAAAGTGTGCCTCTGACTTGTTCTTGGGACTCCGTTATTGGCACTTTTAAAGCTCTTGTAGATGGACAATTTTGCGCGTATTCTCACTCAGCCAAACCACTGACAATAGAATGCATCGATTTCAATGAGTTCCTTTACATTCAGGGTTTTTGTGCTATATTTTCATGCACGAAAAAATATATGCGACATGCTGTTTTTGTGCCCGTTGGCGCACCAGAGACACCAAAGGAGTCTATGGGAGTGTGCAAATTTGTGTACCCCATCCACACAAACCCATGCCCATAGCTGAACAATTTTTCATTATTCATTCATGACTATGGGGACTAATTAGGCTGCTCAGCGAGTATAATAATGGCGCAGGTGTGTCTTGCGCCATTGTAAATAGGCCCAGCAGCATGGAAAAATACAGTGGAATGCGCGTATATACGCACGAAAGCACATGATAGTGTTCACTTCATAGCACAATCACGTCATGCTCTCGTGAGCATATATTCACCTACACTCATCTAGAGAAGCCCTTAGACCATCTAATGAATTCCCCGATGGTCAAATCCACACCTAAGGGCTCCTTTACAAGGGCGCATTTGCGCACGAAAAACGCAGAGAACTCATTGTTTTCAATGGGTTCATTCTCACTATTCTTTTTTGCATGCACATCTCACGCTCGCAAAAAGATGTAACATGCTCTATTCTTGTGTGTATTTGCGCACCAAAGGTCCCCATATGGATTGTATTGTAAACGCTGCAGAATTTCCACAGCAATTCTACTAGCGGAAATTCCACAGTGGATCCTGCCTCTGTGAAGGAGGCCTAAGAGATGGGGCAGTCAGTACATCGCAGGGCTAGGCTGTCAAACAAGCGTCCGGCTTGTTCATCCTGATGGATTGGACAACTGTAGTAGGAACCAGCAAGTCAGAAGATGTCAGTTCATCATGCCAATACCATGACATTACCACTGGGTTCCAGAGCTAGCCTATAAAAGCTGAGATGTGGAGCAGGATGACAGTGAGAGCCTGATGAGGGACCAAGACTGAGGTGGTGCTACACTTTAGAGAGAGAGATGCCCGAAGACTAATGGTGGTCAGAGAGGAGTAGTAACAGCTGTGAGATGAACTCTGGTGATAGAAGAAGAAGTATGTAAGCAGTGATCAGAGTAAGGGAGCGTTCACACACCACTACGTTGTAGGATTACATCAGGGTATTCCATCACACTGCCATTTTTGGCACCCTGAATGGAAAGGAATGGAACCATTTACCATCATTAGTGAAATGAATACTACTTTAGTGTTCATTTTCCAGAGTAATGTAGTTGACTATGCTGTTCCATATCCCAAATATAATGGAAATGACCGGAACCTGGAGTGGTTCCATTCTTTTCAGTTCAGGTATTCCGTCACAGTACTGTATTTGGCACCTGTGACGGAACCCCCTCAATTAAAGGAGTATTTCAGGACCTTTCTCTATTGATGACCTGCCACTTGGATCCCTGCCAATGGTCACTGCAGTTAGCACAGGAAGCAGAAAGTGGTTACCATAGTATAGTGGCCTTGGTTGGTACTGCAGGCGTAGCTTCCATTGAATTCAATGTAGTTCCAACGCAGGCTGCTGTGCTTTCAGTGCTTTCTATTTTCTTTGCTGACCATAGTGACGGCAGCAATGGGAATCAGCTGATCAGCGGGATCCATGCAGCGGGTCGACACTGACCATCTATTGATGACTTTTTGGGCATCAATAGAAAAGATAAAATAGAAAATAGTCCCAGAATACCCTTTTAAGCAAACAGTATAGTGAAAAATGCTAAGTGACAACATAACATCAGAAAGATGCCCAGTCTATTTAGTGGCTAGATCTAAGTGGCAGTTGAGAAAGGATTTAGTAGCACCCATCCTGAGAATGATGACCAGACGAATAGGAGAGTGGGTATAGCATTCCCCATTATCATTATCAAAAAAATGTCACATAATTTAACTCAACCCAGTGCAGCTTGATTGACACCAAGTTTAGAATTTTTCCCTATTTTGCCACGATAGAATAAACATCACCATTAGGTAGAGAGAAAACAGGAATCCTGCCTGTCCAACTCTAAGCAATTCTGGATCCCAAATGTTAAGATTATTCAACTGAAACAACTGATATTGACGGACTCCTGAAAATAGTGAGCTCCCACCATATTGAGATAATTCAGCTATAAAAAAAAAGCCCAGTTACAGTATATAGAGAAAGGACAGATTAATCTAGCATTAGACCTTTATTCATATTCAACTACTAACGACAATCTGTCCGTGCATGAGTGAGTAGGTTTGTTAGTGACTTGCATGCTCCGCCCCTGATCACATGACAGTGACATCATCATAGGCCCTGCACGCATGCAGCTGCTGTCCAGCTAGGGGTTTGTTAGTATTCCATAGCAACTGAGGCCGAATGGGGTTTGTAGTCCACCAGTAATCTGCACAAGGATGCAAGACCTTTGATGACGTCACCGTCATGTGATCAAGGGCAGAGCATGTAAGTCATTTCATTCACTCAGGATGAGCATCACTGTCACGTGATCAGGGGCGGAGCATGATGGTGACGTCATCACAGGTACTTCATCTCCAGTGCTGTACTGCTTCTGATCCCTGTTGTATGGGATGAAAAATGTATGTAGCAGTGCTGGTTGTGTGACGTCCATGTAGAAATACTGGCACTATAATTTCCTAATAATTACTAATTTATATATATATATATATATATATATATATATATATATGTGTGTGTGTGTGTGTGTGTGTGACTCACCCTAAGAGGGTTAATGTTGGTGATATGGAGATGAGATTGAGAAAATGCACTTGAAATGGCAGCGTATGCAAAAATTTGCTCCAAATTTTGGCACGGCAGAACTGAGCATGCTGAGCATTCTCATAGAGAATTTTCTACTAAGAAAACCCAAGTATGTAAGCAGTGTATGTATGCTGCTGTTATATAAAGGGTAAATTCTTGCTGTGTGGTAAGGCAGGTGCTGGACTAAGTAGAAGAAGCTGCTGTTGAGAAAGAGAAGGTGAACCGAAATGGCAAATGAACAGAGCCTGAGCTAAAGAGGGTGAGAGAACTGCTCTGCCTACTGCTTGGAGCCACAAGAGAACAGGTAGCTGCACTATGGCCCCAACCAGCTGAGGGCAGCTTGACTGAGACAAGGATTGAGGAAAGTAATGGTAAACCTGTGCTCCCGATTCCAGCCAAGTCTGAGTCAGTAGCAGCTGTAACTCCCATGCAAAAAACCATAAGTGAGGCCGGCCTCAGTAAAAACAGCCAGGTGTACACACTTATAGGAACGTGGGCACTCAGCAGGCCTGCTGCAAGACTTTGGACTTATGCTTAGGACACTGCACTGTTACCAAGCTTCTGATGCTCAAGCCTCTGTTCATAGAGTTATGTGTTGCTCTGAGGAGAATCAAATATTACCTGGGGTGTCGAGCAAGCCTTAGAGGGTTACCACATGTGTAAACCGTAATCGGTCTTACTATTGGACTGTATCAAAGTCTTAACTGCACATGGAAAACTGTGTGTTATATTTCATGATTTTTACTTTTGTGAGAAGCTGTTATTAAATATTGCGTCAAGGTATTATTATTGCTGCAGATTGTTCACAAGATATTACGATTCCTATGTTTTATTTAGCAGTAGGTATTTTGTAATTTTCTAAGGCTGAATGCACATGGGCGGGTTGGATTCCGCTGTGGGGTTTCTGCAATGACTACCCAGTTTGCTGGGGGCTAATCAACAAATTACCTGAAAGCGCTGCTGAATAAATTGGCACTATACAAATAACAAGTCCCTTCCCCCAACTTCCCCCAGAGCCGCAGATCGGATGGCTTCCATTGTCTTCAATGGAAGCTGTCCGTGCGGAAACCCAAGAAAATTGTTGGTTTCCACTCATGTGCATGAAGAATCTTTTTTTGCATTGCTGCGGAATCTTGAGGTAGACGCCTGCTGCGGATTCCATATCAAAATTCCATCCATGTGCATTGGGCCTTAATCATTATCACTGCATTGTTTATTTCTGTATTCTAGAATACATATTGCCTATCTTGATTACTCCTTTCGCTGCGTCGTGTCCTGAATCCTGCGTTGCTATACCTCCATCTGCGAGATATACATCATATGTTTGTAGAAATTGTCTAATACTATGGGAGAAAGAAAAGTTATTGACAGCTACGTTTTAACTTCTGGTAATAAATGCGCCTTCTATGTTGTGGAAATTAATTGGAAATATTGAAGGGAGAGCGATAGGCAAAAATACTGACCTAGTATAAAGGCTCGGTTGTCCATGAAGAAGAAATTCAACTGATCTTATGAGTCATCTCGACAGTTGTTAATATGATGGGCCTATTATATTTAGTCGTATTAACTGAAAGTTAGCATTTTGTCGATAATTTGTTAATATTCTACATTCCTTATTATTAGGAGGAAAGAAATGTACAGTATATGAGGCTAGGTTAGTCAGAACTAGACAATCCTTAAAACTTAGCCAGGTAAATTCATTTGACAGCATACCATTCCATCATTACTGTATGCCAGACTGGCGGATATGTTTTGACATGCACCAGTTTGACTTTGGGCTATCTGAAGAAACAGAACCTGCTTTTCACCCTTGATATTTGCTAATGGGATATGGTCTTTGCTACAGGATCCCCAATCCATTACTTGCAGAGATAGTGCCTGATGGTGTGAACAGGTGCATATCCAGAGAACAAGCTTTAGGCAGGGCTGGTGGCACAGATGCAATAGCAAGGTTCAAGTAGAAGATCAGGGAAGATAGCAGGAAATTAAGAAGTCTACAATACAGAGCTGAGATCAGGGAGCGCAGAAATTAGAATTGTCAGGAATAGAGATGAGCGAGCACCAAAATGCTCGGGTGCTCGTTACTCGGGACGAAATTTTCGCGATGCTTGAGGGTTCGTTTCGAGTAACGAACCCCATTGAAGTCAATGGGCGACCTGAGCATTTTTGTATATCGCCGATGCTCGCTAAGGTTTCCATTTGTGAAAATCTGGGCAATTCAAGAAAGTGATGGGAACGACACAGCAACAGATAGGGCAGGCGAGGGGCTACATGTTGGGCTGCATCTCAAGTTCCCAGGTCCCACTATTAAGCCACAATAGCGGCAAGAGTGCCCCCCTCCCAACAACTTTTACTTCTGAAAAGCCCTCATTAGCAATGCATACCTTAGCTAAGCACCACACTACCTCCAACAAAAGCACAATCACTGCCTGCATGACACTCCGCTGCCACTTCTCCTGGGTTACATGCTGCCCAACTCCCCCCTCCCCCCCCCCCCCCCCCGCACGACGCAGTGTCCACAGCGCACACCAAAGTGTCCCTGCGCAGCCTTCAGCTGCACTCATGCCACACGTTGGCCTCATAGCCACACCACCCTCATGTCTATTTATAAGTGCGTCTGCCAAGAGGAGGAACTGCAGGCACACACTGCAGAGGGTTGGCACGGCTAGGCAGCGACCCTCTTTAAAAGGGGCGGGGCGATAGCCCACAATGCTGTACAGAAGCAATGAGAAATATAATCCTGTGCCACCGCCATCAGGAGCTGCACACGTGGGCATAGCAATGGGGAACCTATGTGCCACACACTATTCATTCTGTCAAGATGTCTGCATGCCCCAGTCAGACCGCGGTTTTTTATAAATTGTCACAGGCAGGTACAACTCCGCAATGGGAATTCCGTGTGCACCCACAGCATGGGTGGCTCCATGGAACCCACCGGCTGTACATAAATGTATCCCATTGCAGTGCCCATCACAGCTGAGGTAACGTCCGATTAAATGCAGGTGGGCTTCGGCCCACACTGCATGCCCCAACCTGACCGGGGTTTTTAATTCATAGACACAGAGAGGTACAACTCCCTATTGTGAAAATCCCTGTGGTCCGACAGCATGGGTGGGTGCCAGGAAGCCACCGGCGGTACATAAATATATCCCATTGCATTGCCCATCACAGCTGAGGTAATGTCATGTTTAATGCAGGTGGGCTTCGGCCCACACTGCATGCCGCAGTCAGACTGGGGTTCTTTAGAAGTGGACACATGCAGTTACTACTCCGTGTGGACCGACAGCATGGGTGGCTCCCTGGAACCCACCAACGGTACATAAATATATCCCATTGCAGTGCCCAGCACAGCTGAGGTAATGTCATGTTTAATGCAGGTGGGCTTCGGCCCACACTGCATGCCCCAGTCAGACTGGGGTTCTTAAGAAGTGGACACATGCAGTTACAACTCCGTGTGGACCGACAGCATGGGTGGCTCCCGGGAACCCACCGACGGTACATAAATATATCCCATTGCAGTGCCCAGCACAGCTGAGGTAATGTCATGTTTAATGCAGGTGGGCTTCGGCCCACACTGCCTGCCCCAGTCAGACTGGGGTTCTTTAGAAGTGGACACATGCAGTTACAACTCCGTGTGGACCGACAGCATGGGTGGGTGCCAGGAAGCCACCGGCGGTACATAAATATATCCCATTGCAGTGCCCAGCACAGCTGATGTAACGTCAGCTTTAATGCAGGTGGGCAAAAAATTAATTGGATTACACTGTAGGCGAGGGCCCCAAAAACTTGGTGTACCAACAGTACTAATGTACCTCAGAAAAATTGCCCATGCCCAACCAAGAGGGCAGGTGAAACCCATTAATCGCTTTGGTTAATGTGGCTTAATTTGTAACTAGGCCTGGAGGCAGCCCAGTTAAAATAAAAATTGGTTCAGGTGCAAGTTTCAACGCTTTAATTAGCATTGAAACGTATAAAAATTGTTTACAAAAATTATATGACTGAGCCTTGTGGGCCTAAGAAAAATTGCCCGTTCGGCGTGATTACGTCAGGTTTCAGGAGGAGGAGCAGGAGGAGGAGGATGAATATTATACACAGATTGATGAAGCTAAAAGGTTCACGTTTTTGATGGTGATAGAGAACGATGCTTCCATCCGTGGGTGCAGCCTACGTATTGTTTAGGTATCGATGCTGTCCGCTGGTGGAGAAGAAAAGTCTGGGGAAATCCAGGCTTTGTTCATCTTGATGAGTGTAAGCCTGTCGGCACTGTCGGTTGACAGGCGGGTACGCTTATCTGTGATGATTCCCCCAGCCGCACTAACCACCCTCTCTAACAAGACGCTAGCCGCAGGACAAGCAAGCACCTCCAGGGCATACAGCGCGAGTTCAGGCCACGTGTCCAGCTTCGACACCCAGTAGTTGTAGGGGGCAGAGGCGTCACGGAGGACGGTCGTGCGATCGGCTACGTACTCCCTCACCATCCTTTTACAGTGCTCCCGCCGACTCAGCCTTGACTGGGGAGCGGTGACACAGTCTTGCTGGGGAGCCAGAAAGCTGTCAAAGGCCTTAGAGAGTGTTCCCCTGCCTGTGCTGTACATGCTGCCTGATCTCCGCGCCTCCCCTGCTACCTGGCCCTCGGAACTGCGCCTTCGGCCACTAGCGCTGTCGGATGGGAATTTTACCATCAGTTTGTCCGCCAGGGTCCTGTGGTATAGCATCACTCTCGAACCCCTTTCCTCTTCGGGTATGAGAGTGGAAAGGTTCTCCTTATACCGTGGGTCGAGCAGTGTGTACACCCAGTAATCCGTAGTGGCCAGAATGCGTGTAACGCGAGGGTCACGAGAAAGGCATCCTAACATGAAGTCAGCCATGTGTGCCAGGGTACCTGTACGCAACACATGGCTGTCCTCACTAGGAAGATCACTTTCAGGATCCTCCTCCTCCTCAGGCCATACACGCTGAAAGGATGACAGGCAAGCAGCATGGGTACCCTCAGCAGTGGGCCAAGCTGTCTCTTCCCCTTCCTCCTCATCCTCCTCATGCTCCTCCTCCTTCTCAACGCGCTGAGATATAGACAGGAGGGTGCTCTGACTATCCAGCGACATACTGTCTTCCCCCGCCTCTGTTTCCGAGCGCAAAGCGTCTGCCTTTATGCTTTGCAGGGAACTTCTCAAGAGGCATAGCAGAGGAATGGTGACGCTAATGATTGCAGCATCGCCGCTCACCATCTGGGTAGACTCCTCAAAGTTTCCAAGGACCTGGCAGATGTCTGCCAACCAGGCCCACTCTTCTGTAAAGAATTGAGGAGGCTGACTCCCACTGCGCCGCCCATGTTGGAGTTGGTATTCCACTATAGCTCTACGCTGCTCATAGAGCCTGGCCAACATGTGGAGCGTAGAGTTCCACCATGTGGGCACGTCGCACAGCAGTCGATGCACTGGCAGATGAAACCGATGTTGCAGGGTGCGCAGGGTGGCAGCGTCCGTGTGGGACTTGCGGAAATGTGTGCAGAGTCGGCGCACCTTTCCGAGCAGGTCTGACAAGCGTGGGTGGCTTTTCAGAAAGCGCTGAACCACTAAATTAAAGATGTGGGCCAGGCATGGCACGTGCGTGAGGCTGCCGAGCTGCAGAGCCGCCACCAGGTTACGGCTGTTGTCACACACGACCATGCCCGGTTGGAGGCTCAGCGGCGCAACCCAGCGGTCGGTCTGCTCTGTCAGACCCTGCAGCAGTTCGTGGGCCATGTGCCTCTTCTCTCCTAAGCTGAGTAGTTTCAGCACGGCCTGCTGACGCTTGCCCACCGCTGTGCTGCCACGCCGCGCGACACCGACTGCTGGCGGCGTGCTGCTGCTGACACATCTTGATTGTGACACAGAGGTTGCGTAGGAGGAGGAGGAGGGTGGTTTAGTGGAGGAAGCATACACTGCCGCAGATACCACCACCGAGCTGGGGCCCGCAATTCTGGGGGTGGGTAGGACGTGAGCGGTCCCGGGCTCTGACTCTGTCCCAGCCTCCACTAAATTCACCCAATGTGCCGTCAGGGAGATATAGTGGCTCTGCCCGCCTGTGCTTGTCCACGTGTCCGTTGTTAAGTGGACCTTGGCAGTAACCGCGTTGGTGAGGGCGCGTACAATGTTGCGGGAGACGTGGTCGTGCAGGGCTGGGACGGCACATCGGGAAAAGTAGTGGCGACTGGGAACTGAGTAGCGCGGGGCCGCGGCCAACATCATACCTTTGAAAGCCTCCGTTTCCACAACCCTATACGGCAGCATCTCCAGGCTGATAAATTTGGCTATGTGCACGTTTTTACGCTTGAGCGTGCGGGTGTGTGGCGGCGTACTTGCGCTCGCGCTCCAACACTTGCGCTAGCGACGGCTGGACAGTGCACTGAGAGACATTGGTGGATGGGGCCGAGGACAGCGGAGGTGAGGGTGTGGGTGCAGGCCAGGAGATGGTAGTGCCTGTGTCCTGAGAGGGGGGTTGGATCTCAGTGGCAGGTTGGGGCACAGGGGGAGAGGCAGCGGTGCAAACCGGAGGCGGTGAACGGCCTTCGTCCCACCTTGTGGGATGCTTGGCCATCATATGTCTGCGCATGCTGGTGGTGGTGAGGCTGGTGGTGGTGGCTCCCCGGCTGATCTTGGCGTGGCAAAGGTTGCACACCACTGTTCATCGGTCGTCTGTACTCTCAGTGAAAAACTGCCAGACCTTTGAGCACCTTGGCCTCTGCAGGCTGGCATGGCGCGAGGGGGCGCTTTGGGAAACAGTTGGTGGATTATTCGGTCTGGCCCTGCCTCTACCCCTGGCCACCGCACTGCCTCTTCCAACCTGCCCTGCTGCTGCACTTGCCTCCCCCTCTGAAGACCTGTCCTCAGTAGGCGTAGCAAACCAGGTGGGGTCAGTCACCTCATCGTCCTGCTGCTCTTCCTCCGAATCCTCTGTGCGCTCCTCCCTTGGACTTACTCCAATTACTACTACCTGAGTGATAGACAACTGTGTCTCATCGTCATCGTCCTCCTCACCCACTGAAAGCTCTTGAGACAGTTGCCGGAAGTCCCCAGCCTCATCCCCCGGACCCCGGGAACTTTCCAAAGGTTGGGCATCGGTCACGACAAACCCCTCCAGTGGGAGAGGATTTGGAACGATTGCTGCCCATTCTGGGCAGGGGCCCGAGAACAGTTCCTGGGAGTCTGCCTGCTCATCAGAATGTGTCATTGTAATGGAGTGAGGAGGCTGGGAGGAAGGAGGAGCAGCAGCCAGAGGATTCAGAATTGCAGCAGTGGACGGCGCAGAAGTCTGGGTGGTCGATAGATTGCTGGATGCACTTTCTGCCATCCACGACAGGACCTGCTCACACTGCTCATTTTCTAATAAAGGTTTACCGCGTGGACCCATTAATTGTGAGATGAATGTGGGGACGCCAGAAACGTGCCTCTCTCCTAATCCCGCAGCAGTCGGCTGCAATACACCTGGATCAGGAGCTCGGCCTGTGCCCACACCCTGACTTGGGCCTCCGTGTCCTCGGCCGCGTCCACGTCCTCTAGGCCTACCCCTACCCCTCAGCATGCTGTATTACCAGTAGTGCAGAAACAGAACGCTGTAATTAAATGTGCCGCTTATTGGCCTGTGGTTGGAGGCTGACTTCCCTTACGTAACGCACAGCAGATCCAGGAAACAATTTTGCGCAAGCCTGCTGTAACGCTTAGCTGCATATTAATTAGGACTACTACCCCCAGCAGATAGATACTGTAGGCAGCGTATAATATTATGTATACTGTTTCCCTCTGGCGGGATGACGGCGCTGATGTAACAGAGACAGCAGAGCCAGGAAACAATTTTGCGCAAGCCTGCTGTAACGCTTAACTGCATATTAATTAGGACTACTACCCCCAGCAGATAGATACTGTAGGCAGCGTATAATATTATGTATACTGTTTCCCTCTGGCGGGATGACGGCGCTGATGTAACAGAGACAGCAGATCCAGGAAACAATTTTGCGCTAGCCTGCTGTAATGCTTAGCTGCGTATTAATTAGGACTACTACCCCCAGCAGATAGATACTGTAGGCAGCGTATAATATTATGTATACTGTTTCCCTCTGGCGGGATGACGGCGCTGATGTAACAGAGACAGCAGATCCAGGAAACAATTTTGTGCAAGCCTGCTGTAACGCTTAGCTGCGTATTAATTAGGACTACTACCCCCAGCAGATAGATACTGTAGGCAGCGTATAATATTATGTATACTGTTTCCCTCTGGCGGGATGACGGCGCTGATGTAACAGAGACAGCCGATCCAGGAAACTATTTTGCGCAAGCCTGCTGTAACGCTTAGCTGCGCATTAATTAGGACTACTACCCCCAGCAGACACGCAGTAAACTGAAGACGGTCACAGGCAGCCCAAATATAGTATTTTTCCCCAATTTTTTGGAAAAAGCCCACTGCCTATATAGCCTGAATATCTCTTTCCCTGCCTCACCAGTACTGGCCCTATACTCTGTACAATGACTGCAGACGGAGGACGCAATGCTTTGCACGGCCGATATACAAAAAAAAATAAAATGTGCAACACTGCAAAAAGCAGCCTCAACAGTACTGCACATGGTCAGATGTGGCCCTAAGAAGGACCGTTAGGGTTCTTCAAGCCTAAAATCACTCCTATCGCTCTCCCTATAGCAGCTCCGGCATCAGCAGCACTTTCCCTGATCTCTGTCAGAATGCATCTGTGGCGAGCCGTGGGAGGGGCCGATTTATATACTCGGGTGACACCTGATCTCGCCAGCCACTCACTGCAGGGGGGTGGTATAGGGCTTGAACGTCGCAGGGGGAAGTTGTAATGCCTTCCCTGTCTTTCTATTGGCCAGAAAAGCGCGCTAACGTCTCAGAGATGAAAGTGAAAGTAACGCGAACATCGCGTGGTGCTCGCCTCTAGTAACGAGCATCTCGAACACGCTAATACTCGAACGAGTATCAAGCTCGGACGAGTACGTTCGCTCATCTCTAGTCAGGAATACAGACAAAATGTTTAAACAGGAATATACAAGAAACAGGGGTTTTGTCACAATGGCTAATGAGACCAATTGCTTAGGCATCCTCCATGAGGGGAGAATGCCTAATAAAATAGGGGTGGCTGATAATTGGTAGGGGACTTAATTAAGGAGCTCATGCTGGCCCTCTAAGAAAGGGGGCAGGAGTTTACAGGCCCTATGAAGAGTGAGCAGAGGATCAAGTGTGGTGCGTAGTGAATGACAGAGAACGGCACACGAGCATGATGCTAGGAGCAGGTGAGTGGGATGAACAGCGACATTGCACCGTGACACATTACTACATTTGGAACTACAAATTTATAACAACTTTTGACACTTTCAACAGAGGGTTAAATTTTTCAAGATGATTCATGCGTGACTGGGAAGTATGAGAAATCTTTAGCAGAGATAACACTCTGGCCTGGTGACCCCCTAACTCTAATTCAGAGACCATAAAACCTTCACATCTTTATCAGTGGACTATTTAAATATGTATTTATGTCTCTACTCATCCTGTTGTGGTATTCTTTTAAGTGCAAATTAATCCCATACGTGTCTGTGCCTTGTCATAAGTATGTGTGTGTATACATATTTATGCAGGCCTTTTGATTGACTAAGTAGCGCTCGAGAACCAATCAGGGCAGCACTCAATGAACCAAAGCGATGGCTGTGATTGGTTCATCGACTGCTGCTTAGACAATGAATGCAGCGCTCAGTAAATCAATCACAACCATGACAGTAGTTTATAGAGCGCTTCATTGATTGGCTGAGCAGCATTTGAGAACCAATCAGGGCCATCGCTTCCTGGAGGTGGGATTTATGAATCTCGTAACCAGGAAGTGATCTCCAGTGGGTGGCCGAGGACTGCAAGAAGCTCGTTGGAGCTCCGCAGAGCAGCAGGAGGGACCTGGATCGAGCATGCTAGGTAATGTATTGCTTTTTTAATGTAATATAGCTAGGGCTTATTTTCGGGTATACAGGGTATATATAATTAATTTCTGTTATCTGTTCTTTATACACGGCCAAACAACTGGCGCAAGCTGCATCAAATTTGCCATATTGGTAAATCAAGGGCTTCAGTAGGTTTCAGACCAGGTTACAGTTCTGTAAGAACTACTGTTCTAGATATATTTGCAAAAAAAATTGAATGCAAATATTAAAGGAGTTGTCCAGTTACTGGACAATTCCGCTTCAATATTACCCCCTGTATTAAAAGAATGAAGTGAACTATTCTTACCCCTTTGTGGCCACCAAAATTCAGCACTGCATTCATGTGCTCAGGATGTCAGCGCCAATGCCACGAGAACGATCTGTGAAGCTGCAGCCTCTCATTGGCTCAAGTGGTCGCCTGATTTCTTGTGACATCATCTGTCTCAACAATTACTGGGACCATAATAAGTCTGCAGCACTGGGTCCCATTGGTCGCGGAAAGGTAAGTATAGTTCACTTTATTTTAATTCAGAGGGTCTTATTGATCTGGGTTGTCCAGTTACCACACATCTCTTCGGGATTCCAGTGGCAAGACATCAAATTTTTGCTCATAAAACCCCCATCATTTTTTTTTACTCACCAAGAATGAACTATACTTTATTATGTTGGCTTCATATCAGTAGCAAACAAAGTTTTTAACCACACGCACAACAACAAACAGTTCCATGAAATGGACATGGGCAAAGCGGGGTAATTCTGCTAGTTTATTACATATGAAGGCAAGTGGGGTTACTCGCCTACAGGATCACCGACCTCTCCACATGCAGAAATGGCTCAGAAGACTTATATTTCCTCAAACCTGGGGCCTGCCGGGATTTATTTCACAGCACACAACACGACATATACAGCATATCACAGCCCATATATAATGTCTTGGGTTTGCAACCCACAGGATCCCACTCATTAACCCAGCCTGGGGTTTCTAGAAGGTGTCCTCTATCAGATGGATGACTGGCCAAAGCTGATCCGCATCGGACCTCAGGCTTCAAGTTCCTTACACAGCGCCTTCACATCGCCTCTCACTGAACCACACTGCACCTCAGGCTTGCAGCCTGTTCAGCCCTGCTAAGCTGTCTCTCCCCTCAGCGTGGCAGGAACTAACTTGTTTATACTGCATCCTGCCACACCCAGGTGTTACCTCTGGCTTCTGCAGCCAGAATGCCCCACTCACACCCTCTGCAGGCCCCTCTGAACACTGCACTCCTACAATGCTGATTGCTTAACTGTTCAATAGTAGCATCTTCTTGTAGTCGTAATGTCCATTAGCATAGGGCTCACTTGTAGAGATGAGCGAACGTACTCGTCCGAGCTTGATACTCGTTCAAGTATTAGCGTGTTCGAGATGCTCGTTACTCGAAACGAGTACCACGCGATGTTCGAGTTACTTTCACTTTCATCTCTGAGACGTTAGCGCACTTTTCTGGCCAATAGATAGACAGGGAAGGCATTACAACTTCCCCCTGCGACGTTCAAGCCCTATACCACCCCCCTGCAGTGAGTGGCTGGCGAGATCAGGTGTCACCCGAGTATATAAATCGGCCCCTCCTGCGGCTCGCCACAGATGCGTTCTGACATAGTTCAGGGAAAGTGCTGTCTTGCTGGAGTTGCTATAGGGAGAGTGTTAGGAGTTATTATAGGCTTCAAGAACCCCAACGGTCCTTCTTAGGGCCACATCTAACCGTGTGCAGTAGTGTGGAGGCTGCTTTTTGCAGTGTTGCACTTTTTCTTTTTTTTTGTATATCGGCCGTGCAGAGCATTGCGTCCTGCAGTAAATTTACATTGTCCAGGGCCAGTAGTGGTGAGGCAGGGACAGAAGACATATTTAGTGTATATAGGCAGTGGGCCTTTCCAAAAACATTTGGGAAAAAAAAATCTATTTGGGCTGCCTGTGACCGTCCTCAGTGTACTGGGTCTCTGCTGGGGGTAGTTTTCCTAATTCATACGCAGCCAGCTAAGTGTTACAGCAGGCTTGCGCAAAACTCTTTCCTGGCTTTGTGTTGCCTGTTACATCACCGCTGTATTCCTGTCCACAGTAAAACAGTCTGCAGTAATTTTACATTGTCCAGGGCCAGTAGTGCTGAGGCAGGGACAGAAGACATATTTAGTGTATATAGGCAGTGGGCCTTTCCAAAAACATTTGGGAAAAAAAATCTATTTGGGCTGCCTGTGACCGTCCTCAGTGTACTGGGTCTCTGCTGGGGGTAGTTTTCCTAATTCATACGCAGCCAGCTAAGTGTTACAGCAGGCTTGCGCAAAATTCTTTCCTGGCTTTGTGTTGCCTGTTACATCACCGCTGTATTCCTGTCCACAGTAAAACAGTCTGCAGTAATTTTACATTGTCCAGGGCCAGTAGTGCTGAGGCAGGGACAGAAGACATATTTAGTGTATATAGGCAGTGGGCCTTTCCAAAAACATTTGGGAAAAAAAATCTATTTGGGCTGCCTGTGACCGTCCTCAGTGTACTGGGTCTCTGCTGGGGGTAGTTGTCCTAATTCATACGCAGCCAGCTAATTGTTACAGCAGGCTTGCGCAAAATTCTTTCCTGGTTCTGCTGTGCGTTCCGTAAGCGAAGTCAGCCTCCAACCACAGGCCAATAAGCGGCACATTTAATTACAGCGTTCTGTTTCTGCACTACTGGTAATACAGCATGCTGAGGAGTAGGGGTAGGCCTAGAGGACGTGGACGCGGCCGAGGACGCGGAGGCCCAAGTCAGGGTGTGGGCACAGGCTGAGCTCCTGATCCAGGTGTATCGCAGCCGACTGCTGCGGGATTAGGAGAGAGGCACGTTTCTGGCGTCCCCACATTCATCTCACAATTAATGGGTCCACGCGGTAGACCTTTATTAGAAAATGAGCAGTGTGAGCAGGTCCTGTCGTGGATGGCAGAAAGTGCATCCAGCAATCTATCGACCACCCAGACTTCTGCGCCGTCCACTGCTGCAACTCTGAATCCTCTGGCTGCTGCTCCTCCTTCCTCCCAGCCTCCTCACTCCATTACAATGACACATTCTGAGGAGCAGGTAGACTCCCAGGAACAGTTCTCGGGCCCCTGCCCAGAATGGACAGCAATGGTTCCGAATCCTCTCCCACTGGAGGAGTTTGTCGTGACCGATGCCCAATCTTTGGAAAGTTCCCGGGGTCCGGGGGATGAGGCTGGGGACTTCCGGCAACTGTCTCAAGAGCTTTCAGTGGGTGAGGAGGACGATGACGATGAGACACAGTTGTCTATCAGTGAGGTAGTAGTAAGGGCAGTAAGTCCGAGGGAGGAGCGCACAGAGGATTCGGAGGAAGAGCAGCAGGACGATGAGGTGACTGACCCCACCTGGTTTGCTACGCCTACTGAGGACAGGTCTTCAGAGGGGGAGGCAAGGGCAGCAGCAGGGCAGGTTGGAAGAGGCAGTGCGGTGGCCAGGGGTAGAGGCAGGGCCAGACCGAATAATCCACCAACTGTTTCCCAAAGCGCCCCCTCGCGCCATGCCACCCTGCAGAGGCCGAGGTGCTCAAAGGTCTGGCAGTTTTTCACTGAGAGTGCAGACGACCGACGAACAGTGGTGTGCAACCTGTGTCGCGCCAAGATCAGCCGGGGAGCCACCACCAGCATGCGCAGACATATGATGGCCCAGCACCCCACAAGGTGGGACGAAGGCCGTTCACCGCCTCCGGTTTGCACCACTGCCTCTCCCCCTGTGCCGCAACCTGCCACTGAGATCCAACCATCCCTCTCAGGACACAGGCACTACCATCTCCTGGCCTGCACCCAAACCCTCACCTCCGCTGTCCTCGGCCCCATCCACCAATGTCTGTCAGCGCACCGTCCAGCCGTCGCTAGCGCAAGTGTTGGAGCGCAAGCGCAAGTACGCCGCCACGCACACGCACGCTCAAGCGTTAAACGTGCACATAGCCAAATTTATCAGCCTGGAGATGCTGCCGTATAGGGTTGTGGAAACGAAGGCTTTCAAAGGTATGATGGCGGCGGCGGCCCCGCGCTACTCAGTTCCCAGTCGCCACTACTTTTCCCGATGTGCCGTCCCAGCCCTGCACGACCACGTCTCCCGCAACATTGTACGCGCCCTCACCAACGCGGTTACTGCCAAGGTCCACTTAACAACGGACACGTGGACAAGCACAGGCGGGCAGGGCCACTATATCTCCCTGACGGCACATTGGGTGAATTTAGTGGAGGCTGGGACAGAGTCAGAGCCTGGGACCGCTCACGTCCTACCCACCCCCAGAATTGCGGGCCCCAGCTCGGTGGTGGTATCTGCGGCGGTGTATGCTTCCTCCACTAAACCACCCTCCTCCTCCTCCTCCTCCTCTGCAACCTCTGTGTCGCAATCAAGATGTGTCAGCAGCAGCACGTCGGCAGCAGTCGGTGTCGCGCGGCGTGGCAGCACAGCGGTGGGCAAGCGTCAGCAGGCCGTGCTGAAACTACTCAGCTTAGGATATAAGAGGCACACGGCCCACGAACTGCTGCAGGGTCTGACAGAGCAGACCGACCGCTGGCTTGCGCCGCTGAGCCTCCAACCGGGCATGGTCGTGTGTGACAACGGCCGTAACCTGGTGGCGGCTCTGCAGCTCGGCAGCCTCACGCACGTGCCATGCCTGGCCCACGTCTTTAATTTGGTGGTTCAGCGCTTTCTGAAAAGCTACCCACGCTTGTCAGACCTCCTCGGAAAGGTGCGCCGGCTCAGCGCACATTTCCGCAAGTCCCACACGGACGCTGCCACCCTGCGCACCCTGCAACATCGGTTTAATCTGTCAGTGCACCGACTGCTGTGCGACGTGCCCACACAGTGGAACTCTACGCTCCACATGTTGGCCAGGCTCTATGAGCAGCGTAGAGCTATTCTGGAATACCAACTCCAACATGGGCGGCGCAGTGGGAGTCAGCCTCCTCAATTCTTTACAGAAGAGTGGGCCTGGTTGGCAGACATCTGCCAGGTCCTTGGAAACTTTGAGGAGTCTACCCAGATGGTGAGCGGGGATGCTGCAATCATTAGCGTCACCATTCCTCTGCTATGCCTCTTGAGAAGTTCCCTGCAAAGCATAAAGGCAGACGCTTTGCGCTCGGAAACAGAGGCGGGGGAAGACAGTATGTCGCTGGATAGTCAGAGCACCCTCCTGTCTATATCTCAGCACGTTGAGGAGGAGGAGGAGCATGAGGAGGATGAGGGGGAGGGGGAAGAGACAGCTTGGCCCACTGCTGAGGGTACCCATGCTGCTTGCCTGTCATCCTTTCAGCGTGTATGGCCTGAGGAGGAGGAGGAGGATCCTGAAAGTGATCTTCCTAGTGAGGACAGCCATGTGTTGCATACAGGTACCCTGGCACACATGGCGGACTTCATGTTAGGATGCCTTTCTCGTGACCCTCGCGTTACACGCATTCTGGCCACTACGGATTACTGGGTGTACCCACGGTATAAGGAGAACCTTTCCACTCTCATACCCGAAGAGGAAAGGGGTTCGAGAGTGATGCTATACCACAGGACCCTGGCGGACAAGCTGATTGTAAAATTCCCATCCGACAGCGCGAGTGGCAGAAGGCGCAGTTCCAAGGGCCAGGTAGCAGGGGAGGCGCGGAGATCAGGCAGCATATACAGCACAGGCAGGGGAACACTCTCTAAGGCCTTTGACAGCTTTCTGGCTCCCCAGCAAGACTGAGTCACCACTCCCCAGTCAAGGCTGAGTCGGTGGGAGCACTGTAAAAGGATGGTGAGGGAGTACGTAGCCGATCGCACGACCGTCCTCCGTGACGCCTCTGCCCCCTACAACTACTGGATGTCGAAGCTGGACACGTGGCCTGAACTCGCGCTGTATGCGCTGGAGGTGCTTGCTTGTCCTGCGGCTAGCGTCTTGTCAGAGAGGGTGTTTAGTGCGGCTGGGGGAATCATCACGGATAAGCGTACCCGCCTGTCAACCGACAGTACCGACAGGCTTACACTCATCAAGATGAACAAAGCCTGGATTTCCCCAGACTTCTCTTCTCCACCAGCGGACAGCAGCGATTCCTAAGCAATACGTAGGCTGCACTCACGGATGGAAGCATCGTTCTCTATCACCATCAAAAACGGGGACATTTTTGCTTCATCAATCTGTGTATAATATTCATCCTCCTCCTCCTGCTCCTCCTCCTGAAACCTCACGTAATCACGCCAAACGGGCAATTTTTCTTAGGCCCACAAGGCTCAGTCATATAATTCTTGTAAACAATGTTTAAACGTTTCAATGCTCATTAAAGCGCTGAAACTTGCACCTGAACCAATTTTTATTTTAACTGGGCTGCCTCCAGGCCTAGTTACAAATTAAGCCACATTAACCAAAGCGATTAATGGGTTTCACCTGCCCTCTTGGTTGGGCATGGGCAATTTTTCTGAGGTACATTAGTACTGTTGGTACACCATTTTTTGGGGGCCCTCGCCTACAGTGTAATCCAATTAATTTTTGGCCCACCTGCATTAAAGCTGACGTTACCTCAGCTGTGCTGGGCACTGCAATGGGATATATTTATGTACCGCCAGTGGGTTCCAGGGAGCCACCCATGCTGTGGGTGCACACGGAATTCCCATTGCGGAGTTGTACCTGCCTGTGACTATTTATAAAAAACCGCGGTCTGACTGGGGCATGCAGACACCTTGACAGAATGAATAATGTGTGGCACAGAGGTTCCCCATTGCTATGCCAACGTGTGCAGCTCCTGATGCCGGTGGCACAGGATTATATTTCTCATTGCTTCTGTACAGCATTGTGGGCTATCGCCTCGCCCCTTTTAAAGAGGGTCGCTGCCTAGCCGTGCCAACCCTCTGCAGTGTGTGCCTGCGGTTCCTCCTCATGGCAGACGCACTTATAAATAGACATGAGGGTGGTGTGGCATGAGGGCAGCTGAAGGCTGCGCAGGGACACTTTGGTGTGCGCTGTGGACACTGCGTCGTTCCGGGGGGAGGGGGGGGGGGTTGGCAGCATGTAACCCAGGAGAAGTGGCAGCAGAGTGTCATGCAGGCAGTGATTGTGCTTTGTTGGAGGTAGTGTGGTGCTTAGCTAAGGTATGCATTGCTAATGAGGGCTTTTCAGAAGTAAAAGTTGTTGGGGGGGGGCCCACTCTTGCCGCTATTGTGGCTTAATAGTGGGACCTGGGAACTTGAGATGCAGCCCAACATCTAGCCCCTCTCCTGCCCTATCCGTTGCTGTGTCGTTCCCATCACTTTCTTGAATTGCCCAGATTTTCACAAATGGAAACCTTAGCGAGCATCGGCGATATACAAAAATGCTCGAGTCGCCCATTGACTTCAATGGGGTTCGTTACTCGAAACGAACCCTCGAGCATCGCGATAATTTCGTCCCGAGTAACGAGCACCCGAGCATTTTGGTGCTCGCTCATCTCTACTCACTTGCATGAGCAAAGTTTCACTGTGTATTATGTATTTCTTAGGGTTGCTTCACACTTGCAATCGTGATATTGCTGCGTTTTGTTTTTACATGAATGTCAATAGGACTTTCTAATGTTAAAAACTTGCAGGTTTGTGCTTTGCGATTTTGGTGCGATGCGTTTTTAACATTGGAAAGTCCTATTGACATTTGTGTTAAAAAATGCAGCGATATCGCGATTGCAAGTGTGAAGGCACCCTTACAAGTGTAATATGTAGTGCTGAAGCCCTGTTGATTTGCATTGGGTTTAAGAAAAAAACAATATCACTGACCGAAATATCCCAGTAAAATCAATGTTCTCTTTCAACCCTTCCTGCCCCAGAACGTAAGTTTACCGCAAATGGATATAAACTCCTAGAGAGGAGTTGTGGACGGAGGTAAGCCCTGAGAACACCAATCTCCGCTGTTAACATTACCTTGCATGCAACCTTACATTACCTTATATGTCGCCCTTACATGTCCAGATGAAATGATCGCAGCATGTAAAGAGTTCAGCAATAAATATATTGCACCCACACTTTTGTATCAGGGCACAAACCAGTGGCAGCCAAGGTGACTGATGGAATATCACCGGCCCTGATTTAAAAGGCTAACTTGCCTAACAAAATGCCGATGATCCTACGTGGGCAGATGTGCACGTTAACACACCTCCAATAGACCTCCACCAAGGTCTTTGATGGACAAAACGCAGAAAGATATGCCAGGTCTTATTTTATTTGCGCCCGCGAAAACAGCAGGCTCAAAAAGAGAGGTGAGAATTACCCCTTGAAATCAGTTTCCTACGCGCATAATCGCAACACTTTACATTCGTCTGTCTAAGCCCTAATACCTATATTTTTTCCTGATCTGAAAGTGAGAAATATCTTGTAAGATCAGAGACATTTGGCAAATCTAATATTACAATGTGGTCAGAATCTAGGAATATAATTTAACCATTGGGTGATTTGTTAGCACTAATGAGTATAAAGTGAGAGAAATACAAAGAATTAGGACCCATCTTCACTCTTACAGATGAATATTTAATGTCAACTGTATATATCTGACCCATTAAATTTAGTTCACACAGAATTGATTTAATGTTGCAAGAATTGTTAAGCTACTACTACTTCAAAGGGGCTTACAGGGTTAGAGAATCATGGCTGCTTTCTTCCAGAAACAGCGCCATTCCTATCTATAGGTTGTTTCTAATATCGCAGCTCAGATTCATAAAAAGTGACAGGGGCCAAGTTGCAATATCACACACAACCAGTGGAGAAGGGTGGCACTGTTTTTGAAAGAAAGCAGCTTGGTTTTACTAATCCTATACAAACCAATCTTTTTTATTTAAAATTGTTCTAAATTGTGTGCAGATTAATATAATGTTATATATTTTAATACAGGTGGGAGTTCTCTATTTCTATTACACAATTCCAAATCCCCTGCTTCCCTAACATAGTATTAAATGCTAAAGTTCTGTCTACATCTAGTCAGCATAAGCTGGAGCACAGGTGCTTGCTGTCTACAGATTTATACTGTTGCGACGCGCTGGCTGTGTAATATCCATGCCAGTGTCAGCTGACAGTATCAGCCATCGTGTTCTTTGGCGGTCGGATCTTCTTTTGCCACTAGATTTTTCTAGCACCTCTGCTCGCATTACATGGCCAAAATCCGTGCGCTTGAGACTGGTCATCTTGTCCCCCATGAGTCTGAGCCCGGTCATCTTGCCCCTCCAGTGATATATCAGGTCTTATACAATTCAGGACTTCTCTGTTTGTTACTCTCACCGTCCAGGGTATACTCAGCAGCTTTCACCAGCACCACAGCTCAAACGCATCAATCCTCTTATCAGCTTTTTTCGCAGTCCAGCTTTCACATCCATATATGGCTATGGGGAAAACAGTAATTTGCACTATCCTGCTTTTAATTGATATGCCAATATCCCTACTTTTCCAGATTTTGTCCATGTTTAGCATTGCGCTTCGCACCAATGCTATTCTATGTTTTATCTTTGGCATAGATTCTACATCCTGGTCAATTTTCGAACCAAGGAAGCTGCTGTCTTGCACGCTTTCTATGGTGTCGTGATTGATTTTGATTTGAATTTAGCCATTTTTTGCAGTTGTCATAATTTTAGTTTTCTTTACTAGGATATGGGGATTTAACATATATAACAAATATACTAATTACATGTGTATCTACTCTGTGCTATGTATTATGAGCGTAATACGCGGGCCATATACGCCCATGTGAGTGAACCCTTAAAGGGGTTGTCTCGCGGCAGCAAGTGGGTCACTTCTGTATGGCCATATTAATGCACTTTGTAATATACATCGTGCATTAAATATGAGCCATACAGAAGTTATTCACTTACCTGCTCCGTTGCTAGCATCCCCGTCGCCATGGATCCGTCTAATTTCGCTGGCTTCTTGCTTTTTTAGACGCGCTTGCGCTGTGCGGTCTTCTGCCTGGTGAATGGTGCCGCTCGTGCCGGAGAGCTGGTCACCGCGTCGTCATCGTAGCTCCGCCCCGTCACGTGTGCCGATTCCAGCCAATCAGGAGGCTGGAATCGGCAATGGAATGCACAGAGCCCATGGTGCACCAGGGGAGAAGACCCACGGTGCACCATGGGAGAAAACCGCAGTGCATCCCTGGGAAAGGACCGGCGGCCATCTTAGGGAGAAGATTTTTAAAACTTCATATTTCGGCGGATCGGTGAGTAGCATGCGGTTTAAAAACCGCTTTAAATTGCTATTTTATGACGGGGGTGACAGGGGGAATGGGGTAAAGTAAAATATTGATGTTTGCCGCGAGACAACCCCTTTAAGGAGATAAATAGATCAATGACATGCATGTACTGTATACATAACATTGATATAAATGCTCTCAGGACATATAACTAAACTTACATCTTGATGTGCTGATTTTTTGCCATCAGTATGAATCCCAGCAGAGTGCTCTTCTGACCACATACAGAAACCTCTTGCATAAATTCACTTCTTCGGTTTATGTAAAATATCCAATAATAAATTATTTTAATGTCATTAACTTTCACATATTAATGCATCTTCACATGTTTATAGGGCTACTATTACTGTTGGGGAGCACAAAAGGGGACATTATTGCTATATGTGATCGACAAACAAGATCAATAACAATTTTGGACACAGTGGGGACATTATTACTGTTTGAGGGCTCTGTTACTCTGTAGAGCCTAGCAGGGGGCACTATTCATGTTTGGAGCCTAAAAGGAGTTGCTGTTACTGTGTGCGATTGTAAGGGGACGGGTGACCCTTCTAGTCTGTGGTTTTAAAACTATCGCTTGAAAAGTGGGAGGGTTACCGGAAGACGAGAGGGGAAGCGGAAGTTCCAGCTCAGCAGTTATAAAGAAGAGCAGTAAGCCACCTATCTCTACAAGACAATCTGGTGTGGTGTCCGGGGCCGCAGAATCGTATTGGGACTGATGTGAATAGTATCCCCTGACCTGTTGGGTGTTGCTAAGCCGACCTTGTTGATAACTTGGAAAGTACTTCCTGCTGTAAGGACTCTGTTCATACAGATACCTTCACTCTGTCCCCAACCTCTTGGAAGGTCTTTTCCTGTTAGGACTATTTTGTGTTGTGCCATTCAAGGATATGTGCCCATGAGGGCATGTGACAAGACTTTCTTACATTTTTTGGAAGTTCTGTTTTAATAAACCTGGTTAAGTTGAATGCACAATGTAGAACCCATGCAAGTTTTTCAACAGTCTGTCACAAGCCGGAGCACAGGCAAGGGCCTGAGGGGTAGTCATCATGCCTACGGAACATGTCTGGAGTACGGTCGTTCCTATGCCCTTGCCTGCAGCTTATTTATCTCAGGTAGGCCCACCGCTAAAAGCCAAGTTCTCTAGGCCCAGTGGGCACTAATACCGTCTTGGGGGGCTGTTATGTTTGTATCTATGTAGCACTATGTAACAACAGGATGGGGAGTGTGTGTAGAGGGCGAGGGACAGGTGAAGAGAATGATGCAAAAGCATCTGCAAGGTTGAGTTGTGGTGGAAAGAAAAGTCTTTATGGCAGTTTGTGTGCATTATGTAGAAGAAAAGGAAGATTGAACAAACACATGAGCAAAGACATCACCTTTGAGTCAAAATCTTTTGCACTTTAGCTCCTTAGTGCATAATGAAATCTATGTACATCATGCAATGAGTTGTTATAAGGCACCATATCAGGATTGACACCCAAGCTTCCAATGATCCTCACCAGAGGCGTAACTTGAAGCTCCCAGGCCCCGATACAAAACCTGTAACAGGACCCCCAACTATAATGCTTTATTCATAGTACTGGGCTCCCTATATGGAGAAGAGAGGCCTTATGGGCCCCCTAAGGCTCCTGGGCCCAGGTGCAACCGCATCCCCTGCATCCCCTATAGTTATGCCAGTGATCCTCACCATCTAAACCCCTCTAGATGATGAGGTCCATAGCAACCGCAGCATCCAAGTTCTTTAACAGAGGAAATCCATGAATCAGCACCCCATGATGCGATCACAGGGCACAGATAGGCCTCCAACTGCCTTAATGACCTAACAAAGGTCTCCAGATCTGCTACCATAGAAATCCATCTATACGGCCATGCCAGAGATTGCCCATCAATATTACTCCAAGTATGTGAGTAAATTCCCCCGTGTCCTAAAGTATCCATCTATCAGAATCTCCTCTGCTCAAGGACAAGCTGCAGAATTTACTGCGCCGTCATCTCTTTTGATTTCCAATCACAGAGTTCAGTGTTTGGTGAGAGAAATATGATTCGGTATACCTAATAAGATATGCTTGGACGAGGTTCTGCTATATGAATGCTCTACTCATCTGACCTAGTTGCACTTGTACAACTACAAGAGGAGTAGCGACCTATTTGGCTTAAGCACGATGAATAATTCAACAAAGCTGCATTATGATGCAATGTTTAGGGCGGCATTGATTACTCTTGTGCAAATGCAATGCCTGACCACTCTATCATTTTACCCGAATGTGCTGTATTGGCAAAAGTCTATTTTCAGGAAAAAGTGGAAGCAAAGTAATTTGAATGAAATGACTGATCGCGTGATACAGTTACTGATGCCTTAAAGACTAAGCAGCGAGCTTTGGAAGAATTTAATAAAATGAGTAAACGTACATGTACAGCGCTAAAACTGATGTGGCAGCTTCTACAGCATCAATGACATCATTAACACAACTACAGATAGCATTTCCAAAACAACTATTACGTTAGGATTTACCATGTATGGCAGTATAATTTCTACTATATTGTAGCAGCTAATGGTTCTCTTCATGGCTCTTTTATTCTATATGGGGTTGCCACCCAGCCAGTAATTACTTCCAAAGGCTGGTGCCGGAATTTATTTTTTACTGGAAGTCAATTGACAATAAAAAATAAATCAATCGACTCACCGCGGTGCCGGGCCCAGTTTGCCGTTTCCGGCACTCCAGAAGCCATATAAAGTAATGTTGCTGCTGGATGGATGTCACGTTGTTATTTACAACATAGCCCAGCCCCTCTCGGCCTTCTGCACACAGTGTACTTTGGGGGAAGCATCAGATTATGTTGCAAATAGAACAGCGCAGTGTACATCTGGCAGTAGTCGTGACAGCATGAGTTTATACTGCTGCCGGAGTGCGTGGATAGTGGAACTCTGCTTGTGTAGGGCATAAAAGGGGCAATATGCTGATGTGATTTTCTACAGTGGCCCTATTAGTAATAGTGACATCCCACAGTGGCCCCAGTAGTAATAGTGACATCCCACAGAGGCCCCAGTAGTAATAGTAACATCCCACAGTGGCCCCAGCAGTAAAAGTGACAACCCACAGTGACCCCCAGTAGTAATAGTGACATCCGACACCGGCCCCAGCGGTAATAGTAACATCCCACAGCAGTAATAAAGACAACCCAAAGCGGTCCCAGTAGTAATAGTGACATCCCACAGCGGCCCCAGTAATAATAGTGACATCCCACAGCGGCCCCAGTAATAATAGGGACATCCCATAGTGGCTCCATCAGTAACAGTGACATCCGAAAGCGGCCCCAGTAGTAATAGTGACATTCCACAATGGACCCTAGTAGTAATAGTGACATCCCACAGCGGCCCCAGTAGTAATAGTGACATCCCATAGTAGCCCCATCAGTAATAGTGACATCCCACAGCGGCCCCAGTAGTAATAGTGACATCCCACAGAGGCCCCAGTAGTAATAGTAACATCCCACAGTGGCCCCAGCAGTAAAAGTGACAACCCACAGTGACCCCCAGTAGTAATAGTGACATCCCACACCGGCCCCAGTGGTAATAGTAACATCCCACAGCAGTAATAAAGACAACCCACAGCGGCCCCAGTAGTAATAGTGACATCCCACAGCGGCCCCAGTAATAATAGGGACATCCCATAGTGGCTCCATCAGTAACAGTGACATCCCAAAGCGGCCCCAGTAGTAATAGTGACATTCCACAGTGGCCCCTAGTAGTAATAGTGACATCCCACAGCGGCCCCAGTAGTAATAGTGACATCCCATAGTAGCCCCATCAGTAATAGTGACATCCCACAGCGGCCCCAGTAGTAATAGTGACATCCCACAGCGGCCCCAGTAGTAATAGTGACATTCCACAGTGGCCCCTAGTAGTAAAAGTGACATCCCACAGCGGCCCCAGTAGTAATAGTGACATCCCATAGTAGCCCCATCAGTAATAGTGACATCCCACAGCGGCCCCAGTAGTAATAGTGACATCCCACAGCGGCCCCAGTAGTAATAGTGACATCCCACAGTGGCCCCTAGTAGTAATAGTGACATCCCACAGCGGCCCCAGTACTAATAGTGACATCCCATAGTAGCCCCATCAGTAATAGCGACATCCCACAGCGGCCCCAGTAGTAATAGTGACATCCCACAGCGGCCCCAGTAGTAATAGTGACATTCCACAGTTGCCCCTAGTAGTAATAGTGACATCCCACAGCGGCCCCAGTACTAATAGTGACATCCCATAGTAGCCCCATCAGTAATAGCGACATCCCACAGCGGCCCCAGTAGTAATAGTGACATCCCACAGCGGCCCCAGTAGTAATTGTGACATCCCACAGTGGTCCCAATAGTAATAGTGACATCCCACAGTGGCCCCAGTAGCAATAGTGACCCCCCACAGCGGCATCAGTAGTAACTGTAGCATCCAACAGCAGCCCCAGTAGTAATAGTGACATCCCACAGTGGCCCCAGTAGTAATAGTGACATCCAACAGCGGCCCCAGTAGTAAAAGTGCCCCCTTGAGAACCATATACTGTCTTATATTAATTTTTGCCCCAAAAGAGGCACTAGGTCTTATTTTCTGGGAATCTCTTTTAATACTACTCCAGGTCCCTCTCGCTCCTCTCTGAAGGTCCAACGTACTGAGCCGCAGCTTTTATTGGCCAATTCATAAATCCCGCTTCCACAGCGCAATGGCTGTGATTGGTTCTTTGACCTCTGCTCAGCCAATCAATGCAGCATTCGATAACCCAATCACAGCCATTGCATTGTTTCATAGAGCGCTGCATTGATTGGCCAAGCAATCAGAGCCATTGCTTCCTGGAGGTTGGATTTATGAATCATGTAACCAGGAAGTGATCTTCTGTGGGCGGCAGAGGACTGCAAGAAGCACGTTGAAGCTTCGGAAAGCAGCAGGAAGGACCAGGACTGTACCTGCTTGGTAATGTATTCCTTTTTTTTTGCTAATGTAACGCAGCTAGGACCTATTTTCAGGGTAGGGCTTATATTTAAAGTTTTACCGAAAATCTCGAAAAGTCAGAGTAGGGTTTATTTTCAGGGAAACGGGGTAGGAGGCCTGCTGAATGCGCTGCCTCTAATTGGTCACAGCCCGACCAATCAGAGGCAGATTCCACTCACACACCCATTCATGAATTTATGAATGGGTGTGTGACTGCTGCCTCTGATTGGCTCAGCGGGACCAATCAGATGAGAGGCAGCAGTCACTCACCCATTCATAAATTCATGAATGGGTGTGTGAGTGGAATCTGCCTCTGATTGGTCAGGCTGTGACCAATTAGAGGCAGCTCATTCAGCAGGCGGGGATTTTAAATCCCCGGCTGCTGAATACTACTCACAGCTGTTCAGAGCAGTTCAGGAGGACTGCCGCTGGCCATGCTGAACTCCGTCTGCTGGGACCAGGTGAGTATATATATATATTTTATTTTTACACATTTCTGGATGAATTGCAGGGAAGGGCTTATATATTTAATCCCTTCCCGACAATTCATCCCGCGATAGCCGGCAGCCCATTGCTTTCAATGGAGCCAGCTGTATTGCCGGCTCCATTGAATTCAATGGGCTAACATCGTTCTGCCGGGACAAGGTGAGTATATTTTTTTTTTATTTTTACACATTTCTGGATGAATTGCAGGGAAGGGCTTATATATTTAAGCCCTTCCCGACAATTCATCCCCCAATCGCCGGCAGCCCATTGCTTTCAATGGAGCCAGCTGTATTGCCACCTCCATTGAATTCAATGGGCTAACATCGTTCTTCTCTGCCACAGCTGTTACAGCTGTGGCAGAGGAGAACGATCTTTATGCTGACAGTGCGGGGAGGGGGGGGGGTCTCACTCTTGCCACTATTGTGGCTTAATAGTCGGACCTGGGAGTCCAACATGTAGCCCCTTGCCTGCCCTATCCGTTTCTGTGTCGTTCCCATCACTTTCTTGAATTTCCCAGATTTTCACAAATGAAAACCTTAGCGAGCATCGGCGCTATACAAAAATGCTCGAGTCGCCGAGTAACGAGCACCCGAGCATTTTGGTGCTCGCTCATCTCTAGTAGAGATACCATGTGTGGACACCACTGGGAAATTGTTGTCATAAGCAAATTAAGATTGTCCATAGGACAGGTGGCTCTGGTATTCCGTAGGGGCCAGGCTACGGTAGTAGAGTTCTGGTCTGTGTCCTCACTAGCTGTCTACTAAACTCACTCTGGTCTCTGCCCGGATATCAACCAGAAAGCCAAGGACCAGGGGGGATGAGCGCCCAACCTGGACGCTTCCACTATGGCTCCATCCTCCACACTCGCTGCCATTCTTTAAGACATATTGTAACATTGTTAGGAATTTTCACAACCCCAACACAATCTCCCTCCCACAAAATCATACCACGTTAGGACACACCCCACACCCACACCCCTTTCATTTTTGCCTAGGTTGGTTTTTTTGGGTGAAAAAGTTGGCAAGCCATGCCAGGAATTGTCAGCTAAATGTCAAAATCAAACAACCGCTTCTCATGTGTCCTTTTGAAACATATGATCATCAAAGATATTGGTTCCACGTTTCAGACCTCCCTCTGTTAGCTGGAGCAGGAAGCTGTTTCAAAGAGGAGCTACTGTCCTGAAGGTCTGCACACAACTATATACATCATTGTTTCTTAACCCCTTAGTGATGGCCCCATTGCCTTTTTACGTGCTGCGTAAGTGGGCTTTAATCCTCAGGGCCATAAAAACACGCTCGCTCTGAGGATTGAAGCCACGGGGCCTGTGGACGTGGCAGCTCCATGCTGTCGGCTGCAGGAGGTAGCCAACAACCTGGAGTTGTCGTGGGGGGGGCCGCGTGGAGCGACCCCCGGTCACGTGATTGCCGCTAACCACCGGATAAAAGCAATCGCATAAAAGTGTTAAAAAAGTTAAATAAAGTTAAAAATTCAGCTCCACCCATGGATCAGATCCATGAGGGGAGCTGAAGGTACTTACCTCCGTCCTCTTCAATGTCCCGAAACGTTCTGGTCCTTCCAGGACCTTACATCGCAAAAGTTTGAAAAGTTTTACGTTTCATCCCCCCTTATGGATCATAGGGGAGTTAAAATGACATATCAAAGGCCCCCAGATTTATCCGTGGACCTTACCCCAGCTTCTGCGCACGCATCCGTCGCCAAAATTACCGAAATTTATAATATCCCTGCTCTAGGCCTCCAAACATAGCCAAGAGCCTGGAAATTTCAAGGGGGGCCGCGGTACGTGTTCCCTGGTCATGTAATCACCGTTATCCAATGGATAAAGGTGATCGCGTAATTGTAAAAAAAAGTTACAATTTCTTACCTAAGGTCTCCAGCAATGTCCCCCAATTGGATCTTCATCCGCGGACCTTTCCCCAACTTCGATACATGCACCCGTCACCAAAACGACAGACGTATCTCAAGGGCTCACCAAGTGGGCAATGGGGCCTAAAACACCTTCAAGCAAAATGTATGTTCTGAAAGCCATCGGCTGCTCCTTTCGGTTTGGGCCCTGTCATGCATACAGACATAAGAGTAAGGCCACAATGTGTATATTTTTGAACACAGGACAAACAGGGCTATCCATTTTGGGGTTTAAATCCTCATTTTCATGTGTACTATAGAAAAAAAAAACTGTCTTTAAAATGACATATTTGCAACAATATGAAATTTTATTTTTATGCCTCTAAATTGCCTTAACTCCTGAAAAGAAACTGTGGGGTCAAAATACTCCTGACACCCCTCAGTGAGTATATTAAGGGGTGTATTTTTTTAAAAAGGGGTCATTTGTGGGGGTATCTATCATTCTGACACCTATGAGCCTTTGCAATCTTGGCTTGGTGTAGAAAAACAAAGTGTTCCTCTGAATGTTGATTACAATCAATGTTAAATTTGTACGTCTCCTAAACGGTTATGCTAAAGTGACACATGTCAGATTTCCAAAATTTGGCTCCGTCACTAAGGCGCAAACAGGCTTCGGCACTAAGGAGTTAAGCTCCAGTCCTCACAACTCCCCCAACAGGTCATGAATTGAGGATATCCTATAGAGTGGACATCTTTGTAATAGCAGAGGCACTGACAATAATTACATCACCAGGGCAGTACTATAGACATCCTAAAAATGTGACCTGTTGGGGGGTCATGGGGATTAGAGTTTAGGAGACACTGATATATATTATATATATATATATATATATATATATATATATATATATATATATATATATATATATATATATATATATATATATCAGTGATATATATTATATGGTTGTCCATATGTAAACTACATTTATGTGGACTTTGTGTTTGTATGCCTTATTATGGCCTATGTACACTATACACTAGAGGGGCGTCCTCCTATGTTAGCTAGAGCAGAGAAGATGAAGAGTGGCTCCTAAACCAGCAGGGCCACCCCATTAATGTATTACATAGTTGGCCATTCTTTTGAATGGAATACTTCCCCTTTCCCGCATGGTTGATGGCAGCTTCCCTCGGCACTAACAGCTGATTGGCTGTTCACCTAGCCAATTTCCATCCATAAAAAGGACTGACGTGATTAGAGAAACACTTTGCTAATTGTAATAACCACAGCAATATAATACTGAAAGCAGAACAGTCCTTGTAAACTGTTGGTTTATGTCATGCAGACAGATATGGATCCGCCATGCCACACACCACTTTGGTTGCGGGCTACCTGATGTGGCTGTATCTGGGGGAACCCCAGTCTTCACACTTTACCCCTCTAAGAGTGATACTGGCATAGTTGCGGAGGCACCCAGCTGCTATACACATAGATAACCCCGGTTGTGTGGTTGTTGCTGCTACACTGGGTTGAGCCGCGGTACCTGTAGATCTGAACAGGGCGCAGTCAGGAAACAGGCAGAAGTCAGGGCTGGCAGCATGCTGCGTAAATTAGGGCTAAGCCAAAGGTTAGGGCAGGCAGCAGATAGTAGCAGAGTGTAGCAACACAGACCCGAGGTCGGGGAGCATAGAAGTCAGAATAGCCAATGAAGGCATGGGTCAAAACCACGAATACACCAAACTGGGGCTTTGTCACAATGGTAAGAAGAACAATTGCTTAGGCATCCGCCATACGGGGAGGATGTCTAATATAGCAGGTGTCAGCTGAGAATTAGTGGAGACACACCTTTTGGACACTGTCATTAGTGCCAAATTGCCTGCCGGGAGTTATGAATGGACTAGTGATGTAGGTATACAAACAGGAGATAATGATGTAAAGCAGCTGGAAGACATTCTGCCAAAATTTTGCAGAGAAAAATATTACACAGTGTAATCTATTCTGGGGTATTTTATAGTTTTAATTAGCATCCTCATTTGTATTCTGACCCTGAATTTTTCACAGTTGTTGCATAATGTAATGTAATTTGAAACATCCATCAGTGAGAGTTGATTTCACAATGAACTGCACAGAAAAGAGGGAATTAAATCTTAAAAGTCACATCATTAGAAGCAGATGTAAGATTCAAGGATTTCTCCAAGGCAAATCCCCATTTCACTCATACAGGAGTATCTGACGGACTGTGTCATAACATTTCACATGGTATATGTGGTTCTTTCCCATTAAATGTGATTAGTTTCAATACTGTAGTCCCGCTTCTATACAAGAAAATGCTATTCTTGTAAAGCCTTGTAGTCAATATAAGAACTTCTGCTACCCGGTATCTTCCCAGATTTTAACTCAGAATAGATTAATGGCCATATACCGTATTTTCAAGGTCCTGTATACAGTAAAAATAATTCTGGTAATCAATAAACTTCTGCCTGACAACCACTGTATATGTACAGCGGATGTTGGGTATCACTATGTAGAGCAGGGTTGGGAGCCAAGCCAGCTCTATATGCAGCAAGAGTCAAATGTCTTTGACAGCTGTCACCTAGCCGTAATTGCTGGGTTGGAGATAACTCCGATTGTGGCTGTTAACTTTTAAGACGCTGCTGTTAGTCCTTACTGCAGCATTTAATAGGCCCAACAGAGGGAGAGAGCTCCCTCTATCACTCAAACGACTCGCCCACATCAAGATCACTGGTGGACATTTGGTTGTCAAGGCAGCCTGGGGCCTTGTGAAAGCCCCTAGGGCTGCCATGTATTTCTGCCAGTTCAGCCATGCCAGTGGCATGGCTTAATAGAACGCCTGCAGAAATACAATATACTGCAATACTTAAGTATTTCAATATATCATATAAGTTATCAAATGAAAGCTAGTTCAAGTCCCATATGGTGACTAAAAAAAAGTAAAAATAAGATCACATTTCTTTTAATTATTAGTAAATTTAAAAGACATTAAAAGTTAAAAAAACACTTTCCCCAGTCAATCAAAAAAAACGACCAATAAATAATTGATATTGCCATGTCTGTAAAAGTCCAATTTATTAATATATTCACATTATTCATCTAGCATATTGAACACCATCAGAAAAAATATGCAATTCCAGAATTGCATTTTTTTTGGTCCCCCGGTCTCCAAAACAAATGAATAAAAAATAAGTTAAAAGTCATACTGCTGCATCAATGGAAAAATAAAAAGTTACGTTGGTCAAAAGAAAGTAACAGAAAGCAATTTTTTTACATTTTTTTTTGAGTAGTAGAACATATAAACTATTTACATTGGTTATGGTTGTAATCGTACTGAACTGATCCACAGAAGAAAAATAATGTCATTTTTACCGCACTATGAAGAATGTAAAAACATTCCTTCCACTCTAAAAACAAATGAAATGGCACTAGAGATGAGCGAACGTACTCGTCCGAGCTTGATACTCGTTCGAGTATTAGCGTGTTCGGGATGCTCGTTACTCGTAACGAGCACCACGCGATGTTCGGGTTACTTTCACTTTCATCTCTGAGACGTTAGCGCGCTTTTCTGGCCAATAGAAAGACATGGAAGGCATTACAACTTCCCCCTGCGACGTTCAAGCCCTATACCACCCCCCTGCAGTGAGTGGCTGGCGAGATCAGGTGTCACCCGAGTATAAAAATCGGCCCCTCCCACGGCTCGCCACAGATGCGATCTGACATAGCTGAGGGAAAGTGGTATCGTGTTGGAGCTGCCATAGGGAGAGTGTTAGGAGTTATTGTAGGCTTCAAGAACCCCAACGGTCCTTCTTAGGGCCACATCTAACCGTGTGCAGTAGTGTGGAGGCTGCTTTTTGCAGTGTTGCACATGTTTTTTTTGGTATATCGGCCGTGCAGAGCATTGCGCCCTGCAGTAATACTCCAGGGACAGAAGTGCTTAGGCAGGGAGAGCGTTAGGAGTATTTTAGGTTTCAAGAACCCCAACGGTCCTTCTTAGGGCCACATCTAACCGTGTGCAGTAGTGTGGAGGCTGCTTTTTGCAGTGTTGCACTTTTTTTTTTTTGGTATATCGGCCGTGCAGAGCATTGCGCCCTGCAGTAATACTCCAGGGACAGAAGTGTGGAGGCAGTGACAGAAGACATATATTATTGATTGAATATAGGCAGTGGGCCTTTTCTAAAAAATATTGGGCAAAAAATCTATTTGGCCTGCCTGTCACTGTGCTCAGTGTTCTGGGTCTGTGTGTGCTGGGTGTAGTAGTTCTACAAAATCATACGCAGCCAGCTAAGTGTTACAGCAGGCTTGCGCAAAATTATTTCCTAGCGTTCCGTAAGCGAAGTCAGCCTCCAACCACAGGGCAATAAGCGGCACATTTAATTACAGCGTTCTGTTTCTGCATTACTGGTAATACAGCATGCTGAGGGGTAGGGGTAGGCCTAGAGGACGTGGACGCGGCCGAGGACGCGGAGGCCCAAGTCAGGGTGTGGGCACAGGCCGAGCCAGTGCGGTGGCCAGGGGTAGAGGCAGGGCCAGACCGAATAATCCACCAACTGTTTCCCAAAGCGCCCCCTCGCGCCATGCCACCCTGCAGAGGTCAAGGTGCTCTACAGTGTGGCAGTTTTTCACAGAGACGCCTGACGACCGACGAACAGTGGTGTGCAACCTTTGTCGCGCCAAGATCAGCTGGGGAGGCACCACCACCAGCATGCGCAGGCATATGATGGCCAAGCACCCCACAAGGTGGGACGAAGGCCGTTCACCGCCTCCGGTTTGCACCACTGCCTCTCCCCCTGTGCCCCAACCTGCCACTGACATCCAACCCCCCTCTCAGGGCACAGGCACTACCATCTCCTGGCCAGCACCCACACCCTCACCTCTGCTGTCCTCGGCCCCATCCAGCAATGTCTCTCAGCGCAGCGTCCAGACGTCGCTAGCGCCACTGTTTGAGCGCGAGCGCAAGTACGCCGCCACGCACCCGCACGCTCAAGCGTTAAACGTGCACATTGCCAAATTTATCAGCCTGGAGATGCTGCCGTATAGGCTTGTGGAAACGGAGGCTTTCAAAAGCATGATGGCGGCGGCGGCCCCGCGCTACTCGGTTCCCAGTCGCCACTACTTTTCCCAATGCACCGTCCCAGGCCTGCACGACCACGTCTCCCGCAACATTGTACGCGCCCTCACCAACGCGGTTACTGCCAAGGTCCACTTAACAACCGACACGTGGACAAGCACAGGCGGGCAGGGCCACTATATCTCCCTGACGGCACATTGGGTGAATTTAGTGGAGGCTGGGACAGAGTCAGAGCCTGGGACCCCCCGAATTGCGTGCCCCAGCTCGGTGGTGGTATCTGCGGCGGTGTATGCTTCCTCCACTAAACCACCCTCCTCCTCCTCCTCCTCCTACGCCACCTCTGTCTCGCAATCAAGATGTGTCAGCAGCAGCACGTCGCCAGCAGTCGGTGTCACGCGGCGTGGCAGCACAGCGGTGGGCAAGTGTCAGCAGGCCGTGCTGAAACTACTCAGCTTAGGAGAGAAGAGTCAGACGGCCCACGAACTGCTGCAGGGTCTGACAGAGCAGACCGACCGCTGGCTTGCGCCGCTGAGCCTCCAACCGGGCATGGTCGTGTGTGACAACGGCCGTAACCTGGTGGCGGCTCTGCAGCTCGGCAGCCTCACGCATGTGCCATGCCTGGCCCACGTCTTTAATTTGGTGGTTCAGCGCTTTCTGAAAAGCTACCCACACTTGTCAGACCTGCTCAGAAAGGTGCACCAGCTCTGCGCACATTTCCGCAAGTCCCACACGCACGCTGCCACCCTGCGGACACTGCAACATCGGTTTCATCTGCCAGTGCACCGACTGCTGTGCGACGTGCCCACACAGTGGAACTCTACGCTCCACATGTTGGCCAGGCTCTATGAGCAGCGTAGAGCTATTGTGGAATACCAACTCCAACATGGGCAGCGTAGTGGGAGTCAGCCTCCTCAATTATTTACAGAAGAGTGGGCCTGGTTGGCAGACATCTGCCAGGTCCTTGGAAACTTTGAGGAGTCTACCCAGATGGTGAGCGGGGATGCTGCAATCATTAGCGTCACCATTCCTCTGCTATGCCTCTTGAGAAGTTCCCTGCAAAGCATAAAGGCAGACGCTTTGGAATCGGAAACGGAAGCGGGGGAAGACAGCATGTCGCTGGATAGTCAGAGTAACCTCATGTCTATATCTCAGCGCGTTGAGGAGGAGGGGGAGGAGCATGAGGATGAGGGGGAAGAGACAGCTTGGTCCACTGCTGAGGGGACAGATGCTGCTTCCCTGTCATCCTTTCAGCGTCTATGGCCTGAGGAGGAGGAGGAGGGGGAGGAGCATGAGGAGGAGGGGGAAGAGACAGCTTGGCCCACTGCTGAGGGTACAGATGCAGCTTGCCTGTCATCCTTTCAGCGTGTATGGCCAGAGGAGGAGGAGGAGGAGGAGGAGGAGGATCCTGAAAGTGATCTTCCGAGTGAGGGCAGCCATGTGTTGCGTACAGGTACCCTGGCACACATGGCTGACTTCATGTTAGGATGCCTTTCTCGTGACCCTCGCGTTACACGCATTCTGGCCACTACGGATTACTGGGTGTACACACTGCTCGACCCACGGTATAAGGAGAGCCTTTCCACTCTCATTCCCGAAGAGGAAAGGGGTTCGAGAATGATGCTATACCACAGGGCGCTGGTGGACAAACTGATGGTAAACTTCCCATCCGACAGCGCTAGTCGCCGAAGGCGCATTTCCGCGGCCCAGGTAGCAGGGGAGGCGCAGAGATCAGGCAGCATGTACAGCGCAGGCAGGGGAACACTCTCTAAGGCCTTTGACAGCTTTATGGCTCCCCAGCAAGACTGTGTCACCGGTCCCAAGTCAAGGCTGAGTTGGCAGGAGCACTGTAAAAGGATGGTGAGGGAGTACGTAGCCGATCGTACGACCATCCTCGGTGACGCCTCTGCCCCCTACAACTACTGGGTGTCGAAGCTGGACACGTGGCCTGAACTCGCGCTCTATGCCCTGGAGGTGCTTGCTTGTCCTGCGGCTAGCGTCTTGTCAGAGTGTGTGTTTAGTGTGGCTGGGGAAATCATCACGGATAAGCGTACCCACCTGTCAACCGACAGTGCCGACAGGCTTACACTCATCAAGATGAACAAAGCCTGGATTTCCCCAGACTTCTCTTCTCCACCAGCGGACAGCAGCGGTACCTAAACAATACGTAGGCTGCACCCGCGGATGGAAGCATCGTTCTCTATCACCATCCAAAATGGGGACCTTTTTGCTTCATCTATCTGTGTATAATATTCCTCCTCCTCCTCCTGCTCCTCCTCCTGAAACCTCACATAATCACGCCGAACGGGCAATTTTTCTTAGGCCCACAAGGCTCAGTCATATAATTTTTCTAAACAATTTTTATACGTTTCAATGCTCATTAAAGCGTTGAAACTTTCACCTCAACCAATTTTTATTTTTTCTGGGCTGCCTCCAGGCCTAGTTACCAATTAAGCCACATTAACCAAAGCGATTAATGGGTTTCACCTGCCCTCTTGGTTGGGCATGGGCAATTTTTCTCAGGTACATTAGTACTGTTGGTACACCAATTTTTGGGGGCCCTCGCCTACAGTGTAATCCAATTAATTTTTTGCCCACCTGCATTACAGCTGACGTAACATCAGCTGTGTTGGGCACTGCAATGGGATATATTTATGTACCGCCGGTGGGTTCCAGGGAGCCACCCATGCTGTGGGTCCACAGGGAGTTGTAACTACATGTGTCCACTTCTAAAGAACCCCAGTCTGACTGGGGCATGCAGTGTGGGCCGAAGCCCACCTGCATTAAACATGAATTTATTACCTCAGCTGTGATGGGCAATGCAATGGGATATATTTATGTACCGCCGGTGGCTTCCTGGCATCCACCCATGCTGTCGGTCCACACGGAGTTGTAACTACATGTGTCTACTTCTAAAGAACCCCAGTCTGACTGGGGCATGCAGTGTGGGCCGAAGCCCACCTGCATTAAAGGGGTTGTCCCGCGCCGAAACGGGTTTCTTTTTTTTTTCAATAGCCCCCCCGTTCGGCGCGAGACAAACCCGATGCAGGGGTTTAAAAAAAAAACGGATAGTACTTACCCGAATCCCCGCGCTCCGGTGACTTCTTACTTACCTTGCGAAGATGGCCGCCGGGATCTTCACCCTCGGTGGACCGCAGGTCTTCTGTGCGGTCCATTGCCGATTCCAGCCTCCTGATTGGCTGGAATCGGCACACGTAACGGGGCGGAGCTACGAGGAGCAGCTCTCTGGCACGAGCGGCCCCATTCAGAAGGGAGAAGACCGGACTGCGCAAGCGCGTCTAATCGGGCGATTAGACGCTGAAATTAGACGGCTCCATGGAGACGAGGACGCTAGCAACGGAGCAGGTAAGTGAATAACTTCTGTATGGCTCATAATTAATGCACAATGTACATTACAAAGTGCATTAATATGGCCATACAGAAGTGTATACCCCAACTTTGTTTCGCGGGATAACCCCTTTAAACATGAATTTATTACCTCAGCTGTGATGGGCAATGCAATAGGATATATTTATGTACCGCCGGTGGGTTCCAGGGAGCCACCCATGCTGTAGGTCCACAGGGAGTTGTAACTACATGTGTCCACTTCTAAAGAACCCCAGTCTGACTGGGGCATGCAGTGTGGGCCGAAGCCCACCTGCATTAAACATGAATTTATTACCTCAGCTTTGATGGGCAATGCAATGGGATACATTTATGTACAGCCGGTGGGTTCCAGGGAGCCACCCATGCTGTGGGTGCACACGGAATTCCCATTGCGGAGTTTTACCTGCCTGTGACTATTTATAAAAAAACGCGGTCTGACTGGGGCATGCAGACACCTTGACAGAATGAATAGTGTGTGGCACATAGGTTTCCCATTGCTATGCCCATGTGTGCAGCTCCAGATGGAGGTGGCACAGGATTGGATTTCTCATTGCTTACGTACAGCATTGTGGACTATCGCCCCGCCACTTTTAAAGAGGGTCGCTACCTAGCCGTGCCAACCCTCTGCAGTGTGTGCCTGCGGTTCCTCCTCATGGCAGACGCACTTATAAATAGACATGAGTGTGGTGTGGCATGAGGGCAGCTGAAGGCTGGGCAGGGACAGTTTGGTGTGCGCTGTGGACACTGGGTCGTGGGGGGGGGGATTTGGCAGCATGTAACCCAGGAGAAGTGGCAGCGGAGTGTCATGCAGGCAGTGATTTTGCTTTGTTGGAGGTAGTGTGGTGCTTAGCTAAGGTATGCATTGCTAATGAGGGCTTTTCAGAAGTAAAAGTTGTTGGGAGGGGGGGCCCACTCTTGCCGCTATTGTGGCTTAATAGTGGGACCTGGGAACTTGAGATGCAGCCCAACATGTAGCCCCTCGCCTGCCCTATCCGTTGTTGTGTCGTTCCCATCACTTTCTTGAATTGCCCAGATTTTCACAAACGAAAACCTTAGCGAGCATCGGCGATATACAAAAATGCTCGGGTCGCCCATTGACTTCAATGGGGTTCGTTATTCGAAACGAACCCTCGAGCATCGCAAAAAGTTCGTCTCAAGTAACGAGCACCCGAGCATTTTGGTGCTCGCTCATCTCTAAATGGCACTCATTTTTCCATTTCACTTCAGCATAGTTAGAATTTTTTTAAAGTTTTCCAATACATTATATGGTACACATAAAAAAAGGTTATGATGAAAGTGGGATGGAAAAACAAAAACAAAGTAGGGCTGCAGCGAGGAGGAGTTAAAAAACTTCTAGAGTGGACATGAGGGCACTACTTTGAAGACTAAAATACTTTATTCTTACTGTGTGTTAAAATTGCTATTGCTGAATGAATTTACTGGTATTTCTAAAGCTTAACTTTAATTATAATTTTAGCTAAAGTCAGCAACCAAAGACTTATAGGGCGAGGTTCATATCCGCACCTGAGGTTCCATTCGGAGCCTTCGGCACAGATCCGTCATGAAATCCACCATAGTCATGATGAGCAATCCCCCATAAAAGAGAGATGCAACAGCATTCAAGGTGCAAACTTTTAAGTCTTTATACCCCCAAGGACATAATAGCAATATTTCAACCAGAAGGTCTTTGTCAAGCATACACATACATAAAAGTATCTCATATATATATAGTCACCCAAGAAAGAATTAGTCATACAGGCTCCTTGCAATAGCAAATCCAACACACTTACATTATATTTGATCAGCCTTCACCACAGCATGCAAATCCAATTTGGTGGTGCCATCCACATCATTCAGCATCAAGGCACTTTAACTGTGCAGTATCCAAATCCCACAAGATAGGGTTTGTATAATATTTGTATTACTGCACCCACCGCACCCAAACATATCCATTATATATATGAGTTCCCAAAAGAAATTTGCATAAGTGATGGAAGGGCCATTACAATAATATGTCGAACTACTGCATCCACGATGATAACTTACCTATATCTAGATCTGCCAATAAAATCTCGACAAGAACTGTGTGAAGGTAACATTAAGACAAATCCATAATCTCACTGATATGAATATACAAATATGTACACCACTAAATACCTACTACTCAACCGTCTATACAATCCCATCAGTCTTCACACAAGCACGGGATTTACCAACCGCAAATTCGTAAAAGAACACCCCATCGTAATAACACGGGTTTACCCAAATATAGCATTGCAGAAAAATGACATTCCGCGATGGTATATTCATATCAGTCAGATTATGGATCTATCTTGATATCCCCTCTCTAACATTCTTGTCCAAATTTTATTGGCTGATCTACATGTAGGTAAATTACCACTTTGGGTTGGGTTGCGATGGTTTGATGTACAAACATGACGTTTTATGAATGTCATCTCGCGAGATCTGGAGACTGTATTCCCATGGCTGTGCAGTTAAAGTGCTCTGATGTTGAATGATGTGGATGGCGCCATGTTGGATTTGCACACTGCGTTGGCACAAAGAAGATGTATGTTGGATTTGCTATTGGTTTGGGGTTTGTATGACTGATTCTTTCTTGGATAACTATATATGTGAGATGCTTTTATGTAGGTGTATGCTTGACAATGACCATCTGGTCAAAACGTTGCTAATACGTCCTTGGAAGACTTAAAAATGTTGCACCTTGAATACTGTCACGTCTCCCTTCTATGATTCTAGGTTGGATGCATGAATTTCGGTTCCAGGTGACTATCCATATGTTTTCTCACTACTAAGGCGCTCTGGATAGTGCTGCTGGCACCGTGTTTGTGTCTATGAGTAATCCACAATAGTCATGATACATGACAGGGTCAAGTTAACACATTGCCTTCGAGCAGCATTTATGTTTTGCGCTTACTATAGGCCTTGAAGTTACACTTTAATGAGTGCTGCATCTTGCTGAGAGGATGTAAAACCCTTCTGGCTATGGTCCCTTGAGAAATGGTCATTCTGCCCCTGTGCACATGTAAGTACATACAGTACTTGTTCTACATGGTTTTTTCTTGCTAAATCTAAGCTGAGCTTTTGAGGAGTATTTCCTCAATCAATTGCAAAATAATACATTAAACAGTCACTGACTTTTCAAACAAGACTTGTTTTAATGTGATAGCCAATTTGATAACTGGTAAAAATGTAAATCACTTTATTTACCTAAAACTATGTTTTTGTGCTGAAAAATCCCTCTAAAGGGTTGGCCACAAGTGGTCTCAATTCCTTCTAATTACTGTCCACTGCCTGCTGTTATACAAAGTCTGTTTCTAGTAACAGAGATTAAAAAGACAGAGAACAGGAAGTGAAGGAGAGTGATGATTTATGTTGCACATAGAAGTCTATGGAGAGATAGGCAGAGAGATTTACACACAGACATGGCTGCAGCTAATAGTGTAGTGGCCCAGAGTTGGGGCCCCACACTACTTATCTAGCTACCTCATGTGGTGTGTGTGTGTAGATGTATTGTCAATGGTATTAACTTGTGTGTATTGGCCTAGACAGGTCCCTAAAAGGTCAACGCCTCATGCCTGTTCCAACTAGCATATGCATGACTGAGTACATTCCACCCTAACCTGCTCTGTGCCTTGTCAGTCACCCCTTTCTAGCCCTGGAATTGGGTAGGGAGGATCCCCTCTAGCTCAGGATTGGTTAGTGGGGAGATTTAAAGGTCAGTTTTTTTTTTGTTGGTGTGTTTCTGAGAGGAGACTCCAAGATTAAAGGCTAAGAGAGGGCAAAGGAGGAGGTCAAGCCAAGTCTCACAGTAATCAAGCTAAGCCTGGGCTCAAGTCAAGCCTGAGCCCACGTCAAGTCAAGCTTAACTTTGTCTGGGTCAAGTCATGTAAAGCCTGGGGAATTCAAGTTGTGGAGCTGGCCATAGGAGATTCTTTTTTCACCCTACCAGAAGGCATCTGAGTTAGGGCAGATCCCGCGCAGCTGTAAGGAAATCAGGCCTTGTAACTGTGAGTTTACCATATCCCTGCCTAGTCAGAGATCAGTGTATCCATGAGAGAGCCTGCACTCTTTCCTCCATTCCTCCACAAATAACCTCCGAACCCAGCAAGCCTGCACTTCAGTCTGGCAGCAGCCACAGTAGAGAGAGAAAGAGTCAAGGGAATCAATGTATGTTAATGTCTGTACATGAAAAGTTTTGGAAGTTTTTACTACATGCCAAACTACCAAGTGTGAACTGTGTGCTTGAGTCTACAAAATCGGTAAACTGTGTGCCTTCTGTTTCACTGCAACCTGTTTGGATTTGTCTCCTTGTGCTACCGTAAGAACACTAGCATTCAAAGGCACTGGGGTCACGTTAGACATTACACAAACTACAAACGGCTATGCCAAGAGCCCCCTTGCAATCCACCTGCTGCATGAGTCGCCATTCTAGGTAGGGTAGCAACCACTGTGACCAAAGCAAAGTTAGAACACCCACTCAAGCTACTTCTGCCAACGCCTGCTCGCTGCAATAGTAAGACTTTACTGTGCCATAGATACTAAAATCACATCTACACTACTCAGTACGTCTTTAGTGTTTTACCTGATGCAGTTATATGTGTATGTGTTACAGAGAGCAAAATCTGCAGTATTTTCTATTTGCAGTGTATAGATAACATCATAGCAGCTAGACTTCTCTCACCAGCTCAGAAGGAACTGAGAATTACAGCCTAACAAGGGGAAAACTGGTGATAAATGCAGGAAATAAGCCATATAATGTCTACAAAAAAAATGTTATTCCTCACGTCAAACCATCGCATTCAGTAGCTTATCCTGAAAAGTCATTTGAAAGCTTTAAATAATTTTGGAAATCCTTTCATTGAGGCTTAAACAGATGGGGCGTGTTTTAGTCCCGTTATGCAGCCGTGAATAATGGGACGCACAATGGGACGAAACAAAACCATTGATTTCGATGCTGTCGTTTTCATTATCGGGACTTTCATGCGTTAATACTACATGCGAGAAAAGATAGGACTTGCCCTTTTTTTCTCACATGTAGTTTTTCTATTTGCGAGAAAGATCGGGCAGATAGCAGAAAGCAGATTTACGTATGCCCCGTGTGTTTTTGCCCTAGGCCTTAATTGAGAATTCTCAAGTAGCACATTGTGGAAGCACAGCTGAATGTTACATAGTTATATCTGAGATGTTAGGTCATGAGTCCGACAACATAAACCTAATAGTATGTTCTGTCTCCAAGGGTAGCCAGCAGAATTATGGAAACAGCTCTGTATGTAAATGGAGATATATGACGTAACTCAAAAAAGTATTTGCGAAGTAACACAAGTGTTTACATAGGTTTAAAAAAGCTCCCCATGATGATGTTCTAGTGCCACAATGACTACTAAAATCACCAGGGATTTTCCACTGGACCTTAAGCCAAAGTAGACCCCTTAACGTGTTTCATGCAACAGAAACATAGTTAAAAAAATTACATTGCAGCAATCTGAAATCATTAAACATTATATTATTTGCTCATTTGTAATTTGATCTTTTAATCTCCAGATAGTCCTCGTTCTTGGGCCTATTGGATTTCAAGCTCCAGATCCGCAGTGTGATGTTTGCTATGTGTTTTGTTATAAGTATGGTAGTGGTTCATATTCCTGCCACTTATAGCAATATAAATGGTAGAAGTGGATGATACATAAATGAGAGAGTATGTGTGACCAGCAGTAGCATATTATAATGGGAGAGGTTTAGGTGGCCTTCCATGGCCAAGGCTCCCGAGAGGCCCAAGGACACCCAAACCACTCCCCAGTTTTTAAAGGCTGTGTTGACTCACAAAGAAGAAGTCATATTTAAGAAGCTGTATCCTTATTATGGCACATCCCATAGATTGCGCGTTCCTCCTCTCTCCTGCTCTCAGTACAGTAGAGCGGGAAGAGCGGCCTTTATACGGGACGCATTGTACTGAGGCTTTGGCGCCTGGAATATTGGATTTTTGGACTGCATATGTTACTATGCTACTTTGGTGGCACAGAGGAAGCTCTATTACTTTGTGGAAGGAAGGAGGGGACTGTATTACTTTATGGGAGCACAGAGGGGGCTCTATTACTTTGCAGGGGCACGAAGAGAGCTCTATTACTTTGCAGAGGCACTAAGAGAGCTCTATTACTTTGCAGGGGCACTAAGAGAGCTCTATTACTTATCCAGAGCACAAAGTGCACAGGGCAGAGCACTATTACTGGCGAGCACAAACGAGGGAATTATTGCCATGCGGGAGCACTACTACTCTTTGCAGAAGCACTAAAAGGGTATTGGTGGTAGCGAGAGGATGATGAAAGTATACAGAGACAAGATAAGCAGGGAGAATAGCAGTGCTGTGCGAATTGCATGTGTGCGAGTGAGGGAGGCCTAGGCTGTGTGAACAGCCCAGGGCCTAAGATCTACTTAAAATGGCTAGTCTGATCTCTTTTTAACTAATCACCTATCCTGTGGATAGGCTATCAATAGTTGATGGACGAGGTTCCACCACTGTCCAGTGCAGCAAGCCAGATGTTGTTATCAGCGGGCTAGACGATCAGTTGATGGATGGTGGTCCCAAGTGAAGGGCCCCCGTCCATCAACAACTGATGGCCTATCCAGAAGATAGCCTATGCATTGAAAAGAGCCCAGACTACCCATTTAATTCACCACTAGTGATCACAATCCTACAGGATGAAAGAGGAAATATAAATATACACACCAATGCTCTAAAGATCCTCTTGGAAAGTGGCAAAGCCGCACAAATTACTGTTTGCACATAACAGTGGTATGTAAAAGTAATACAGTATATCTCAACCGGTCACACTCTATTAGACAAATAGGTAAAATAGTGCTGATAATTATAATAATACCCTCTCATAGTCATGCTGCTTTCTATATGCCTTATAATGTATACATGAAAACTATGATACATTATCTGTCATATATATAGTGGCTGATCAATTGAGAATTTCAGTCCATTAGGAAAGGGGTTAAAATTTTATTTAAAAAAAACTAAAAAAAAAAAAAAAGAAGTGATCCTTCTTCATAGGGCCAGACATCATTTCAATATCAAATTATGTACAGGCAGCATCTGTGAGATAAGTGAATGCCGGGTAATATTAATATACCGAGTTTACGGAAAGATACGATCTATAGGATATTGTGTGTCTAGGATATTGTAGTTACTGGCATTGTGAAGGGGGGGGGTCATTTACCAAAGCAGTTGGAGTAAATCTAATCCTTGGGTGGAGCTAGGTATTAATAAAACATCTCACTACTATATTACCCCCTAACGCCTAAGAAGTGTATCTGCTCTGTGCCTTTTTCCAGCATCCCACACACTGCAACAAAGAATGGTTGTTAATATTTTATACTACTGACCTAAATATAAAACTACCACCCTTAGAACATAATGTACTTATATTAATAGATTTGCTTCCCATATGGCTGCTAACTTTATGAAGAACTGCACCCATATGATAAATACTATATGCACAGCATACGGGCTTCTGCTAAGGTTAAAGTACAGTAATACCTAAAACATTACTCCCAGTTTAAATAGCTCTCATAAAATACCAACGTTTCATTCATTCCCCCTATGAGAAGTGCAATGTATTATTCTAGCTAGCTGACAAACAGATCACTGAACTACCTGGCACTGCACAGGATGCTTAATGAGCCAGGCCAAGCCTATTAACACAATTACCTGAAAGAATAGATACAAAAATAAGATAGAAAGAAGATGTGATTCCTACCAGATCTTAAAGGGTAATGAATTCCACAGTTCTGGGAAATCCACCTTTTTATTGTTGAGGTGCCATTGAGAGAGGTCCTTCAGAGGCTGCTGTGCCCCGGGCAAATCACAAGCATAAGATTAAGTGTACAGCTCTTGAGAACCAAGCCGATCATCCCAGTGTAATAGCATATCCAGGCATCACCGGGATACGAGGAATGGAAGAGTCCATCAGCCTGTATAGCACACACACACATAAAACAAGCACTGAGGCTCAGGGGAGGCAGGGACTGGAGGAGCAGATGGAGGGAGGAGGAGGAGGATTGCTAACATGACAGATGTGGTGACTTTTAAGTTAAAGAGAGAACTGATAATGCATAGTAGGGACACTGACATGGACGTTAATGTGCAAAATTAACAATTGCAACCGCTATAAGACATTTATTCGGAATTACATTTATAGGAGTAGGTAGAAGGAGCAATTAAAAATCACATGATGAAAAAAGGGTTTAGGATAAAGAACCATTGCATTGAAACTAAATTAATGTCTATGTTGGTCAGGCAAGGTTGAAGATGCAAGTGTTATGTCCTAGCCAGACGTAATGGATATGTCCTAAAAGGGCAAATATACACATAGAGGTGCAAACGCAGATAACGCAAAAATGTTAAAAAGATACACACAAAACAAGGAGAAAGGGAAATTAACCCTAAATCCTACAATGTGGGAAAACCCTACTGACCACAGGAGCACTCGCCCTTAAGTGGGCGACCCCACGTCAGGAACCTGGGGCGACCATGTGTTTCCTTAGACGGTGACATGGAACAGTGGCCTGGCAGCTAAGGTTGAAGATGGAAGTGTTATGTCCTAAAAGAACAAATATACACATAGAGTATAAGCTCAGATAACACAAAAATGTCAAAAGGATGCACAAAACGAGGAGAAGGGGAAATTAACCCTAAATTGATGGAAGACCCTACATTACCATAGCTCCCTGGCAGCTAAGGTTAAAGATTTAAGTGTTACATCCTACCCAGACTGAATGGTTATGTCCTGAAAGGTCAAATATACACATAGAGTATAAACGCAGATAACACAAAAACGTCAAAAGGATATACAAAATAACAAAAATGGAAAATCCTACCTACCAGCAGAGCACTCACCCTAAAGATGGCCACCCCACATCAGGGACCTGAGGGGTGACCCTGATTTTCCCTAGATGTTAAGCGCTGCGGAATAAGTTGGAACTATACAAATAAAGATCATTATTATTAGATGTTGACACAGAACAGCGGTAGAAGTAGATGACACTCAAAGAATAATAAACCACAATGTATAGGGAAATAAATGTCAAGCCCCACAGATTAGAGAATGAACAACCAGCAGACTTATAGTTGACTGAGATGCAAGTCAGAACTAGGAGTTAGCGACATGACCAGGAACACCTTGAGACTCAGAGTACAATCTGCTTCCTCTGTGAGGAGGAGCTGAAATAAATGTACACAAGCTAAGGCTGATTGGCTGGCCAGAATATCCACCTTCCAGCCAACCAATCAGCCCATACACCAGCAGAGACATGTTCGTGTCGGCATGTAGCACTAAAATGACAGTGAGCATGTTCCATCATGAAGATCACATGTACCAAGGTTGCAACTGTGATGTCACCCTAGTCCCAATACTTCTTCGTGGCTGGTGAGCTGTAACAGTAAGTTTGTCCACAACCATACATGTGTTTTACACTGTGTGCTACGGATGTGTCTTCAGGTCATTTCAAGCAGGATTAGTGCTAAAGTGTAATGATAGAAAGCTAATCTGAAGGGATACAATAGTGATTTGGTGAAGAACTCCAGCTCTGCTGATGACTAATTTTGGGCTTTTAGTGGTGCATAAAACCTGAAGGCCGCCATACACATTAGCGTTTAGTCATCCAAATCCACCGAAAACAGTGGGGCTGGATCACTCTCTAATGTAGATGGGAGCGGCTCAACTATCCCTTGATGGATGATGTCAGGGAAATGAAGTATTTGAGATGTGTAATTTCAACGCCTGATCCTTTTGTTCACCAGGAGGTAAGCTGCTGTCTGGCTGAGGCTTGACCCCTTAAACGCAGGGGTGCTCAGCCAAGCCAAACATTCATGTGTAGGGAGGAGCAGGGGAAACAGCTCCTGGGATAACCATTGTTCATCCAACAGTTGTTGAAGGTATATGGGGGCTTTAAGATTATCTGATCTTGTGAAAATCAGACTGGGCAATAGTCAGTCTATTTCTTTAAAGGTGCTGTCCCCCAAATAAATGTTATCCTCTATCCCAGTGGTTGGCCTTTCAAAGATCATGAGAATTAGGGGTTCTAAAGACACCACAATGAATGCAATGGTGGTTACTACCACTCTATCTATTTTAGTGGGACTCCTGGAGATATCCTATGGATGGGGGATAACTTCTATTTGTGGGACAACCCCTTTGAGGCCTCTTGCAGATTGCAGAACTGTATGCAGTAGGCTGTACTGCAGCAGCACACAGAGTTTCTTTGGCCTTATACTATGTGTATAATCAAATGAAATGCAACCTTAAAGGGGTTGTCCCGAGGCAGCAAGTGGGTCTATACACTTCTGTATGGCCATAATAATGCACTTTGTAATGTACATTGTGCATTAATTATGAGCCATACAGAAGTTATAAAAAGTTTTATACTTACCTGCTCCGTTGCTGGCGTCCTCGTCTCCATGGTGCCGACTAATTTTCGCCCTCCGATGGCCAAATTAGCCGCGCTTGCGCAGTCCGGGTCTTCTTCTTTTCTGAATGGGGCTCCGTGTAGCTCCGTGTAGCTCCGCCCCGTCACGTGCCGATTCCAGCCAATCAGGAGGCTGGAATCGGCAATGGACCGCACAGAAGCCCTGCGGTCCATGAAGACAGAGGATCCCGGCGGCCATCTTCAGCAGGTGAGTATGAAGACGCCGGACCGCCGGGATTCAGGTAAGCGCTGTGCGGGTGGTTTTTTTAACCCCTGCATCTGGGTTGTCTCGCGCCGAACGGGGGGGGGTTTAAAAAAAAAAAAAACCCGTTTCGGCGCGGGACAACCCCTTTAAGGCAGCAGACACTGCAAAGCCTGTGCAAATCAGGAGAGCCTACAGGAGGAGGAACAAGTGTGAACACACACTAGCAATGTTTTGGGGACCTTTGAAAAGGAATGGAGTTTCCCCAAAACATCATTGTTTTGTGTTCACACTTGTTCCTCTTACTATATACTCTCCATATCGGATTTGCATTTTACGGGAATACAATTTATGGATCCTCATTAAATATGGTGATTATTTTGTACCATTTATGACACTTAACTGTGCCATGACACTTTATGTACATTGGACAATGCTTTGCAGTACGTGGCTATAAGAACTCATTGTGTTGTTATATGGTACTACAGGGTTATGCTCCTCTAAAAGTATTGTCTTGTAAAGGCTCATTCAAATCTGCAATGGGGTTCCGTTCAGAGCCTGCATCATAGATTTTCATTAAACAAAATAGCACAGCATGTAGTACTATGTCATGCTGCAGGATGGCGTAACAGAACCTTTACAGACCCCAATATAGTCAATGAGGTCCATCAGGTGCCTTTCAGGTCTGGCATGTGCTGGATCCAGCAATCCTAAGCAGAGTTGAGAAACGAAATTGCATAGTATCCATGTGAACAAGCCCTATTACCGCCCCTTTGTGTCCCTTCTTATTAAACCTAAGACAATGGTGGACCCAGTGGAAGTCTATAGAGCAATAATACAGCCATGTGCATTAGGCTTTAGACTGATTTTTAAATAAATCATGAAGTATATGGTTATCTTCCAATTTAAGGAGTAAATAGTTAACTTATTAACTCTATACATCTATTAACCCTTCACCAGTTGACATTATCATTATCCAAATAGGCTGCCATTGAACACAAAGTAATGATTTCTGCATCATTATAGCAAAAAAAGCACTTTGAAAAAATGCAATGATGATGCAATGACTTAGTAAGAGAGTGACAACTAAAGGAAGATGGGATGTGTTTCTTTCATACAGTATATTTAGTTCTAGGCAGGTCACTAATGGCCAGTTGACATTGATACTTGTGACCTATATACTGTATATGATGATCCTAAAGTGTAAATTTTAATTTCTTCTATTTATGAACCTAGGCAGCTCATAAAGCCATAGGCAGCAACACTAGAATATAACTAATGAACAACAAGCCAGAAATAAAAAATAGAAACTGCTTAGCATTGACCACGGGGAATCATGGAAACAGAATTATTATCTAAAGTTATTGTTATTTCTGGCAGGGGGATGAGCAGAGTATAGAAATAGAAAGTTACAATTTATGTTCTAAGTTTAAAGCAGCGAGACAGAAATAAGAATACACGGCAGTAAAAGAGGACCGAAGAGAATTTAGACTTACTTGAACACAATCAACATTGTAGTTAATCCAAAGGCGAAAACACTTTAACAAAAAAGGGTTTGAAATAAACTTTGTATTGGGTCTATGTTGGTGTAATCTCCAGACAACTAGCACTGATGGGATCAATCAGGCAATATGAAGGTGATCAATGAAGCTGTGCTGTATAAATAATGGATGGGAGCTTATATATTCAGTGGAGTCGATCATGAGGCTGCATACAGAATCTTGCTTTGATTTTCCATTTAACCTCACCAAGGTCATAAAACAGAAACGTGTAAAGCAAAATTCGCAGTTTCCCATTTCAAAGCCATAGATGTAATGATTACTTTTAAAACAATCCAATCAATATTCTTTTGTTAAGTGTGTGGTATTAGTCGAATAAAACATTCCAGGCAAAGTTTATGCACAATGTTATGTCTAGTGTAGGGCCTGATGGGGCAGATCATGAAACCTAAGAGAGGTCTTGTTCCTCAGGGGTGTTTTCCTTAAAGTGACCCCCTGCAAAATTCTGTCCTGGGGCAGCAAAGGAAAGTTGGTACATTACTTGCATTTGATCTTCACTGCTATCCCTTCGTTCCACTAATTTTGGGTCCTTTTTTTAAAGGTCAAGAATAACAGCAGCACTTAATGTGTACTGCTCTCTGATTGGCCAGTACTGATCATGTTATTAGCTCTGGCCAATCAGAGAGCAGCTATACTACATTGGTAGTCTAAAACTACCTGTGAAGAACAACTGCAGGTAATATACCCCTTGCCCCCTCGGAGCAACAGAGGGTTGCTTTAAAAAGACTTGTGCACAAAGAATACATTTTGGAATTGGAGCTAATACATAGAGCATTATTGAAATGCGTACACATCTTCTGGAGATTCAATTGCTAATTGTTATTCTACTCCTGATGTTCAAAGCTACTCACAGTAGAAATATTTTAAACCCTTTCCAATCCACTGTCTGATGTCTTCCTACATTCTGATTGAAGCCTGTGCAGCTCCGATGTTGTAAGATGTCCAGCAGGGTATTCTTACTATATATTACTGGCCACTTTGTTGTCGGGGCCTCTCCGGCATGTCACATACTGCAGTACTGGCTCTAGCCAGCAGATGGTGCCATTGTATAATGGCAGAAAGAGAAAGCCCCCTAGGAAACCCTGAATCCAAAATTGGATTGCAAAGGGTTAATATGTATGTACATTATCCTTGTATGCACACTATCTGTTTAAGCAAATGTATAATTTATTCAAAACCATATAAATGAAACAATTATAGACAATAGAGAGAATTTGATATTGTGGTGATCATCTACTACTAATATATTTAATGTGACTCACAGTAAACTAGTGCTCATGAACCATCAGATTTACAAACACAATTCCAGTTCCAAGTCAATTGAAATTTCAAAACATGTTCAATAAATATTAAAGGATTTTAATTTGTTGATACCATCTGCAACAACCATCATTAGTAAGTCTCATTATTGGTTATATTGTAAGAAAAATCACTATGTTTTTGGGCAGCTGAAAGTAGTAAAGGAAAAATGAAATGAGAAAAAAGAGCAGAGGCAATCATACTGTATCCAGTACTTTGGTGGTGAGAGCCATGATCCAACGATCATCCGACAGTTCCTCTTCAAAACTCAGTTAGGACTTTGAGTTTATAGAGAGGTGTCCCCCCCAGTTGACATTCCCCCATATTACCCAGAGATACTAAAAAGAACAGCTTCCTCCCTGCAGGATCCAACACTTCCATTATACAGATGACCCCTTAATTTCAATGGGCATTATATAATGCCAAAGAAAGATGGTGCATAGGAAATGGATATCAGCTTCTAGGTTCTATGCCTGTAATAACAGATCACAGGGTGTCTAAACAGAAAGTTTCTTAAAAGAGTATTCCCATCTCAGACTTCTATGGCATATCCACAGGCTATGTTATAAAAGTCAGCTATGTGCAGGTCCTACTTCTCAGACCCACAGCTAACTATCAGTTGACCGAGGGTGGTCAGGATTATGGAAACAGCCAAGCGGCCTTCGCTATGCTGTTTCTATAACTTCCTTAGAAGTCAATAGAAGTTATGCAGTCAACATTGTACATCAAGCTACAGCCTCTACCACAGTAGAAAGTCACAGCAATGTCTCTCTGTGTATTTACTGCTGAGGAATCTCCAGTAAGCTCTTTACTTTCTACTGTGGAACAGCAAACATTGGTTACAGGGGAAAATGTATTTTTGATTTATAGGCAGGGGGTCTTTTAATGTTTTTATTAAATAAATGATTATTATTTGAAGGCGGTTAGTCTTCCCCTTTCCAAGCTGGATGAAGAAAGTAGGCTTCAGTAAGTGATAGTAAGTACTGCAATTGCTACACATAACAGTGCAAGGGGCGATTTAAATGCAGCCCATCATAATCACGAGAGAGCACAGTTAAAAGACATACAAATGCACAGCACATGCCAAAACAACTGCCTATCTGTAGGTTTTGCTCATTCACTTTTTCAAGGGCATGTTGGCATACCCTTCACCCAAGTCGCAGGTATGTAGCTTTAAAACCACATTGGCTAAGAAATCTTCCCATGCCAATAAAACGTGAATATTATTGTCCCCATTAAATTGGAGCCTCCATTTCAATCTTTCAATCATAATGTGTCCACATTTTTTTTTTTTTTTAATATCATAATAGGAATCCATAGGTGTTGATTTTTTTATCAGCTTTGTCAGCAATTGTGAGGAAAATTAGTCATTTGTAAGCTCTGATATTCCATAGTAAAGGAATAATGGATTAGAATTGGGTCTTTCATACCATGTGCTATCTATAGAGTGAATGTCATGTGACAGACATGTGAATGACAACGGTCATGTGATCTAACTTTATGAATGAACTAGTGAGTTATTATACTGAGTTATTAGCTGGGTTATCAAATGGACATTTGCATGAGTGGGTGGAGTCTGCTCACATCAATAATATGCTTCCTAGTTGTTATTTAGGAAACGAGGTGCTGCTTTTACATATTTTTATTTGTACCTGCAATTTTTGAGAATAATTGAGTATGTTTAAATTTTTTTAGCACAATCTCAGAAAATTTTATTTGATATGACCTGTAACTATTCAAACTTGGGTGAAGTGTATGCTATGGAAGAAGCAATTGAGCAAAACCTGGTGTCACATCTGCTTTGTGTGTGCAATAACTGCAAACCAAAATATAAACTCTCTGAGGATGTTCACACCACACTACCGGGAACTCCTGCAGTACAAGCAGGAACAAAAAAAAAGGAGGGAAATTTTCCCTAAGGGGAACTAGAGGATGACAACCCCTACCCACCTTTGAATGGCCCGCCCTGATAAGGACGCATCCACCCTCGTGCCTGTGCCACTTACTAACCCTGATAAATAACAAAGGAAAACTAAAATATGAGTAAACCAAAGCTTCAAGGAATAAATCATATTAATAAAACTCTGAATTTCACTGAAGAGCCGCTGAAAGAACCATAGAAATCAGATCCAGAGATGTCCCCACTCCATAGCAGAAGGAGACTGCGCTGAAATTGACCAGCACAGAACAGAGGTCAGGAGGGAACTAAAAAACTCTCCCTAATTGCCCCCAGGTTTACACCAATAGCTAACACACCCATCAGAGTCAAAGAAAACCAAATGCATAGTCAAGCTCAAACTGACACAGCACCCAGGTGGTTGTTCTGGTGTACTTTGTGTACGATTAAAATGGACAATTGTTTGATTCAGTCCTTGTGCTATTACACTGTTGGAGTACCTTTCCCTTTTTGGAAGCAATTGCGGTGTTTACGAACTCCTGCCGCATTATAGAAGCTCACTTTCTTCATCAGGCATGTCGAAGGGAAGACTAACTGTCTTCAAGTGGAATGAACTATACCTACCCTGTTTCCCTGAAAATAAGACATCCCCTGAAAATAAGACATAGCATGATTTTTCAGGCTTTTTGAGGATGCTTGAAATATAAGCCCTACTCCAAAATTAAGCTCTGCTAACAGTTAATTAAAAAAGTCAATTTAAATAGTGTCCAGGCAGCTATACATGTAAAAAAGTTAAACCTTTTTGAACAAAAATTAATATAAGACACTGTCTTATTTTCGGGGAAACACGGTTTATATAACCGCATAGGCCAGTGCAGTTTTCTTGAGTTTACTTTGTGGTGGAGGAAAAGCGTTGGCACTTGTATGATATATGACGTTGAGTGTTTTATTATCCCTATGCTAACTTGACATTCTTCCCCTCCAGACCTATGTATCCGAATATTACAATCTAACACTGTGCTGATGGAAAGCCCTTTATTGAAGGTTTACTAGAAAATTTATGATTCTTAATCCCAAACTTTCTCATAGCACAGTCAAGTGTATATATTCATACATTATATGAGAATTGCTGAAGGTCCTGTAGTTCTGTACATGATGGTCCCAGATTGTTCAGTACTAAATCCTGGGGCAGTCAAGGGAAGGAGTGACAACCACACAGTGACAATTATGAAATATTACATACTGTATTACATCATGTGCAGCAAACTACATAAAACATGTCTCTCAGGATTCACTGCTCTCTTCTTGAAACCGTATCACCCTTGAAAAATGATATCACAACTGACAGATGCTTCCTCCTGACATGCAGCAATCTGAAGCATATATTCCATTATCTGATCACTTACACTTACTGTCTAAATGGATTTTCTCAAATCCACTGGTCATTTTACAGTGTTTGGAAGCAGCCCATCCACAAATGTGCCCATTACCTGCAGAGATGTGCTTCCAGGACAGGAGAGTTTAAATAAACTAGGGAACATTTGTGCTGACAGAAAACAGGTTTATATATATATATATATATATATATATATATATATATATATATATATATATATATATATATATATATATATATTTAGGATTTTCACTTAGCACCTTTTGCAAAGGAAGCAGCTTTGGGCAAATGGTGACAAAGAGAAAGTAGCGAGAAATAGGACCTTTGGGAAATAGTGGAAATCTCCAAGTCTCCTCGTAAATCTCATAAGGTAAAAGTTCTTCGTGATGATTTGAACATATGGAGACAATCCTCAAGTAGGATGGTGGCCTCCTAAATATAACAAGTTCAAGAACATGGTATCTGATTATAGCCTATGGGTTACAGATGTCATTGTTAGGCATACAAATGGCATCCTTTTAATGAATACATTGTGAAAAGCTATTCAGCGGCATGCGTTCCTGGTCAGCGGCAGGGAGGGGGAGTGTTGCAAGAGCTGGCAGCTGGTGCTTCCAGTGGCATGTGTTCCTGGTGGCCAGGAGGATGAAGCAGGAAGCTGAGCTCAGGAGGGTACATCTGTGGCAGCCAATCAGCCACTGGGGGCATTTCATCATACCCACGACTACCAAACCAGGTCTCCACCAAATATTCCGGTGGAGACAGGATGCACCAGTACCGACACAGTGGAATCTGTTACCCATTAGTTACAATGTTGAAAAAAAATGTTGAACTTTCCCAGCATACACACTAAAGCTACTTGCACACAGGCAATTTAAAAATTGCATCTGACATTTTTGGGTGCAACTCGCATCGGACAGTATTTGGACATTCCATCCATGTGCTGTTCGATGTCCTGCATCTAGCATAATAATTCCATCAATGGGATGAATTTACTGTTTACTGTGTAGACATTCTGACCATCTTCCTGATGAGAAAATATATGGAATAGAAAAATAAAATACAGCTGGGTGGCGGGTACAGAACACTAGCCCACTGGCTATTTCCAACACAAGGGCCAAAGCAAGTATATAAAACAGATAGGGACAACCCTACAGGGAAAACAAGTGGGTCACATCAACAGGAGCAAACACACACACATAAAGAGGAGAACACCAAATATAACAAAAGGAGGGAAATAAGGGTTACCCCGTCCTTTACAGGTGGACCTCATACAGTTTAAGGGTGGATTCAGACGACCATATATCGGCTGGGTTTTCATGCCCAGCCGATATACGGCGTCTCTCTCTGCAGGGTGAAGAGGTTGGAAGAGCCGGGAGCAGTGCTCTGAGCTCCCGCCCCCTCTCTGCCTCCTCTCCACCCCCCTGCACTATTTTCAATGAGGAGAGGCGGGACTGGGGCGGAGCTAATTCCCAGAACTTAGCCCCACCCCCTAAGCTAGTAGGCTGTCGTCATATGGGCTGGAACTGCTGCACACTTTCTGCAGTGGATTTTGCTACACAAATTCTGCAACCTTTACAGTACAAGCCATGTGCAGAAGCTTTCAAGAATCTTCTTCACATGGTGCAAACATGTTCTGCAATGAAGCTGCAGAGAAACGCTGTGGATTCTATATCAGGAGCCTCTCTATTTATTCCACCCTTAAAATACAAGAGCTAAAATCCACAGCTGATTCACAAGTAAATCGCCATCCAAAACTGCACCATTTAGATGTGGACCCATGTGAAGGTGGCTGCCATAAACAATCACTTGTCAGAATATGATATAAGTGCAATACTATAGTATTGCATTACACTTTATGAGCGATCAAATGATCACTAGTTCAATTTCCTATGGGGACTAAAAATAATGAAAAAATAAGTTTAACTCTTTCTTATTAAATATTGGTGAAAAAAGGAAAAATAAAAAAAATGACTTTTTCACAGTCATCTATGCTGGCAGAACTCATGTTTACAAGATCGGTAAAACGCTGCAGGGAGTCATGTATCATCAACCCAAGGCACATTCATGGCCTTAAAATATAATTTAGTGCAATCTGTAGTATGCAATGGCGATAAATTAACAAGAGGTGGTAATAAGACAGACCAGATGCACAGCAGGAGTACTTAATTTAGTAATACAAAAGTAAGGAATTGCTCTTTCTGCAATTCCTTACAGATGTAGCAAAACTTAGCTTGACACTTAGGGCGAAGTCAGACAAGCGGGTTTTTTTTTTGCGTCCCCCTATGTGCGCCAAAAAAGCACATCCGATAGAACCATTGGTTTCCTATGGTGTGTTCACTTATCCGTCTTTTACAGGCGCAAAATACTTGCACCTGCAAAAGATAGGACATCGATGCCCCGGGAAGGTCCATGCTGCACAGAAAGATTCCCCGCAGGGAGTCCCTTCATCACTGAACACTGTGACAGCACTGTCACAGTGTTCAGTGATGAAGGGACTCCCTGCGGGGAATCTTTCTGTGCAGCATGGACCTTCCCGTCGCACAGTGTTCAGTGATGAAGGGACTCCCTGCGGGGAATCTTTCTGTGCAGCATGGACCTTCCCGGCGCATCGATGTCCTATCTTTTGCAGGTGCGAGTATTTTGCGCCTGTAAAAGATTATTGTGAGTATTTTGCGCCTTATTTCGTCCAAAAATAAGACATGCTGTGATTTTTTATTTTTTTTACTCTGACTATGACAACTGATTCAGACGAGCCTGGTTCTATCATCTTGTACGGCCGTGATAATGATGGCCATATAACAGGACAAAACAAAACCACTGATCTCTATGCGATTTCAGTGCTTTCATTTTCACTAGGTCTTTTCTCAGCCGGCCAAGAATAGATAAGATCTGTCCTATCTTTCCTGCACTACCTGCGGGGAATATCAGGTGGCACCTATCTTCCTGCAGTAATTTTCAAACTCCTGTGCTCGTCCTCAGAGTTTGAAAGGCCGGCAGAGGGGAAGGGATTCCCCATAGGTGCAACTACACTCTGTGTGACGCCAAGCGTAGTTGCGCCTATGGCCATCTTTATAAGGCCTCAGTCCCAGTGAAGAAAAGCCTGTGTACATACACCCATTCGTATTTCCGTCCAATTTTCCGGACCAATTTTTGAATCCAAGAACTGGACCAAAAAACAGCCTGTGTAGAAGTAGCCTAAAGATAACTTGTTGCAGCCAGTTATCAGCATCAGATTAAATGTTGCTACATTGTATCTTTATGCAAAGTAATACTCTCTCTCTCTCTGGCATAACAGACTATCAAGGCCATAGAAGAGTGAATGATGAAGCACTACTAAAACCTGCTACGGCCGAGCGCATGTGTGATGATCCCCCCTCCCTCGCGGGCGCCGTGCTATGAATAGATTAAAGCGGCTTGTCTTTTTCTCTTATTAAAACTTTACCCAACTACTTAGTAACATCACCAGCTTGTATGTTCTGCAGCCGGTGTATGATAAAGACAATATAGGAGAATGATTGTTTGCTTTTAATGCAGTGTATTTAGCACACAGAATAAAATAGGCATTAGGCGAGCTTCACAAGCTTTTCCCATTTTTCCTCACTAATATTTGAACAGCTGGTCCACTTGAGTATTGCACGTCTTCCTGCGATGGGAGGAGTAACAACAGTGTAATCTGTAGGATGGATAATTCAGTGAAAGAGGATTATTCCCTGGAGCCCGGCCATAACCTAAATATAGACTACCTCTTCTTTGTGTTTATCCAGATCTATGTGATCATCATCACCCATCACTCAGGTTTTCTGTCTCCGGTCAGACATCCCAGCCAGTCATTCACTGGGTGCTCCCCATTCTAGTACTGACAGGTAATAGATTAGACTTGGCTTATCATCAGATACAAGCACAGGTGCCAACAGTTTCACTTGTACAAATTGCATTCATTTTCCAAGGACATGAAGTACATTAGTGCATATCAGGAAAAATGAATCCAAAGCGAGAACCTCTATATTGTCACACAATATCAAATTACCCTGAACTATTATAGAAAAATAGAATATATAAATAGACTTTAGCCTTAATAACATATTATTCAATTCTTCATATTTTCTCAAATGTATGAAATATTGTATCCGTTTCTACAAAATATTTCAGGTCTTGGTAAGCTGACAACTTTAAACATGCAACAATCATGTTAAAGGGTCCATATTAAGAAAATCACAATGTATTTATAATTCATCAGTGACCTAAAGATGTCCAGAAAATAGATTTTGATGCGACTTTAAAACAACAATTGTTTGCGTGACTACAGGACTATATTTGCCATTAGCCACCCATGGGCAAGTGCCTAGGGTGGCAGAATTTAGGGGCGGCACATCAATAATTAAAAACTGCAATTTTTTTGTTCTTTTTTTTAAAGTGTTGCATAGTAGCTGCTGTTATAGCCTCCCGCTGGATATTTGCTTGTAAATCTGATGGCAGAAAGGTGAAGTCAATTTTTTACAATGCTGGTGCAGAGAGTGTGCTTTACTAATACTGAATGCTTCCTGTTGTACTCAATATTCAGAGTATAAGAAAGCTGGGCCTGCTGGATTGCAGTATTATATATTACAAGAGACTTGCTCAGATAAGCAGGAATGTATTTCCCATTTAGCTCACAAGTGCCTAAGGCAACAGAATTTAGGTAGCTACACATAAATAGGTGAAACATTTTTTCTTTCTTAAAAAAAAGGTTGTATAGCAGTTGCTATTATGGCCTGCCATAACACTTTGTAGGCATCCATCACAGCCTCCATTTAAGATTTATGTTGGGAGCTTTTTGGGTCATGTTTAATGGAGGCTTAAAGGCTATGAAAACCTCTGCATGAAAAATCAATACACATATATCACACTAAGTCCATGCAGAAAAAAATAATGGACTTATCTGTTCTTTTGCACCAAGTTTTCCTTCACATGCACTCATACTTGAGTTGTAGGCTCTCCTATATTCAAGTTTCTGGCTGGGGAGCATTATCAGCACTGATCAGCTGGTCTCTCTCATGAAGATGCGCAAGCTCAGCTCCCCATCCACTCTCCTCTTTCACAATACTACACAGCTATTTCTCCATCCTCTCTCTGAGTAGCTGCTGGTCCAGTTACCCCTCACTACTGATTAGAGCAGGATATTCACCAGGAATGAATTACAGTGCGCTGTAATAGTAGCTTTCTCTGCTCTCTGTCCTCCTAATCCCCACCATCATCCAGCACTATCACATAGCCCTTTGCAGCAGCTCAGTGTAAAGGCAGTGAATGCACATTCACAACAGGGGAGCAGGCATGGGGAAGAGCTGTCAGTTACTCAAACTGACAGAATTTGCCAAGATTTCTGTTACGGTATCCTACCCGATGATACGCCAGCCTGGGTTGCCCTAGAACTTACCCGCAACACCTGTCCCTGCCTATTGCCTCCACTCCTGGATAAGCCCAGGCGGGCAACTGGGCGGCGGTCCCTGGTCTCACTTGGGACTGAGAGAAGGGACTGAAGGGACAAAAGGTTTCAATAAAGACTTATGGAAAACCCTGTGAACCCTCCATGCAGCTGGCAAACCCAGTTCATAGGCAAGAGGATTCACTACACGTGTGATGACAAAGGGCCCCATGTAACGCGGCACCAGCTTCAAGGACGGAACGTTTAGTTTGAGATTTTTAGAAGACAGGTATACCTTCTGTCCCACCTTGTAAGGTTGAGATACTTCCAACAATATGTAGATACCCGCAGCACTACAACAAACCCTTATCCAAGGGGAGGCTCTCCCTGCACAGCCGTTAATTAGGAGACGGATCCAGATCATCCAAAGTCTCAGAATATATCCAAAAGAAAGCAGCAGGAGCATCCAGGTGCAGTAAAATAGGTATTATTCCTTTATTCCATCCTCAGTAATAATGCAACGTTTCGGCCGTTACAAACAAAGGCTGTTTGTAACGGTCGAAACGTTGCATTATTACTGAGGATGGAATAAAGGAATAATACCTATTTTACTGCACCTGGATGCTCCTGCTGCTTTCTTTTGGAAAGGTTCAGATACTGATAGACTCCTCCCACTATGCAACTGCATACGAGCCCCCGTTGCTTCCAAGTTTTTCTGTACCTCTTTCCATACTCCCTGAGACATATCTGTGGCGATGTCAGCTGCAGGACAGACAGATGGAGTAGGAATCGCTGTAAGGAAGCGAAGATGCTGACCGTATACACAAAAGAATGGAGATACTCCAGTGGAAGAACAAGTGCGGTTGTATAGCGCAAACCCTGCCAACGGCAGGAATTCTGCCCACTGATGAGCCTTTTCGCTAGCAAGCAACCATAAATATTGCACTAAATCTTGGTTCTTCCGCTCAGTTTGACCATTAGTTTGCGGTTGGAATGCTGACGAGAAGGAAAGCGACATTCCCAGGTTTCTGCAGAAGGCTCGCCAAAGCTGCGCAACAAACTGAACCCTGTGATCAGATAGAATGTTTTCGGGAACCCCATGTAGGTGAATGATTTCTTTTACAAAAATCTTGGCAAAATCTATTGCCAAAGGTAGCTTCTTAAACGCCACAAAATGCGCCATCTTTGAGAACCGGTCGACAACCACTAAGATAGTGGTGAACTTCTGGGATTCCGGTAGATCGGTGATAAAATCTACCGATAACTGCGACCATGGACGAGAAGGTACCGATAACGGTCTCAGAGGACCCTCTGGAGGACACCGACGACTTTTATTGCGTGCACAGACAGAGCATCCCTTAACAATGTCGCGGATCTCCTGAGACATGCCCCGCCACCAGAAGTATCTAGAACAAAGATTCAGAGTCCCCTGCACCCCCTGGATGGCCTGCGAAAACCGACGAGTGAGATTCTTCAATGAGACGTAAGGTCTCTGGCACAAAACCATCTGCCCTCCGGCACCCCCGAAGGAGCGTCCTGCTGACAGTTCTGTAGTTGAGGGACGAGGTTATGTTCTACAGCTGCCACCACCACCTCAGGTGCCAAGATATTCTCAGGAGTCACTGTCTCACTTTCCGGCAACCTGAAACTCCATTACAGGGCATCCGCCTTCACATTCTTCTCTCCCGGAATATAAGTCATGACTAAATTAAACCTGGCGAAAAACAACGCCCACCTGGCTTGACAAGCAGTGAGTCTTTTAGCATTGGCGAGGTATACCAGGTTTCTATGATCCATATACACGGTAATGGGATGTCTAGCCCCTTCAAGATGGTGTCTTCTAGAGCCCACTTGATCGCCAGTAACTCACGGTTACCCACGTCGTAGTTACAGTCTGCCAAACTAAACTTCCGTGAAAAGAACTGACTTCCTGAGAAATACAGCTCCTGCCCCCACCTCAGACACATCTACCTCAAATAAAAAATGGTCGCCCCCTTCTTAGTAAGGTCGGTCAAAAGTTGAGCAATAACTGAGTAATTCTTAATGAATTTACGGTATAAATTTGCAAAACCCAAAAACCACTGGAGAGCTTTAAAGGGGTTGTCCCGCAGCAGCAAGTGGGTCTATACACTTCTGTATGGCCATAATAATGCACTTTGTAATGTACATTGTGCATTAATTATGAGCCATACAGAAGTTATAAAAAGTTTTTCACTTACCTGCTCCGCTGCTGGCGTCCTCGTCTCCATGGAGCCCGCCTAATTTTCGCCGTCTAAAATGGTCGAATGGCCAAATTAGACGCGCTTGCGCAGTCCGGGTCTTCTGCTTTCTTCAATTGGGCTCCGTGTAGCTCCGTGTAGCTCCGCCCCGTCACGTGCCGATTCCAGCCAATCAGGAGGCTGGAATCGGCAAAGGACCGCACAGAAGAGCTGCGGTCCACGGAGGAAGAGGATCCCGGCGGCCATCTTCAGCCGGTAAGTATAGAAGTCACCGGAGCGCGGGGATTAAGGTAAGCGCTGAGCGGTTTTTTTTTTACGTCCCTGCATCGGGGTTGTCTCGCGCCGAACGGGGGGGGGGGGGTTGAAAAAAAAAAAAACCGTTTCGGCGCGGGACAACCCCTTTAAGGTTATCTGGTCTGACCCATTGGGAGATTGCTGCTGCTTTATCAGACTCCATCTAAATCTCTGTGGGTGAAATCACATAACCAAGGAAAGACAGTTGTTTACTACCAAATAAACATTTCTCCAACTTGACAAACAGTTGGTACTCACGCAAACGGGTCAGAACCAACCTCAGGTGCCGCACATGTGAATCCCAGTCTGGAGAATACACCAGAATGCCATCAAGATAGATGACCAGAAATACCCCCAGGAAGTCATGGAAGACCGCATTCATAAAACCCTGGAACACAGCAGGAGCGTTACAAAGTCCGAAGGGCATGACCAGACATTCAAAATGTCCTAAGGGGGTGTTGAACGGGGTGTTCCATTCATCTCCCTCTCAAATGTGAATTAAATTGTAAGCCCCCCTTAAGTCCAGTTTGGAAAACCAGTGGGCCCCTACCACCTGATTCAACAAGTCCAGAATCAGGGGCAAGGAGCACTGGTTCTTCACTCTGATTTTATTCAAAGCCTGATAATCCACACAAGGCCTTAATGTCCCATCCTTCTTCTCAAGAAAGAAGAGACCTGCCCCGGCAGGGGACCTGGACAGACGGATATGTCGCTTGGCCAGAGACTCCGAGATATAGGACTTAAGGGCTTCGTGCTCACGCCCCGACAAATTGAAAATGGCTCCCTTTGGGATGGGACTGTCGGAAATCAGGTCAATATCACAGTCCCACTCCCTATGGGGAGGCAAAGTCTCAGACAGTTTTTTGGAGAATACGTCCTGAAAATCTGACAAATACTCCGGGACCAGCATGGTATCTGCTGAGCACATGGCTATAGTAGTTAAGTGATTATGACAGGATGACCCCCAATGTGTCGATTCCCGGGTGGACCAATCAAATTGGGGGTTGTGCCGCGCCAACCAGGGCATACCAAGCACCACATCAACAGACATCTTTTCCATAACCAGGAAAGACAGATTCTCAGAATGGAGAGCACCCACAGTGAACTGTAGAATGGGAGTCCTCCATTGGACAACACCTGCGGAGAGAGGGGTCGAATCAATACTGATGAAGCGTATAGGGGGCTTCAGCATGGAAAATTCGGTCATCAGAGGTCTGATAAAATTTAAATTAATCAGATTGGTGGCAGCACCCGAATCAATAAAGGCTTGACCAGACCGAATAAAATTCCAGAAGCCAACCTGACAATGCACCAACAACTTAGGGAGTATCTGTGATCCTAGATGATCCTCCCGACAATTGCCTAGGATCTTTAGTTTTTCCGCCAGTTCAGACTGATGTTGCTGTTGCTTCTGTGGACATGTTGCTACCCGATGTCCGGCTTCCCCACAGCACAGGCAAAGACGGTGAGTCATCCGGAACCGTTGCCGTTCCCCGGGACTTAGCTGGTCCACTTCCATAGGCTCGGCCCCAGGAGTTTGCATGGGAAAAGTGGGAGCAGGTCTGCAGGACTCACTATTTTTACAGGCCTAATGTTCCTTTTCTCTAGATCTCAGTCTCCTGTCAGCCTTTACTGCCAATTCCATCGCCTCCTTAAGTGTTATGGGAGCGGGATGGGAAATAATTAGATCCTTGACAGCATCAGAAAGATCCAACAAAAACACATCTTTGAGGGCATCATGGTTCCAGGAGGTTTCACTGGCATACTGTCTAAACTTAGAACAATTGTCTTCAGCACACTGCTGCCCCTGAAGCAAAGCCATGAGGTGAGACACTGCTAACCCTGCCCAGTCTGGCTCATCAAAAATACCTCTTAGCTCCTGAAAAAACGTAATCAACAGACTGCAGGCAAGCCGAATTCTCGGGTAAGGAGTAGGTCATGTCTGGGGGGGACCCCGCAGTAGGGACATAATCAATCCCACCTTCTGGGACTCTGAGCCGGAGGATCCAGGCTGCATCCGGAAATATAGTCTACAGGCCTGCTGAAAAACAAAAAACTTGCTTCTCTCCCTGGAAAACACCTCAGGGAGAGGACATTTGGGCTTAGGGATAGACGGGGTGTCAGGAACCAATACCCACTGCTCCTGGGCCACCATATGACCGGGCAGGTCTTGAATCACGCCCACTAGATACTGAAACTGACTTGCAAGGACACTCCTGGTCTCCAGTGGAGAGCAAAAACAAAAACCCACTGGGCAATTTTTAAGGGCCAGTTATTATGTTACGGTATCCTACGCGATGATACGCCAGCCTGGGTTGCCCTAGAACTTACCCGCAACCCCTATCTCTGCCTACTTGCCTCCACTTCTGGCTAAACCCTGGTGGGCAACTGAGCGGCGGTCCCTGCTCTCACTTGGGACCGAGAGGGGGGACTGGCGTACCAAGATGGAACAGGGTAGAATACCGACAGGAAGGACAGAAGAAGAAAACTAACAGGAAATAAATGAAGACCGAGGCAGATGGGACAACCAGGCAGATATAGCAAAAGCTGACAAACAGGAGACTGACAGAGGCAGGATGCTAGCACACTGACAGAAACCAAGACACTGCCAGCCTTATAAACAGAAGCCTTCGCCCAGGGGTGGAGAGAGGGAGGCGATCTCCTCCCAGCAGAATCCCATAAACAGGGGCTCGTGCATGGAGCTGCACTCACAGGCACGCGCACGTCGCCGCCTGGACCCACAAGCGCGCGCAATATGCCGATCAGCCACCCGCGCCCCCGGTAGCTGGACAACCAGCCAGGGGGACGCGCCCCGACCGCAGGACCCAACGCCCTGCTGCCCCGGGAGGACCCACTGCCACCGCATAACAATTTCAGTCCTCTAGTCTGCACTGCCTTGCAAACAATACAAGCATAGGAATCAAACAGTTGACAATATTTAATGAGAACCAATTACAAATACAAAAACACACTAATTAAAAAGACAAAATAAAGTGCAAAGGTATACATAGCCTTTCAAAAGCAATGCAAACATAGCTTTACAAATGACAATTTAGCAGCTGTGATGAGCTACGCTGCCAGCCAGTACAATCCCAATATCCCTGCACTCTGTATAATGTGTACGACTGGAAGAAGTCAGATTGAGGCTTCCTTCACACACACTTTTTTGTTGGCTTCTTTTTTTTTTACCTGGCACATATACAAAAATTCAATTTTTATAACTAGTACATGCATTTTCTAAAGGCTTTTTAGGGTGGTTTTATTAAATCATACATTTTTAATGGTTTTTTTCTGGAATTTTCCATGCACTATAGAGAAGCCTGTACAAAAATGTCAGAAAAAACATACAGCCTGTCATGATTGCAATAAAAGGCCAATGACCAACAAAGTACATGACAAACCACAAAATAAAAACTGTACTTTTTGTAAGTAATTTCATAATTCCTCATTGACCTAGCAGTTAAAGGGGTTGTCCCGCGAAAGCAAGTGGGTCTATACACTTCTGTATGGCCATATTAATGCACTTTGTAATGTACATTGTGCATTAATTATGAGCCATACAGAAGTTATCAGAAATTATTCACTTACCTGCTCCGTTGCTAGTGTCCTCGTCTCCATGGAGCCGCCTAATTTTCAGCGTCTAATCGCCGGATTAGACGCGCTTGCGCAGTCCGGTCTTCTTCTTTTCTCAATGGGGCCGCTCGTGCCGGAGAGCAGCTCCGTGTAGCTCCGCCCCGTCACATGCCATTTTCAGCCAATCAGGAGGCTGGAATCGGCAATGGACCGCACAGAGACCCTGCGGTCCACCGAGGGAGAAGATCCCGGCGGCCATCTTCACCAGGTAAGTAAGAAGTCACCGGAGCACGGGGATTCAGGTAAGCGCTGTGCATTTTTTTTTTAAAGTCCCTGCATCGGGTTTGTCTCTCGCCGAACGGGGGGGCTGTTGAAAAAAAAAAAAAACGTTTCGGCGCGGGACAACCCCTTTAGCATCCAGCATCTACATTTTCTTCCACAAAAAAAGCTGAAAAAATGCCACTGAAGATGTGGCGTTTCTTTGAGGAATGCTATGTGTAAGGCCTCATGTCCACGGCCGTACTGGTAAAACTCTGTGGGCCCACCCGTAATGTTTAACTGGTATTTGTAAATAGCGGGGTCTGCTGGCGGAGAGCCCGTATGGGTGAGAGTGTACTGCGCATGCCCGCAAATTACATGCACACGGACATACACAGTGTGACTGTTTCATAGCGGGGTTGCATATGAAAATGTCGCTCATACACAATGTTTTACATATGGACAGTATTGCATGCACTGCCTATGCAAATGTATAGGGTTCACGCTGTGTGGTATGTAGAGAAATAGAGGATGCTGCGATCTATTTCTCACGCGTATCAATTTGCAGTGTCTACACGCACATGTGCATAGATCAATGATAGTTCATTGACTTTCATTGACTCCATTCACTGCATATCACGCGACCATTTAACGCAAGTGTAACATGCAGTAAAAAAGCGCCCATGCACAGGAGTCCTAAAGTTACTTAAAAGGGCCTTTTACTTAGCACAACAAATAGGCACGGGTTCACACAAATTTTGTTTCTCCCAATCACTGAGCCATGTAAAAGTGCAAACAAATGCTGCGAGCAGTATCGACCGCAGATCCGTGACAGGGGGATTTAAGCACTGGGGAATACGTTGGTAAACACAGTGGCTCTACTGCTTCCTGGACACATTTAAAATCGGGATATAGCGTGTTACGCTGCATGCAGTGGTAAATTCAGCTCGCACAGAAATAGGACATGCTGCGATTTGTTTACCATGCAAGTTTTCAAGCGGTCAAATCGTGGCTGTCTGCATAGGATTGCATTATCTAATGCAATCCTATGGCAGTGGTCATAGGCGGAAATTCTCGTAGTGTGCAAGAAGCCTATGTCTTGAAAAACCCATCCGCACGGTTGTGTTATCAAATAAACACAGAGTTCATAATACAGCTAGGTGCCAGTACCAAGCCTGGAAAAATCAGTAGGGGTGGAGAAAGCCGTTACCTACTACACTAAATACCACCAAAATACTTTATGGATTTGATTGAAAACACATCTGAAGATAAGGCGCAGGAAGTTGGGCCTCCTCGGCAGCAAAGCACCTACAATGTTCCCTGGGAAGAGCAATGGTGTGTTTCAAGTAACTCAAGAATTTGTGATACGGACAGAGTATCAGAGTGCCGGCCTGCGTGACATATCTGTGATACAAATTTATGCCACTGACACAACAGATGAACAAATCGAAAAATTGATGCTGAGATCCAAGAAACCTTGTAGCAAATCCCAAAAAGGACTGTTTACATTATTGGCGGTTTCAATTTAAAAAATTTGTGCAGAAGATACATCAACAGTGGGGAAATTCAACTTGCTGGTGACTGACTTTTCCAATTTTGTAAAGAAAACCAATTATGAACACATTCTTTGCACAACCAAAATGTCACTTGTACACCTGCATGTCTCCTAATGGAGTTCACTGCAATCAAATCAATTACATCTTGTGCCCCCAAAAGTGAAAAAGTTCTGTTCTAGCTGCAAAAATGTTCTCAGAACTAGCCATCAGCAGACACTTTCCAAATCTCTGACATGTAACGAGAAGCAAAAGTTACTGGAAACTGATAATTTCCAGTGGCTAAATGCCCAGTTTCGGAGCAAAGCAAGGAGAGACAAGGAACTGTTTTGGAATTCCCTGCACAGAATAGGAAGAAGCAAACAAAAAAGAACACACCAGAGAGCTCTCCAATAATGTTAAAAAGGCTTGTGCTCCTTTTGCATTGCACAATGCAACCTCAATTTTTGATCAGAATGGCAAAGAATTACACGATCCTGAACAAATGAAGCATAGATGACAGGAATATACAGAAGGACTGTATGCAAACGTTCACAGAAACCTTCAACCGCAAACACAACTAACAAAACTAAAATGAAGTTGAGTGGGCACTGCATCAGCTACCAAATTTGAAAGCCCTTGGAATCAATTGCATACCTATGGAGCTGCTCAAGCCCCTGCCAGTCACCAAATCGTGGCCAAAAGTTTAGGCAAGGTTAGATTTCATGCCACTTCCCCAAAAAAAGCCAACCTGAGAGAATGCTCAAACAACCGCACGATGGCTCTAATATTACATGCAAGCAAAATCCTACTGAAGATTATACAAAAACTCATGATGGCGATAGTGGAATGGGAGCTCTAATACAGAAGGCTGTCTTCTCAAAAGAAGAGGAACAAGAGACCAAATTGCAAATCTCCAATGGATCATGGAAAAGACCCTGGAATACCAGGAGGTAGTATACATATGCTTTAATCGATTACAGGAAAGCTTTCAATTGCATTGGATACAATAAGCTCTGGCCATACCTAAGACAAATGGGACATCTGGGGCAACTCATACAGTCCTTATATACAGACCATGAGGCGTTGGTCAGGACCTCCAGCGGTAACACAGAATGGTTTGAAATAGGGAAAGACATACGCCAAGATTGCATCTTATTCCCTGCATTCTTCAATGGTGATTTTTAGGCAACGCAATCCAACTTAGAGCCAAGATCAGTGGAAGAAATATCAACAATCTCATTAGCAATCTCAGATGTGCAGATGATACAACCTTGTTGGCAGAAAGTCAGGAAGATCTTGAACAGCTGATGTTAAAAATTAAAGAAGGAAGTGAAAAACAGGCCTATACTTGAACATCAGGAAAACTAAGATCACGACAACAGCAGGTAACGGTACACGAAAAACCAAAATCAACAATGAAGAAATCGAAGCAGTTCAAGACTTCATCTTCCTTGGATCGAAAATCGACTGAAATGGAGAATCAGTTTCCAAAATAAAATGATAGTCGCAGTGCAATGTTAAGTATGTTTACGATGTGGAAGAAAACCCTACAAATTATGTGGACCACCAAGATCACAAACAAAGCAGTCCTAGACTACATCAAACCCAAGTTTTCATTGGAGGGCAAAATTATGAAACAGAGACTCTGATGCTTCTACCACATAATGCGAGCTAAAACATTAGAAACATCGATAATACTTGGAGTGGCCAGCAGCAAAAGAAGACCTGGTCACCAAAGAACGTGTTAGCTTGATACTATCAAAGCCGACAACAACATGCAAACGGTTGAACTGGAAGAAGCAGTACAGAACAAAATCGCGTGAAGAGGGCTGATCAATAAAGTATTCAGGAGTTGGCCCCCGACTAAACGGCTGTCATGAAAAAAAAATGCAGTAAAAATAATTTTGGTAGCCCAAGAGAGAAAAAACACCACATGCACAAAATTGCTAAAAAAGTGTCTGACTCTTTAGATCTTTAAGGGCTTAACCCTTTCCAATCCAATTTATATCCTGGCTTTCCAAGGGGGCTTACTCTTTTTCTGCCATTATACAACGGTCTATCTGCTGGCTAAAGCCAGTACTGCATGAGGTGACATGTTGGATAGGCTCCGACAGCGGAGAGGCTGGCAATATACAGTAAGAGTACCCCGACGGACGTCTTCCAACATCGGAGCTGTACAGCCTTAAATCATAATGTCTGCAGAGGTCAGACACTGGATTACAAAGGCTTAAAAGAGCCAAAAACAATAGTAGCACTCACCAATAATTATGTTGGAGAATTGTCCATAAGGAAACTTCATGTTTAAAGTTTCTCAAAACCATAGCCCCAAAGTAAGGCCTTGTTTATACTCGCTCTAGAAAAGAGGAGAGTTCAGTCTACTCCTACCTCTTGGCTACACTTCTGCTTTTGCTAAAAAAAAATTAAAAAAAGCATGAAAAACTGAAAAACATCAGAAGTGCAAAGTGTGAAGTTGGCCTTTAGCAACTATGACATCTGAACATGTGGATCCTTCTATTCACACGGATACAAGCAGTTTGCCTCTTTTGTCATTGACAATACAAACTGCAGGAAATAAATATTTCATCTCTAATGGAAACTCCCCCATGCATTCACTCTGAAATAATCAGGTTTTCAAATAAGACCTGAAAGATAAAAGATCAACAAACAGCACTCAGACTAATGACATTATTCCACAGAGCATCCACTTTGTTTCATTGAGAACACAAAAATACAGAGGCAAATAAGAAAATGTGATTATCCTCCTCCTCCTCCTCTGCTGCCAGTCATGGCAGAGGGAGCCGGGCGATGTCTGCAGATAAACAGAGACAGCGTGCCAGGGCCCGGGCCTCAGGTGCAGCACTCCATAGCTCATCAGGCAGGCAGAAATACACAGAGACGCTGTTTGTGTTAGCAAGTCATCGCAGTCCTGGCAGGCGGTTCTAGCACTGTAGTAGAAGTAGGTTGTGCATGCATTTCCACAGCGTTCTGTGAAAACCAAAGGTTCCGGTGCTTATGATATATATTTGTCATATATGCCAAGGAAGCCTCTCAGCAAACGGTGCATGCCGTAGAGTTACATCCGTTGCTCAATGACTTGCATTCTTAAAAGGCATATACAATATAGTATACTTCTCTTGCGTTCTTCTGCATCAGCTGTAAAATAGACTTGATATTAAAAGTTATCATGTCCATTTTGCTGCTTTTGAAACAAGACCCCTCGCCAAAAAAAAAAATGGCAAAATTGCATTTTTTTACTTTCACTTTATTTAGATTTTTTTAAGTTTTTCAGTACATTATATGGTGAATTAATTAGTACCATTGAAAACGCAACTCGTACCACAAAAAACAAGCCATCAGACAGCTATGTTGATGGATAAATAAAACAGCTTTTTTTTTTTTTTTTTTTTAAAGTGGGGAGGAAAAAACGAAAATGAAAAAAAAAAAAGGGCCACGTCCTTAAAGGGTTAAATAATCATCTCCATAACTGGGCAAACTATTTTCTCGGAGTAACATGGCATTGCAGACTCAAAGCACCTCTCCTACCGGGGCAACAAGGCACTTTGCACGTTTCTTTCAACTATCCATGGTCATCGTCATACTCCATACTATATTTTCAAAAGTCAACGGCGTAGTGCAATCATTATGGCCTCACGCACCGTAGGTGCCAACGCCTGCACCGAATGCAGAAGGGTTATTCCAGTCTAAAATACAGCAGTAACACTAAGGCTGCCAGTCCACTGGCAGGTATGAATTGCGTTCCCCGCGGCGATAGTCTGGCTGCGGGGAGCGCAGTGAACACTCTCCATAGCGTCCACGAGCGGAGACTCATTGTGATTCTCGACTTGCGGCTGGCAAGTCGCAGCATGCTGCCATTTGCCGCGATTCTCTGCGGTCAGCTTATCTGTCAGATAGGCTGACAGCGGAGATCCATCTGACAGCTCCTGCTCCCAGGCGGCGGAGCCGCAACGCCCCTGGACAGGCAGCCTACCACAGAGTGCCTTGCCCTCCTTCACATAGTCTTTTACATATTACGTTGTTTACGTATCACATCATTTACTAACACTAATAGTCAACTCTCTCTAATAACCGGTACAGCATATGTACAGGAAGACTTTCTCCTTCCAGGTGGCTTGTCACTGCCATCGCCATCTTTGGACCCCAGGTCATCAGGGCCGTCTGGTTCTCTGTGGACCTCTGATTACTCAAACTGTGACCACTGCCAGCATGGGGTCCGGTCACACCCGCAGCTGGCACCACTTTTAGTCTTTTAAACAGCCCTGTAGCTGCTGCCCACTGATTCGTGTCAACCTCACCATTCTCATTCGTCACTCAGTTGTTGGCTTGCGTTTAAACTGAGCGATTATTGTTCACTTTTGTTTGAACAATCTTGTGAATAATCGTTCCATCTAAATGCACCATAGCACACACCCACTAGAGCTGGCCATTAATTTATTAGCAGGTGAGCTTGTTCCCTGCTGCTTCACAGGATGATAGGAGTCTGGGAGAAACATACCTCCTATCCACTACAGCTTCCATCATCCTGCCATAGTGGAAGCAGCAGGGGGCGCTATTCTAACATTAGTCCTGGAATATCTGAGGAGAGAAGCATTTTTTTTTTAAAAGTGTGACGGCAGAAATGTCTCTGAGCTAGATTTAACTATAAGCATTACTTATCGTAAGACAAACCCCCTAAATCATATCTGTGTGATTACATGCTTTTGGTGTCAATTTCTTGCCAGATTGTATGAATAGACCATCCAATAAAGAATCTAACATACTAGTGTTCTAAAATGCTATAATGATTTTCATACAAGGTGAGGAGCATATCTGAGGAGCAAGTCGGTTGTTTTGTAGTATAAGTAACTTATTTAGGCACACAAACCTTTGTGTTCTAATTAAAGAATGGAGTCCAGTGACTTAACCCTTTCCAATCCACTGTCTGACGTCTAAAGACATTATTATTTAAGGCTGTACAAGTCCGATGTTAGAAGACGTCCGTCGGGGTTCTCTTACTGTATATTGCCAGCCTCTCTGCTGTTGGGGCCTATCCAACGTGTCACCTCATGCAGTACTGGCTTTAGCCAGCATATAGCGCTGTTGTATAATAGCAGAAAAAGAGTAAGCCCCTTAGGAAAACCAGGATACAAATTGGATTGGAAAGGGTTAAGGAACGATTGCAGCCTTTGCCCTTTGGTGGCTGGTTGATAGATTTTTTTGCTTCCTGTCCTATATTGAATTTCTAGCTTAGAGATGGAGCCAGCAGCCCGTAAATCAGTAATAATATATAATCTATTACACATTACAGCTTGTGTAATCCTTTATGTCTCCTTTGTAAGCAGACCTAGCCCCAGTTACTATCCTGATTTGACTTGTGATGTTAAACTGTGTTCATACTGTTTGGTGCACATGTGTGGGGGATTTTAATAATAAATATATTAAAAAATATATGTTTTCCTATTCACTACTGAGAGGGAATCAAAAGAACACCAGGGGGCACCATAATAGGTTTGTTTTGTCTGATGTAGTAGATAAATACAACTTCTTTAACCCTTTAGTGACCAACCATACGTGTTTTCGCCATGATCACTAAGGGGCTTTAGGCAAGACTTCTATAAAAGCACTTAGTTAAAGCCCAGCACAACAGTTCTTTATTGGGAAGAGAAAGGGATTGGCTGTTTGCAATGCAATCGCAGGGTGCCAAAGGGCTCCCATAACAGCCGGTGGCATGATTAAGGCCTTCAGGTCTATTATGTAATCCAGAAGGCAGGGTCTGATAGGAGAGCTCTCAAAAGTATACTATACTGCACTACATAAGCAATAGAGTGTAGTATACTAGTAATCAAATGATTATATCTTAAAGTACCTCAAGGGAACAAAAAAAGAAAAACAAAAAGTTAAAGTTTTATTTAAAAAAAAATATAAAAAATGTGAATGGTGTTAAAAATTTTTTTTTTTAAATGACAGAATTGTTATTTTTCTTTCATCTGCCTACAATCTCACTTTAAGGGCCTATTTACACAGCTGCAGGCATTTTATGTGCGTCTGCTGGCGCTGTAAAAATGCCTAAACGGTGATGGGCCAGGCGCATATACGCCGAAGCTGCAATGCCGTGGGGCCTGGGGGGACATTTCCCTTTCCCTCCCTCTCGCCAGCTCAACTCCTCTCTCCTCCCCTCGCCATTTGCAATGACCGCAGCCAGCAATGGAAGGGGCAGAACTTAGCTCCACCCTGTCCCGCCGCCTCCCATTGCAAATACCGGCAAGCGTCGGAGAGGAGAAGAGAAGGGGGAAAGAATTTAGCAGTCATGCTGCTAAACTCCCTCCCACCTCCCTTCTCCTGCAGCTACCATAGGTTCCCATAGGTATCTATGCTGCTGCCGCTGCCGGCGTGAAAGCGCCCAGTCGAGCGCTTTCATGCCGCGGAAATATGCTCCTGTGCACTGATGCATTGTAAGCCAATGCATTAGAGGGGCAGCGTATAGCAACCAGGTGTGAAAACCTGGCCGATATACGCTCATGTGAATAAGCCCTAAAGAAGACCTTACACAGCTCATTATGCAAAAATGGCAGAATTTTTGCTTTTTTCCCACCTAGTTGCTGTATGTAACAGGCTTGATTCTCCACCGCTTCTGAAGGATTGACACTTTGCTCTAATACTGGAGTGCAGTCTACTGTATTCTCACGTATGCTTCGAATATTGTAATCAGCCAGTTGGGGTCAGTATGTTACTCTAATGGACAAGAATATATGGGATCCAGGAGTTTACTAATAATGCTGTTCTACAGTCGATTAGAGGCCAAGAGTCAAGTCTGTAACATGCATAAACTAGTTTCCCAGCTGCCCAATGGACTTGATAAATGCTCATTTACATTTGTATTGTGACATATACATTGCAAGACTTTGCAAGCACTAAATAGTAAGGCCTCCCTCAGGGCTCGGTTAGACGAGCGTTTCTTTAGCGAATGAATAAGTGCGCTAAAAAAGCGGCTGTATTAGAACCAATGCTTTCCAATGAAAGCATTCACATGTCGCATTTTGCAAGCACTAAATAATCCCACCTGCAAAAGATAGGACAGCGTTTAAAAAAAGCGGAGCATCACAGGAGAACGCAGTTTTCGTGTGATGCAATGCAACTTTGACAATAGGAAATCCTATAGCAAATCTAACTTTGCCTGTTGGTTGGCTGATGGGCAGGTCCTGTTCCCCAGCCTCTGGTGTGACTCAGCGCCTTGTGAAGAGTGAACTATCTTTCAGATAGTTGCTCAGAGAAGTCAACGAAGCATAGAAACTACAATTGTTTGAAAGCTTTTACACAGAGAGCTTATTATTCATTAGTTGTTCACTGAAATATCGTTCGGATGAGGGATGTCCATGCAAATTTATTCTCAAGTCATAATCATTGTGTGCATTTACAAGGCAAGGTTGTGTGTGCAAGCGATAATCGTTGTGTGCATTTACAGGGAAAAGTGATCACTCAAATATTGAGCGATCACCTTGCACTCCGACCCGGGGATGTAGAGGACAAGTGGGGCCGCTTGTCTTCTGCATCCCGCTGTTCTATGCTCGGTGCGCTTGGCTATTATACAGCTGAGCGCTCCGAGCAGGGGATGCAGAAGACAAGCAGGGCCACTTGTCTACTGCATCCAGCTGTTCTCTGCTTGGAGCGCTTAGCTGCTATACAGCTGAGCGCTCCGAGCAGGGAATGCAGAAGACAAGGGGGGTCACTTGTCTTCTGCATCCAGCTGTTTTCTGTTCGGAGCGCCCGGCTGTTATACAGCCGAGTGCTCCGAGCGGGGTATAAAGAACACAGCTGGAGCGCTGTGTTCTTTATACTCGCCTGTGTTCAGGGAGCAGGATAGAGCTGAAACAATAGTATCAGCTGTATCCCGCTGTGAATTCCTAATAAGGCTGATGGTTGTCTTTCAGCATGATGTTTTCATTGATGCGATGTTGAGGGGATAAAAAATCATGGCTTGCTCTATCTTTCTGCAATGTGCTATTTTTTATCTCCCATTTATTCCTATGGAGGCTTCTTTTTAACACATCGCAACACTGCAAACGCACGTTGCGATGCAATGCGATTTTATCATTACAAAGTCTCATTGACTTTTGTGATAAAAAATTGCGCGATTTTCTCACGGGCGGCAGCAATGCAAGATTATTCTCCAAAAAATGCATTGCTGATGCTCACAAATTGCACTGAATAAAAATGCAATTTTGCCGCAATTGCCCGTGTGAAACTAGCCTAAGGGTGACTACCCACTAGCGTTTTTTTTCTGCTGCGAATTTGCTGCTATTTTTTCCTCCGCTAGTGGGTAGTCACCCTAAGGGTTAATAAGTTGCCATAGAGACGAAGGCAAATATGGGCCAAAAATTGCTTCAGAATAGTCCCTTGGGCCAAATTTCAGTATCTCAGAGAACTAACCACAGATCTTCTATGGATCTAGGTTGCTCAAATCCTTCTGTCACTTTAGGTAATCCCAGACAGACTTGATGATGTTATGATCAGGCCCCTGCGGGGGCCATGTCAACACTTCCAGGACTCCTTGTTCTTCTTTTACGCTTAAGATAATTGTTAATGACACTGGCTTTACGTTTAGGGTCGTTGTCCTGCTGCAGAATACATATGGCATCCATTAGATTCCTTTGATTTTTGAAAAAAAATCCTTACTTTGCAAGCTTTTATCCACAACTACCTAAAACTTTTACACAGTTCTGTATCTGTATATCCTTTGTACTGCCATACGCCAAAAATGTAGAATCAACACCACAGTTTAACAAATACCGCTAGAGGTAACCTATTTGTCGCCAGGTTGCTTGACAAATTTCACACTTTTGACATTCATGAAAAATTTGAATTTTAAAGTCAAGCGTAAAACTTTTGAAAGAATGCTTAAAAAATAATGTTTGTGGCTAAAAGTCTGACGCAAGCAGAAACTGATACATGCGACACCTGAAATAAAACGTTTGCCTATGTGTATGGGCACAAATCCTAACAAAACCACCAAAACTAGAGAACAAAACTAGGTTTATATTGATAAATATCCATATATTCCTCGCTGTTATTGAGGTAAAAAACACAGGTGTATGCACAACTACGCTTGCCGCTACGGAGTGTAGTTCCACATGAACTGGGTTTTGAAAAAAACTACAGGAAGATAGGTCCTGCTCTTTCTTTCATGTCCTTATTAACTACGTGTGAGAAAGATAGGGCAAGTACTATCTTTTTTCGCCCATACTATTAATGGGCGAGAATACCGCTAATGAAAACAAAATCATTGTAATCAATGGCTTTGCTTCATCCGGTGATAATCATGGCCATGTTAGAGGACTAAATGATGCCCACGTGAAGAAGCCATGACTATGACCATGAACATGCTGGTAGAATTTCTACTGCTTTTTGTGGCAATAGTTGGCCCTTCATGCATCACACACTTGCTATAATTTTTTTAATGTAATTTCAGTTTTTGATAATTTAATCAAAAAGTTAACTTACTGCAAATTTAATTTAACGTTGCATTATTATGAGGAAGCAGCACATAACATATCACAGATCCTTAATATGCATCTATTGCTGTTATTATGTGGTAGTAATTCGATGATATTGGGAAATTACAGGATGTTCAGCATACACAGACTGTTTTACAACAGATTGTTTCCATACATGCCACAGAATACATGCGGTGCCACCATTTATATGATTGACAGCCACAACGCCCCCCATACCCCTGGCATAATATAAAGCAGCCTCTAAATACATGTTTAACTATTGTCACGACACAATTTAGCTATGCTTATACTAGGTGTAAACACTATTATTCCATTGGCACGGCGAAGCCTAAACAATAAGTATATTGTACATAAACGCTATAGTGATATCACCACAACACAGCACAACATATAAATGCACACATATACAGCATAGGAAATCCATAATATACAAGGTGTAGTCAAAAGGACTCATCTAGCGTTATGCCTCGGTAGTGGTACGTTGAGTATGCTTTCCTTACTTTAGTCATAGCAGCGGTCCCACGGGACTTGCAGAAATACAGAAAGACGATTTCTACTTCTTGCATGCTACTCTTTAACTTTGCAATTGGGTTTTACTCTCTCTCTTACAGGGGGCACAACATAAAATTGAAATCCATGTTCTGGGGACCTTAGAGGACAATGCGTCATACCATTGTGTAGTACATCCATGCCTTCCTATTCAAGTACGCTATTGTTATTTCAATATGGGACCCCAGTAGTGAGATATAATGCTGGATCAGGCTTTTTGACAACTACACCATTATTACTGGTATTATTTGGTAGCAATACAATAATGAATCAGAGAAACTGCAGGATCCAGCAGACACAGGTTGCTGCACAAGTATAGAAGCAGCCACAGCGCCCTCATACCTGTGATGGGTACAACATTGTGTATTCAACCTACTCTCTTCTGTTACAAGAAAGGGACAATGAAAAAAAAAGGTTTGGTACTGTGTTAGCCGCTACAGCAAAATGTGATAGTTCCCAGCAAGAGAAACCAAGTAATCTTGTAGATATGATACCTTTTATCATGTCTACATAGAATAACCCTGCGTTGGTTGGGAAGTTCCCTATAACATCATGTATTTTTGTTAGCCAGTAAAAGGTATCATATCTACATGATTACTTGGTTTCTCTTGCTGGGAACAATCGCAAGAAAGGGACAAGGTCACAGCAATTAAGGGAAGGCAGACAGATCACTTCCACTTTCACTGATCAGCACCAGATGAGGGTTGTCTGGAAAGAGTTAAATACAGTTTAAAAGACCAGATGTGCAGGAGACTAGATTACACTGCAGGAAGTCTAGTCGTCTCTCTTTATTTTGGGAGCCTCTTAGATATTCCAGAAGAGCAGGTGCAAATTCAGCACATGTTCACCCGACACTTAAGGACCACTGACCTGCAGTAACTCATCACCAAAGGAAAAAAAATGCCCTTCAGCTAGATAAAAGTTAGAAACTATCATCAGAAGATATGCCCATTGAATGCCAGGCGCTCTGGTAGAACAATACATTTCTATTTCTCTACACTGGATGATGGATTCATCAGAATATGATCACAACACTTTAGAACACAAGGATTGTCCTAGATCCAAACTAGTATGATTTCCATTCTGACAAGATTTATAAATGTGAAGTGCAACTCTAATGTCCTTGACGTCACCTTGAGTTATACCTACAACATTGGATTTGCTCTCACTGCACAGGTGCAGAATTGATAATGAAGAAGCAGTCAGTCCTGTGCTGACTTAAGTAAGGAGTGACTAACCAGTCGATATGCATGTGCAGCAGGTCCAAGAACTGAGGTTAAGGATATAAAAAAGTGTTTCTTACCTGTCAGCTTGCTACAGTGCTCTACTGTATGCGAGTTCTTACAAAGCTGTGTGCTCAAGCAGAATCTCCTTTCTTTCCAGTGATGCAGACCTGCCTAGTAAAGCATGCTAATGATGCACCAGAGGGAAGCCCTGCAAAAACAGAACAGGACCATATGTCAGCCTATAGCATCACCGCCTCCACAGCGAGAGAAGCGGAGCTCAACAGATGAAAGGAAGCAGTACAAGGGAGGAAATGAGCCAAGGGAAACAGCTAAGAGGCATAGATAGATAGATAGATAGATAGATAGATAGATAGATAGATAGATAGATAGATAGATAGATAGATAGATAGATATGAGATAGATAGATAGATATGAGATAGATAGATAGATATGAGATAGATAGATAGATAGATAGATAGATAGATAGATAGATAGATAGATAGATAGATAGATAGATAGATAGATAGATATGAGACAGAGAGATAGATATGAGATATATAGATATGAAAGAGATAGATATGACGGAGATGGGTAGATAAATAGATAGATAGACAGATAGATATGTGATAGATAGATATAGATAGGAGATAGATAGATATTGGAGCAAAATACAAAAGAAAATGTTGATCCAATTTTGTTTCAATGTAAAAGGGATGAAAGAAAGAGTTTTGCTTCAATGATACATTGTACAAAGGCACAAAACTCAGACAATTTCCAAACCTCATTCGCTGTAGCAGAGGAAGGGGTTTCAGTGGTTGGACACCAAACAATCATACATTAAAGGCTTATCTACACTATATTATCAAAAGTACTGGCAAAGAAGATATTCAAATCAGACGTGGGAGCATTAGGGGTCTTCTGCCCATTTTTTTTCCTGATGACCTATCCTCTGGATTGGATGTGCTGTCCTAAGTAGAAGGGAATCAAAAAGCGCTGAAGCAGCGAGGCTCTCCCATTGATTTCAATGGGCGGGAAACCGGCGCCGACACTTCCTTTCATGTCCACTTATGACAACGTCCAGCCCACTGCACTGGACAGTGACCCGGACAATCAGTTAATGTCCAGTTGATGTGTATTAGTGCATGTGCCCATGTGTTTTTGCCTCCACTGTAGATTTCTGACACATGTTTTCATTTCAACATGAAGTGGATTAACACGTGAATTAGCCCTAATGGGGGTTTACTGCATGTGGATTTTCGTGTGCAAATTCCATGTCAAAAACATGTCAATTGTTTTCCCAAGAAGAAATATCCGTGCATGGGAAAAGCCACTCCATATGAGCTTTGGAGCGTATTCCCATTGAAGTCATTGGGTTGCGAAAAAACTACAACTTCAGACGCATATTTTGGGGCAGAACCTGCTTAAAGAAAAAAATTGTTACCATGCAGGGCGGCACGGGGTCCCGCGGTCGGCGCGCGTCGCTCCGGCGGCCTGGAGCTCTGTGTCGGGGCTCTCCCAGCGGCTTGGGGCGGCCGGTGGGCGTGTCCGCCCGTAGGGTGCCGCCCGCACTCCTCCGTCCTTCTTATACAGCAGTGGGTGGAGTTGCCTCCTCCCACTCTCCACCCCTGGGCGGAGCCTTGTGGTTAAAAGACTGGCAGTGAATTGAGCTCACTGCCAGTTATTGGTTCTGCTTGCATCTAGCCAGTCTGTCTGCAGTTTCCCTCAGCCAGTCCCTAGTTGCCGGTCAGCTCCTTCTAGTTACCTATTGCTCAGTCTTGTTCTTGTTGGTTCTGTTAGCCTCTAGTCAGGTCTGTCTCAGTCTGCTGTAGTTGGTAGTCAGTGTCCTTCCAGTTTGCCTGTGAGCTCCATCTCCAGCCTTACTCTGCCTTGTAAGTTCTGTTGGTCTGTTCCACCTGCCTCTTCTGTCAGCACTCTATCCCCCGTTAGTAGTTCCATCTAGGTAGTCGCCAGGTCCCTAGCCAGAGCAGGGACCGCCGCCCAGTTGTCCGCCTGGGGTTAGCCAGCGCCGAGGCAAGTAGGCAGGGACAGTGGGGTGCGGGAAGTTCAGGGCACCCCACCTGGCGCTCGGGGGGCAGAGTGCCGTAACAAAAATGTTGTTTGAACAGGGCCTTAGATTAGAAACTAATTGACTTCACGTTCCTATATAGAAGGCTTTCAATGCATGAACGTATAGGTGCAAATACACTTGCCTTAATGGAGCGTATTTGTGCATTAACAAGGGTTGTTCACGGGGTCGCACCGTTCCCCTTAATTATTTTAACCTGCATAGACTGCTATCACAGCTTTTTCCATAACACACAGAAACATAGGGGAGGTCCTATCTTGTCTTGCGCACAGGACTACCCTATAAACTAAATCACTAGTAAACAATAAAATATATATGTGTATATATTTTAAATTCGTGTCCAATAGTTTATATAGTTTGCGCCTCACTTCTCATTTTCCATGGAGAGACTTCAAATGTCACTTAGGCCCCCCCCCCCTGCACACTAGCATATTTGGAGCTGCGTGTTTTTGTTAATCCATGGACAGCACACTGCGCCATTACATGCCTACTAGTAATTATTAGGAAGTTATAGTGCCAGTGTTTCTGATGGCGCAATGCGCCACTGACTGATATTATATAGTGTGACAGATTGGAGTTATAAGCACACGGCTGCTAGTTTAGGACCTGTGATGGTGTCACCGCTATTGCACCTCTAGGGTGTTTTATATTTAATAGATAGCTCTGCTACATGAACATCACATACACACAGCTCTGCTACAAGCACACACATAGCTCTGCTACACGCACATCACACACACACACAGCTCTACTACACACACGTCACACACAGCTCTGCTACATGCATGTGTCTCACACACACACACAACTCTGCTAAATACATTCTTCATCCCATACAAGAGGGATCACAACTGACACAGCAGAGTTCTGCACACACTATGCACTCCCTTGTCATGTGACCCTGGACTCCTCTCACACAGGTAACTTGATCACATGCTCCTCCGTCTCACACATGCACAGCTACGTCATACACACATGGCTCTGCTCCTCCATCTGTCACATGCACGGCTCTGCTCCTCTGTCTGTCATGCGCATGTCTCTGCTCCTCCATCTGTCACATGCACGGCTCTGCTCCTCTGTCTGTCACGCGCATGGCTCTGCTCCTCTGTCTGTCACAAAAACAGCTCTGCTCCTCCGTCCGTCATGTGCATGGCTCTGCTCCTCAATCTGTCACTTACAGGGCTCTGTTATGCCATCTGTCAGTCGCAGGGCTCTGCTGCTCCGTCTGTCACACACACAGCTCTGCAAAGTAAATGACCTGTGATGACATCACCGTCATGTGATCCTCAGTGGCGGAGGACAGAGCCCAGGTAAAAGTTCACATGATGGTGACATCATCACAGGTTCTGTGAGCACACGGCTGCTGTCAGGCTCTGCATGTTTTAATTTGATGTAGGACCTGTGATGACATCACCACCATGAGCAACTCACCCGGCATACACGAAGGGACAGACAAGTGGTCGTTAGCACTTTGATGAAGACATGCACATTGATGGTTTTTCACAATGGATCAATAGTCTGCATGAAAAAAATGATCGGATGTCCTATGTCCTAAGTAGGACAGGCTAATGCAAGTCAATGTGCTTGCCCATGTAAATTGAACCTCTCAGATGCAACTTGCATTAATGGCTAATGTGCGTCTAGTTTTTATGGTGCTAACGTTTGTAGTGACAAAAATTGTATTGAAATATATATATATATATATATATATATATATATATATATATATATATATATATACATATACGTATATATGTTCCATTTAGTGATTTTGCTAAACAAAAAACAATGAAATCCTGTAGACCAGCCAGCATAAGAAAACATACTGTATAGCACAGAAGAGCTGTGTGTGTGTATATATATATATATATATATATACACACACACATATATGCGTGCAGTTTTGGCAAATTACAGTCTCTCACTTATCCTGTGAGAGTAAATAAAAGGCCCATTTTATGCTTTCTCTAAATGCATAATTTAAGGATCACTGATTTCCAGTGATTGGATGGTATTTAGAATGTTGAAAGCACTGTGTCAAATGCAGATCATTAATAATTTATTTTCTCAGATATGATTAATCTCAATTATTTAAGTACAACCGTGACGTGTTTTAGACCTCATGCTGCTTCAGGTTTTCTGCGCTAACATATCATGCATTCAGAAAGCAGCAAAAATATTTTTAAGGTGTTGAAGAAAAATAAGGAAAACAACAGATAGCATTAGCCATCTTGTGAGATTTTACTTAAAAAGGCAAGTACTGGAGGGCTGCAATTCTGTATGTCACATCAGCACTGTGCAGGGCGTATCGTTAGGGGTATCTCATATCTGTCTATCTCATCTATCTCATATCTATCTCATATCTATCTCATATCTATCTATCTCATATCTATCTATCTAATATCTATCTAATATCTATCTTTCTCATATCTATCGTTAGGGGTATCTCATATCTGTCTATCTCATCTATCTCATATCTATCTCATATCTATCTATCTCATATCTAATATCTATCTATCTAATATCTATCTAATATCTATCTTTCTCATATCTATCTAATATCTATCTTTCTCATATCTATATATGTTATATTCCTCTTCATATCTATCTCTCTACGGATGGTATAAATTATACATCTCCCTGTACATACTGTATATAATTGTACACTTTACACACAATTAAAAAACACATCAAAAACACATGCGTTTTTTAATAGTGTATGCAGTTTCTTAATAACATACGTGGTCTTTGAATACCGCATGCAGTTTTTTATGTGTTTTTCTTAATTGTGGTTCAAAATTACAACAAAAACATGAACACAACCTAACGCGACTCTCACATATGCAATTAGAAAATGCTGCTTGAAATCGTGGCAATTGTACTGCAAATTTAAGCTGCATTTTTGAACGCATGGTTGACAGCGCTTTTTAATACACCCCATCATTATGATGGGTGAGGAGGTGTGTTAAAAAAAACACGAAAACGCAAAAATAGAATGGATAGCTCTGGAAAATCACGGCGTTTGAGTTCAGATTTGAGTTACCCTATTAAAATCAATGGGAGCGTTGTACCGCGGCTGGTACGGCACTTGGGATGCTGCGCTAATAGCGGTAAAAAGTGGTGTGTGTGTGTGTGTGTGAGAGAGTGGCCTAAAGGGCTACAAACGAATTTTCATGTAGTGCAGGAAATGAGTCATTTTGGATTAAACTAAGGGGCTAGATCATGTATAGAAATTTGTTTTACAGCTGTATGCAGCACAATCAAGGTATGGGTATGGGAATGGGGGTGTGGAGGCCAGGGGGGTGGAGGGGTGCCCGCGCCCAAGCTGAACTTTTACACCTGGGCCCTTGAGCCTTTAGGTATGCCCCTGGTGCAAGGTGTGCAGCTCAGTGAAAAGTATGTGCTGGATTCTTCCTAGTTCTATTCCATTCCCTTTCCCCATGGGTTCTGCTCCAAGTTTCTTTCACTTACGTTTAGTTATTATATGTTTTCATGTTCTAATAGAGATCAGCAAGGACCAACATCTTTTGGTATTCTGGTGAGCTTGTGTTGAAACAAAGCAGCAAGTCTTCACAGGGAGAGTATGAGTGGAAAGCATGGGGTCAAAAATGAAAAAGCAACAAATGTGATAATATCAAATACCAGTGTAGGAAAGCTAAAGTCACTGATCATATATATGAAAGCACTACACTTCAAAGTCTCTTAGATACTGAAACAGCACATTATTTCTTTATTAGTTTGAGTTAAAGTAAAAATTCACTTTTGAATACCAAAATTCACTGCTATGTAGTGCCATAATAGATATTTGCGTCTCCTTTCTGGCTGCCAGCAGCTACCACTAGAGGGAGCTCACTAGATGCTTATTTATGCAGATCCGATTGACCTCAATAATAAATTCATATTGATACCTTTCTAGTTTAGAAATAAATGGTGTCCAGCAGTGAATATTCACTTTAACCCCTGAGTGACATAGCCTGTTTGCACTTTAATGATCAAATAATTTTTCATTTTTTTTCATTGTCACACTACTAGATAGATAACGTTTTCATTTTTTCGTCGATATGGCCATATGAGGGCTTGTTTTTTGCAGAAGTTATATTTTTTAATTATATAGTTTTGTGGTACATTGTTACTGTAAAACTTTTATACATTTTTTAGGGGGATTGGGGAAAAAAAATAAATTCCCCCACTTGTTTTTTATCCCATTTTTAATGGTGTTTAGTGTGCAAAATAAATAACATGGTAACATTTAGAGATGAGCGAGTGTACTCGCTAAGGCAAACTACTGGAGCGAGTAGTGCCTTATGCGAGTACCTGCCTGCTCGTCTCTAAAGATTCGGGTGCCGCCGGGGTAACATATTTTGATTGCTTTTTATTCCATTGTTTTTCTAGACGCAAGACTAACAAAATCTGCAATTCTGGCATGTTTTTTTTATTTTTAACAGCGTTCACCATGCACTATAAATAACATGTTAATTTAATTCTGCAGGCCAGTATGACTATGTCAATATCAAATTTGTATAGGTTTTATTTTGTACCTTTTTCACACTTTAAGGGCTTATTCTCAGGAGTGTATATCAGCAGCCGCATTCACAGCCAGCCGATATCTGCTACCATCTGTATTTCCCCTTCCCTCCCCCATACCATCTCTCTGCCTCTCTCCTCCTCTCTGGCTGTTTGCAATGGAAGGGGGCGGGGCGAGGTAGAGCTAAATTTCGCGCTGTCCCACCACTCCCATTGCTGGCTGCAGACAAGGGGCAGGGAGGGGCAAGAGCTTAGATCCACACCCGTACCTCTCCCTCCCATTGAAAACGGTGGCCCATATACACTCCTGTAAATAAGCTTTAAATAAAGGAATTTTTTTATCACCGCCTTCAAAGACCCCTAACCTTTTTCTTCTTTTGTCAATGGTGCTGTATAAAAGTTTCTTTTTTGCGGGGTGAGTAGTACTTTTTAATGGTCCCATTTGTTGATCTATTTTTTAAGGCGGGATAGACAAAAATAGCTGTTTTTACCATTTTTTTATATTTTTTTTTCTCAGGGCATGCACTGCGTTAGTTAAATGATAAAAACTTTTTTCTATGGCTCATTACCAATGCGGCAATTTTTTATTTTTTTTTTTTACATAGTATAGGTGGGAGAAATGCGGTTTTGATGTTAGTTTCTTTTTCAAATTTTTTATATACTTTACCTTTTCCCACTAGAAGACTTGATTATCACCATCTTATATCATTCGTATAATACACTGCTATGCTTCAGTATAACAGTGTATTATAGAGCCTAGAAAGCTCAGCCAAAGGCTGAGTCTCATAAGCCACAGTAGCTGGCAGACCCAGAGGCTATATTTAAGCCTTCGAGTACCATAGCAACTCATTAGGACTCCTCGATCACAACACAGGGTCCTGATCGGTGACAGAGGGAGCTCCCTCCCTCTGCCAGCCCTTTACATGCCATGGTGGCATTGACTGTGGCATGTAAACGTTAAATTGCTGTGCGATCAAGTGTCGGTCTATTATTAGAGATGAGCGAGTATGCTCGGTAAAGGCAATTGCTCGAGCGAGCATTGCCTTTATCGAGTACCTGCCCGCTCAAGATGAAACGTTCGGGTGCCGGCGGCAGGCAGGGAGCTGCAGGGGAGAGCGGAACGGAGATCTCTCTCTCTCCCCCTCGCTCCCTCCTGCTGACAGCCGCTACTCACCGCTCCCCCGCGACGGCACCCGAACGTTTCATCTCGAGCGGGCAGGTACTTGATAAAGGCAATGCTCGCTTGAGCAATTGCCTTTACCGAGTATACTCGCTCATCTCTATCTATTATCCAATAGCCTACCCCCCGCAACCCCTGGCACAGGAAAGCTGTGCCAGGTTTCTGATGTAGCGCTGTAAAAAGGCAATTGCATCTGAATAAAGCCCCCTAACAGGCACCGTCAAAAGGTGTATGGGCGGTTGTTAAGGGGTTAAGCTACTTTTTCAGAAAGGACCTCTTATCATTTGGTAAGCTATTACAAGCTGCTTATTGCTTTGAATGTTTCTCCAGTAAATCACAAGTGAGAGCACAGAGCTTAAGTTTTACTTTTCATTCTTCTAGAATTCTAAGAGTATGTAAAGTTCGCTTTTGAAGCACTCTTGGAAAAAATGTATCAGCAGCGTTCTGATGAGAAAATCCTTGAAGCAGCTCAAGAAAGAATACATACACAGATAATTTATTCTTCTTAAAAATTGTCCACTCTGGAGAAAAGCGAAATGCAGGGTGATTCAACAAGAATGGCGCAAAAGTAAAGCTGATTTATTCATACATACATTGACATCCAACAGCCAGAATGACGTGAAAAGATAGAAGTCTTCAAGTATTTAATGCACCGTACAGATACTCAATGGGGGCGCCGTTGGTGACACTAGATGACCTAAAAGAAAGCATCTCCGCTGCAGTAGAATTGATAACAGAGGATACGTTGGGATGCAGCTGGGCAGAATTAGACTACCAACTTCATATCTGCTGTGTCACCAACGGTGTCCGCATTAAACATCTGTAAGGTGCATTAAAGAGGTTTTCTAGGGTAACACTATTGATGACCTATCAGAAAAGGTCATCAATAGTTGATCAGATGGAGTCTGTCGCTCGGGACTCCGACCCATCAGCTGAGCGGGCACAAATACTCAGAGGTTAGATTGGAATGCTCCATGTAGTGGTCAGCGCTTGTAACTGCAGGCATGGCTCCCATTGATTTTACCTTGTGCATACCCTCACGCATCTACTGGTGCCAACACGTCATAGCAGTCTGGTCAAAACAGCCCAGGTGGTGGGAAATTTATTGGTATGACCATCCACTGCTAGAGTGTCTGCCACAATATATATACCCTGTTTCTCCGAAAATAAGACAGCGTCTTATAGTAATTTTTGCTCCCAAAGATGTGCTAGGTCTTATTTTCAGGGCACATCTTATTTTCAGGGGACGTCTTATTTTTCCATGAAGAAGAATTTTATTGTTGAAAAAAAAAAAGAACATTTATTATATACTGTAGAGTATTTGTCATCACAAACCAGCATAACCAGACAAACTGTGAATCCTATCAAGAAATTCTTGTTACTACCATTATTTCTATGTACACACTGTCTAGAGACTGTAACGATCACCCCCTAAAGATTCAAAGTGACACACTGGTTGTTTGCCTCACACACAGGGCCACAAAAAATAAGGGCTGTAAAGTACCTGGCTTCCACACAGTGTCTGGAGACTGTAACAATCACACACAGCAGTTTCTGGACCACTTGTACAGCAGGGACGGCACTGCAGCTTCCGGCCACCAGGGGGAGCTTATCACAGCAGACTCACACAGCAGGGACAGGGCTAGTTCTTACTTTTGCGGAGGCATTATAATTAGTACTTCAGCAAAACCTCTACTGGATCTTATTTTCAGGGGGTGCCTTATTTTCGGGGAAACGCGGTATGTGCACCCTTTTTTCACACACACACACACATATATATATATATACCCTTTTTTAAATATATGCCCCATTTTGACCCCTTTTACATATACATGCCATGTTTCACATAGATATGTCCCCTCTTGCCCCCTTTCATATATTTATGCTGCATGTTGCTGCCTTTCACAAATATATGTCCCTTTTACTTAGAGATGCCACCTTTTGCCCCTTTTCACATAGATATGCCCACTTTCCCCCTTTCACATAAATATGCTGTTTTTGCCCCTCTCCACCTTTTTACATAGACATGGATTTTTTTTACCCACTTTCACAAAGATATGAACCCTTTTAGTTTTCTTTCACATAGATATGCCCCCATTTACACATATATTCCCCCTTTTAAATATATATGCCCATTTTATCCTCTTTCACATAGTTTTGCCTCTTGCTAGCTTTTATATAAATGTGCCACTTTTTGTCCCATTTCACATAGATATGCCACCTTTTACATATATGTACTGCCCTTTATATATATATATATCTATTTATATATACATATGCCCTGTTTCGTATAGATGTGCCCCCTTTTACATATATATATATGCCCCGTTTTGCACTTTCACACATATTCCTTTCGCCCCCCTTTGACCTAGATATGCTGCATTTTGCCCGCTTTTATACATATATGCCCTATTTGACAACTTTTTTGTGCTAGTTTTCCTTTTATAAATCCCCCTTTGTAGTTATTTGACTTGAATCAAAACATTTCTAGTACATCTTACCATAAAATTCACATAAGACACCACTATTGTATTGTAGATGGTAGGTGAGAGTTATGTGGCATTGAAGCCAAAGAGGTTTAAGTGATGCCTATGTTTTCTAATCCCTCAATTTGTGGAAGTCATACTCCAGAGGAGAAAGGACATCTGCAGGAGGAGGGCTCCACTGAATATATGCATGGGTTTGTTTAATGGAACGATTCTAGTGACTCCCTTGAATGAAGAGACAAACATCTTACATTCTGCATACCAACTGGTCTCAATCTCCATATCTCAGCCTAACAGGTAGCAAGGATAGGAAATCCCAAACTATTAGGATTGTTCATTTTAAAGGGACAGTTACAAATGGAGCAATGCTTAAGGTAGAACAGCACAGGTATCTCTGGTTCAAATCCCCATGACTAATTGCATTGCAGCAGAATTACTAAAAATGAGTTAACACTTCCCCTTGTGGATATCCTTAATATGGCAATGAATATATCAGTTGGATGAGAAGTGTAATATTTGTAGAATCACAAGACATATTATGATATGGATAGAAAATGATTGCGCAATTTTGGATTTCATTCTCTTTCTGATCTTCTTTCATACATTAAGCTTTGCTGTCTGACATGAACTTTAGATATGTTACAAATATTGTTTTCTTGAAAAGAACAAAAATAATTGCAATTATATATCACTGCCAGGATAAATACAAGGGGGTACCCAAAAAGAAACAGGTATGCTCTTCTGCTGGATCGGGCGTTACTAGTACAGGCTTCTGTTGCTAGGTGAATGTCTGTGGAACCCTTCTGAGGTGGTATGCCAGCCGGCGTTGTTGGGAAAGGTTGCGTTTAGCTGCGGTAAATTTTCCAACAGTTTTTCCAACAATTAGTTTGATGGCTGATTCCTAAGAACAACGAGCAGCTGTGAAATCTTATCTTCCATCATGACAACACAATGTAACATTGGCTGGCATACCGCCTCAGAAGGGTTCCGCAGACATTCATCTAGTAACTAGAGATGAGCGAGTATACTCGCTAAGGCCCTTTACTTGAGCGAGTAGTGCCTTAGCTGAGTATGTCCCCACTCGCCTCTAAAGATTCGGGGGGCTGGGAGCGGCGGGGGAGAGCGGGGAGGAACGGAGGGGAGATCTCTCTCTCCCCCCTGCTCCCCCTTGCTCGCCGCCGCAACTCACCTGTCACCCGCGGCGGCCCCCGAATCTTTAGAGGCGAGCGGGAAGATACTCGGCTAAGGCACTACTCGCTCGAGTAAAGTGCCTTAGCGAGTATACTCGCTCATCTCTACTAGTAACATAAGCCTGTACCAGGGGCATAACTATAGGGGATGCAGTTGCACCCGGGCCCAGGTGCCTTCCCCAAGGAAAATCCGTAGAGCTACCAAAAATTACACTAAGCAAGACAGCAGGTATGCAACTTGTTTTAAAAGCAATGTCATAACTTTTTCTAAAGGACACATTCTACTAGATGAACGGAACAGCCAAGCACGGACCTTCTCTAAAGAAAAGCTGTAGAGCTACATCTGTTGCTTGTGCTTTAGAAAATTGGGGGGGAAATGAGGAGAAGGAGGAGAAAGCAACATAGCAGAAGCAGGAGAAGGAGAGCAGCAGCACCATCACCACCACCAACAGCCCCTTGAAGGCAGAGTGTGTCTCTCATGGAAACATGAGAGCTGTAGCTCCGTATTTCTATATTGACACATTTTTTATTGGGGGGGGGAGAGGGCAGGGAAACATGTTGGAAGTAAGAAAAAGGAGAGTAGCACCACCCCGTCATTGTCGTAGTGTGACAGGACCATCAGTGTAGAAGAAAAGGACCAACACAATGGAGAGGGGATGTTGAACAGATATAAAAGTACTTGTTTCCCTGGGACTGTGTAAAGTGAAATTCCTGGCCAGGTTGGGGGGTATGAACTTTAAGGGACTGTGATATGCCAGTTTACAAGAGTAAGTTTGGCGCCATGGGTTAATACATAGTGCAATGCCTTGCATGGCTGGTTGCTATTACATGTTCATGTATAATGTTATAATGAATGAATGTAATATGTACGCTTTATGACAGATACTGAGATGTGAGGGCGCAGCAATTTCACCTGTTGATAAAGAGTCACATGTGATATTAGAGCCAGATGTTACGCCAAAGTTAAGCCGCGATTTATTAATGAGACCTTTGTATGCATATGGGCTCACAACATCTGCAAAACGGTTAAGTACTGGAAATAGTAAATGATGTGATGTGTAACATGTATGTACCAGGTTGGCACGACACTTTACATAGGCACTATGCGCGAAAGGGAGGTTATGGGAGATGGAAGTGATGGACCGTGTTCTGTGCTGTTGTTCTATGTACTCTGGCACCTACAGAGTATCGAGGCTACGGACCTCAGGAAATAAAGTATGCAGTACTATGATGAAGACAGACAGTTACAAAGCAGATTGATGTGCCTTGCCTATCCAACATCGAGACATGTGATTAATGTGACATTCCGGATGAGCTTCTGTAACATTTACAGTATGAACACCCTCATATGGACTGAACATTTAACCATAGTTCAGTAAAGTTCATTTAAAAAAAAGATGTATGCTGCCTCCATCTGTCACCGTCGCGCCATAACACACCAGCACCTACCTGCTTTCACAGCTTAGACACTCTGAAGTCAAAAGGGCCAACACCATGTCTAAGTACATCCAGATGGGAGCTGATATACTCTTGGACCATCATGGAAAAGTGTTGCCTGTGACTGTGAGTCCTTCCCTGTACTTTTGCTACAGGCTGCAATGAGCTGTAAAAACTATGCCACATCTCTGTTAGACTTGCTCTACTGTGAATCACGGTCCAATATTGTGCCCACCAACATGTGAATTCTCCGCAGATCTGAGGCATTTTTATGTCAAAACCCCCATTACTTCGGGGAAGTCGTAATTCTCCTACGGTGGAGGGTCGTGGTTTCTTCCCCATTGTTTTCAATGGGAGACCTTGCATCGCATCGCATGCACCTAGGAGGTTCGAACAATGTGCGATGTGAAAAAAAATCATGCATGTGTACGACCACATTCAAAAAAAATCGGGTTCATATCCATACAGGACTTGTACATTTCGCAACAGACAAATCTCACACAATTTTCTTGCTACTACCTTATGCTAATAATTCATTTTGTTCAGACTCGCAACTTTGAACTATGTTTGAAGACGCAAACATACTAGAACTTTTTGCCATTTCCCTATTTGTTTGTCTGCTTTTTAAATTTACAAAAACACTCGGACACCTATTATCGTGTTTCCCAAAAAATAAGACCCTGTCTTATATTGCCCCAAAAGAGGAACTAGGTCTTATTTTCGGGGATGTCTTATTATACCTACCTAGCTGGCTCGGTCCAGGTTCCTCCTGCTGCTCTTCAGAGCTCTGGTGGTTACTGCAGTCCTCGGCCACCCACAGAAGGTTACTTTCTGATTACTGGATTCATAAATTCCACCTCCACAAAGTGATGGCTCTAATTGGTTCATCGAGCGCTGCATTGATTAGCTAAGCAGCGCTCCTAGAACCAATCACGGCCATCACTTCCTGGAGGTGGGATTTATGAATCCAGTAACCAGGAAGTAATATTGTATGAGCGGCTAAGAAGTGCAGGAACCGCTCTGGAGAGCAGCGGGAGGGACCTGGACCGAGCTTGCTAGCTAATGTATTCTTTTTTTTTTCTTTTATGTAATGCAGCTAGGGCTTATTTTCTGGGTAGGGCTTCTATTTCAAGCCTCCCTGAAAATCCTGAAAAATCAGGGTAAAGCATATTTTTGGGATAGGTCTTATTTTTGGGCAAACACAGTAGGACTAGGCCACAATCCCAGGGCTGCAAAATATGTGAGAACAGAAGACCAGAGAGTATATATAGTAGATTCGAACTGTCCATGTTTTGCGCATTGTAACTTATTTTCCCTCACCCCACAGGTAGTTGCATAAGGCCTGCAAATTAATTTTATTGACCAGACTCACGACTTTAAGGCCACGAACAGAGAATTTCAATATTCCCCACGCCAAAGTGTAGTTTGTCTGTTTGCTGCTATATATGCTGACAGCAGCAAAAATATACACTCTGCAGATTATCTGTCCGTAAGTACAGAGCACATTTTGTGTATAAATATAAGGTTTATGCTGCTTGTATCTCTGGTCCCTCCAATACAGCTCACGTTATCTTCTGTGCTGTTATACAGTTTTTAACAACCACAACTCAATATATTCTGTGCATAATATCTCCCCCTAGATACAGACCATGTTTTGTGTAGGCATATAACGTTCATACAACTTCACTCTCTGGTCCCTCCCACTTACTTTATCTTCTGTGTTGGTACACAATTTTTTACACCAGCAGTAACATATCCTCCTCAGAATATCTTTCCCTAAATGCAGACCATGTTTTATATAAGCATATAAATGTGATGCATCTTCTGTGTCCTGTGCTCAGATAGAAAAGGGGGCAGTGGTAATACAATGCCTATGCTATTGTCATGTTACAGGCCAGCACACCTTTGCTTCTGTGGGTTCTATCCTGACTCGTTAGGGTTAACATCTCCTGTGCTTACTAGTTCAGGTTAAATAGTCCTGCAGCTGTTAGTTGAGGTAGTGGCTGGTGATTTACAGTCTTGTCAGCGAATCAGCTTCTCCCTTTTCCCTATATAATCCAGCTCTTCCAGGCTGGGAGTTGCTGATGCTTTTTCAATGTTCCCTGTGCAGTCAGCTTGCTCAGGGCTCCTGTGGTTCTGATTCCCCTGGGAACCCTGACCTGTCCTTTCAGGGCGGGTGCTCCGCTGCGAGGTGGGTTCAGTCTGAGGGGTTCAGAGTGCCCAGCTCTGTTCATTCCCTCTCATTTCTAGAGCCTCATGTGGTGGGGGGTAATAAATAATAATTACCTGAAAACGCTGCAAAATAAGTTGGCGCTATACAAATAACAAGATTTATTTATTTATTTAACCCCTTCCCGCTCCTGGACGTACCTGGTACGTCATGGCAGCCTGGTACTTCCCGCAACATGACGTACCTGGTACGTCCTGGAGATAGCGCGGGATCACATAAGATCCCGCGCTATCCCGCAGCGGGAGCCGGCTGTCAGTCACAGCCGGCGTCCCGCTCCAACAGCGGGGGGGCATCGGAGATGCGCCCGCCGCTGTTAACCCCTTCCCTGCCGCGATCTAAGTAGATCGCGGCAGGGAAAGAGTTCACAGAGGGATCGCGATCCCTGTGTGTCTCCGGCCGGAACTCGCGATGTTATCGCGAGAGCCCGGCCTGTCACCATGGCAACAGGACGCCAGACACCGGCGTCCTGTATTGCCTGTGCCTATAATCGCTGTACAAGCGATAAGGCATGGCAGAGCAGTAGCTTTGCCATGCCTTATGACAGCGATCATAGGCATAGTGCTGCAAGTCCCTCAGAGGGACTCAAATAGTGTAAAAAAAAGAAAAGAAAAGTGTAAAAAAAAGAAAAATGTAAAAAAAAAATGTAAAAAACCCCTTTTTTTATGCTTTTTCTAATATTAGCATAAAAAAAGGGAAAAAAAAACTAAAACCCCACATATTTGGTATTGACGCGTCCGTAACGACGTGTACAAAAAGTTGAACACGCTTTCTATTTTGTACGACAAAAAGCGTAAAAAAAAACGCTAAAAAACAGAGGCAAAATGCTAATTTTTAGCATTTTGCCTCACAAAAAATGCAATAAAAGTGATCAAAAAAGCCGTACATTTCCCAAAATGGTACCAATAAAAACTACAGCTCGTCTCGCAAAAAATAAGCCCTCATAGAGCTCCGTACATAGAAAAATAAAAAAGTTACATGACTTTGAATGCAGCTATAGAGAAAAAAAAAAGATTTCCAAAAAAAGGGGGTTTTATTGCAAAAAAGTGTAAAAACCTAAAAAAAATATAACAATTTTGGTATCGTTGTTACCGTACCGACCCGCAGAAAAAATTTAGTGTGTCATTTATGCTGCATGATTAACGCTGTAAAAAAAAAAAAAAAAAATCTATGGCAGAATTGATGCGTTTTCTCTCCCTGTTATCATTAAAAAAAAAAATAAAAAATTTACGATATTGTCTATATACCCAAAAGTGGCACCGATAAAAACTACAGATCGCCACGCAAAAAACGAGCCCTTATACGGCCGCGTCGACGGAAAAATAAAAAAGTTATGGCTTTTGAAAAATGGAGATGGAAAAATACCAAAAAATCGCTTGGTCCTCAACGCCAAAATAGGCCATGTCATTAAGGGGTTAATTCTATTCTTCCTGCATCTAGCCACCAGTATAGCAAGCTTGTCGTCCGTCCTGACTGCTCCTGTACCATGTGATCCCAGAGTCCCGTTGGCAATCCAGGACGGACGTAACAGCTATATATGGCTAGGTCATGTGATGCAGGTGTCCAATTCAACTGCTGCCCATATGTAAGATGAAGGACTCATTTGGTGACCTCATCAAGGTCGGCTGGCTGCACGCTGACCTCTGTGGCGGGCATTATGGGAAATTTGATTTTACTGAGACAAGACTTTCGCTAAAAATGGGGTCGGACTCACCTGATCTGCTTTGGGGAAAATCGGGAAGATTTCACTACCCAGCCAATCATGATGAGCAACACTACTACTAAATAGAATATGTGGAAACCATTACTGTGACTATCATTGTGCAGACACAAGTACACTAAAACAGCTCTAGGTCCTTTAAGTGAATGGTAGTTTGCCATTCAGTTTACAATCCACAAGAAGTCTTTAGAACAGACGGAGATGGAGAAGATGTCTTGATGTCTTTATGGAGCGGAAGGATATTACAGGATATAAATCTTAGGTTAATTGTTAATCCGGGTATACAGGCAAGTAGGAACTATTAGGGGTTGATCCAGGGAACAGTCTGATTGCCATTAGGGAGTCGGGAAGGAATTATTCCCCCAAAAGGGCTAATTGGCTTCTGCTCTTGGGGTTTTTTTTGCCTTCCTCTGGATCAACAACACAGGAGGATAAACAGGCTGGACTAGATGGACATTGTCTTCATTCGGCCTTACATACTATGTTTCTATGTTAATCCTTGTACTAGGCTACAAGCATCTTGGAGTGGCCACCTGTCTCTGCATCACTGGCAGAAGCAACGCTTTATCTTCCAAAATTGCGCACACTATGTCCTAGAGGCTGTCTGTTGCAACTATAAGTCTAGTGACAAAAAAATGAAAAATAAAGATATTTTTGTGTTTTTGATTCACTTTTTTGATTCACGCAGAAGCGGACTGACTTTACGAGTATTAAGTCTAGTCATGTAAAATACATCTCTGCTTACGTTGCTTTCTCACATGTGGTTGGGATACAGTTTTATATACAAATTTTAAAAATCCCTTTCAGAAGTGGATCATAAAGAGAGAGGTAGGGCAGAGAAAAGCTTCAACTTCTCTTTTCTTTAAAGGGATTTCCTGGTGCTACCATACTGATGCCATTCTCAGGATAGATCATCAATATCACATTGGTGGAGATTTATCGCTTGGGACCCCTGCTAATTAGCTAACTGAAGTGTCACTTTACTGCATATCAGGCACAGCACCATAGGTTATACAGTGGTAGTGCCTGGTATTGCAGCTCAATGTAGAACTTAGCTGCTATTAGGCTATTTGACTGATGAACGTGATAGGTCTGAGAAGAGGCCATGAAACTTCCTTTTTCAATGAGCTGACTGGTGGGAGTCCAGAGCAGACCTTATTGTTCTCTATGGGTAGCGTATGCAATGCTGTCCATACACAATACATTGCATGCAAGTTCACTAATTAAGTAAAAGTGAATATAATCCGCAGTGAATTTTCCACAACAAATAGAGCATGCTGCATATTTGAAAATCCACAACATTACTCACATCCGTAGTGGATTTTTTTCCACTGTTAGCGAATAAGGTTTTCTAAGACTCCATTCATTAACATTGTATACAATTGGGGAACTTTTGTGAAACAACTTTGAAATGAGTACACAATGTGTTAAACCAACCTTAGAATTTGAATAAATTCTATTAGTACAAGGGTTTTGCTGCAACTTTATGCTGACCGTAGCAGAAAATGCAGTTGGATTGTAGCTTGTGAATAAACTCTCACTCTCCCTCTGTGGTCCAGTAACTCTGGTGGGTAGAAGTGCTTATCTTTTTTCCACTTGCAACAGGACTGCGGTCTGATGTGTCAGCGGCATGCTCTGATTTGCACAGCATAACCCTCACTCCTCCCCCTGGCGTCGGAACACACTGTACTCAGTTGCAGGGCCAGGGCCAGGGAAAGGAGTGAGAGTTATGCTGTGCAAGTCATACCGTGTTTCCCTGAAAATAAGACAGTGTCTTATATTAATTTTTGTTCAAAAAGGTTTAACTTTTTTACATGTATAGCTGCCTGGACACTATTTAAATTGACTTTTTAAATTAACTGTTAGCAGGGCTTAATTTTGGAGTAGGGTTTATATTTCAAGCATCCTCAAAAATTCTGGAAAATCATGCTATGTCTTATTTTCAGGGTATGTCTTAATTTCAGGGAAACAGGGTAGTAACATAATATGTAAGGTCGAAGAAAGATATGTGCCCATCCAGTTTAGTCTATTACACTCCCTCCCCCCAATGTTGATCCAGAGGAAGGCAAAAAAAGCCCAATGAGGCTGAAGCCACTTTTCCCGATATAAATTTTATCCTTCCTGACTCCAATTTGGCAATTGACATAAACCCCAGGTCATTGACCCTTCTGAAGTCATAAGTGATTTTATCATAAAATATTGTATCGCTCAAGAAAAGCGTCCAGGCCCCTCTTGTACTCTTTTAGTGAGTTCCCCATCACCATGTCCTCAGGCAGAGAGTTCTACAGTCTCACTGCTCTTACAGTAAAGAACCCCCTTCTATGTCGGTGTAGAAACCTTTCCTCTAGACGTAGAGGACGCCCCCTTGTTACAGTCACAGTCCTGGGTATAAATAGATGATGGGAGAGATCTCTGTATTGTCCCCTCATATATTTATACATAGTTATATGTCACCCCTCAGCTGTCTTTTTTCTAAACTAAATATCCCAATTTTGATAACCTCTCTGGGTATGGTAGTCTGCTCTGCTATATTCTTCTTGAGTACCGGTGCCCAAAACTGATCCTATTTGGCTTGGCAGCAGCTGCCTAACACTGGTTGCTCCAGTTAAAAGCTTACAGCTAACCAAAATCCCCAAGTCCTTTTCCATGTCAGTGTTACCCTGTCAGAGCCTGCCAATCCCTCATCAGACAGCAGTCCTGTTGTGAGTGAGAAAAAGATAACCACTACTACCCGCCAGAGTTACATGGCCACAGGTGAAACCCGTGAATGACTCATCAGGACACCAGTGGTCCTAGTGGAAAGATAATAACTGAAGCTCTACTATCTGCCAGAGTTCCGAGCAACAGAAGGAGCTCTATTAAAAAGTGGGGGCGACAGAAGAAACTCTAAAAAATTCAGGGGCTACACAGGAGTCACTTTTACTAAGTGGAGGCCACAGAGGAGTTAATATTACTTAATGGGTCCTAGCGGAGGCACTGTTACTTAGCTCTGCCACAGTCAGTACACTATTACTATGGGGGTAAAGATGGGTCCATTAGGAGTTGCAGCAAGTCAGGAAACGTGTGCAGAGACTGGTTATGGCTGCAAGAAATCTCCATGGTGGTCTGATAGAAAAAGAGAAGGTACATCACCAATCAAAGAAGATGTCACCTGTGATCACTGGTGGTAACGGCACTGGAATTTCTGTCATGGCATAGAACTAGTACCCAACTGTTAGGCCTCATTCAAATGGCTGTATTTTTGGTATTTTATGGATAGGACACGGACACATCAGTGGCGTAACTATAGAGGATGCAAGGGTTGCGGTTCCACCTGGGCCCAGGAGCCTTAGAGGGCCCATAAGGCCTCTTTTCTCCATATAGGGAACCCAGTACTATGAGTAAAGGATTATAGTTGGGGGCCCTGTTACAAGTTTTGCATCGGGGCCCGGAAGCTTCAAGTTACGCCTCTGGGACACATTATTATGAGCCATCAGCTATGTGGCTATTCACATGGGTAAGTTTTCACACAGACCGTTGGTCTGTGTGAAAAAAATCACTGCATGCACTATTCTGGTCCATAACCCAGATGATGAAAGGACGCTGCCATCCAATAGATCGCACTGCAGACGTATTGTTCCATCTTCCGTTTTTGCATATATTTAGCAGAGGAGTAGAGATGAGCGAGCACCAAAATGCTCGGGTGCTCGTTACTCGGGACGAAATTATCGCGATGCTCGAGGGTTTGTTTCGAGTAACGAACCCCATTAAAGTCAATGGGCGACCCGAGCATTTTTGTATATCGCTGATGCTTGCTAAGGTTTTCATTTGTGAAAATCTGGGCAATTCAAGAAAGTGATGGGAACGACACAGCAACGGATAGGGCAGGCGAGGGGCTACATGTTGGGCTGCATCTCAAGTTCCCAGGTCCCACTATTAAGCCACAATAGCGGCAAGAGTGCCCCCCCCCCCCTCCCAACAACTTTTGCTTCTGAAAAGCCCTCATTAGCAATGCATACCTTAGCTAAGAACCACACTACCTCCAACAAAGCACAATCACTGCCTGCATGACACTCCGCTGCCACTTCTCCTGGGTTACATGCTGCCCAACCCCCCCGCACGACCCAGTGTCCACAGCGCACACCAAAGTGTCCCTGCGCAGCCTTCAGCTGCACTCATGCCACAGCACCCTCATGTCTATTTATAAGTGCGTCTGCCATGAGGAGGAACCGCAGGCACACACTGCAGAGGGTTGGCACGGCTAGGCAGCGACCCTCTTTAAAAGGGGCGGGGCGATAGCCCACAATGCTGTACAGAAGCAATAAGAAATATAATCCTGTGCCACCGCCATCAGGAGCTGCACACGTGGGCATAGCAATGGGGAACCTATGTGCCACACACTATTCATTCTGTCAAGGTGTCTGCATGCCCCAGTCAGACCGCGTTTTTTTATAAATAGTCACAGGCAGGTACAACTCCACAATGGGAATTCCGTGTGCACCCACAGCATGGGTGGCTCCCTGGAACCCACCGCTGTACATAAATATATCCCATTGCAGTGCCCAGCACAGCTGAGGTAACGTCTGATTAAATGCAGGTGGCCTTCGGCCCACACTGCATGCCCCAGTCAGACTGGGGTTCTTTAGAAGTGGACACATGCAGTTACAACTCCCTGTGGACCCACAGCATGGGTGGGTGCCAGGAAGCCACCGGCGGTACATAAATATGTCCCATTGCATTGCCCATCACAGCTGATGTAACGTCAGCTTTAATGCAGGTGGGCAAAAAATTAATTGGATTACACTGTAGGCGAGGGCCCCAAAAAATTGGTGTACCAACAGTACTAATGTACCTCAGAAAAATTGCTGATGCCCAACCAAGAGGGCAGGTGAAACCCATTAATCGCTTTGCTTAATGTGGCTTAATTGGTAACTAGGCCTGGAGGCAGCCCAGTTAAAATAAAAATTGGTTCAGGTGAAAGTTTCAACGCTTTAATGAGCATTGAAACGTATAAAAATTGTTTACAAAAATTATATGACTGAGCCTTGTGGGCTTAAGAAAAATTGCCCGTTCGGCGTGATTACGTGAGGTTTCAGGAGGAGGAGGAGGATGAATAGAATACACAGATTGATGAAGCAAAAAGGTCCCCGTTTTTGATGGTGATAGAGAACGATGCTTCCATCCGCGGGTGCAGCCTACGTATTGCTTAGGTATCGCTGCTGTCTGCTGGTGGAGAAGAGAAGTCTGGGGAAATCCAGGCTTTGTTCATCTTGATGAGTGTAAGCCTGTCGGCACTGTCGGTTGACAGGCGGGTACGCTTATCCATGATGATTCCCCCAGCCGCACTAAACACCCTCTCTGACAAGACGCTAGCCGCAGGACAAGCAAGCACCTCCAGGGCATACAGCGCGAGTTCAGGCCACGTGTCCAGCTTCGACACCCAGTAGTTGTAGGGGGCAGAGGCGTCACCGAGGACGGTCGGCTACGTACTCCCTCACCATCCTTTTACAGTGCTCCCGCCAACTCAGCCTTGACTGGGGAGCGGTGACACAGTCTTGCTGGGGAGCCATAAAGCAGTCAAAGGCCTTGGAGAATGTTCCCCTGCCTGCGCTGTACATGCTGCCCGATCACTGCGCCTCCCCTGCTACCTGGCCCTCGGAACTGCACCTTCTGCCACTAGCGCTGTCGGATGGGAATGTTACCATCAGTTTGTCCGCCAGGGTCCTGTGGTATAGCATCACTCTCGAACCCCTTTCCTCTTCGGGTATGAGAGTGGAAAGGTTCTCCTTATACCGTGGGTCAAGCAGTGTGTACACCCAGTAATCCGTAGTGGCCAGAATGCGTGTAACGCGAGGGTCTCGAGAAAGGCATCCTAACATGAAGTCAGCCATGTGTGCCAGGGTACCTGTACGCAACACATGGCTGTCCTCACTAGGAAGATCACTTTCAGGATCCTCCTCCTCCTCCTCCTCCGGCCATACACGCTGAAAGAATGACAGGCAAGCAGCATGGGTACCCTCAGCAGTGGGCCAAGCTGTCTCTTCCCCCTCCTCCTCATGCTCCTCCCCCTCCTCCTCAACGCGCTGAGATATAGACATGAGGGTGCTCTGACTATCCAGCGACATACTGTCTTCCCCCGCCTCCGTTTCCAAGCGCAAAGCATCTGCCTTTATGCTTTGCAGGGAACTTCTCAAGAGGCATAGCAGAGGAATGGTGACGCTAATGATTGCAGCATCCCCGCTCACCATCTGGGTAGACTCCTCAAAGTTTCCAAGGACCTGGCAGATGGCTGCCAACCAGGCCCACTCTTCTGTAAAGAATTGAGGAGGCTGACTCCCACTACGCCGCCCATGTTGGAGTTGGTATTCCACTATAGCTCTACGCTGCTCATAGAGTCTGGCCAACATGTGGAGCGTAGAGTTCCACCATGTGGGCACGTCGCACAGCAGTCGGTGCACTGGCAGATTAAACCGATGTTGCAGGGTCCGCAGGGTGGCAGCGTCCGTCTTGGACTTGCGGAAATGAGCGCTGACCCGGCGCACCTTTCCGAGCAGGTATGACAAGTGTGGGTAGCTTTTCAGAAAGCGCTGAACCACCAAATTAAAGACGTGGGCCAGGCATGGCACGTGCGTGAGGCTGCCGAGCTGCAGAGCCGCCACCAGGTTACGGCCGTTACGACTATGCCCCGGTTGGAGGCTCAGCGGCGAAAGCCAGTGGTCGGTCTGCTCTGTCAGACCCTGCAGCAGTTCGTGGGCCATGTGCCTCTTCTCTCCTAAGCTGAGTAGTTTCAGCACGGCCTGCTGACGCTTGCCCACCGCTGTGCTGCCACGCCGCGCGACACCGACTGCTGGCGACGTGCTGCTGCTGCTGCTGACACATCTTGATTGCGAGACAGAGGTTGCGTTGGAGGAGGAGGGTGGTTTAGTGGAGGAAGCATACACCGCCGCAGATACCAGCACCGAGCTGGGGCCCGCAATTCTGGGGGTGGGTAGGACGTGAGCGGTCCCAGGCTCTGACTCTGTCCCAGCCTCCACTAAATTCACCCAATGTGCCGTCAGGGAGATATAGTGGCCCTGCCCGCCTGTGCTTGTCCACGTGTCCGTTGTTAAGTGGACCTTGGCAGTAACCGCGTTGGTGAGGGCGCGTACAATGTTGCGGGAGACGTGGTCGTGCAGGGCTGGGACGGCACATCGGGAAAAGTAGTGGCGACTGGGAACCGAGTAGCGCGGGGCCGTCGCCGCCATCATCTTTTTGAAAGCCTCCGTTTCCACAAGCCTATACGGCAGCATCTCCAGGCTGATCAATTTGGCTATGTGCACGTTTAACGCTTGAGCGTGCGGGTGCGTGGCGGCGTACTTGCGCTTGCGCTCAAACAGTTGCGCTACCGACGTCTGGACGCTGCGCTGAGAGACATTGCTGGATGGGGCCGAGGACAGCGGAGGTGAGGGTGTGGGTTCAGGCCGGTAGGCACTCGTTCCTGTGTCCTCAGAGGGGGGTTGGATCTCAGTGGCAGGTTGGGGCACAGGGGGAGAGGCAGTGGTGCAAACCGGAGGCGGTGAACGGCCTTCGTCCCACCTTGCGGGGTGCTTGGCCATCATATGCCTGCGCATGCTGGTGGTGGTGGCTCCCCAGCTGATCTTGGCGCGACAAAGGTTGCACACCACTGTTCGTTGGTCGTCAGGCGTCTCTTTGAAAAACTGCCACACCTTAGAGCACCTTGGCCTCTGCAGGGTGGCATGGCGCGAGGGGGCGCTTTGGGAAACAGTTGGTGGATTATTCGGTCTGGCCCTGCCTCTACCCCTGGCCACCGCACCAGCTCGACCTGTGCCCACACCCTGACTTGGGCCTCCGCATCCTCGCCCGCGTCCACGTCCTCTAGGCCTACCCCTACCCCTCAGCATGCTGTATTACCAGTAGTGCAGAAACAGAACGCTGTAATTAAATGTGCCGCTTATTGGCCTGTGGTTGGAGGCTGACTTCGCTTATGGAACGCACAGCAGAGGCAGGAAAGAATTTTGCGCAAGCGTGCTGTAACACTTAGCTGGCTGCGCATGAATTAGGACAACTACCCCCAGCAGAGACCCAGTACACTTGTGGACAGGAATACAGCGGTGATGTAAGAGGCAACACAGAGGCAGGAAAGAATTTTGCGCAAGCCTGCTGTAACACTTAGCTGGCTGCGTATGAATTAGGACAACTACCCCCAGCAGAGACCCAGTATACTTGTGGACAGGAATGCAGCGGTGATGTAAGAGGCAACAGAGGCAGGAAAGAATTTTGCGCAAGCCTGCTGTAACACTTAGCTGGCTGCGTATGAATTAGGACAACTACCCCCAGCAGAGACCCAGTACACTTGTGGACAGGAATACAGCGGTGATGTAAGAGGCAACACAGAGGCAGGAAAGAATTTTGTGCAAGCCCGCTGTAACACTTAGCTGGCTGTGTATGAATTAGGACAACTACCCCCAGCAGAGACCCAGTACACTTGTGGACAGGAATACAGCGGTGATGTAAGAGGCAACACAGACGCAGAAAAGAATTTTGCGCAAGCCTGCTGTAACACTTAGCTGGCTGCGTATGAATTAGGACAACTACCCCCAGCAGAGACCAAGTACACTTGTGGACAGGAATACAGTGGTGATGTAAGAGGCAACACAGAGGCAGGAAAGAATTTTGCGCAAGCCTGCTGTAACACTTAGCTGGCTGCATATGAATTAGGACAACTACCCCCAGCAGAGACCCAGTACACTTGTGGACAGGAATACAGCGGTGATGTAAGAGGCAACACAGAGGCAGGAAAGAATTTTGCGCAAGCCTGCTGTAACACTTAGCTGGCTGCGTATGAATTAGGACAACTACCCCCAGCAGAGACCCAGTACACTGATGACGGTCACAGGCAGCCCAAATAGATTTTTTTTCCCAAATGTTTTTGGAAAGGCCCACTGCCTATATACACTAAATATGTCTTCTGTCCCTGCCTCACCACTACTGGCCCTGGACAATGTAAAATTACTGCAGGACGCAATGCTCTGCACGGCCAATATACAAAAAAAAAAAATGTGCAACACTGCAAAAAGCAGCCTTCACACTACTGCACACGGTTAGTTGTGGCCCTAAGAAGGACCATTGGGGTTCTTGAAGCCTAAAATAATTCCTAACGCTCTCCCTATAGCAGCTCCGGCACTAGCAGCACTGTCCCTGATCTCTGTCAGAATGCATCTGTGGCGAGCCGCGGGAGGGGCCGATTTATATACTCGGGTGACACCTGATCTCGCCAGCCACTCACTGCAGGGGGGTGGTATAGGGCTTGAACATCGCAGGGGGAAGTTGTAATGCCTTCCCTGTCTTTCTATTGGCCAGAAAAGCGCACTAACGTCTCAGAGATGAAAGTGAAAGTAACTCGAACATCGCGTGGTACTCGTCTCGAGTAACGAGCATCTCGAACACGCTAATACTCGAACGAGTATCAAGCTCGGACGAGTACATTCGCTCATCTCTACAGAGGAGCATTCATGGCCTTATAATTTTCCTTACTCCCCTTCTAGATGCCTTTCTAAAGGAGTGATGATACTCCTCCCGACGCACATCACAGGCCTCTCACTAGCCAACCCAGGTACCTACTGCACACTGATGAGGGGCAAAAACCCCGAAACAGCTGCTATATACAGATTCCGGCATGGTTTTCAATTTCCAATCATTATTCTAAAGACTTGCATGAAGGGTCAGACATTGATTTGCAGGAATGCTGCCATCCAACAGGTGGCACTGCAGAGGTATTGTTCCATCTTCCTTATTTGCAAGGATGAGAGTTAAGGCCCATTTACACCAGCAGATGATCGCTCAAGAATCGCTCAAACGACAATTTGAGTGACAGCTTTGAGCGATCATTTTGCATAAATTATTAAGTAGCTACTCAGCTACTTAAGTACCAATTAAGTTTGCAAATGAAGCCTTAGCTGAATGCAGTTAATAGTCCAAGGGCTATTATCCTTGCTCAGATCCTTTGTTCTCCATGGGTAAACAGTGCAATCAGCACTGGAGAACTGCTGATAAGGCTGAATGGCGATTTTTAGGTTAGCTTGAATTTATTGATCAGCTAGCAGTGTCCGAAAAGCGCCCGATGGGCGCACATTTACAGGCACCGATTATAGCTAAAATCATCGCAGATTAGCATTTTTTGGCGATCATCAGCTGGTGTAAATGGGCCTTAAGACATGCAATGTCCACTACCTGTGCAGATAAGACAGCAATTGGGCAAGTGCTGTCCAATGCAAGTTTCACCCAAGATTCGTGAATGCAATTCACATACAGCTATCTGAATGTTGTCTTATTTGGTGCCTGCAATACATAGAGCTATAATACACTGAATATAAGCCTGCCATGTTATAAAAGTTATAGCATATAGATATAAGAAAATTGGATGGTGCAATTCTGAGTTTTCCTATGGGGTTATAGAATCATAGAATGGTAGAGTTGGAAGGGGCCTCTAGGGTCATCGGGTCCAACCCCCTGCTCAGTGCAGGATTCACTAAATCATTCCAAGTGAATCCTGCACTGAGTGGGGTCGGACCTAAGGACCCTGGAGGTCCATGATTTCCATGTAAGCTACCCTCAGACTGCTCACTTCACAGATGCCTATGATGCATGTGTGAGTTTCGGTCAATAGACCCATCATCTGGCGGGGACACTCCTCTGTATTATGAACGCAAAATTACATCCATAATACGCTTGCTTGAAACTGGCCTTAGGAATATAGTTTTTTATACTAGTGCTACATTTGTGTATTGAGCATGCATGTGCGTGTAAACTGCAACAAAATCCACATATTTTTGCAATGTGCATTTCCACATCAATAAAAAAAAATCTGCATTTGAACGTTAGGCACCCTAACATTATTAGATTAATTGGATTATTATGTATTAGTAGGCAAGCAGAAAATGGATAATGAATAGAGATGAGCGAACGTACTCGTTCGAGCATGATACTCGTTCGAGTATTAGGGTGTTCGAGATGCTCGTTACTCGAGACGAGTACCACGCGATATTCAAGTTACTTTCACTTTCATCTCTGAGACATTAGCGCGCTTTTCTGGCCAATAGAAAGACAGGGAAGACATTACAACTTCCTCCTGTGATGTTCCAGCCCTATACCACCCCCCTGCAGTGAGTGGCTGGAGAGATCAGGTGTCACCCGAGTATTTAAATCTGCCCCGCCCACGGCTCGCCACAGATGCATTCTGACAGAGATCAGGGACAGTGCTGCTGATGCTGCTGCTGCTAGAGAGAGAGCGTTAGGAGCTATTTTAGGCTTGAGGAACCCCAACGGTCCTTCTTAGGGCCACATCTGACCGTGTGCAGTACTGTTAAGGCTGCTGTGAGCTGTGTTGCACTTTTTTTCTTTTTTTGTATATCGGGCATGCAGAGCATTGCGTCCTCAGTCTGCAGTAATTTTACATAGTATAGGGCCAGTAGTGGTGAGGCAGGGACAGTGGGAAAGGTGAAAGAGATATACTGTCTATATAGGCAGTGGGCTTTTTCAAACAAATTTGGGGAAAATACTATCTTTGGGCTGCCTGTGACCATCTTGAGTGTACTGCGTGTCTGCTGGGGGTAGTAGTACTAATTATTACGCAGCTAAGTGTTACAGCAGGCTTGTGCAAAACTGTTTCCTGGCTCTGTGTTGCCCGTTACATCACCGCCGTCATGCCGTCCAGAGGGAAACAGTCTGCAGTAATTTTACATAGTATAGGGCCAGTAGTGCTGAGGCAGGGACAGTGGGAAAGGTGAAAGAGATATACTGTCTATATAGGCAGTGGGCTTTTTCAAACAAATTTGAGAAAAATACTATCTTTGGGCTGCCTGTGACCGTCTTGAGTGTACTGCGTCTCTGCTGGGGGTAGTAGTCCTAATTAATACGCAGCTAAGTGTTACAGCAGGCTTGCGCAAAATTCTTTCCTGGCTCTGCGTTGCCCGTTACATCATCGCCGTCATGCCGTCCAGAGGGAAACAGTCTGCAGTAATTTTACATAGTATAGGGCCAGTAGTGCTGAGGCAGGGACAGTGGGAAAGGTGAAAGAGATATACTGTCTATATAGGCAGTGGGCTTTTTCAAACAAATTTGGGAAAAATACTATCTTTGGGCTGCCTGTGACCGTCTTGAGTGTACTGCGTCTCTGCTGGGGGTAGTAGTCCTAATTAATACGCAGCTAAGTGTTACAGCAGGCTTGCGCAAAATTCTTTCCTGGCTCTGCGTTGCCCGTTACATCACCGCCGTCATGCCGTCCAGAGGGAAACAGTCTGCAGTAATTTTACATAGTATAGGGCCAGTAGTGCTGAGGCAGGGACAGTGGGAAAGGTGAAAGAGATATACTGTCTATATAGGCAGTGGGCTTTTTCAAACAAATTTGGGAAAAATACTATCTTTGGGCTGCCTGTGACCGTCTTGAGTGTACTGCGTCTCTGCTGGGGGTAGTAGTCCTAATTAATACGCAGCTAAGTGTTACAGCAGGCTTGCGCAAAATTCTTTCCAGGCTCTGCGTTGCCCGTTACATCACCGCCGTCATGCCGTCCAGAGGGAAACAGTATACATATATACGCTGCCTACAGTATATGCCTGCTGTCTCAGCTCAGCCTTTAAAAAAATAGAAGCAAAATACTTAAGGCCTACTAGTGGCCTTTGGACACTTGACTGCTTCTGTGCTGTGAATTCCACTAGCTCAGTTATACGCACCTACGTCTCACTACAGGCTTGCGCAAAATTCTTTCCTGGCTCTGCTGTGCTTCCGTAAGCGAAGTCAGCCTCCAACCACAGGCCAATAAGCGGCACATTTAATTACAGCGTTCTGTTTCTGCACTACTGGTAATACACCATGCTGAGGGGTAGGGGTAGGCCTGGAGGACGTGGACGCGGGCGGGGACGCGGAGGCCCAAGTCAGGGTGTGGGCACAGGCCGAGCTCCTGATCCAGGTGTATCGCAGCCGACTGCTGCAGGATTAGGAGAGAGGCACGTTTCTGGCGTCCCCAGATTAATCTCACAATTAATGGGTCCACGAGGTAGACCTTTATTAGAAAATGAGCAGTGTGAGCAGGTCCTGTCGTGGATGGCAGAAAGTGCATTCAGCAATCTATCGACCACCCAGAGTTCTACGCCGTCCACTGCTGCAACTCTGAATCCTCTGGCTGCTGCTCCTCCTTCCTCCCAGCCTCCTCACTCCATTACAATGACACATTCTGAGGAGCAGGCAGACTCCCAGGAACTGTTCTCGGGCCCCTGCCCAGAATGGGCAGCAATGGTTCCTCTCCCACTGGAGGAGTTTGTCGTGACCGATGCCCAACCTTTGGAAAGTTCCCGGGGTCCGGGGGATGAGGCTGGGGACTTCCGGCAACTGTTTTTCACTGAGAGTGCAGACGACCGACGAACAGTGGTGTGCAACCTTTGTCGCGCCAAGATCAGCCGGGGAGCCACCACCACCAGCATGCGCAGGCATATGATGGCCAAGCACCCCACAAGGTGGGACAAAGGCCGTTCACCGCCTCCGGTTTGCACCACTGCCTCTCCCCCTGTGCCCCAACCTGCCACTGAGATCCAACCCCCCTCTCAGGACACAGACACGACGGTCTCCCGGCCTGCACCCACACCCTCACCTCCGCTGTCCTCGGCCCCATCCACCAATGTCTCTCAGCGCACCGTCCCGCCGTCGCTAGCGCAAGTGTTTGAGCACAAGCGCAAGTACGCTGCCACGCGCCCGCACGCTCAAGCATTAAACGTGCACATAGCCAAATTGATCAGCCTGGAGATGCTGCAGTATAGGCTTGTGGAAACGGAGGCTTTCAAAAACATGATGGCGGCGGCGGCGGCCCCGCGCTACTCGGTTCCCAGTCGCCACTACTTTTCCCGATGTGCCGTCCCAGCCCTGCATGACCACGTCTCCCGCAACATTGTACGCGCCCTCACCAACGCGGTTACTGCCAAGGTCCACTTAACAACGGACACGTGGACAAGCACAGGCGGGCAGGGCCACTATATCTCCCTGACGGCACATTGGGTGAATTTAGTGGAGGCTGGGACAGAGTCAGAGCCTGGGACCGCTCACGTCCTACCCACCCCCAGAATTGCGGCCCCAGCTCGGTGCTGGTATCTGCGGCGGTGTATGCTTCCTCCACTAAACCACCCTCCTCCTCCTCCTCCTACGCAACCTCTGTCTCGCAATCAAGATGTGTCAGCAGCAGGACGTCGCCAGCAGTCGGTGTCGCACGGCGTGGCAGCACAGCGGTGGGCAAGCGTCAGCAGGCCGTGCTGAAACTACTCAGCTTAGGAGAGAAGAGGCACACGGCCCACGAACTGCTGCAGTGTCTGACAGAGCAGACCGACCGCTGGCTTTCGCCGCTGAGCCTTCAACCGGGCATGGTAGTGTGTGACAACGGCCGTAACCTGGTGGCGGCTCTGCAGCTCAGCAGCCTCACGCACGTGCCATGCCTGGCCCACGTCTTTAATTTGGTGGTTCATCGCTTTCTGAAAAGCTACCCACGCTTGTCAGACCTGCTAGGAAAGGTGCGCCGGCTCAGCGCACATTTCCGCAAGTCCAACACGGACGCTGCCACCCTGCGCACCCTGCAACATCGGTTTAATCTGCCAGTGCACCGACTGCTGTGCGACGTGCCCACACGGTGGAACTCTATGCTCCACATGTTGGCCAGGCTCTATGAGCAGCGTAGAGCTATAGTGGAATACCAACTCCAACATGGGCGGCGTAGTGGGAACCCCAGTCTGACTGGGGCATGCAGTGTGGGCCGAAGACCACCTGCATTAAACCTGATGTTAGCTTTGCTGAGCAGGGCACTGCAATGGGATTTATTTATGTACCGCCGGTGGCTTCCTGGGACCCACCCATGCTGTCGGTCCACACGGAGTTGTAACTGCATGTGTCCACTTCTAAAGAAGCCCAGTCTGACTGGGGCATGCAGTGTGGGCCGAAGCCCACCTGCATTAAACCTGACGTTACCTCAGCTGTGATGGGCACTGCAATGGGATTTATTTATGTACCGCCGGTGGGTTCCAGGGAGCCACCCATGCTGTCGGTCCACACGGAGTTGTAACTGCATGTGTCCACTTCTAAAGAACCCCGATCTGACTGGGGCATGCAGTGCGGGCCAAATTTATTTATATACCGCCGGTGGGTTCCAGGGAGCCACCCATGCTGTGGGTGCACACGGAATTCCCATTGCGGAGTTGTACCTGTCTGTGACTATTTATAAAAAACCCGGGTCTGACTGGGGGATGCAGACATCTTGACAGAATGAATAGTGTGTGGCACATGGGTTCCCCATTGCTATGCCCACGTGTGCAGCTCCTGATGGAGGTGGCACAGGATTGGATTTCTCATTGCTTCTGTACAGCATCATGGGCTATCGCCCCGCCCCTTTTAAAGAGGGTTGCTGCCTGGCCGTGCCAACCCTCTGCAGTGTGTGCCTGTGGTTCCTCCTCATGGCAGACGCGCTTATAAATAGAAATGAGGGTGGTGTGGCATGAGGGCAGCTGAAGGCTGCGCAGGGATACATTGGTGTGCGCTGTGGACACTGGGTCGTGCGAGGGGGGGGTTGGGCAGCATGTAACCCAGGAGAAGTGGCAGCGGAGTGTCATGCAGGCAGTGATTGTGCTTTGTTGGAGGTAGTGTGGTCCTTAGCTAAGGTATGCATTGCTAATGAGGGTTTTTCAGAAGTAAAAATTGTTGGGAGGGGGGGGCACTCTTGCTGCTATTGTGGCTTAATAGTGGGACCTGGGAACTTGAGATGCAGCCCAACATGTAGCCCCTCGCCTGCCCTATCCGTTGCTGTGTCGTTCCCATCACTTTCTTGAATTGCCCAGATTTTCACAAATGAAAACCTTAGCGAGCATCGGCGATATACAAAAATGCTCGGGTCGCCCCCATTGACTTCAATGGGGTTCGTTACTCGAAACGAACCCTCGAGCATCGCGAAAATTTTGTCTCGAGTAAGGAGCACCCGAGCATTTTGGTGCTCGCTCATCTCTAATAATGAAGATATAATCAGCAGAGGTAGTTAAAGGAGCTCCATAGTAAACCCTATCAGAAATATCTACCAAATGTTGCAACTAAATTATGTCAAGTGGAGTTTAGGTAATGTCCAGTAGATGGCAGTAGAAACAGATAAAGAATGGACCATATGACATCAAAGACCAGTTATAAAGTCTAAAATTAAAAAAAAAACTTAAGCAACAGTGTAAATTACAACGCATGTTGTAAACATACATATATTTTATTTATTTATTGCTATTTTTTTTTCTTAAACTGCTCATTTAACATAAATAAAATGTCACATCTTCACTCCTTTTGAAAATCCCTTCTACAATGCACACTGGGTCTCCTACCCCAAACTGAAAACTATTGCTGTAAAGCATTGTTAGGTTTGGATAACACTTTTTTCCCAGTTGTAGATGTTGTCTTTAAGCTGGTGTACTGCTATGATGAGCTGGTCGGGACCGGGGCCAGTGCAGGGGCAGACATACTTATAAAATCTAACTTTGAAAGTAAAGAACCCCCCCCCCCCCACACACACACACACACACACAAATACTCACCTTTGTCTTTCCTCCTCCTGGCCTCAGCTGTCTGCACTGCATGGAAGCCACGCTGACTTCTACATACATGCAATTGTTATGTCCAGTACTCGCCTCATCAAGGACTGGACTTAGTTTGAGTATATGTGTTTTTTTTAAATGCATGGGCAGTACTGTAATGGAGACAAGAGGGGCATTATTATTACCAAAATAGGACTAGAGGGATATTATTACTAAACAGGAATCATCAGGAGAGTCAATATTACTATAAGAGAGCCATAAAGCCCATTATTACTATAGGAACAAGGAGGAGAATTATTACTATAAGGTCCATGAGGGGCATTATCAATAAATCAGGGCAAGGAGGGGGATTTTTATTACTAAATGGGACCAAGAGGGGCAGTACAAAGTGGGAGCATAAAAGGGAGCACTGTTACTGTGTAGGGAAGCACTAAAAGTATTTACCGTGGGACATCTACAGGGAGCACAAAAAGTGTATAGTATTACTATGTGGAGCACATGGCTTTATTGCTGTTTGGGGCACTGTGCATGGGGATATTGTTTCAAAGGATGGAAAACAAAGGCAGATGGCTGAAAAATTCAGGAGTCAAAGATGAGACCGGGAGACATCACGATGGCGGTCTGGGCTGCATGGAAAAGAAAAGGGAAAGTAAAGGACCCTAGTCAGAAGAGACCTCACCAGAGATTAATGGAGAAGTAACTGTACTGTTTTGACTAAAAGCACCTTTAGACTATTGATGCATACTAATACAGTGTGCATAAGGTAGTCCGATGTTGGGGTGGGTAACTTCGCTTAACCAGGCCCGGAGGGTCACTTTAAAAAAAAAAAAAAGGACTGGGTGCTTGTTACATTTTATTTGTTTGTCAGTATAATAAATGAAGATCTCCTCCTGATTGATTACTGTGTTTCACTGTATAAAGACAGTCGAAGTAAGGAAAGCGGGAACGCTGTGTTCAGGAGGTCTGACGTCTGTTCCGGGGGAGTGAAAAGAGAAAAAAGTCACCTTATTTAAAAATCATCCTCTGAATCATCTGTGGAGCACAACTAAGTATTTCTCTAAGGGTTTATTCCCACAAGTGATATTCTAGCGTGAGTTTAGTGTGATGCGATGCACACAAAACGTGCAAGAATATGAAATCCATTCTTTTCAATGGATTGATTAACAATGGATTTTTACTTTTGCCCTTGCAGCAGGAAAAAAGATTGGAGAACATGTTATTGTTTTCAATGGAACCTTAAAAGACATTGCATGGCACAGCATTCCAATGTGATGTGCATGCGAATACAATGTTTCCGATTGAAGTCAATGGGATATGCTTGCGATCCTATCACATGTGCGAGGACCACAATTTCACAGAAGCGATACGATTTTTAATCAGAAACGCTTCACATCGCTGTGAAAATGGCCAGCGCGGTTGTTACCATGCAGGGCGGCGCTGGTTCCCGCGGCCGGCGCGCGGCGCTCCGAAGTCGGCTCCTCCCACTCTCCGCCCCTGGGCGGAGGCTTTTAGTTAAAAGGCTGGCAGTGACCTGAGCTCACTGCCAGTTATTGGTTCTGCTAGCCTCTAGTCAGGTCTGTTCCAGTCTGTGCTAGTCGCTCGTCAGTATCCTGTCTGTTTACCTGTGAGCTCCACCTCCAGACTTACTCTGCTTGTAAGTTTTGTTGGTTTGTTCCACCTGCCTCTTCTGTCGGCACTCTGTCCCCTGTTAGTAGTTCCATCCAGGTAGTCGCCAGGTCCCTAGCCAGCGCAGGGACCGCCGCCCAGTTGTCCGCCTGGGGTTAGCCAGGGCCGAGGCAAGTAGGCAGGGACAGTGGGGTGCGGGAAGATCAGGGCACCCCACCTGGCGCTCTGGGGGGCAGAGTGCCGTAACAGCGGTATTGGGCTGAGTTTCTCGGCCTGAAATCGTGATTGCATGTGTGAATGTAGCCTAATCAGTCCATGTCTGTCTTGTAGAAATCAAGTCTGTCCACCATCTTGATTGCAGAAATCAATGTGTTATCATGACTTTCCAGGCCTCATATACGGAGTTGTAGCCGGATCTCATCTATCAGCTAAAGTTACGTAGATCACTCCAAATTGTCAACCAGTTGTCGAAGAGGTAAGGATGCAGATCTAACACACAAGACAGAAAACCACAGAGCGGCAGTGAAGAATTAATCTAGGAGTACAAATATCAGCGAGAATCCTTCTAACATATAACTTTTATTTAAAGGGGTGGTCTCGCGAAACCAAGTGGGGGTATACACTTCCGTATGGCCATATTAATGCACTTTGTAATATACATCGTGCATTAAATATGAGCCATACAGAAGTTATTCACTTACCTGCTCCGTTGCTAGCGTCCTCGTCTCCATGGTTCCGTCTAAATTCGCTGGCAGCTTGCTTTTTTAGACGCGCTTGCGCAGTCCGGTCTTCTCCTTTCAGCACGAGCCGCTTCAGTGTGCTCCCCGCTACAGCTCTTCTGCGCATGCGCAGATGAGCTGTCACTGCTCGGGAGCGCGCTGGAGCGGCCATTCTGTACCTTCCTCTGTTAGAGGAAGGTGCAGAAACTGGAGCTGCCGTCCGGAGAAGCCGCCCAGCTGTCCTGCCGTCCAGCTGTCCTGCCGTCCAGGTAAGTGATGGGCCGGGGGGGGGCTGCCGCTGCGCCGGGGGGGGGGCTGTCGTCGCTGTGATGCGCCGGGGGGGGCAGCCGCTGCGATGGGGGGTCTGTCGCTAGGCCGGGGGGAACTAGCGCTGGGCCAGGGGGGTAAGTGATGGGTCGGGGGTGATGTTCACTGACAGGTGGGCTCCGCTGGGCTCCGGGGCCTTCACCTGGGCTGAGGGTCTAGCGCTGGGGAGCTGGGAGCGTAGCGCTGGGGAGCCGGGGGCTAGCGCCGGTTACCTGCTGCCTGGCGGTGGGTGACTGGTCGGCGGCTGCGGGGCGTCTGGTCGGCGCCTGCGCGGCGTCTGGTCGGCGGCTGCAGGGCGTCCGGTTGCCATGGAGACACAGCTGGCAGCGTCTCGGGAGCGCGCACGTCGGGCTGCAGCGAGCGACGGGGAAAGAGCCGGCGGCCATCTTGGGGAAACTTTTATAAGTTGCTGAAACGCTGGAACGGTAAGTACAAACCAGCTAGGAAAGTCATTTACAGGGGTAATTAGTAATGTATGTTTAATTAGGGGGATTGGGCAAAAAAAAAAAATCACTGCTTCCTCGAGACATCTCCTTTAAGTATAATCTAAAAAGGAAGGCAAAGGGAAGCACCAACCTATATGAACCCCAGACAATACACAAATGAGCATATAGGCAGAGGTGGTATCAGCAAAGTAATAAAAAACCCCGATAGTAGATTCAAGCTAAAAAATATCAATACTAATGATGGAAATGCATCTCCCTCATTGACGCCAGTTTACCATCAAGCCTGGTGGCGGTTTTCTTTGATTTATTGGTAATGCTAGATTACTCCTGATGAATCTTTTTTGAGAGGAAACGCGTTGAGCAGAGTTTAGATCATAGCTACTGGGTGGTGTAGAACATCTACACTGTGTAGTTATTAGCTTACCATTGTTTCAGATTAGTGGGTTGATCAAAAAATTTGGTTTACAACCTAGGTCTATCGGAACAGCTAAGAGTTCTCCCTTTGTTCTATGCCTTCCTTAGGCCGCCTGCAGATGAGCGGGTCGGATCCGGCAGCGAGAATTCTCGCCGTGGGACCCGACCCGAGAGCCTGCAGGGACGAGCGCGTACTCACCCGCACCTGGCGGCCCCGGATCTTTCATGTGCCGGCTGCGGCGCAGCCGGCGCATGCGCAGACCGGAGCTGGCGGCCGGGTGAGTGCGTGCCCCGTACAAAAATAGGACATGCCGCGGTTTGTTTGCCGCGCGAGATTTCGCGCGGCCAAACTGCGGCCGTCTGCATAGGAGTGCGTATGGTAATGCACTCCTATGCAAACTTTCAGTGGCGGAAATCCCACGGGAAATACCGCCGCGGGATTTTTTTGGGTGTGGGGGTTTTCCTATAATTTTTTTCTTGGGCAGAAGGCATGTCCTCTCCACAAGGGTCCAATTAAATGTGTTTGGGTGGTTGAGAGAGTCATCATCATCCCCCTCTACATGTGTTGCAACCCACTTCTTTGCTCAATTAGTATTGATATCTTTTAGATTGAATCTACTATTGGGATGTTCTATAAGGGCGGATTAACGTGAACGTGGCTTTGTCCCCTTATGCGGCTGTGATAGTCACGGCCACATAACGGGACAAAATGAAACTACTGATATAAATGGATTTCAGTGGTTTTGTTTTCACTATTGGGATTCTCCCCTGTTAATTGTATGGGCGAGAAAAGATAAGACTTGCCCTATCTTTCCCGCATGTAGTGAATACTATGTGTGGGAAAGATCTGTCAGCATCTATCTTCCCACGTTTTTTCTTTCAAACTCCTGCGCTCTGGTGCGGCGTTTAAAAAATCAGCGCAGGGGAAGTGTTTTCGATCCTTCAGGAGCAACTTCGCTCTGTGCCACCGCAAGTAGTTGAGTAGTGGCCCAGAGTTAGTGGGGCCCGTCTATAAGGTTGAATGTGTTTGTCTTGTGCAATTTTATTATCAGTGTCTTCTATGTAGTGTACATTTGTGATGTGCATTGCACCTCTGCAGCAGTGAATGGGTTAACGTATGGGTTATATCTGAGAAATGTATCTTGTTTGACCTCATGATATATACTGTATGTGTTTGCAAGGTAAATGCAAGTGGAGTCCATTCTAGCCTAGGGGACTTCGGTACTGTTGTACCTGGTCTCCACAAGTATGGGTGGAGACCTAATAATGGACTGTATACGCCCTGTGTACACCCACAAGCTAGTGATTGGCTGCTTGGTGCAAGGTCCCAGCAGCCTGGGGACTGAGGTTTGCCTGGGATGCAGGGTTATGCTTAGTTAAAGTGTTAGGCTTACATTTTTAGCTGTTTACACCTAATAATGTAAGCCTAACACTTAAACTTACCTTAACCCTAACCCTGCATTCAAGGCAACCTGTCCCTGGCAGCCTACCATCATCTCGGGTGACAGCTCTAGTCCTGGCTGTAGTGGCCGCAGGGGTAACCAGAGCGCACATGGCTGTGCGGCAGGGAGAGGAGCGTGAACCATACTGACAGCGGTCCTGGCCGCAGGGGAACCAGTAGCGGAGATGACAATCCAGCTGGGAGACAAGCAGGGACCCCAGTGACAGCGCTCCCAGCTGCAGCAGCCGCAGGGGGAATCCGAGGCCAGATGGCAGTGCGGTGGGAATAGCAGCGTGAAGCACATCTACAGCGGTCCCCACCGCCTGCAGCAGGCGATGGGGGGATTGGAGTGGAGGTGCCAGTCCGCCGGGGAGAGCAGCGGGGAGCTTAGTGACAGCGGTTCCGGCTAGTGCGGCGGCCAGAGGTATGAGTTCGACATCAGGAGGAAACAAGCTGGCCCTGCTGTCAGTGTTCCCTGCTGTCGCCACAACAGCTCGGCTCTCTGTCTCCTTCCTTCCTACCGTAGTACTAGCCAATCAGAAGCTACGGGCCCGACAGGGGGCGTTAACTCCATCAAAGGCCGGTCAGCCCCAAGCTTACGGTGTAGACATAATACAACAGTACAGAGTACTTCTTGCAAAAGAGAGCGTGAGATTAGGGGTTCATGAGAGTCTGCCCACACACAGCCACTGCCTTATCGGCTTGTGTGTGGAGGTATGGAAGAAGCTGAGCAATTCCCTGATGTGTAGCCCGAGATTACTCTGCCTGGGATGTACCGCTGCTACTACTAAGTACCGAGTGAGAAGAGGAATCGCTTTTTGTCATGTTCTGGCACAAGAAGGGTGATGTATACTGGTAGAGAATTGAAGAGAGAGAAAGAGTTACCGGGAGCGGGATCACACAGATAACTCAACTGGGGATTTCCCGTGTATCCTCCCTGTCACACCACCTTCTCTTGGTGTATCTGTGCCAATCTACTGTAGGACTGTTTTCCAAGTTACAGTAAATAGAAATTACCAACCGTTCCCGGTTTGTCCATAAAGTTTATCCCCGTGTGTGGACTATTTTATTCCATCATCAAGATTCAACTCAGAGGACATAACAGTGGCGTCACGAGTGACAAGAAGACTACAGCTAACCTCCGGGTACTGTTCCCTGTGACCTCCCCCCTTAGCAGTAACTTGGACAGGTTGCACTCATGCTCATCTGAATAAGCCCTTACTTTGCTGACTTTAAACCAGCATCTTCAGGTTTAACCTCCAACAATGTCTTTCTATATATTTATTTGTTCGTTTGTATGTTGTCTGGGGTTCATATAGATTGATGCTTCCCTTTGCCTTCCTTTTCATTTTATCTTATATACAAAACTCAAAATCTATTTGTTTGTGTTGTATACAAATCGACAGTTCTGGTCCGATTTCGGGAAGGAATTTTTTCCCCCCAAATAAGCTAATTAGCTTCTGCCTCATTGGGTTTTTTTTTCTTGCCTTCCTCTGGATCAACAAGGGGGGGGTAGAAACAGGCTGAACTGGATGGACAATGTCTCCCTTCAGCCTAACATACTATATTTCTATGTTAAGTGAAATTTTTACATGAGCGTTCTTCAGCACCAGACGACGAATACTGGTATAATGAAAAATCAAAAACTGATCGACTTCCCCTATAATTTCCGTTGCCAATAGCAAGCAATCACAGCTCAGCTTTCATTTCGTATATGCTGAGGTTAAATGAAACCTGCTCTGTGATTGGTTGCTAGAGGTCAGCTTTTATTTCTTATGCTGCTAAGGTGCATGAAAGCTGCGCTGTTATTGTTTGCTAAGGAAAACACAGATTTTCTTTTGGACAGGTTTCATAAGAGTGCAGTGCTGGGAGCATTTTTGTGGCCTACTTTGTATATTCCGGGACTGCTATTTATAAAATGTTGTGCAACGCACAAGTATATCACCTAACACGTTTCCCTGAAAATAAGCCCTACCCCGATTTACAGGGGGTTGTTGGGTTGAAATATATGCCCCCCCTCAAAAAATAAAAATAAGCCCTAGTTACACTACATGGAAAAAACAGCAATACTCACCTAGCTGGCGGTGTCTGAGTCCCTTGCGCTGGTCCCTGGCACTGTGGCAGGCTGCCGTGTCCTCAACATTGACACAGCACTCTCTTTCTGGTGATGGGACTTTGAATACCCTGTCTCCAGCAAGCGAGTGCTGTGATTGGATCATGAGTGCCATGGCTCAGCCAATCAGAGTCGGCGCTTGATCATTCACAGCCATTCAGTGAAAGACATCACTGAATGGCTGTGATTGGTTCATCGAGTGCCGTCTCTGATTGGCTAAGCAATCACAGCACTTGTTTGCTGGAGGCCCCGTCACCAGGAAGAGAATTCTGTCAGTGCGGAGGACACGGCAGCCTGCTGCAGCGCCGGAGACCAGCGCCAGGGACTCAGACACTGCTTGCTAGGTGAGTATAAGACACCCCCAAAAATAAGACACTGTGCCTCTTTTGGGGCAAAAATTAATATGACAGTGTCTTATTTTTGGGGAAACACAGTAGTACTTTAATAAAAGTCATATTGTATAAGGATTCTCAGTGATATCAACACACAAGAATGGGCACTGGATAAGGTATGTATTGTGCCTAGCATGGCCCCCTGTCCACGGCCGTTGCGGAATATTGCCAGTGATATTCCGCCGCGGGGGAGGAGGGGGCTGCTGTCAGTTCTCTGTGGTGAGCGTATTTGACAGATAGGCTCACCATGGAGAATCGCGGCATGCCGCAATTCGAATCCCGCGAGTGGAGAATCGCTATGATTCTCTGCTTGTGGACGCGGCAGCTGCGCTTACCATAGCAACGCTATGGAAAGCGTTCACTGCATTACCCGCGGCCGGATTATCGCCACGGGTGACGCAATGAACAATCTCCCGTGAACAGGCAGCCTATAGTATACTCCAGCACACAGCAAGAAAGGCCATAGATCATTGGTAAGCAGTAATATTATATAATCTACAGGAAGCAACCTGCAGAAGATTTATGGGCAGCAGCAGAATATACAAGGTTACGCAACTTTACAGATGTCACCTAGTGCACTTCTGGATTGTTGGTATGTAATATCCCAAGAAAGTTCTGGCAAATATTTTATCATTCAGACACCTGCAGTGATATCAGAGGTCATGATGACAAGTAAGAAGTCCCCGATCCACCCTGAACTAAAGAAGAAAGTTTACTAGTTTTTAGTTTGTGACCTAAGGAGGAGTTTACGACCTAGCTGAAGGTCCTGAGGACACCTACATATGAGATTCTCATATAATATTCAATCGTTGATTTTCCAGAATATAAACTTCAACTGAATGAGTGCGTGAAAAATCAGTCCTTCTGCTCCTCACAATGGTCCGTATGATAGATGGGCTTTAAATATACTTTCCAAAATAAGATCAACTTCCAAAATGAATTATTCCCATCCACTAAGACGGCTCGCAGACTAATGCATGTTCTTGTGTGCTCTCCTACTGATGTGCTCTGGTTTGTGTTAATCAGAGACTGCCTGCCCAGTAGATTGTGATGATACAGCTCTGTTCTAAGCAGAAACAGATGGAAGAGGATTACGTGCCCAATACCTTACTACACGGCTTCTCCTAGCCGCTAGCAGGCTGATTTATAAGGTCTCGGAGATGAAATAATCAAGCACATATTCTATGTCATCTTTGCAACATTGCAGATTACATATAAGTACAAACAAATGTGATATGTAATTGTATCGGTGTGGACATATACGACATTGGCCCTCTACCCTTCCTTCCTGCCTGTCTGTTGGCAATTTTGAGCCATAAGTGGAAGTCACTAACCTAGTCCATTATATGTAATCTAGGCTCTCTTCACACGAGCATATGCATACGGTATTTGCATGTGCACTAGTGTAGCGTTTTTGTGGAATGAACAATGCTTTTTGGCATGTGCATTAGTGTATTATATTGTACTTTTTCCATGGGCAAGGCATGTGCATTTGTGTGTGGCAAACAATAAGCCCTGAATGAAATGACTAATTAGTCTACTGAGTTCTAGATTTGTTCTTTCTTCTGCACAACAAGCATGCAGTGTTTTATGCATCTCATAGCGTATTTTACGCATTTGCACATCTCCATTGACTTCTATGTAGACTTTTAGTGCTGTGTTCATTTTTTTTTGTGCAACAAAAATGTGCAAGAAAATATGCTCATGTGAACGAACGCGTTGGAGTCAATGGGTGCTATTCTCTGCGTCTTGCACTCAACTTTTGCATGCGTAAATACGCCTTGTGTGAAGCTGACAAAATAGACAAGAAGGGGCATTATTATTATGATTTTAAACTTACAGTGGGCCTTCTTACCTACCGGACATTGTTCAGCTGCATCATTTGCGCATATGGTACATCCGCTTCAATCTTTAGACATTATTAATAGAGATAAGCGAGCACGCTCGGATAAAGCAGTTGAGCGGGCATCGATCTTCTCGAGTAACTGCTTACTGGTCCAAGCAGGCCCGAGGGGGCGGCGGGGGTTAGCGGTGGGGGGGAGAAAGAGAGAGATCTCTCTCACTCTACCCCCGGTACGCACCCGCCGCCCGCCGCTCACCCCTGCCGCCCCCTCGAGCCTGCTCAGACCAGTAAGCAGTTACTCAAGAAGAGCGTCTTTCTCCCCCTCCGCTCACCCCCACTGCCCCCTCGAGCCTGCTCTGACCAGTAAGCAGTTACTTGAGAAGAGTGATGCTCGCTCGAGTAACTGCTTTATCCGAGCGTGCTCGCTTATCTCTAATTATTAATTTTAGGATATCAATTTGGTGACATATGACTTAATAAAAGTAGGCCATAATGATCATTATTACTGATGGATGGGTTGACGGTTGTATAATGTATTGTATAGATTTCCACCAATGTCGCAGCCAATTATTTTATTCTTGGTAATGACAATTCAGTCAATATTGGATACTTTAGTACAAACTCAAAGGTAATCTTCAAGGAATAAATCCGTTTTAATGTAGGGATTAGGGTTTAGCAAACTGAACTACTTGAACCTAGTTTCAGGTCAAACTTAGCCAAATCCACCAAAATAGTGGTGATGGTCCTCCTGCAACTAGCACTGTTGCCTTGGATTGCTGGGGCCCTAGGTTCAAATCTGAAGAAGGACAATATCTGCATGAAGTTTGTATGTTCTCCCTGTGTTTGTATGGCTTTATTCATCATAATAAATATCATCTTTAGTTATATAGTGCATACATTTACTCAGAAAGAGAAGAAGGGAAAGCATTGTGGTTCAGTGGATAGCACTGCTGCCTTGCAGTGTTGGGGTCCTAGGTGCAAATTTGGCCAAGGACAACATCTGCATGGAGTTTGTATGGGTTTATTTTTCATCATAATAATCATCTTTATTTATATAGTGCATACATGTATAGAAAAGAAGGAGGGGGAAAAGGAAGAAAGAAAAAGCATGGTGGCTCAGTGGTTACCACTGTTGCCTTGCGGTGCTTGGATCCTGGTTAGCATCTGACCAAAGGCAACATCTGCGGGACAGAAAATATCAAGTGATATAAAGCACTCTGTGTGTTTAACATGTGTTAAGTATATAAATAAGATTATTATGTAACACAGGGAGAACATACATGCAGATGTTGGCTTTGGTCAAATTTGAACCTAGGACCCCAGCACTACAAGGCAAGTGCTAACCACTGAGTCACTGAGTCACAGAGCCACTTCAATGGGTTCATTCACATTTCCACATTTTGCACACGGATTTCAGTTGTGCAACAGAGAAAAAAATAGAACGTGTTCAGTTTTTCTGCGTATTTGTACACCAAAGGTCCAGATAGAAGTCAATGGATGGTGTGCAAATACATGCACAGTGCGCAAGAAGATGCATGAGACACTGTGTAGTTCCGCAGGAAAAAGAACACCTCTGGAACTAATTAGCCATTTCAATTGTTGTGTTTGTTTGCAGAAAAAGTGCAATAAAATATGCCAATACGTGCGCAAAAAAAACTTGTTCAGTGCGTAAATACATTGCACTGAGGCATGTGCCATTGCACTATGCTCGTGTGAAGCCGCTGTAAGCCCTCTCTGGCATAAAAAAACAGTCAGAAGTCTCGCAGTACATCATTTGCATGCAGCAGAGGAAATATTTCATCCCCCAATCTATCAATGCGCCGTGACCTTCTTATAGCAGGACGTCTTATAGATGCCCTAAAATGCAGTGTGATGTAAGGTGACTGTTCTATCAATATTAACCATTCCCTAGCATGATGTTATTACGGAGATGACTCCCTTCACCAGCAGTCTTTAATAGTATTCTGCGGCATTTCTTGCAATGCATATGAGCCTTGAAGATTGCTACCATCAGTAGATCATAACCGCTCATGCCTCCTCCAGTGACCGTCTTACAGGTGTGCTCAGCTACAGATGTCATGAGTTCTCCGATTCAGTTTACAATGGTAGAAAGGGAAACATTTTTAAGAAAACAAGAAAAAAAAAATCGCTCTTCACTCGGTCACATGTATCTGTCCGCAGTTTCATTTCTGGTAATAACTTCCTCTTTAACTTTTTATTGTTGTGATTTAGTTGGCAATGAACTAGAATGTGACTATTAGGCCTTAGTCAGACGGGCGTTTTTTCGCACGATTTGCGCATGCGCATGCGATTCGCGCATATATAGAACCAATGGTTCGCTATGGTATCGGTCACATGTCCGCTTTTTATGCGGATATGCGAAAAATTATAGGACACGACGATTCGCAGATCGCGCCTATCTGCGTTCTGAATTTTATGTGCGCACCAAAATCATTTTTTTCGCCGGCCAGTCTAAGTTTCATGCGCATTTTGATGCGCACGGCGATTTTTCTCCGGTCAGACGGGTGTTTTGCTGCGACGATTAACGCGGCTAGGTGCAGATTTTTCCCGCGATTTTTCGCCTCCGGTCACGCGATTTGCGCATGCGACATGCGATGCGCAAATCGCGCGAAAAAACGCCCGTCTGACTAAGGCCTTACACTGTAGGAGCCTGGATGGTCATATAACAATGGTGATAAGGTGTCCCATTATTCTCTTTGTGGTAGAACTCTATCCATTGTTTGTGACAGTACATAAGATTGGTAATTGTACTTATTGGGGCTGTAGATAATTAGAGCCGATGGAAAGAAAGTCGTCTTTTGTTACAGGTTCATCCTGCATGAAGGTTTCTTCCAGATGTTAGATGTTTATTCCCACAGCTGACTCGATCTTACACAACAGCTAGAAATTCATGGCAGTAAACCAAAACCACACAAAGGGCAGGGATACATCCATTTATCCGAGACTGTCAACAGGAAGGATACGCTAATGCATCTTGTCGGCTTCTTAAAAAATACTCTATAGATGGCCAGAGTTTGATTATTATTCCAGTCTTAAGCAATATTTAAGCCGAAAAAAACAACCATGTATGGAGTGCCATCAACTTTTCTGAAAATCAGAGGATATTGGTACGTCTCATGGCAATGACTACCGTCTTACCTCAACCCCCCCCCCTCCCCCCCCCCCCTCCTTGCTGACGGTGATGGTGCATGGTCTCTTCAGCTTCTCAGCAAGTATCTTGCTCAGTTTCTCTTTGGTGTCTGAAGGACTCACGCAAACACTCACACCCTGAAAGGGCCAGTGCTCACCTCCCTATTTCGTCCACTGCCAATCATGGAGGACCTCTGATTATATTAGGCACCTTTTCCTTCAGGAAGGCACGCCTTTGGTCCAGCTAAAGCATTGACTTCCTGGTATCTGGCTAGTCCCGATTTTGCTACATTCTCCACTCTTAACCTAGGCTCATTGTATTGACCATTCTCCTGTCTGCTGCCTGCCCAGACTACTGGCCTGTTGGTACCATTGTGAACCTGTTCTTTGTGCCCTGGCCCAAATTGCTGTGACTACACCTCTGTTCAGGTATTACACCTTGGTCTATCATAGTGCCAGCCACCACATAACATGGGCCACATTCTGTGTAATGGTCTGGGGACCCCACAGCAAAGTCCAGATCCCACCTGGTGGGGTAAAAGGGTGAAGTTGTCACTTCTGGGCTTGGCTCAAAACCAAACCAGTCTGTGGTATATGGATCCACATCCGCTGATGGATATCCTGGGAAATATCCTTATGTTTATGTAATCCTTTCTTTTATCTTACAGAGAATTTAAGAACGTGAGATGAGGTATTTCTCAGAATCGCTGGTTTGAAGTGGCTTTCCACTTTTTATTATTATGTTTTATCCAAACTTCTCTGCCAATAATTTTTTTTTTTAATTAATCTTTACAGAACTTGGAGCTCCATTTAAAAAAGAAAAAAAGGACCCCAAATCCCTTGTATAGGCATATTAAAAACAGACCAGTATGGCTGCCAGTTCCACCACTAGAGGGGCCTAAGAGCTTACTACATACTTATACTACATAGTACATGAATGGTTCAGTTCAATGTATAAACTGCATGCACTTGGCTCCTAAAATCTCTGTAGTGTTGGCTGCAGGTAGCCAAGTTACTACCTATTAACCCTTTCCAATCCACTGTCTGACGTCTGAAGACATTCTGATTGAAGGTTGAACAGCTCCAATGTCGGAAGACATGCGGCAGGGTATTCTCACTGTATATTACTGGCCGCTCTGTTGTCGGGGGCCTCTCCAGCATGTCCCATACCGCAGTACTGGCTCTAGCCAGAAGATGGTGCCATTGTATAATGGCAGAAAGAGAAAACCCCCTAGGAAACCCTGAATCCAAAAATTAGATTGCAAAGGGTTAAATCCATGCCCTTGCAGGGAATTCGGAGCTCCATATCAAAAATAGAGAGCTTTAAACGCTGCAGACAAATATTAAGAAATTAATCAGTGCAAAATTTTGAACCTGATAAAGGAGGCGCAACAGACAACCATCTACTAAGGCTACCTACACACGGGTGAGCGCGATATTGGGACGATAAACTTGCCCCAACATCGCGCTCGTCAACCTGAGTTTTACCCGCAGATAGGAGGATATTTGCACGCAAAATCGCATTGCATCCCTTCTGTGATCCTCTCGTGCGACTTTCACGTACGATAGTGGATGGGAAGTGTTTTCCGTGGATTTCAATAGGAAACCTCGCATCGCACTTGCGTGCACATCGCACAGCATGTAAGAGCCATGCGATGTATTTAAGGTCCCATTGAAATCAATGAGCGATGCTTTCTGGGCAAGGAACTCGAGAAAATAGATTATTATTTCCCTTGCTGCATCGCAGTGAGGAAAAACATCGCTCATGTGTATGACTCCCTTCGAAAAAATATTTGCGTGAGTTTTGTGAGTCTCGCAACGCACAAAACTCACCGAGATTCTCGGCCGTGTGAAGCCGGCATAAGGGCAAAAACACACTGCTGGGGGCGCAACTACACTCGGCAGTACGTAGTGTAGCTGCGCCTGAACGAGGGGGATTTCATTTGCTTTCTACTCGTCGTTCATTTTATTTAGACATACAAACCATCGTCGGCTCGCTAACCTATCGTTCAGTTTAAACAGCTCGTTCAGTCATTCTCATTCACTTATACAGCGAATATTAAAGACTGAACGATAGAGATGGGCGAACGTACTCGGTTCGGGTGTTTTTGCACTCGAGCACCGCTTTTTCCAAGTAATCGACTACTCGGACGAAAAGATTTGGGGGGGGGGGCGGCGTTGTGGTGCAGGGGGTAACAGTGGGGAACAGGGGGGAGCTCTCTCTCTCCCCCCCTCACTCCCCTCTGCAACCCCCCACTCACCCGCGAATCTTTTCATCCGAGTAGTCAGTTACTCGGAAAAAGCGGTGCTCGAGTGCAAAAACACCCGAAAAGAGTACGTTCGCTCATCTCTACTGAACGATACTGAACAATGCTCCTTTGATCGAGCCAACAATGCCTCTGCCTGTCTAAACAGACTGCATGACAGCGAAAAAGCTAGCGGTGATGTCACTCTCTGGTTCAAACGAGAATCGGCTTGTCTAAAAGGACCCTAAGATAAATAAATCTTGTTATTTGTATAGCGACAATGTATTACGCAGCACTTTCAGGTAATTTTTATTTGTTACCCCCACCAAGCTGGGTACTCATTTTACTGACCTTGGAAGGATGAGTCAACCTTGACCCAGCTACCTGAACCATTCGGGGATTAAATTTGCAACCTTCAGGTTGTGAGTGAGAGCCTACACTCTGCACCACACAAGGCCTTTAGGATAGGTCATCAATATCAGATTAGTGAAGGTCTGATACCCAAGACCCCCCACAGATCAACTGTTCACCAGCGCTGCTGTCAGACAGAAATAGCACAGCCCCATACACTGTACAGTGGCCTGAAATGGTATTACATCAGTGGGCATCCACTGTTCGGGACCTTTGCTGATCAGCTGTTTGAAGTAGCCGCAAAGGTTGGGTGGGCATCGTGGCTACTTCACTGAATACCGGGCACAAATTTCAGAGCAGCTGTACCTGGTATGCTATAGCAGCTCAATCCCATTCACTTAAATGGAACTGAGCTGGCCTTAGAGCCATTTTATGCAGGATAATTATGGGATGCAGACAGTTAATGACTGTGTTTTAACCTACGTATTTAAACGATAATCATTATCACTTGTTTAGTATAATTGGCTAATCACACACCTGACTATAATCCTACAAAATCCCTGACTTTGTACAAGTCTACCTAGAAGAATTAATCCCGCTGTAAGGGTTAGCTCTGCCCTGCTCTTCCTTACTAGTGGATACAGCAGCTGCTTGTTATTCGTGGCTGACAGCCTCCGCAGTGGACCCCGCCCCCTCGCAGACTGAGATCCGGCCGTTTGAAGGGGTATGAGGACTGGCACAGATCACTTACCGGAACATGCTTACAGCGCTGCAGCATTGTGTTGGGAAAGCTTCCCCTCTGCCAGCCAAAGACACTGCCTAGAGGAGGAGGCAGGAGAGTTAGGGTGCCTGCAAGAGCGATGTTGGAACGATTGAGTGGCCTCTTAGAGGCTTTAAATAAGGGCTCCACCCTAGAGGTGATGTGAGCAGTGAAACTGTGATGGCGGAAGACCACTTAAGCCCCATCCTGAAACGCTGGAGACGTTTGCGTCAGAGGGTGCCGATGTAAATAAAGAAAAAGAATGTGCCACCTCTGTCTCCGTCTGTCAACGTGCCATCCTGAACCTGTATTGCACCATCATCCGCGACTGGTTACACTGCTTTTGTAGCTACTTACTGGCACTGTATAGGAGCCCCGTGTGTAGTAGCTGAGCGGGATTGGAGAGTAGTCAGGAGAAAGCTGAAGGTTGTCAGCAGTTAGTCACATTTGCGGTACAATGAATGAGGCAGAAAAGCATAGTCAGGTGGAAGCCAAGAGTCATTATCTGGTAGTCACATTTGCACTGCAAAGCATAAGATTGGAGGCGTAGTCAGGTGGAAGACAGGAGTTATCAGGTAGTCATGTTTGCGGTACAAAAGGATGAGGCAGAAAGCATAGTCAGGTGGAAGCCAGGAATTGTTATCAAGTAGTCTTTGAAGGAGTAGTAGAGGACTAGGTTAGGCGGAGCTGGACTAAATGGAGCTGTAAAGCAGAACAATCACACGAGGAGGGAATGGCAAGGCAAGGCTTTTATAGAGAGTCCCAATTAGCTGCAGGGGGCGGGGCCAGGACAGAGAGGCAGGAACTAGATCTGGAGAAATACAGAACAAGGCTAGGTTTCAGCAAAGGAACTGTCAGTGTCCAAAGCCTGGATGGCCTAGTAGAGAGAGCTGCCGACTGGAATGCAGGAGGTTGCTGCAGGTTCAAGCCCTGACAGCTTTGAAGCCAAAGCGTGGTCACACCAAATATTGATTTGATTTAGATTTCTCTTTTGTTCATTCACTTTGCATTTTGTTAATTGACAAAAATAAACTATTAATACTTTTAATTTTGAAAATATTCTTACTTTACAGCATTTTTTCCACACCTGCCTAAATATTTACCCAGTATTGTATATAGAGGCACAGTAGGGCCCAATAGAATTCTATAGATGCCATATTGCTGCTCCATATAATATGGAGGTTACACAGAGCGGCAGGACATTCGTGCATAAGCCCCAATGCTGCATGGAAGGACTTGAAAGGATGGTTCCAGTGAAATCAGATTACATAAAGTATTTTGCAGCTAAACAACCAGTTTAATGGACAATGGATTTACAGATCATGGATTCCGCGGTAAAATAGAGCAAGCTGCATTTTATTTTCCGCGAGCGTATTACGCAATTCTGACCTGCTAATGTGAGCAGAACTGCGTAATCCAATGCATTTGATTTAACCGCAATTACTATCCGCTTATGTGAGAGCCCGGCCTTAGGGCTTGGTCACACAAGCCGAGATCCATGCGTATCAAAAAACGCACCGTAGGTGCGGATGACAAACCGCACCTGCCAAAGAAAGAACATATGGGTGGCAATGGACATAGTCATGCGGATTTTGGTTTGCACGCGTTGCGAACGTTTTTCTGCGCGGCAATACGTGCAGATCAGCGCTCGTTTGACTGAGCCCTAAGGGTGGGGCTGACGGATGTTGGGTGGCGCATGTGTAAAGTGTAGGTATTTATGTATGGAATGATGCCGCAGTAACGTGGAGATGGAGAAGGAGACAGTGCAGTTGTCAATTGAAACTTTACCTGGAACATAAATATTCATCAGTCTATCACTCCATAGGCGGGTACTACACTTAAATGTTGTGTAACATAGTCTGAAACATTCAAAGCTAATGAACACATAGACCTAGTGCCCACTGTGGCACAATCTCTTGCACTTGGGCTATTTTGCCCGAAAGGATGCATCTCACGCAGCGGAGATACACTTACAGTATCTCGGGTGGTAAAGCTTCTGCTCGGAGTAGTTCAGGATCAGAGTACTCTCTGCTTGGTGTCGGACCTCTCCATCACACCTGGTCCGGCCAACATTTTTCCTAGATGTTTTTCCTTCTAGCACCTGTCGGCACTCATCCGCTTGCACACACAGCCTTTAACTTGCGCTCTACTTTTAGTTCTGCGCACTGGAGCATTTGGCTCTTTTTCTTCTGGTTGTCCATGTCTAACTTCAGCTTTCAGTTCACAGCAGTTTGTTTCTCCTGCAGTCCACTTTTCAAAAAGCGTTCTCTCTCACAATTTAGCTTTCTCTTTCCTTCTGCACCTGACTATTCATAGGCCCTATGTGGAATCCTTGTCAGCAAACATACACTCCGTCACCAAGTGTCTCTCTCTTCGCACTTCGGTCTCTGATTGCAGGAACACTTTTCCTCTCTCCGCTGTTTTCATGGCCTTATCTCATACATATAGATAGATCTTTACAAAGCCCTCGTTTTTTTTGGACGCCTCTCGGTTTGTGGGCTTCTGGTCACTCAGCCTCTGTATTATTTGGAGTCCTTGGCCCCTCCACAGCATGGTGATGCAGTCGTATCTGTGGCTAATGCCACTCTCACTTTGTTGATCCTGCTCTGCGTCCTATATTGTGCCCTTATTTCTGTGGCGGATGGCCTCTGCCACTTCAGCTGGCCATTGTGTGTGCCATAGCTCGGGAATACACCCCCATCTTGCACTATTTAACATGATTGGCCTATGCCTGTGTTGAGGCCATGTTACCAGAAGTAGGAACAAGTCTCCTTACTGTCCCCTTATCTTCTGTGCTGGCGACACATTAGCCACATTATCGCCCGTGTCACTTAGGAGGCAGGGCGCTCTCCCAGTACTCCAAGCACCTGATAGTCTCTTTCTCTGTCTGTACCACCCAAGAAGCCATGGCTTGCAGCCAGGAGTGACATTGTGGTCAATGCTGCTAAGGCTTCAGTGGAAGAACAGACCTGCACCACCACCTTACACATGTGCAGAGCGTGTAGTCATACAATCAATAGAAAATAGAGAATATTTAAAACTCCCTCTCAACTGGTCTTTGTTCTAGTTTAATACACTACACCCTAGCTAGCTTTGGTTGTCCTCATGATTTCCTGCATTGTATTTAGACTCCTAATTGATTCAGCTTGTTTGTCATCCCCCATTGTACTTCATATTCAGATCTGCCACATCACTGTTACTGAACCTTGGCTCATCTCCTGCACTGTATTGCACACCAGCTTCTGATGCAGCACTGTTAGACTACCTTTGGGCCCCCTTTCCACGGGCGTTGAGGGATCCCGCGGCAGAGCTCTGCTGAGGGAGCCGCCATCCGGGAGCAGGAACCACAGACGAATCTCCGATAGATAGGCTGACCGTGGAGAATCTGGGCAATTTGCAATGATTCTCCGCTTGTGGACAGGGGGTCGGCGCTGTCCATAGCATACCAAAGTAAACTGCCGACGAAATCACTGCTGTGGACAGGGGGCCTTACACTTCCACCTGGTACAATGTCTGCACCTGTTTGTCTCCCATGACTGACTTCCGGACAGTCTGACCTCCCTCTGATCCATCTCCTGTATTACTTTCACGGTGCATCATAGCAAATTTTAAGTTTTTCATTACCTTTAGGAATCGTATCTTCTATTTTGTTTGTTGGCTTCATTTCCCACCTACTAAAAAATTTAAATTCAGGCAATTAAAGTGACCTCGCAGGCCTGGAAAATACAGATGGGTGAACCACTTCTCTGACTGCCTGATACACCCTGTGCATTAGTATGCATTGGTAGGCTAAGACACTACATGCTGCTCTGATTAGCGAACACTGATCATGTGGGCACCACTAGTCAATTAAAGGGGATTTAGTGTCTTAGACTAATGATGGATACCATTGAACAGTGTACATCAGGTAGTTAGTTAGAGAAGCTGGTGTGGACATCTTTGTCCAAGCCCAGAGGCCGCCTGCACACAACCGGAACAGATTCTGCATGTGGAATCCCACAGCAGAGTCCCACCCTGGGGACCCCCATGTACCTGTCCAGATTCTACTTTTCTGTACTGCAGATGTGCCAGCCGGCAAACTTTCCATAATGATGACTGTGGAAGAACCGCGGGTTGGACATTGACCTCAATGGAAGCCATCTGCACGGAATCAGCCTTACAATATAGCATGCTACGATTTTTTTTTTCCCCTGCGTGCGGAAAATCGCAACTGATTTCTGCTTGTGGGCATGAAAAAACGCTTTTCCATAGCATGCTATGGAACAAATTTGCTGAGGAATCCAGAGGCGGATGCCCACTGTGGATTCTGCAATGCACATCCGGCCGTGTGCAGACGGCCTTCACCACCAGCCTACATAGAGGTACCTAAGTCCTAGGTCTAGCCATGTACCTCAACCCTAATGAAAGATGTGCCACCTCTTTACATATGGGGATCTTTCTTCCATGTTTCAAGCTTCGTTTTGAAGCTTTATTTTCTGATTCTAATAGCAGAATTGTGTAGAACACAAGGTTAAAAGCTATGAGTACTGGCATTACAATTTACTTCAAGTACTGCTGACTGTATAAAACGTGATGATTTTAGGCTGTTTTCTCTGGCTCAGTTTTTGCTACGCTGACACAAACACAATATAGCCTTACACACAAACCCAACGATGCCGTAATGCACAACAACGTACATGGTTACAAAGTAAATGAAAGGATCGGAACATAAGCAAAACAAAATATCTATATACCGAAATATCACAGAACATTTCTGAGAAAAAGAAATGATTCCAAGATGTTTGAAGCTGTCTGCTCATTGTTCACATTCTTGACAGATGTTCAGAACAAACAGTAGGCAGTAGCACCACATGTCCAACTTGTTTACTGTAGGCTTCAGCTTGGATACACTTTAACCGTTATATTATATCGCTTGACGAGTCATATCTTGATATATGTTATTACATGAATGAAAGCCTCTCAGTGTTCTTATCAAGATTTCTCCCACTTGCAAAGTGAGTGATAACATCATTGTACTAGGGAAATGCCAACTGCACAACTTCTAGTAGAACCTCTAAAATAGTTCCAAGTTGGATCTTTACTTAGGTTGATCTGGTTTGACAAATGTTGTGTTACTTGTATCTACCTACTAAATACTGTATATACACTGATCAGCTATAACATTCAAACTACCTGCCTAATATTAAAACAGCTCTGACCCATCCAGACATGGGCTCAACAAGACCTCTGAAAGTGTCTTGTAATATCTTTCACCGAAATGTTAGCAGCAGTGTGACATCGGGCCTCCATGGATCAGACCAGACGTGTTTTTTCAGCACATCCCACAGATGCTCAATTGGATTGATAGCTGGTGAATTTAGAGGCCAAGTCAAGACTTTGAACCCTTTGTCATGTTCCTCAAACCATTCTTGACCAAGGTTTGCAGTGTGGCTGGGTGCATTATCATGCTGAAATTACTAATGCCAAGGGCATATAGAGAACTCAAGGGGCATTATAGCAAAACTCAGATTATTGCAACCCCTCTGTGACTCCTGAAACTTATAGTGTCCTTTTTTGGCTTCTGAAACTTGCAGTACCCTCTTTGTGGCACTTTAAACATTTAGTGTCCTCTCTGTGGCTCCTGAAACCTATAGTGCCCCCTCTGTGCTCCTCAAACTTATAATGCCCCCTCTGTGCCTCTGTGACTTATAGTGCCGGCCTACTCTGGCCCCTTCCCCAAAAGTCTGGCCAGTAGCCCAACTCTCCTTGTGAATTATAGTACTGCTGATCTGAATACTGTTTGGCACAGTGCAGAAACTGATTCCTCCCCCTCTCTCAGTATGGTACTACTGCAGAGAAAAGAAGAAGTCAGAATCTGCACTGAGCCCAGCAGTTGTGAATTACAAGGAGATTTGTGGTGGGCTTAGTGAGTCAACAGTGGGACAAGCGGTAGGGCTATTAAGGCCCAGCCCCACTGTTCCACAGGCCCCCTAGCAGTCTCATGGACTTCCTACAGTGGTGGCATGCCACTGCCATTGGGGAATATTGTTGCCCTGAAAGGTTGTGCTTGGTCTACAACAATTTTTTTAGATGGGTGGTACATGTCAAAGCACTATCCGTATGAATGCTCGGACTGACGATTTGCTATTAGAACATTGCCCAGAACATCACACTACCCCTGCCAGCTTGTCTTCTTCCTGCAGAGCGTTCTAGTACCATATCTTCCCCAGGTATGTGATGCACACGCACCCAGCCATCCACATAATGTAAAACAAAACATGGTTCCTCAAAACAGGTCACCTGCTATCCTTATTCCATTGTAGGAGCTCTCAGCTGTGGACTGGAATCAGCATTGGAACTCTCACTAGTCTGTTGCTACATAGACCCATATGCAGCACGTTGCAATGCAATGTGTGTTCTGACACCTTTCCTTCATAGCCAACATTAACTATTTCAGCTCTTTTGTGGGGTCGACCTTGTTCCCAGTTGACCAGTTGTCCTTCCTCAGACCACTTTACCTGAACATTCCACAAATTCTTCCCAATTTGGAAATGCTCTAACCCAGTCATCTAGTCATTACAAATTAGTCCTTGTCTTTCTTATGCAGGTCCTCAGGTTGTATTTCCACACTGCAAAAACTAGTTGCGGCTGAAACTCCATCCAGACGACATGACAGCAAATGGCCATCAGTTGGGCATTTTGTCATCCACAAGCAATTTTTGCAGTGTCCAAACACATCCTTAGGGTACATGCACATGGATCTGTTTTCGATCGAATTGTCGGACTGAAAAATCGATCCAAGAATCGGACAAAAAATAGTACCCATTCATTTCAATGGGTGTATGCATGCAAGCTTGTTTTTTTACTTGGAGATAGGCTGCATCCGACAGGCTACAAAATCATCACTACAATGTGAAGCCCATGGTTTCCAATGGGTTCAAAAATGGGTTCATGTTGGTTTCCAATATGAGTGATGTTTTGTAGTGAGATTTTGTAGAGATGCATGTAGATGAAGCCCATGGATTCCAATGGGTACATTCAGGTTACAAAACCTCTCTCATGTGAAAGAACCCATTGGAAACCATAAGCTTCACATAAATGCATTTTGTAGGGATGTCACATCGCTACAAAATCGTGCGATTTTGTAGCCTGTGTGTAACAGGCTTAAGACTATATGTTTTGTTTCCAACACATCAATTTCAAGAACTGTTAATTTGATACCTGCTATATATAACACACCTTAACATGAGCCATTATAAGGAAATAATGAATATTATTCAATTCACCAATCAATAGTTTTAATGTAAAAAAAAACCTCACAGAATACATCTAGGCCCGTGATTGCGAACCTATGACATGCGTGTCAGCACTGACACGCATAGCCATAGTCGCTGACACGCGGCCACTCACCCCATTAATGAATACCGGCAGGGGCCGTGGCTTCCCTGCTGGTATTCACTAACCAGCACTACTAGCAGCGCTGATCCCAGCGCACACTGTGAGGTCAGTGTGCAGTCGGGATCCTCCTCCCCCTGTGCCCCGACGTCTCCTACCTGTTGGTTCCGCGTCTGGGGGAGGAGGCGTCCTGCAACACACTGACGTCACAGTGTGCGCCGGAGATCATTGCTGTTGGCGGCGCGTCGGGCATAGGAGAAGCGGAGCAGCCACGAGGTAAGTACGTGGGTCTCGTGGGGGGCAGTCACTGCTGGGGGCCCGCTGTAAGGGGGCAGTCACCGCTGGGGGCCCGCTGTAAGGGGGCAGTCACCGCTGGGGGGCCCGCTGTAAGGGGGCAGTCACCGCTGGGGGGCCCGCTGTAAGGGGGCAGTCACCGCTGGGGGGCCCGCTGTAAGGGGGCAGTCACCGCTGGGGGGCCCGCTGTAAGGGGGCAGTCACCGCTGGGGAGGCCTGCTGTAAGGGGGCAGTCGCCGCTGGGGGGCCTGCTGTAAGGGGGCAGTCACTGCTGGGGGGGCCCACTGTAAGGGGTCAGTCACCGCTGGGGGGCCCACTGTAAGGGGGCAGGTAATGCTGGGGGCCCTGTGGGGGGCAGATACTGCTGGGGGGGCCGCTGTAGGGGGCAGATACTGCTGGGGGCCGCTGTAGGGGGCACTGTCGCTGCTGGGGGCCTCTGCGCGGGGTGCTGTCGCTACTGGGGGCCGCTGTGAGGAGCAATATGACTGCTGGTGGCTCATCATTACTAAGATAAGTGAGGTGGAGGCTGGGAGAGGTGAGGGCCGGTGCTATGGGTGTTTTGGGTTTATTAAATACAGTTATACATCACAATTATACATATTTGTTATTTAAACTATAAATACTGCGAATTTATGGACTTTTTCTCGAAGTGACACACCACCCGAGTTATGCTCCGTTTTTTGGCGAATTTTGACACACCGAGCTCAAAAGGTTGCCCATCACTGATCTAGGCAGTGCCTGTGTATAACGTATAGTGCTTGTGTATCTATATAGTGCCACCATGTAGCAGCCAAATAATACAGCTTTGCCATATCTAAACATTATCACTATACAGCCCTCAGTATTACCACAATATACACTCATTGTCAACAAAAATCAAGCACCTAGGAGTTATTGGAATTGAATGAAACTTTATGTGTGAGTGTAACATTGATATAAGTGATATCAGAGCAAAAGGATAATTTATTGCGTAAAACTGAACACTTGAAGGGAGGCTCTAGTACCCTGTTGTACCGCCTCTAGCTTGGATACAAGATGGGATACAGGCGGGCATGGAGGCTCTAGTACCCTGTTGTACCGCCTCTAGCTTGGATGCAAGATGTGATACACGTGGGGTTGGAGGCTCTAGTACCCAGCTGTACCGCCTCTAGCTTGGATGCAAGATGTGATATGGGCGGGCATGCAGGCTCTAGTACCCTGTTGTATCACCCCCAGCTTGGATGAGAGATGTGATACGGGTGGGCATGGAGGCTCTAGTACCCTGTTGTACCGCCTCTAACTTGAATGTAAAATGTGATAGGGGCGGGCATGGAGGTATACAGGTTCTATATGGTATCCTGCAGCATATTACTCCACATTTGCTGTAACTAAGCAAATTCATAGGCTGTTGAAGTCGGCATCCAGGGTGGTCCTATACATGTTCTATTTGTGATAAATCTGCTAACTTGGAAGGCCACGGAAGTGTGACAATGTTGTGGAGGTATTCTTGTGACACCCTTGTGTGTGCAGCCAAGCATTTTCCTGCTGGAAAATGCCTCTTGGAAGCCCTGCAATGAGAGGGACACCTGATAGCAGGATGTTCTGAACATATTGCTGAGCTAGGGATGACCAATCATTGCAATGGCCCTCAAACCATCACACCAACAGTGGGGATTGTGTGCTACTCCACGGCAAAGGTAGGATTGAGGTGCTCACCCCTCTAGGTCTCCAGACATGAACACGGCCGTTGTCGGTGCCCATACTAAACCTGGATTTATCGCTGAAGACATCTTTGCATAACTCTTAAGCAGCTAAGTAGCTACTTAATGAGTTAAATGCAGGTGGAGCGGGACATCGTTGATAACTCCGAGAACAGCAGCTGTTTTGTATATGCAAACAGCTGCTTTGTTCTCCTAGCTACTAGCTTGTGTCCTGCTGAGAAGTCCCAGCGGGATACCAGCTGAAAGAATGCTATCAGCGCTGCCCACTGAGAAAATCAGCGTGACAACAGTCATCCGTGATTTCTAGCTTGCTAGAAATCAGTGATGAACGAATAGTGCATGAACAGTGCACAGTGGCACTGTTGAGCAATAATCGTTGTGTCTAAATGGGCCTTAAGTCATGTGACTGTAACTTTCCTGTGATTTGGCTGTTTTTTGCAGCCAAATTGGAACTCTAAAATAGTCATACAACAGCATTGACCCCCTAACTCGAAAAAAAAAATCCTTTGACTTTGCGAACTATTACTCATATTCCAATATTGCCCATCACCATCAAATGAACAGTACTTTCACATTTACATATTTTTTTAATTAACTAAGCCTGGAGTTGAACTTTTTTGACATTTCATCTGCTGTGATTTCTGTGTTTAGTTTTTACAGCGGGCATATTAGAGGACTTCTAGCAAAATTCACACATATCTGGCTGCCGAATCTACATATAACCTAGTTTGCACTTTTTGTCAAATGCTGAAATCCCAAGAGAAACAGCTGCAGAGCAGATGCGAGAAAGGTCATGTGGTCTGCTGGCAGGCAGAGCCCTGTTATCTTGTGAAACTCTCCTAACAAGTGTTAATTAAAGACCAAGATTGCGTACAAGACACGAGAATATTACCACTAATGATTCCCACTACAGTTATTATAACTTTAAATGCATTACACATTGTTCCTTGCAGGAAATAAAGGAACATGTAAGCTTCCTTTCTCTGGACAGCAGCCTCCACTAGAGGGCACTATTGTGATTATCCTATTCAATGCATTGCAGCTTTTAAAAATAAGAAGTAACTATGGTACATAAATATTGAATATGATACGAATTAAACAGTTATGAAATGAGTTGTCCAGTTCTTGACGTAAGCTGGATGATACCGGTACGGAAGTTGCATTCGACCACTCACCAGCTTTAGCATGCTTCGTCAGGAACTGTGAGAATGCCAATCGGTCATAAGTGTAGTGGGCACTTGAATGAGTGGAAGGTGTGTATGGACATCAACGCCATATTTCTTGCTTTTCATGGAGGCTTTATCTGTAACTTAACTCAGTAACTTCTTGTACTTTATATCTCGGCCCGCTTCACATGGGTGTATTTGCATGCACAATACACAGATAATACATCCTATTGATATCAATGGGTTCATTCATATTTCTGTATTTTGTGTGTGCATTTCAGTCATGCAAAAAAAAAATAGAATATGCTCTATTTTTCCGCATATTTCCCCATCAAAAGTCCCCATAGGAATCGATGGAGGGAGGTTGTACAAATGCACGCGCAATTCGCAAGGAGATGCGTGAAACACTGCGTAATTACGCTGGAAGAGAACACATCTAGAACTACTTAGGCATTTCAATCGGTGCGTCTTAGATTGACAGCGCAAATGAACATGTCTTATGGGGCAAAAAGTACAGTAAAATATGCAGATGTATGTAAAAAAAAACATAGTTCATTCTGCAAATACACAGCGCTCGGGTGCGCGTAAATACAAATACACCCATTTGAAGCCGACATAACTGGAGTGGATAGGTACAGAAAGGCTGAAGATACTGAGAGAGAGATTCTGAAGCTTAAACAACCAGTAAAATGTCCGTTTTTCATGCCGCTGTAGATGACATTTCAGGGATCTACTCAATTTCTCCCCTCAAATTGCACCCCTACTTTTTTCAAAAGCTCTTGAATGCTAAGTCCACTCCTGCCTGGATCTGCTTTACTGTTCTATCCAAAAAAACTCTTTCCCAAGTTTCAGGAGATTGTCTCACTTTGTCTCCCAGAAAACTTAACTAGCTTGCTAAAGCAATAGTACTAAAAAAAAATCACACATACTATTAACAAATGGAGCACATCAGTACCCCCTTACACTTATATATGTATGAATACTGTGCATTTATAGGGGTTTTCTGGGACTCCAAAAATTGTACCACCGTGGAACGGTGTGAAATAAAAACAAAAAAGTCATATTTCCCTCCTTTAATGGCCCCCATACAGCGCTGGAGTCCTGATCCGAACACAGACGAATATAGCCATGGTCACTTGCTAATCTTTGTGCATATGATTGATCAGCCAGTTACAGGCTTCAGCAGTGATTCTGCCATGAACCGCATGTAACCAGTGAAGCCTACGATTGACTGAGCAGTCATGTGCACAATAAATGGCATGTGACCACAACTGGCTTCTTCTGGGATCAGCAGAAATAGGGTTCTAGCACTGGATGGGGGACCACGGAAGGATGTAGTCAGACTTTTTTTTTTCTCTATTTCACTACATTCTACGGTGGTAGAGGGTTTTTTTTTGAATCCCGGAAAATCCCTTTAAACAATGCATTTTGCGAATCAGTTTTTTTTACCAAGGTTGCTTTCAGACAAACGTACTTTAGCTCCGTATTTGTTTTGTGGACCATAATACAGAGCTAGTGTAAATCTATGTAGCTATTCACGTAGCCATATTTTTCATGGCCGTTTTTTAAAAAAAACAGCATGACCTATTTTTTGCATATTTGCCTCCAAATTCCTCCAAATAGCCAGGTCTTTAATAAGGTTAAGGGCTAAGTTTAGTATTTTTGTGGACCCCTGATAAAACACTGTATTGAAAGATAAGTGGAAATTTATTCTATTATGGTCACTTTTTCCTAGGTGTTCCCCCACCTGCATGCATATTTGGTATTTCAGCCGCACTTCAGTAGCGGTGAGCGATTCCAGCGACCTGATTGGTTGTTGGGTACACACCCCCCTTTGGAGATGTGCATGAGTGGCCGGCCCGTTAAATAAGCAGCAGCAGGGCCGTAGGAGGGTCGGCAACTAACCCCAAATCCTAAACCTAACCCTAAACCCAAACCCTAACTCTAAACCCTAAACCTAACCCTAACCCCGCCGCTGGTCTCGTGAAATAGCACTCTTGCACATCTCCAAAGGGGGGGGGGGGGTTGTACCCAACAACTAATCACGTCGCTGGAATCGCTCATCGCTACTGAAGTGCGGCTGAAATACCAAATATGCCACCTGCACCCCTGTTATTCTGTGAGGTCTGTTGGTAAATAATAAGTCCTAAATGGCCTCAGTGAGGATAACTAGGTACAGAAGTGATTTTCTCATTACATTTAGAGTTTTACACATAACTGTGCAGAATTTTTCTTTTACAGTGAAAAATCTATTATATGAATAAATGTTCCTAATTATTAATATCAGTTCAGTATCAGATTGGAGAGTAAATCAAGGCTGCCTTGCATTAACATCCCCCACCCCAGAACAACAGGGTGTGGCTCCACTCACATCCTGAAAGTGATGGTGGCTGAATAGAACAGTGATGCATTAAGAGATAAGAGAACACTAGCTCTTTCATATGAAACGGGAGTATGACCCGATTACTATAGTGATACACAAAGTATTTTGCACACAGCACAAGTATCTATCCTTCAGAAAATAAAAAGACATATATTGGCAAATGTCAAACTGCAGTGCACATGGCCTAATTATGGATCCATATTGCTGTATGGACCTGTGTTGTAAGAGTCTGTAATGCAGTCCCTGTAGAATTCTAGGGGCCTATACTACATTACTATCATGTCATCTGATATGCTACTTCACATGTTCTTTTATAGCAGTATTCTGCCCTAGAAATATTACATATTGTGAAGAATACAATACTGCATTAGAGTACCGCACAACTAACAAACACACTCTATATGCCATTTAGATAGGCACCATGTATGCTGTGTTAAAAAAAATGTTACCTCTCTGCTATCCAGATTCTTAGACTGTCTATCAGCTATATCCTTACTCTTCTATCACGTTTTAAAACCCATTGTTGGCAAAACTGAATTCATCACCCCCACCCCCTCCACATCATCTCACTTAACCCTCCTCTCCACTAGACCTATCAATCATAGTTAATGGTTTCACACTTCCCCAATCCCACAGGCATGCTGCCTTTTGGGGATACCCTTTGATTCTACCCTGCCCTTCACACCACACATCCATGCTCTTACCACCTCTTGTAGCCCCCAACTCAAAAACATCTCTTAAATCTGCTCTTTCCTCAAATTTGAGTAAAAAAAATATTCTACAGCTTGCCCACATCATCTCCTGCCTAAATGAATGCAACATCCTTCTATGTGGCCTCCAATCCAACATTCTTGTGCCCCTCCAATCCAACCTAAACTCTACTGCTCGGTTAATCTACCTCACTCCACTTCTGCCAATCCCTTCACTGGCTACCCACTGTCCAATGAATTCAGTTCAAAATATCAACAATGAGATATAAGACTGTCCACAACCTGCCCCCTCCATACATCTCCCACTTATCTGTCCAATACCTCCCCAAATCTAATCTGCAATCTTTACTAGACCTTCTCAACTGTTCTGCACTTGTCTGCTACTCATATAATCTTCTCCAAGATTTTGCCTGTGTCACCCATACTCTGGAACTCACTAGCCCAACCAATCAGACTTTCCCCCGCCTTTAAAACCTTCATAGCAACCTGAAAACCCACCTCTTCAGAAAAGCCTACAACCTACAATAACCCTGCTACCACTATAATAACATACGAGTAGCTTCTACCTTCACCTATGGTCTTCTTCCCCCTTCCCTTGTACACATGTAAGCCCTGGCAGCAGGTCCCTCTCTCCCTTTCTTCCCATCTGTCATTTATTTAGTCATACCTATTGTTCTTGTTTTTTCTTATGTTATCTACTGAACCTTTTTACAATGCCAGCACCCTGGGATTATTGGCACTTTAAGAATAATCACAATAAGTACTGTGTTCTTGCACTAAATACATATTCACACGTTGTTTCTTAGATGGAAATCAGTTTGTAGTAGGTTTACTTTAAGTGTGATGAAATATGAATGGAGATGGGAGGGGGGATGATTGTATTCTTGCATTGTAATCTGCAAAAAAAAAAAGGTTACATGGCTATTTAATTCAAAACAGAAACTTTTGACAATGATTTCTTCAAACTTACAGCAAGTTTAATACTCAGTTAAACAAATGGAGTCAGACAGTGCTGAACTGCAGCATCTAAGTCCGGGGCCGTCTTGCCACACAGGTGGGTTAAAGGGGTTCTGACACGAATAAGGTTTTTATGCTTTAACAGCCATTGTTCCCTGGTCTGCCTAATGGACACAGGGAACTCACGATTTTTCGCTGCTGAAGCAAAAAAACCTAATGTTTACCTTTTTTTCTGTTGTTGTTGTGTAGCGGGGGTCATCTCCCAGCAGGCTTTCTATTTCCTCCGACGAGCCTCTCCAGGATTGCGCGCAGGCGCAGAAGACAGGTCAGAAGTCAGGACCGGCCGCCTCTCCACTGCGCATGCGCAGACCTTCCAGATCAGCCAGGATGGACGGGCCGCCCACAGCAAGCACTGCTTGTGACGTGGCGCCCGTCTGTTCACCTCGGAAGTGACTGACAGATGGAGCAGAGCAGGAAGCGGTCATTTTGACAGCTGCAGTTCTCATTCATAAAGCTAAAGAAGAAGATGTCCGATGGAGGGGAGATGCCTGACGATCGTTCCTGGCCAGGCAAGGTAAGTAAAAAAAAATTTTGTCATGTCAGAACCCCTTTAAGTGCAAAGTGGTTTTGCGAGCTCTACACCTTCCACCTACTCGCCCACATACACAATTTTTGCATTGGTGCGCCGTCTCTCTGAATGCAGTTGCTTGCCTTTTCCTATCTTCCTTCATTCAGCTGCTCTGCTCCGCACAGGACTCTTTCTTCCTGCTTGTCTGCACACCTGATTTTCACTCTAAGGCTGTGAACGGACTATCTGGCCCAGATCGCCATGAAGATTTCTTCCAGCTATGATTCATCATTGCCCATTGTCCCGTTTTCCCTCCCTGAAGACACAATTACAATTGAAAATCTTGTGCAGCCAGAGGGCCTTGTGCACCGTATGCCTAAGCATTAAAGAAGAACTGCTTTGTTCTCGTTCTCACCAGAGGAAATAATTCAGAAGGCCTACATTCCATCTATACAGAACATCAGAAGAGCTCATTTTAGTTACCTCGTAATCTTTATTGTTATCCTTGTGCACACTGGACATATCATCAATAATGTTTAATAGGTTATTTGTGAATAAATCTTAGAGGAATATGCACAGGTGACTGACACAAAGACTAGCACCAAATGAGATTGTTTGTGCTAGAGTTTTGGGGTGTATTACTGTGTCAGAGCCTGGGGCCATCTAAGGATCCATGGGCATTCTGATGGACCAGTGTGACCCTGAGAACAGACACTGCGACCCCACCTGCTGCCACAGGCTATACATTGTGCACTTAAATAGGGTGACAAATGTAAATTTAAAGCCTCATTTATGTATCTGTATATATAGGTTAAACTCTAAGTTGATACAGTTTATCAAAATTGTCTTTCTCTTCTACAATGCAAATTACAAAAATGTTCAGTAAATTCAAAATTACAACAGTGTAGCCTTAAAAACTAAAATCCTTTCTGTTTAAACCATATTTACTTTGTGTGTGATCAGCCTTGTGTTTTGAGGCAATAAGTCCAAGCAGGATGTGTACGAGCAGGTTGAAGGATTACATTACACGGTTGCATAGTTACATGGTCAGCTAACTTGAAAGACAAAGAGAAATGTTCTCCCATTGTTCTACTAAGAAATAAAGCTGCAGTAAGTGAAGGAAATACTTCTGCACAATTCCTTATATAGACAGAGAGAAAAAGAGGTATGGTAAAATATAATGTGAAACATGCAAGAGATACATATTATTATTGTTACAGTTATTCTAAACCTTAAGGCTGGGTTCACACGGGGCGGATTTGCTGCGGAAATTCCGTGCGGAATTTCGCCGCGGCAAATCCGCATGCAGCCGCTAATCCCGGGATTAGCCAGCCATGTGGACGAGATTTCTCACACGGGACGGCAAATCCGCTGTGGCTAAGACGGCAGAAGCCGCCGCTGCGGCGCAGATTTGCCGACTGCAGCATGTCCATTCTTTTTTTTTTCCGCTGCGGCCACACTCTCCTCTATGGGAGCCCCGGCCGCAGCGGAAGAGCAAGCGTCCGAGCCGCGGGTTTTGAAGCAGCGGTTCTCCCGACGGAAATCTCGCGTTTTTTCACTGCGGCCAAACCGCGGGATTTACGTCGGGAATCCACCCAGTGAGAACCCAGCCTAATGCTATGGGAGAACCTCAGAAAAATATTTCAACTACCTGTCGGTATCCTATCTAAAACTTGTTGACTGCTTTCTATTCCCCCATGCCAAGTAACTATGAGCAGGTTCAAAATTTGGTATCCATCCATACTGAAAAAGTGACAGCTTTCGTATCTACTGTCCTCTGAAAAACCACTGACCAAGGCTGCAAGGGACGTCATGGCGCATGGATGGGGCAGAATGTATTAAAGTGCAAGGGTTCTTTTACACTGGAAAATCCCAACGCGAGTCGGACAGCGCCCTGTTAATATCATGTGTTAGTTTACGGAAAAGGCTCCTTAAATAGGAGGAAAAGGACGTACATGGCGCTAGGCAAGGGGTCCCTGAGTGATAGGGAACAAACGCGCTAGCATCTGGAGTGCTGGCAAGCTCAAATAGTAGTAGATCGTCTTTGTATCCCGCAGGGCATCCACAAGCATGGACAGCGGCACAAGGAGAAGCCCAGATTTAATGGGTAAAAATGTTATTGGGAGGATATATGTAAAAATTCCCACTCTGCTCATACAGAATATAATTTTAAAGTTCATCACTTACTTGAAGAGTGGGGCGGTTTCTCAGGCAACATTTAGGAAAAACCCCTCCTTAGGACCAAAGGATCAACTTGGAGTCCAGTGAGGTTTAGGTTGTTGTAACTAAAAGGTTAAACCTCACTGGACTCCAAGTGGAAGTGGATCCTTTGGTCCTTGGAAGGGGGTTTTCTTAAATGCTGCCCGAGAATCTCCCCACTTCTTCAAGTAAGTGACGAAGCTTAAAATTCTATTTCGCATGAGGGCAAAGGGACTTTTTCACATATCCTCCCTATAACTTTTACACTGGATTACTTTTACAGCGCTTAATAGTTATCCCAGTGACTAGCACTCCTGTGCTTTCACACAGGAGTGATGATTGCCCTTTGAATAGAGGCGGAGTGTACCAAAGATCTCTACCAGCCACTCGCATCCATTAAGAGTAAACGGGCAGTGATTCATGGATGAACCACTGCCTGTTTACACAGGCCCATAGTTGCTTAGTTTGGTTAGCTGAAAACCAAGTGACTCTGCCAACTGAGATATTATCGCTCACGTGCCCTGTAGGGTCCTGTCTTTATATGGGCTGACAGTCACCTGTAATTGCTTGTTTGGGAGATTACTCGGGCATCTGTCAGCCCATGCAAAAGTGCCCTAGGTTTCTCCTTGTCCAACCTTATAATGGTTATCCAGGATTAAAAATGTGAGATTTTTCTTGAGTGCCACTCTTGTCCATGAACTATGCTTGCTATTGTAGCTAAGCCCAATTCAACTGAAAGAGGATGAACTGCAATACCAGAAACCAGCTGGAAAACAAGCAGACCCTTTCTTCTAATTCTGGAAAACCATTTCAGTTAACCTTTAATGATATTTTACCAAATTGAAAAACCATTAATTCACTAAAATACTTCTTGTGCAGCTGCACAGGAACAAAGCACCCCACTTTAGCATATAAATAAGCCCTTAAATTCTTCAGCTTGTCCTACCCTTAAAGATTAATATACATTTTAGATCTTCTGTATTCATACCATATCATACATTCTTCCTTTACATAGTATAGTGGGCTTACTAGTGGGTTAATTATGATTTGTTTTCTTTTGTAGTTCAGATGCCAATGTCCTTGGGCTGAATGAGACAGGGAGTCAGATATCTTTCTTAACTTTTAGTAAACAAGATGTTATTATTCAAAAAGGCAGGGAGATAAGGTAATTTTCTTCAACACATAAAGTGAATAATAAATGATATGCAATTTCCAACATTAGAGACACCTGTGTCTAACACATTCATATCCTGGGAGCTTACTCTGGATTTCTTTACTCCATAACTCTTCATATGTACATCTCTATTTCTTTATCTCCCTCTCTTCATATTTACATCTTTTATTTTTCTCTACTCACTGTCACAGCTAACTCTCCTTCCGTTGTTACTCACTGTTTCTCTGATTTTACTCTTGTTTCTCCATGTTTCTCAGCTTTCTCTCCTTCTCTTGCTCCTGCTTGTTCTGTTCTCTGTCATTTCTTTCTTACTGGCTTCTATTCTCTCTGTTGTCCACTTCACCCTGGCACTTCTTCTTCTTCTTCCTCCTCTCTCTTCTCATCTAATCACAGCTCGCTCAACTCACTCTTCTTATCTTCTTTCATCACGTCTCTTTTTTTCCGTCCTCCAACTGTTGTTTGGCTATTTATCACCTTTGTCACCTGACCAGTCTGTCTGCAGCCAATCACAACCTATTTGTTACCATGCAGGGCGGCGCTGGGTCCCGCGGCCGGCGCGCGCCGCTTCGAGCTTGGCTTCGGCGTCCCGGAGCTGTGCTGTCAGGGATCTCCCGGCGGCGTGGAGCAGCCAGCGTGCAGCAGCGTGGAGCAGCCAGCGTGCTGCGGCGTGGGCGTGTCCGCCCATAGGGCGCCGCCCGCTCTCATCCACCTCCCTTATGCAACAGTGGGAGAGTCGGCTCCTCCCACTCTCCGCCCCGGGGCGGAGGCTTTTAGTTAAAAGGCTGGCAGTGACCTGAACTCACTGCCAGTTATTGGTTCTGCTAGCCTCTAGTCAGGTCTATTCTAGTCTGTCCTAGTTGCTTGTCAGTATCCTTCCGTTTGCCTGTGAGCTACACCTCCAGCCTTGATTCTCCTAGTTGTTTTGTTGGTCTGTTACACCTGCCTCTTCTGTCGGCACTCTGTCCCCTGTTAGTAGTTCCATCCAGGTAGTCGCCAGGTCCCTAGCCAGCGCAGGGACTGCCGCCCAGTTGTCCGCCTGGGGTTAGCCAGGGCCGAGGCAAGTAGGCAGGGACAGTGGGGTGCAGGAGATCAGGGCACCCCAACTGGCGCTCGGGGGGCAGAGTGCCGTAACATAATAACTGGCCCTTTAAAACCGTTTTTGTCATGGAGGCGATCAGTTCCCTCACGAACCAGCTGCAGGCCCTGGTGCCTGTGATCCAGGATTTATCCGCCCGCATGGTGGCCCAGGAGCAGCGGGGGGTGTCGCAGGGGTCGGACGCCTCAACCAGCCCCGAACCCAAGTGCCCTCTTCCCGAGGTGTTTTCTGGGGAGAGGAACAAGTTTTTTGTTTTCCGACAGGCGTGTCGCCTGTTTTTTCGCATGCGTCCCCGTTCTTCCGGGTCGGAGGCTCAGAGGGTCGGGCTGATAATGTCCCTGCTGCGGGGCTCGGCACAGACATGGGCTTTCTCCATCCCCGAGGGTTCCTCCTGCCTGCAGTCCGTGGACTCCTTTTTTCAGGAACTCGGGGGTATCTTCGACGAACCGGACCGAGCGGGGTTGGCGGTTTCACGGTTGTTGGCGCTGCGGCAGGGGTTGTCGTGTGTGGAGGATTATTGCTCCAACTTCAGACGCTATGCGGGGGACACGACATGGAACGATAGCGCGCTGAAGGACGTTTTTCTGCAGAGCCTCTCGGACGCTGTTAAAGACCTGTTAATTTCCCATCCCGTTCCCGGGTCCTTAAGGGAGGCTATGGAGCTAGCGGTGAGAGCAGATAGGAGGCTCAGGTCTAGGGAGCAGGACAGGCAGACCCGTAGAGTCAGGGAGGTCAGTGGCCCTGGTCCCTCCTCCTTCTTACCAGTCTCTGCGCCCGAGCCGATGGAGGTGGACCCGCTGGACCCCAAAGAGCGACGCCGGATCCGTTTGTTGCATCGTCTCTGCCTCTACTGCGGGAAAGCTGGACATCGGGTGATAACCTGCCCACTGAAGTCTCAACGCCCGCAGCCGGAACCAGCGGAAAACTCCGAGTCCTAGGCGATTGCAGGGAGGATCGCCTAGGACTTCAGGTACTTCCTAAACTTTTGGTACCGTGTCATGTTAGATTCGGGGATTTTTCCCGATCAGGGCGGGCGTTTATTGATTCCGGAGCAGCCGCTAACTTGATAAGTCTGGGTTTTGTCCGTTCTCTGATGGCGGAATTTGTGGCGTTGAAGACGCCAATTCATTTTACCAGCATTGATGCTACCCCTCTCTCTACAGGCTTGGTACGATGGAGGACCCCAAGATTACAGTTCACGGTGGGGGTCCTCCACTCGGAAGAACTGTCTTTCTTGGTTATGGAAAAAATGTCGGTTGATGTGGTGCTTGGTATGCCCTGGTTGGCACTGCACAACCCCCAATTTGATTGGTCCACCCGGGAATTGACTCATTGGGGGTCATCGTGTCACAATCACCTGTCTACCATAGCTGTGTGCTCCGCAGATACGGTGCTCATTCCGGAGTATTTGTCAGACTTTCAGGATGTATTCTCCAAACGACTGTCTAAGGCTCTGCCCCCTCATAGGGAGTGGGACTGTGGTATCGACCTGATTCCCGACGGTCCCATCCCTAAGGGAGCCATTTTCAATCTGTCAGGTCGTGAGCATGAAGCCCTCAAGTCCTATGTCTCGGAAGCTCTGGCCAACCGACATATCCGGCCATCCAGGTCCCCTGCCGGGGCAGGTCTCTTCTTTGTAGAGAAGAAGGACGGGACACTAAGGCCTTGTGTGGATTATCGGGCCTTGAATAAAATCACTGTGAAGAACCAGTGCTCCTTGCCCCTAATTCCTGACTTGTTGAATCAGGTGGTAGGGGCTCACTGGTTCTCCAAACTGGACTTAAGGGGGGCTTACAATCTAATTCGCATCAGAGAGGGAGATGAATGGAAGACAGCGTTCAACACCCCGTTAGGACATTTTGAATGTCTGGTCATGCCTTTTGGACTCTGTAATGCCCCCGCTGTGTTTCAGGGTTTTATGAACGCAGTCTTCCACGACTTCCTGGGGGTATTTCTGGTCATTTATCTGGACGACATCCTGGTGTACTCACCTGACTGGGATTCACATGTGCGGCACCTGAGGTTGGTCCTGACCCGTTTGCGCGAGTATCAACTTTTTGTCAAATTAGAGAAATGTACATTTGGCTCTAAACAAGTATCCTTCCTTGGTTATGTAATTTCCCCCACAGAGATTCAGATGGAGTCTGATAAAGTAGCAGCTATCTCCCAATGGGTCAGACCCGACAACCTCAAGGCTCTCCAGCGGTTCTTAGGTTTTGCAAATTTCTACCGCAAATTCATTAGAAATTACTCAGTTATTGCTCAACCTCTGACCGACCTGACTAAGAAGGGGGCTGACTTGGGTAAGTGGTCGCCTGCAGCCCTTGAGGCCTTTAGCCGTCTAAAAAAGGCATTCACGACTGCCCCGGTGCTAATACAGCCAGACGCACGACTACCCTTTTTTATTGAGGTAGACGCGTCGGAAGTGGGGACAGGAGCAGTATTGTCGCAGGAAGTCAGTGGGAGGTCTGGCTATAGCCCATGTGCGTTCTTTTCGCGAAAGTTCAATTCAGCAGAGCGCAACTACGACGTGGGTAACCGTGAATTGTTGGCTATCAAATGGGCTCTGGAAGAGTGGCGACACCATCTTGAGGGTGCTAGACACCCAATTACTGTATATACTGATCACAAGAATCTGGTATATCTCGCCAATGCGAAAAGACTCACTGCTCGTCAAGCCAGGTGGGCGTTGTTCTTCGCCAGGTTTAACTTCGTCGTGACATATATCCCCGGAGAGAAGAACGTGAAGGCGGATGCTCTGTCACGGAGTTTCGGGGTACCAGACAGTGGGACCATGACTCCCGAGAATATCTTAGCCCCCGGCGTGGTGGTGGCAGTGTTAGAGTCTAACTTCGTCCCTCAACTACAGGATGCTCAGCAGGACGCTCCGTCAGGGGTGCCGGAGGGCAGATGGTTTGTGCCAGAGACCCTACGCCCTAGAGTCATGGACGAGTCCCACTCGTCGGCTCTCGCCGGGCATCCAGGGTTCCAGGGGACCCTGGAGCTTTGCTCCCGATACTTCTGGTGGCCAGGCATGTCTCAGGAGATCCGCAACTTTGTGAGGGGTTGCTCGGTCTGTGCTCGCAATAAGAGTCGGCGGCGTCCTCCGGAGGGTCCTCTGAGACCACTACCGGTTCCTTCCAGTCCCTGGTCTCACTTATCAGTAGATTTCATCACTGACCTACCAGAATCCCAGAAATGCACCACTATCTTAGTGGTGGTCGACCGGTTCTCAAAGATGGCACATTTTGTGGCGTTAAAAAAGCTACCCTCGGCAAAAGAATTTGCCACGATTTTTGTAAAGGAAATAATTCGCCTACATGGGGTTCCCCAAAATATTGTATCTGATCGCGGGGTTCAGTTTGTGTCGCAGTTTTGGCGTGCCTTCTGCAGAAACCTGGGAACGTCGCTTTCCTTCTCGTCAGCGTTCCACCCGCAGACTAATGGTCAGACTGAGCGGAAGAACCAAGACTTAGTGCAATATTTACGGTTGTTTGCCAGCGAAAAGGCTTACCAGTGGGCAGAGTTCCTGCCGTTGGCAGAGTTTGCACTAAACAACCGCCTTTGTTCTTCTACTGGGGTGTCTCCATTTTTTAGTGTATACGGTCAGCATCCTCGCTTCCTTACAGCAATCCCTACTCCGTCGCTCTGTCCGGCAGCGGATGACGCCACAGATACGCTTCGGGGAGTATGGAAAGAGGTGCAGAGAAACTTGGAGGCAGCGGGGGCCCGTATGCAGTTGCGCAGTGGGAAGAGTCTGTCTGTGTCTGAACCTTACAGGGTGGGACAGAAGGTATACCTGTCTTCTAAAAATCTCAAATTGCGGGTCCCGTCCTTGAAGCTGGCGCCACGTTACGTGGGGCCGTTCGCCATCACACGTGTGGTGAACCCACTCGCCTACGAGCTGGGGTTGCCAACCACATGGAGGGTTCACAGGGTATTCCATAAGTCGCTGCTGAAACCTTTTGTCCCTTCGGTGATACCCACCTCCGGTCCCCCTCCGCCCACCCTGGTCCGGGATGAAGTCGAATACGAGGTCCAGGAGATACTGGACTCTCGTCGGTGTCGAGGAATCCTACAATACTTGGTGGCCTGGAAGGGTTTTCCACCAGAAGATCATTCCTGGGTGGCCGCATGTGATGTTCATGCTCCCGTGTTGGTACGGCGGTTCCACCGTCGTTTTCCAGATAAGCCTGGTCGAGTTTCCGGGGGCCCGGAGGTCCCCCGTCAGAGGGGGGGTAATGTTACCATGCAGGGCGGCGCTGGGTCCCGCGGCCGGCGCGCGCCGCTTCGAGCTTGGCTTCGGCGTCCCGGAGCTGTGCTGTCAGGGATCTCCCGGCGGCGTGGAGCAGCCAGCGTGCAGCAGCGTGGAGCAGCCAGCCTGCTGCGGCGTGGGCGTGTCCGCCCGTAGGGCGCCGCCCGCTCTCATCCACCTCCCTTATGCAACAGTGGGAGAGTCGGCTCCTCCCACTCTCCGCCCCGGGGCGGAGGCTTTTAGTTAAAAGGCTGGCAGTGACCTGAACTCACTGCCAGTTATTGGTTCTGCTAGCCTCTAGTCAGGTCTATTCTAGTCTGTCCTAGTTGCTTGTCAGTATCCTTCCGTTTGCCTGTGAGCTACACCTCCAGCCTTGATTCTCCTAGTTGTTTTGTTGGTCTGTTACACCTGCCTCTTCTGTCGGCACTCTGTCCCCTGTTAGTAGTTCCATCCAGGTAGTCGCCAGGTCCCTAGCCAGCGCAGGGACTGCCGCCCAGTTGTCCGCCTGGGGTTAGCCAGGGCCGAGGCAAGTAGGCAGGGACAGTGGGGTGCAGGAGATCAGGGCACCCCAACTGGCGCTCGGGGGGCAGAGTGCCGTAACACTATTTGTATGCTAGGCTACCTTCATCATGTCAGTCTCTATGCATTTTTTCTATCTTGTGCCGCTGGATAAAAATGACTAACTGGTTGCTAGGTTACCTGCATCAGCTTTGTAAAATGACTCAGATTAACCCCTAGGGCCGGTTATTATATTACCGGTCCCCGTAACTAAACAGCACTATGTAGTGCCTTCTCCCAGGACACTATATCAGTGATGATTCAAATTATAGTTTCCATTTTCAAAATTTTATGATAAAACTGGATGTCTAGTTGATAACTGGAAAAACTATGTATACAAATTTACCTGTGTATTTATTTTCTCCCAAGACTTTGCAAGCAACCTGCTGAAGAATATGCTGCACGCTTCACTGAGGAAAGTGGAGATATGACACCTCTTAATGGCTAACAAAAAGATGTTATGTTATAGAAAGCCTTCAAACCTACCTTGGGTTTTTCCTCATGCCTAATGGAAAAGCTTCGTAGAAGTGTGTGTGTGTATATATATATATATATATATATATAAATATATATATATATGTGTGTGTGTGTGTATATATATATATATATATATATATACACACACACACGCATACATATGAAAAGGCACAGACATGGTGTGATTGATTGGCACTTAAAACAATATAACAGGATGACTAGAGGAGTAAATATTTAATTATTCCACTGACAAGAAAGTCAATGTTTTATGGTCTCTAAATTGGTGTTAGGGGGTCACCAAGCCTGTGTGTTATCTCTGCTATAGATGTCTTATAATCTCCAATGATGGATGAAGCCACTTGCAATGTTTATTCCTGTCCTGAGAGTGTCAAAGATCATTATAATACTTGAACACCCAAATTCTTCTATGATGTTGAGATTTGAAGTTGCTTTTTAATATAGTAACTTTCATATGTTCTGTGTTGTATACCTGATCCTGGGCAGTAAATGTCCTGTTGGGGGTTGGAGGAACAGGAAAAAAACTCAAAGCGAGGATGAGGTCTCATCGCCACACAATTAAAGAAAGAAAGACCGAATTACCTGTGGTTGAGCATTTTTCTAGCCACAGACACAGCATAGCCCATATGAAATAAGTCAAAAAACAGAATTGATAAATCTCCCGCTTGTACATTATAGAGAACTACATAACTTTCTATTATCTCATGAATAGAAGATTGGCCAAAAAGTCACATGTACTCCAAAATGGTAAAAATAGAAACTACAGCTCTTCTTGCAAAAAACAAGATCTCCACAGCCCATTTGGTGAAAAAATAAAAATGTTATAGGTCGTGGAGGGTGGCTATGCAAATGTTCTTTTTTTCAAGGGCTTTTATTGTGCAACCAAAAAAATGCAGAAATTGCTGTTTTTCTTATCTATCTGTCTCACAAAAAAAACACAATAAAAACTGATCAAAAAGTTGGAATTATCCCAAAATGGTGCTAATTGAATCAACAACTTATCCTGCACAAATCAATACCTCCCATAGCTGCATAGACAGAAGATAAAAATGTTATGGATTTTGGAATGTGGTGATGCAAGTACAATTATTTTCCTTCAAAGCATTTTTATTGTAGATAATTAGCAACACATAAAAAACTATATAAATTTGGTAGTGCCGTAATCGTATTGACCCACTGCTTACTCTTGCTGTACATTGTCCCGTATGATGATTTTATTTATGTGTGCATGATTTGTAGTTCTCTGTGTGCAGTCTATAGAACACAGCACAGCAAAAGGCTCCATCTACCACTTTTCAAGAAAACAACGTTAGCATTATCAGCTCTGAGAGGATTGGGAATCAGCTGTACACCTTGCAGAGGAGAAAATTGGGAAAAACACAGGATACAAGTCATATAATATCCAGAAATAGTGTAATTCTTTATGTACACATGACAGCTTATTCTGAAAAGATAGGTACCCTTTAAGGCCTCATACATATAGCCATGTAACAACTCTGTTTTGTCCCACAGAGGTGCAAGAGCCCATTACTGTACCTTTATATGCCAGCAATTTCCCACCACCAGCTTCATTGGATTTGGTAAACCATAAGTCTCCAACCTATTGTACCTTGTGAGCCACTTTTAAATTTCAGTGATGCTCAGGTGTAATTGTATAACTACAGAATTCACACAACTGGGCCCCATAGTCCAGGGGGTTCACAATACCCACAGGTAATTTGAAAAAGTACTCTTTCCCTCACTTGAGCGTACATTGCACCTCCCGATGAGCAGCGATGTGATGCTCCACCATCCACTCCATTGAACCCCCATCCTAGTTGAGCCCACCATCCAACCACTTCACTAAAAGCATTGGTTCTTGGCAGTCTGATGGAGCCTGTAGAGCCGTGCATTGACTCATAGAGGCAGTGTATGTGAGAACTAATACATTGAGCCACTCGAGTTGTAAAAATAAAAATTTTTACAGTTCTTTTAAAATGACCCTAACTACTCAAGTAGAAATTGGTATAAAAAAATTCTTGCATGTTTACTCAATGTATAGGTTTTAAAGGAAACACATGATGATAATCTTTTTACGAACACAGGCTGCGTAATGAGAGAACCAAATAACTATCTGCTATTTTATAAGTAGCAGGTTACATAATTGCTCAAATATACTTAAAGGTGTGCAAGAAGATAATTATAAGATTAAATATCTATATTCAAACATTGAGCTCAGCCTGGCCCTGCACGGAATGATTATGACGTGCTCTGGTTTGCAAGCATGGCATGTAGTATGATTTTGGGGCCTGCTGAGTCATACACAATCACCCTTGTTAACAAATCCACACCCACATGACACTTTTCTGTTATTTTCATGTGTAGTTTTATTGCATGCAGTTGCATAAAAATAAAATGCAAGCTCATACTGTGCTAGGTAAAACAATCCATGTGATGCAAGGTGAACGCCCAACGGTTACATAATGTATTACATAGTAAATGAGCCAATTATGGTCATTACTATTGAATTATGGTCATTGTCTTACTATGAAATGCCTAGAAATAGGTATATTATAAGTTGTAGTGTTACTGATGTAAGGCGGCTTTCACACCTGCATTAAGGCTCAGTTCAAGGTTTTCATCTCTTTGCTCCAGTTTTGGAGGAGAGAAACTGATATAATGCTAAAAAAAAAAACTGATCCGTCTAATCCCCATTGATTTCAATGGGGTTTCAAAAAAGGAAAAGAAAATGAAAAGGCTTCCGTTTGCTTCTATTCCGTCAGATTTCTGTTTTTTGGATGGAAAAATAGCGCAGTCTGCAGTGTTATTTTTCCATCCCCCCCAAAAAAACGGAAGCCTGACTGAATGGAAGCAAATGGAAACCATTCTGCTTTTTTGAAACCGCATTGAAATCAATGGGGATAAAAAACTGATCTGTTTTTTTTTTTAGATTTATTTTAATATCTCTCCTCCAAAAATGGAACAGAAAAACAGATAACCTGGACTGAGTCTTATCGCAGCTGTGAAAGCAGCAAAAGGCCTTCTTCACACGACCGAATGCGTTTTAGCGCTCCTCGGATCGGCGCCAAAAATCGCATGAATAAAGAATAACCACAATCTTGTCCCGATCTTAAATAGCGTTTTATCATCCATTCACACGGGCAGCTGCTACGTATCAGCAAAAAAATACGCTGCAGCGTGGAAATCCCTTGATCGGCAAAAATCCTTGGATCGACTATTAACCCCTTGAGTGGCACGCCCGGAAAAGTTCCGGGGACGAGCTCCACTGCTCATAGCAACATAGCCCGGAAGATTTCCGGGCTATGTATCACTGTGGGAGCTGCAGAGCACAATGCCACAAGCTGTGACAGTGTGCTCTGCCTGCACAGTCCCACAGAGAACAAAGCAAGGGCTTTGAAAAACCAGCAGAAGATATGTCATGCTTTGTTTACAGGTTGCCATAGAGACCATCGGCTTGTCAGAAGCAAGCCGATGGTCTCTGTGGCAGGGAGAGCTGGTTGTTAGCTGTCAGAGGACAGATAGGTACTAGCTCTTACAGCAGAGATCAGAGAAAACCTCCGATCTCTGCTGTGTTAACCCTTTACATGCTGCAGTCTATGTGACTGCAGCATGTAAAGGGCTGTCACTGCAGCATGTAAAGGGCTGTCACCATCGGACCCCTGGAATGTGATCAGGGGTCCTGATGGGTCCCTGTGGAAGTCCCCTAAAGGGACAAAAAAAAATAAAAAAAATTTTAAAAATTAAAAAAAAAAAAAGTAAAAAAATTATTAAAAAAATTAAAAAAAACACTTGTCTCCCTTTACTTTGTAAAAAATCAAAAATACAATCACACATGTGGTATCCATGTGCGTCGTAATGACCCAGAGAAGGAAGTTAATACATTATTTAACCCCTTAATGACATGGCCCCTTTTTTCTTTTTTCCCCATTTCTTTTTTCCTCCCCCCTGTTTAAAAAATCACAACTTGTCCCGCAAAAAACAAGCCCTCATATGGCCATGTCAATGGAAAAATGAAAAAGTTATGGCTCTTGAGACGCAACTGCAAAACTAGTTGAAATTCAATGATTAGACCATTTTAAAAAACCTGCCCTGGTGGGCACGACAGGGTGGTAGGAAACCTGCCACTCAAGGGGTTAATGCTTAAATAGAGGCAGCTGTCTTCTTTTCTCAGCGTTAGACACAGCTAAACCCCCTCACCCTTCCTTTTTTCAGCTCACATAGGAGTCTATGGAAGTTTCCACTGTATCTCGGCAAAAGATAGGTCAAGACCAATCTTTTCCATCCGTGTATAAAATCGGTTGCCGTTTTCAGTCGCCAATATGCTACTTTTGCCAGCACGATTTTGTTTGCATCCAAAAATTGCTCATCTGAATGGATACATTGGAATCCAATGCTTCAGATTTTCACAGTTTTTGAACTAAGCAGCAATAGCTGCTTATATACGGTTGTGTGAAAGCAGCCTAAGAAGGACCTAAAGCATAGGAAATTAACTTATATTTACAGAGAAGAAACCTGAATACAAAGCCAGAGTTGAGATCAAGAGTGTCGATGGCTCAGAACTGTAAAAAGAGAAGGCCAAGGACTACAAGGGGTGAAAGGGACATTGTCATCAGAAAATGACTTATTATATAAATCACATTTTTCTGTAAAACATACTTAAAAAAATGTTGGTGATTTAAAAAAAAAAAAATCAGAATCCATATTTCTTAAACAATCCTAAAATCCTGCATTTTTCATACTGCCCACAGAGCCTAATACTAGTCTGCCACTTCCTCATCTGTAGAGAAAACTGTTCAGTATTCCTTTCACTAACATCACAGGCAGGATTACACTGAGAGGTAACACCAATATGTAGATAACGCAGGGTCCACCATTCACAAATGGTGATCAGCTGTAATTATCTACTCCCCCTCCCTGAACCTCTGCATAGACATAGAGAATGTCTAGAACAGTCTCCAATAGACATCAATAGGTCCCCCCCTCTCCACTGTGTGAATGGCTCATGAGGCTGTTGTAAAGCATCTCTCTAAATACTGTTAACTGTAGCTCAGGAAAGATGGCCACCCCACAGTCATATATAGACAACAAGATGAAAATTCTACAATAAAAAAAATAAAAAGATTAGAAAAATAGAAAATGTTTCACTATTTGGGTTAATTGGTAAGAAAAGGTGATATAGTCCTTTTAAGGGGAGTGTGGTAGCCAGGAGAATGTGGCTGTAGGCTTAGGGATGTCATTTAAGACAGGGGCGGAGATAGTTGGATCTTCCCTGACACCAGCCATGGCATATTAGAAGCTCATAGGACCAGTTTACAGGATGTCCCCAGGCCACGCTGGTGATGTCATCTGTCAGATGCCATAGCACCTTAGTGCTGAAACGGAACTATGACACAAAAGTGAGTATACTGCTTTTACATGGTTTTGAGAACAGGAAAAAATAAGTTGGACAACTCCTTTCAGTAAAGCTGTGGACACCTTTTTCATCCAACACTATTGTCATGTATTCATTGTTATTCAGGTAAACATTTTTCCGGCATAGGTTGGGGTTGAATCATGTCCATGCAATTTGAAATTTGTGTGGTCACACAGGATGCATGAGTTGAACAAATCTTAATATAAATGGTAGATATTGTACAGCACACGTTATTTGGTCATTGTATTTTGGTATTATTTGAAACTTGTATGGCGGTATTAGACATTGCGTGCCACTACTATTTGGGAAGTGTACAATGTATTATTTCTGCAGTGTATAATTGTAATAGCACTGTATAACATTTTTATTTAGGTAGCTGTAAGTAAGTGTTATTTGGTCAGTATATGACACTGTTTTTTGTTTTTTTTGCAACACGTTGTACTAATGTTTAGCTATATTTCCAGAGTGGGTGAAATCAGCTGGACTGCTCAGAATGAGTACAGCAACATTTCCACCAAGTTTGACCTGAAAGATACTGATCAGCATTCAATACAATTTATATCATGCTGAGGCATTGGGGGGGGGGGGGGGGGACGACCGCCACTGTGCTCTAGTTCCTTCCCCCTCTCTTCTTCTCGCTCTTTCACCAATGCCCAAAGGGCTCGCACGTGTTCAAGCCCATTCTTTTAAAGGGCCAGTGAATGATTCCATAACTTGTTCTTCTCAAGCTCTGTAGCTGCTCTCCCTATATTAGGCATCCACACCCTAAGGTGGACACTTAAACAATTGGTCTTCTACTGCCATTTGTGACAAGGCCCCTGGTTGTATTTGTCGTGGTTCTGACCCTTGCCTGACTTTGGCCGCATTCACACGGCAGAGTCGGATTCCTAAAGTCAAACCAGTGTGAGACAAGGTAGTCCACATCCACTTGTCTGACACTTTTCCACTTCCCTTCTTCATGTAAACCCATGAGACTGGAGCCTCTAAACTGTTACACTGAGGAATGCCTAAGCGTGATCAGAAATACTCCCTATGTAGTTTCCTGAAGTCTATATATCTGGCACTTCCATAATTGTTGTACATGTCATGTCTTTTATGTGAATACATTGTGCAAAGTGTTTGGCTGCTGTTGTGTATTGCACAGCTGCAGCATAGCATAGGTTAAAGGGGTTGTCCCGCGAAAGCAAGTGGGGTTATACACTTCTGTATGGCCATATTAATGCACTTTGTAATATACATCGTGCATTAAATATGAGCCATACAGAAGTTATTCACTTACCCACTCCGTTGCTGGCGTCCCCGTCTCCATGGCTCCGTCTAATTTCAGCGTCTAATCGCCCGATTAGACGCGCTTGCGCAGAAGGGTCTTCTCCCTTCTGGTCGCTCCGCCCCTTCTACGCGTCATCGCGTAGCTCCGCCCCATCACGTGTGCCGATTCCAGCCAATCAGGAGGCTGGAATCGGCAATGGACCGCACAGAGCCCATGGTGCACCATGGTATAAGACCCGCGGTGCACCATGGGAGAAAACCGCGGTGCATTATTGGGAAAGGACCGGCGGCCATCTTTAAAAGAAGAAAAGAAGATGCTGCGCGAACTGGGAAGGAGGTAAGCGATTTTTTTTTTTTTAATTACAAACGGTATTGATTTTAACGGGGCAGAATGCGGGGGTAGGTAGAAAAAAAAATTGCATTTCGCCGCGGGACAACCCCTTTAATGTCTGAAAGTGGCTGGGACATGATTGGAAAAAGTAACAAGTTTGTCTAGTCACGTGGTGTCGTATGATTATAGATATAAGTGATTGAGAGTTAGGTGTGTTCCTTCTACTTCGTGCTGAGACAGGAGGGAGAGTGCCGGCCACATGGGGGTACCTTATGTGGTGAAGCTATGAAAGCGGAGAAGAGATATCCAAGTTACCACCATTCTAGGAACCACCTCTCAGGAGTGAGAGGAGAAAAGGAGTCCGCCATGCAGCGTCTACCCCAAGAGTACTGAGTGAGTGTCAGAAGAGTGTTGTGTCTCCCTCCGGAGTTATTCAGAGTCCTGGAGTGTGTGTGTCCAGGAGCGGAGCATTACAGATAACTTAGACTGTAGGGCCGGTATCATCCTGTGTTGTACCTCTCTGACTATTTTCTAAAAGTTGTCTTCACCTGCACCAGCAAGTAAGCTGTATCCTGCCAAAGCAGAAGCAAAGTTCACCGGTCATTGTCCTTTCCCAGTGATTGAGTTTTCCAAGTTTATCTGTGTGGACTCTCATTATTTGACTGCTGGAAAATCATCGGTGTGAAAGGAACAGTGGCGTCACGCGTGAAAACTCCTCCAGTCCACTACACTTATTCAGGTAACTGATACAGCGCTGCCTGGAAGAGGCCTGGCGGTGCCTTGGCAGAGGTTTCGTGCATCCCTCTTGGTAGGAGTCTGGTAGAGTCACCGTGACAAGTGGCACCTCTACCCATGCCAGCTGCTCAGTGTGTGCCTCGTGTCTCTGTCACTGTGGGGCACCACACCTGCATGAATAGGAGAGACCAAATAATAAAGCAAGGCTGCTTCAAGAAAATAATACTTCTTCCAGTTCCCTGCTTCCTACCAGCAGAAACAATCATGATTTCCCCCAATGCCCTCCCACACCACGCTGGGCTTTATTTTCTGTTTTTATAGTGTATGGTCATATAGTGCACAAATAAACCTACCATATTTTACCAGCTTCCTGAGAGAACCTAAAGGCCCCTGTGCCACTTACGGTACAGTAAGAAAACACAAGTTTAAGAAATAGCATATGGTAGGTGAGCGTCTGTCACAGAGTTTGCATTGGGGCCCAGAGGCTTTGAGTTATACCTCTGAACAGGAACATTTGAAAGAAAAAATGTATGTTTTATACTGTATTTGGTGAACAGTGAAGTAATTTCTAAAACTTTACAATGCTGCATAGTGGTTGGAAAAGCTGACATGGCATAGAGGAATTGGAGAAGGACTAATAATTGTTTGCATATGTTGCTTAGAATACACTGTACTCTGTAAGAAAATATGGCATATGAGAAGTGCCATACCTTCTATTGCAGTTAAAATACTCATTAAACTACATTAATTTTGTGATGAATAAATAATTAGAAACTTTATTTTTGATTGGTCTACTTTTATACCTAAATGCAAATGTAAAGGGAATGGAGAACTGTAATTTACATGCCAATACCTATGATTGGGTAGTCGCATAAAACTACTTGTTAGAGGGGTAAATTCATGAACTGTAAACAGGTATTCGCTCTGATAAAGGGATAGTATATTCATAGGATATGCCATCATTTCATTGTAGTGGGGCTGGAGGTTAAGGGAACTGTGGTCACAGACTCAGAGGACCAGATAGGGTTGACAAGCTCTATCTCTCTTTCATTTCCCCCTATGACAGAGGACAGCAGTATGCATTATCATATATAAGATCTCAGCTGTATCAGTGAGCCAAACAAATGGAGCTTTTACCTCACTGTGTGCATACCAGCACCGCTGTTGCCCCTAACACACTGCTAGCATACATCTTCCACAACAGCCAGTTTCCTCAGTGCTCTATGCCTCTTCAGTAATGATGCCCTCTGCTAGTAACCCCTCTGAGGGAAAAAGCAGTATGTATTATCACTGCTGAGATAAGATCTCAGCTGTATCAGTGAGCCAAATAAACCGAGCTTTTACCTCAGTGTCTGCATACCAGCACTGCTGCTGCCCCGCACACGCTGCTAGCATACATCTTCCACGGCAGCCAGTCTCCTCAGTGCTCTTTGCCTCTTTACATGTGAAGTAAAAGCTCCAAGAGATGTTATATTCGCAGTGATAACAATTTATACTACTGTTGTTTGTCCTCTTACACAGAGGTTACTACTGCAGGGAATCATTACTGACAGACTGAGGAACAAGGAGAGCTTAGACCGATGCTCAGATCTCTGTCCTGAGGCTACCCATCCTAGCAGGATAGGTTCTGTGTTTACCAGCCATATTGATTCCCCAATGATGGTTCCCTAGGCGGTTAGAAATAACTAAGGATATTCATGTTTCTTTGTATACTACTGAATACACAGGTTTTTTCCCCAGTTTATTTATTTTTTCTATGTTTCAGATGATCCTTTTAAGGGCTCATGCCCATGGACGGAGTGGGATACGCCTGCGGGTTTACGCTGCGGTAATCCCATGGAGATAGACAAAAAAGTCCTCGCTGGTGATCACGGAAAAGTGCGCATTTTACCGCATTTTTCCAGAGTCTCCTTTAATACTAAATTAATGGAGACCTCCCGCTGTGGAAAAACGTGTTAAAATAGAACATGCCGCAATTTTTTTCCAACAGCGTAAATCCATTGCAGAATCCCGCATGTGAGGACTGAGGTATTAGATTCAATAGAACGAAATAGCTGCGTTATTCTGCTGCGGATGTACGCGGCATAAATTCGTTAGCAATGGTGCACACTCATTCTTTAGGGTGCTAAAAGGCATGCAATAGACCCTCAAAGTGAGCCATGTAATACCATGGAAGACCAGCAGCAGGACTCTGGCCAGCAGGACAACTCAGCCGGTGAATTGCCACACTACAGAAAAGCCAGTAGGCAAATACAACAATTAGTAACTGCTTGATTAAAGGCATCATCCAGCATTTAAAGAGGTTGTCCGAGATAAAATTTTGTTGTGGAAATGGGCCCCCATGGCTAAAACATAATAAAGTACTAATGTGCTCCCTGCAAGTCTCATACACAGATTGCTGTTTGTAAACATTACATCACAGCGAACACCCGGAGCCACCGGTGGGGGCCTTGCAGCAAGTGAGGAGAAGTGACTATCACTCTGTATCATGTTCTAGCCATTGGGAATGCATTCTCGCACCACAATTTTCTCTCAGACAGCCCCTTTAACTAATAATGGACTATCCCCAGGGTAGGAAATCGGTGGACGTACGCCGCCTGAGACCCCTGCTAATTAGCTGTACACCAGGCCCCTGTGCTACTGCGTTGTCGGAAACATGCAGCTCCGATCCTGGTGCAGTGACCTGGGTTGGCATTGCAGGTAAATATTTCACTGAATTCAACACCTGGACAACCCCTTTAAGGAAACAGAACGGACCTCATTATAGTCGGTGGGGTCCATTTGGCGTTGTTCAGTTCCATTATAAGACAGATCCATTTGGCCAAGGGGTTCCCATTTCTTGGTCCCGAAACGAAACAGGAAAACTGAACCCCCGCTGAAGCCTTATCCTGTGCTGAAGCGCACTCTCTGGGCAGCAAGTTGTAATTTTGTGAAGGCTCCTTGTACATGTGGTGATACCAGTACCGAAATACTCTTGTTTTAGATACAGAACATTTTTTCACAGCAGGAAGCCATATGAATAGTCGCTGAGGCAAGTCTTTTATTGTAGATACCCTATTTCATTTCTTATCTGTGCCTGTTTCCTGGCCAGCTTGGCCCTAACCTCAATTATTCACCACTTTCTTTTACACATTTGTGCCTTATTAGCTATATGGATGCAATATATCAGCCAAATTATTTTTTTCCTTTGATCTACAATAGAATACAAGGAAAGTTGAGTCAAAAAGGCCATCAGACACCATGCTAGAGGTATTGTCTGGGTGGAGCACAACCGGGTTAGACTTGATTAGGCTGAACAGGACATCAGGTCAGCCAAGGATCCAGCTGTCATAATGATAGTTTGCCAAGACAGTATAATTGCAGTGCGTTAGATCATTCTGTCCATTGAGCAAATGTAAACTTTAAGTCCCAGGCCAGGTGCCTTTTGTCACAATTAGTTTTAGCAGTTGATTTCATCATCCACATTTATGGGCAGGTCAGGGAAGATGGCTGTTGAATGAAGTACGCTACGAATAACAGCTATCTTATTTTTGTGTGATGTGTGTTTAACATTAGAAAGTCCCATTGACAATCGCGTAAAAAAACGCAACTGGGTGGGAGCCATAAGGTCTCCTATCCACGGGTGATGATTAGCCGGCGGTAAATTGCCGGCAAATCACGCTGTCTCAATCGCACTAGGGAAAGCGCAGGGCCGGCGTGCACGAGCGGAGAATCATAGAGATTCTCCTCTCATGGGATCTAAATCGCGGCATGCCGCAATTTGCCATGATTCTCCACGGTGAGCCTATCTGTCAGATAGGCTCAGCGCGGAGAGCTGTCAGCTCTCACCTGCTCCCGGGCGGCAGGATATTGCTACGCCCGTGGACAGGCAGCCTAACTCTCCTATGTGTTACCTGGGTTTCTTTTTTTTCATGGCGATTATCATGTGGTATAAATAATTCGATTAAGTTGATACCAACTTTATATAGGTTTTATTTTACATTTTGGTACTTTTTCACGATTTAAAAGAAAAAAAAAAAAAATATATATATATATATATATATATATATATATATATATATATGTATATATTTTTTAACTGCATAAAATTCCCCTAACATTTTTTTGTGGGATGAGTTGAACTTTTTAATGTTACCATTTGGTGATTTCTGACTTTTGATCACTTTCTATTCTGTTTTTTGTGAGACGAGATATGTAAAATTAGGTATTTTGGCCAATTTTCCTGGTTTATATATATATTTTTCAAAGCGTTCACTGTGGTTTTTTTATTCAGGGGACAAAAGGTGGGTGTTAACTTTTTTAATGCTTTTTAGATTTTTTTAACTTTTTTTTGTCTGACTGTGAGCCTTGAATTTTATCACATACTAGCTGATATACCTGGCCTCGCCCGAGTTAATTTGCTACAGGTGTTTACGTGTTGTTTGCAGAAAATTTTATGAAGTCAACGTTACTTTGACTTCAGCTGTTTAATATATAACAACCAATCACAGCGCAGTGATTTGTGCTTAGCATTGAATTTTCGGGTTGTGACCCCTTTACTTTTCCTATTTAGGACTAAAGAATGCTCCTGCCAAATTTCATGTATGTACGACATCGGGAAGTTAGAGAATTAGTGGCAAGTCAGTGAGTCAGTGAGTCAGTCAGTGAGGGCTTTTACCTTTATATATATATATATATATATATATATATATATATATATATATATATATATATAATCATTCCTTTAATACATTGCAATACTTCAGTATTGCGGTGTATTATATTGTTCTATGAACCTCATAGGCGACGGTAGACCCGGAGGACATCTGCAAGTCTCATGATACCAAAGCAACCCATCAGAACCTTGCAATCACATCTTGGGGGTTCTATGGGTGACAGCTGGAGACCCTTCTGGCAACCATTTACATGCCGTGGTCACATTGACCATGCCATGTAAAGGGTTAAATGGCTAAGATTGTCCACTCGCATCTATTAGAGATGCTCCTATGAGCACGGGTGTCCCATGCCGACCTTATTGCTAGGTGTCTTGATCGGAATAAAGCACCTTATTGACCACCATAAAAAGGCGGTAGGCGGTCAATACGGGGTTAACTTCACAGCATATTGACTTGAACTGAACACACAGGAAAATAGATTTCACCCAATGGCTTGGTTCACTTGGAAGCTTTTCCACGGTTCAACTAGCCAAAGTGCAGGCTTCCAGGTTGTAGTCCAAAACCGTCTCAGTAATCCAGGAACACTTGCTTAAGGAGACTCTCCTCAAGCCACAGATCCACAGAAGGCCACAGGATGTAGACCAAGAGGCCAGGGCAGCAAATCATCAACCACAGCATTCCAGGAACTACTACTCAGCTCGCTGTCTGTTATCTTTAGTGTTACATTAGACTGCAGACTAAGGGCGAGCACCCACTGGCGTTTTTTTACCTGCGTTTTGCGTTTTGCGTTTTTCCTGCACAGGCATAGAGATAACATGTGTTCCTGTCCACTGGCGTTTTTTTTGCGTTGCGTTTGCGTTTTTAACATAGGAACTGTCAGTTGCATATGTGTCCCTATTTTTCTCCTAATGCACCCATGAATGTCAATGGAAATTAACGCAAAACGCCGCGAAAACGCCGCGAAAAACGCCGCGAAAAACGCGCGGAAAAACCGCGAGAAACGCGGCGAAAACGCTGCGTTTTTTTCCCGCGGAGAACGCAAACGCCAGTGGGTGCTCGCCCTTAGCCTTAAAATATAGACCACCACTCCAAAAACTTTGCAATCTAATGCCCTTGATCACATAATCATACCAACCACAGTACTCATCAAATTAGTGACAGTCACAGTGATCCCTGTCTACACAGTAGTATGTGCAGACATGTCTATTCATGCATGTACAAATATTGTGCATGGACAAGTACACACATGCTACTGTATAGACAGCAGAGGCGAATGTCAGCCCCTGCTGCCGTCAATGAAACGGAATGATCTCGGTTGTAAAGGGTGCTACTATGACTGAGCTTGGCATGTAAGGGAAGATCCAGACGGAGGGTCCGCATAGAAATTCTCATGCATTTACAGTATGAGCAGAGTAGATGAGATTTTGAAAATCTCATTCAAGCTGGGGAAATAATCCGCACAGTCTGTAAAGTGCCTGTGTAGATTTAGCATTAACTGCTATATAGCCACAGTATGGTGGCATTATGTGGGCACAGTCTGGTGGTATTATTTGGCCCTCAGATAGCGTTATTATTGGTAATATTGATCTTTGTGGTGATCTTTATTCAGTGACAGTATGTTGGTATTATTTACTATGTGGTGGTATTATTTGTTCCTTATATAGTGTTATAGGTAATGCTGGTGTTGGCATAGTGGGTTTGGTTGAGTGAGTGACAGTATGGAGCTAATTATGTAGGTCATGATGATTACAGTGATACTATATGCTTTATTATTAGCTTATAAACAGGACTAAATCCGCGTGCACATTTGTGGTAGTATAGGCACAGATTTCTGCAGGCAGAAGGAAGGGAGACCTACAGCGTCCAGGACAGGTGAGTTTTAATTATGGTACGGGTGTTCCGCGAATCCGGACGGCTTCCATAAGCTTCAATAGAAGCCAGTGGGAGCTGTCCCCGCGGGAGACCCGCACTAAAATGGAGCATGTCTGAATTTTTTCCCGCACGCGGATCCGCGCCTGAAGTGCAAAAAGACATCCGCAGGTATTGAACTAACTGCGGGTGTCCAATGCATCCCTATGGGGCGCAGATCCGCGTGCGGGAAAAACGCTGCGGATTTTAACCCCGTGGACATGAGGCCTTAGGGTACATTCACACATAGTGGATTTTTTGGTGTGGTTCTTTTCCCTGAAACTGCCTTTGGTTCCCTTACTCTGCCAATGCATAAGATGGGTATTACAATGTATGAGAGCATAAGGGTAGCATTAACCCTTTCCAATCCAATTTGTATCCTGGTTTTCCTAGGGGGCTTACTCTTTTTCTGCTGTTATACAACGGCGCTATCTGCTGGCTAAAGCCAGTACTGCATTAGGTGACATGTCGAATAGGCACTGACAGCAGAGAGGCTGGCAATATACAGTTAGAGAACCCTGACGGACGTCTTCCGACATCGGAGCTGTACAGCCTTAAATCATAATGTCTTTAGACGTCAGACAGTGGATTGGAAAGGGTTAAAATGCACGAGAGGGCATTATAATGGTTGAGTGTACAGACAATCCAAATTTGTTTCCAACTCTCTTAAATTCTAACTAAATTGTCAAGAAGGAACTGGTAAATCATCACTGATGTGAGCTCTGTCAACACAAGTGTACATTAGTGTTTTGCAGGCCCATGAACTGTGGTTTGAGGGATTGTAATGTGGGTCCACTAAGTGCCCGCTGCTTTAACCCTCTGTGAACATCTTCCAAATAAAGTGCAGGACTTCGGCTGTCAGTTATAAAAAGTATAACTCATAATAATAAAAGGGTTAATTCTGGAAGCCAAAAAGCCTCAAAAGTTCAGGAAGTAGATCTGATATACTTTATGTGTAGAAAGAAATTCAGCAGGATGTGGTGTGTCTTTTCAGAACGTTAATGCAAATACCCGGTTTCCTTTGGATCTTAAGTCTTCTGCACTTAGCAAAAACACCAACTCAAGCTAAGGAAGTCAAATATATGAAAATGGAGAATAACGGTGTGATACCTTCTTTCTGACTCCGGAAATAGCACTATTGTGTGAAGGAAGTAAAATATATGACCCTGCAAAATTCACGTTGTGTTGGCTCTCACCTTTATGGGATAAATAAGCGAAAGCAAAGCCGCTAAAAGGATAAGTATTCAAGTCATTTTTATTTCCTTCTTTAATAATGCAGTGATTAAGAGTGCATTCACAAAGGTGAGTGCGATAGCAGCTCGAGAAACTTAGACCGATATCATAAACTTGTGATTTTTCCAGGCAAAAAAAATATATATATATTGCATCACTGCGCATGCCATTTTGTCACCAGTTTTTCACGTACGTAGAAACGCATGTTGTTCCAATATGAAAAAAAAGAGAAAATCACATCACACTCGCAGTCGTCATTGAATGAAAGCTGAGCGCTGCCTCTGATTGGCCACAGCGTTCAGCCAATCAGAGGCAGCGCTTTCTGGAGGTGGGGATTTTTCAATCCCTGGCCACCAGAAGTCAGAAGACTATTGCTGGGGCCAGAGAAAAGAGCCGGACGGCTCTTGTAGGTGAGTACATTTTTTTTTTTTTACTTTTTTTTACAACTGGGCATGATTTTCAGAAAAGGGCTTATAGTTCAAGGCCTTCCCTGAAAATCATCACCGAGGTAGTGGCCTTCATTCCAATGCTTCCATTGGGGCTGTAACAGCGGCAGACCCTTCGAATGCAATGGGATAGCATCGTGGACCTCTGCCACAGCTGTGACATCCCTGCGGGGATGAAGGAATCCCCTGCCATAGCTGTCACAGCTGTGTCAAGGAAGCACAATGTACTCGCTATGCTTTCAATGGGGCTGGTGCTGCTGCCGCTGGCCCCATTGAAAACAATGGGTGATATCGCACATTCTAATTTGTGATTCGAGGTTACATTGAAAACATCACTAATGAGAATGAAACCATTAAAAATCATTGGTTTCATTAACATGCGTATGCACTCACTCTCGCATCGCTGAGAAGTTGTATTACCAGTGGGTGTAAGCCCTTAGGCTAGTTTCACACAGGCGATCGCGATTTTGCCTCAAGAAAATCTTGGCAAAATCTCGTCTTTGTTCTTTTGGGCATCAGTAATGCTTTTTTAAAAAAAAAATAAAAAAAAATCTAGCATAGCATTGCTGCTGCCCGTGATAAAATTGTGCGATAAAAACGCACAATGTTTTAGCGCAAAAGTCAATAGGACTTTCTAATGTTAAATTTGCAGTGCAACGCAAATTTGTTGCATTGCCACAGCTGTCACAGCAGCGGCAGAGGATCGCAATGTTCTGCCTATGTTTTCAATGGGGCTGGCATTGGAAACAATGGGCGATATCGCAAAAAGAATGGGCACGCTGCAATTTTTCTTTTTTTTCCACGCAGCATCGCAGAAGTGAAAACTTTGAAATTTTGTCCTTAGGAATATCATTGGCCATCTGCAGTCAATTAAATTGAATTTTGCGCGGATTGTATTTTTCTAGTGGACATGAGGCCTTAGGGTTTCAGATGACCGTGAATTTGTCTTGTTTTGCGGCCGTGAAAATCATGGCCACAAAGCGGGACAAAACAGAACCATTGTTTTCAATGGTTTTGTTTTCACTAATGGAATTCTTGTGCAAGAAAAGATAGGACTTGCCCTATCTTTCTCGCATGCAGTTTTTCTATGTGCCAAAAAAGATAGGGCAGGTAGAGATAGCTATCTCCTCTTTTTTTTTTTTGCCAAACTTGCGCGCAACAGCGTAGATTTCAACTAGTCAAAAACAAAACTGGTTCAGCCGCTAATACACTCTGTCGCAGTGACTGTACTAGTGCATGTGCCCATCTGTTTAAACCCTTAGGTGTATTCACACGGCCGAGTTTCACGCACGAGTTCTGTCCATTAGCGATATATTATTCCTCATTGGAATCATCCACTATTTTCTATTGCAGCCTTACAAATATCACATCGCACCCATATGTCATGCGATTTGCCATGCAAGTGTGGTTCTGTTTTTACTATGAAAACCTATTGGAAGCACTTGTGATCTTTTTACGCGCGTGAAATTTGCAAGTACATAGATGTGAGGCGATGCATTTTTTTAAGCGAAAAACCATTGTACTCGCATTCAGAATCGCAATTTTACAAGCACAATATTGGTCTAAGTTTCTCAGACTGATATTGCACTTGCTACTGCGAATGCACCTTTACATTGATATCCATTATTTTCTACTTTTCTTAAAGGGAACCTGACATAGGGCTCACGCTGGCCGAAATATGGGCAGTATGAGCTTGGGAGAGATGTGCGCGGTGCGCGGTTCTCCAGTGTATGCTGTGACATTTCAAAGTAAACACACTTTGATGTTTGACTCAGAATGGAGTTTTGAGTCAAAGAGGTGGGGCATACTGGCTTCTCCCCGCCCGCATCATGAGGAGTGACAGCTTTCTCCCTATACACAAAAGGGGACAAAGCTGTCAGTTAGCATGCTGCAGGCGAAGAGCTTCATTCTGAGCCACACTGCAAGGTGTTTATTCTGAAACACCCTGGCATTTCAGAACAACTCATATACAGAAGCAATGGGCATTCCTGTCCCGGGATCATGCCATGCAAACCACAGGTAGTATGATCCTGGTGACACGTTCCCTCTAAACTGGCTGTGTTGCAATGCAAGATATCATCTTTGTAATATTGGTTTATGATATGTATCATCTCTCTGCAAATCTGATGTCAGTAAATTGTACAATAAAATGTATACAAATCATAATTAAAGCAGCCATCTATGATTTGTGCATAGTTAATACTGATATTTTGCATATTTACTGCAGTAAATTGGTATGAAATTTGGAAGGTAGGCTGCCACCTCCATTTACCATCTGAAAGTAATTCTAAAATATGATGTACCAACAACAGATGAAAGTAACTTTATCTTTCTTGGTCTTGAAAAATCCTACTTTCTGCACTTCCAACATGGTATGCAAATCGCTATTGAACCATCTAATGGGCTTTCATTCCCCCCTCCATACTTGCCAGCATGCCCCTGATTTTGATGATTGATGTCTGCCTCTCAGGCTGGAGATGCTGTATGTTCTAGAGAGGCCGCAGCGGCACAGTATTTCTGGTATCGGCACATGCGCACTGACATCTGTACGTCTCTTCGTAGCCTCAATGATGTCTCGTACTGAAGCCGGAGGTCCGTGCCGGTCTTTCTTATTGCTCGTCATTGGCTGAGTTTACACTGAACGATTATCGTCCACTTACGCTCATTTGAACGATAATCGCTCCGTGTAAAAAGGCCTTAATCAGCCGTTCAGCATTTCCTTCTCTAAACTACATACTCCTCTTCAGCCGTGCCGACTACTTAGCTGCCTTGCTGTAGCAAATCGCAAGCTAAAGGCTTATTCACACGGGCATAGGCATTTTTACGTTCACCCGGCGTCGGCGTAAAAACGTGTGAGCGGGCGCACAAATCTGGTGGTTGTGCGCCCATTCAGACAGCCCAGTGCATATACGCCAAGCCCACAATGCTGTTGGGCGGGGGAAGACAGTTTAGCTCTGCTAAACTGCCTCTCCTCTTTCTGCCCACTCGCCGGCTTTCGGCAAGGGGAGGAGGCAGGACGGGGCGTGAGCTAGTGTGCTAAGCTTCTGTTCCCTATCCGCCCCTTGTTGGCAGACAGCAATGGGAGGGAGCCGGAGCTTAGCAACTGGCTCCCGCCCGACCCCTCCCATTGAAAACAGCTTGCAAGGGGTGGAGAGGAGGAGAGAAGAGGAGAGGGGGGGGGGTTTAGCAGTCCTGCTGCTAAACTCCCACCCCTAGCAGCTGCCATATGCTCCCATAGGAGTCCATGAAGCGACCCATGTTTTCCATCCAGGAAGATAGTTCCAGGACTATCTTTCCTGCCCGGCGTAAAGGCGCTTTTATCGCCCATCTGATCTGATGCATTGGAATCCAATGCATCGATTGGTAGTGTATATCAGCCAGACATGAAAACGGCGGCTGATATACGCTCGTGTGAATAAAGCCTAAGGGTGGTTTCACATCTGCGCTGGGGATTCCGCTTTCCTGCTTCGTTCTGGGAGGAAGAAAGGGGAATCCCCACAGCCGTATGGTTCTGTCTCTGGACAGAACCGAACAATCAGTTGACGATAATGGGGTCCGCCTACTTTCTGCCCAGCTGCCAGGCTTTTGGACGGAAAAAAAAGCGCTGCATGCGTTACAGATTAAATGTCGCTCAGAAGGTTGTCTATTATTTCTGCTTTTAACACATCAGCTTTAAAGCTGACCGTTCCGCTGCTGCCTAATTTCCATGGTTTGTCATTGTATTGAGATATAATCAATATTATTCACGATACCTTTCAATGGTTCTTAATATTATGGCTGTTTGGTGAATACTTATCTTCCATCCCCTATTCTTCTTTGCAGTATGTAATAAAGTATAGTAATAACAATATAAAAAAAGTAATAAAAGTTATTTCAAAAATCATTTGTCAGTTTTTTAATAGGATTTCCTATTTTCAGACTCTAACCCAGGAACAAGAACATCCACAGATGTCTTCAACAAAGAGGACCAAGAGAGGTGACTGCAACTCTAAACCTCCCTGAGGGTACATTCACACATCACAGATCTGCACCAAAATCTGCAGCAAATCTTCAACGTGTGAACGCATCTGAAAATGAAAGGCAGTTATGTAAGGGTGAAATTCTGTATTTATCCTCAGACTGCTTTCACTAATAGGGTTACAAAGACATTACACAATCACCTACTGGATTTATATTAAGAGTGCTTTCAAATCTGCGCTGGAACCTCGGAGCTTCCATCGCAGGTCCGGCACAAAAACTGGAAGAAAAAGTCCTGCATGCCGGACTCTTTCGTCCAGTAGAATGCCAGACAGCTGAGCAGAAACCAAACGGACCCCATTATAGTCAATGAGGTCCGTTCGGTGCTGTTCGGTTCCATCATAAGACACATTTGTTCGACCAGGGGATTCTCCTTTCCTGCTGCCATAACAGGGCAGGAAAGAAAGTCTAAGCTTCCTTAAGGCTAACTTTGCAGCAGCCAGGGTCAAACCTTTGGCTGAGGAAGACAGCGGGGAACAAAATGGTGGGTCACGAAGGCTCTACCGTCTCCTCTCCTCACCTCCCAAACACAGTCTGTCCTGGCAGTATGCAAGGGTAAAAGCTAGCAGTTGTGCCAGCAGAGAAATGATAGCTTAACTGTTCACGTGACGCCAGTGCCCCTTTACCAGTAACAGGTCGACAAAACCAATTAAAGAGCCCACAGTCAAAGTGTAGTTTTCAAAAACCGGAGGCTTGCAGTTTTTACTGGATATTTCCAGCTTTGATTTTCCAAGTACATTACTACAACAATCTCAAATACAATATTACTGGCACCTTTTCCTTTTCTCTTCCTTCTGACACTCCTGCATTAGACAAACACTCCTTTCCCAAAATACCGGTGTCATCAGTCCCAGTTATCTGATGGGTAGTTCTGGGGAGAGCACTCCTGACATGAAGAGACAAACAAGAACAGTCCTTTTATCTCACTATTGGTTGATTGGCAGGTATCTGTATATATACAGTCAAACAGGAGGGCTGTCAATCACTGATAGCTCCGCCCACTGGACCTCTAAGCTCAGGATGAGCAGAGATGTAGATGAATAAAATACAACTTATACTGAATCTTTTCCCACAAAATTCCACAGGGTGTAATCAAAAAGACGGATCCGGCGCTACATCTCAATACTAGAGTCCTATAGTGAAATAACAATAGTGTACTTGAATAAGAAGGCGTGGATGCGCTACAGGATGGTACGACGCATTGTCCCCTGGGGGCCCCGGAACATGGATATCAATTCATGAGAGTAAAACCTAATACAAAGTTGAAGTCAAGCACGTCAGGAGCAGAAATCCACTTTCTGCGAGTCTCTAAGGCCACTCTCACACATGCGTTCACTTAAACGCTGCTCAAAACTGCAACATTTTACAGTGATTTTGAGCTGCGTTTTTGAATGCATGGTACAGCATTGGACAGCGCTTTTTAATGCACCCCATTACTGTGATGGGTGATGAGGTGTGTTACAAAATGCGAAAACGGTGAGAAGTAGAGGAGACAGCGCTCGAAAATCATGGCATTAGAAACGCCACGTTCGAGCACAGGTCTACGAAGCCCAATTGGGAGTGTTGTACAGCGATTAGCATGGCGCACAGAACACAGAGCTAATCGCAGTAAAAAGCGGCCAGTGTGAGAGCGGCCTAAGGCTAACTTCACATGGGCGAGCGCAAGATGAGGACTTGATTCACAGCCCGATATCACGCTCGGCAACATGCGATTACCCTGTGGATGCAAGACGGTTTTATATTAACACTGCTTCGCATTACTTCGGGGAAGTAGCGATCCTGCGCCATGGCTGCCGGCTACGGTGGAGTATCAGGAAGTTTCTTCTATTGTTTTCAATAGGGAAATCTTGCATCGCATCACATGCATCTAGTGCATGCTGCGACGCTGCCGTCAGGCCCATTGAACACAATGGGAGATACATTGCACAAAGATAGGACCACGGTACGATGCTGGAAAGAAATCACTGATGTGTATGACCCCATTCCAAAGAATGGGCTTCATACTCGTGCATCTTGCAGCGCACAAATCTCGCACGATTTTCTCGCCTGCGTGAAGCCGTGTTAAATACATAATTTACTTCTGCATTATGATCCCCAAAACACGGACCAAATCCGAAGCTAGAATACGCTTGTCTGACAGCGGCCTAAATCATCGGATACATTCCCTAATCCTTGACACACGAAGACACTTTCCTCCATTAGATCCCAATTTTTATGATCCACAACTACTTATCAGATCCCTGACTGCCAACATCTCCACTACGGGGTGTGCAGAACAAGAGGTGCCCGGCATCATGTCTGCTGCCAGTGCAGAGCCGCATGTCTTCTACAACCCCCCTCCCGCGCAGGTCCGCCTCTGCCCGCCATGGTTTTGTCTTGCACTCAGTCCTGTTGTATTACATCTATCGACAACTTTTTAATTAAAGCTCCAAATTACAACTTCTGCCAAAACTTCTCCAGCCGCTCTTATCCTGCCAACTAGTCCGGGCGGGAGGTGATTGGCAGGCGGGGCAGCCAATCAGCGCGCAGAGAATTCCTGGGACGGGTAGGCTCGTAGTAGCCGCACATGCGCAGTGAGGGCAGCTGTCCTGTTCAGGGCAGCAGTGGGAGCGGAAAGTGATAGAGTAGTGAGTGTGTGCGGTGTCCATTGTGTGTCGTAACCTAGCGGACACCGGAGCTCCGGGCAGCTGCTTCCGTGCACCATGTGCCGCCGTGTGCGCTGACGAGAGCCGAGGAATGCCAGGACGCTGGTCACACTTGTTGCTGGAGAAGCAGGAGGTAAGCGGCCGCGGGCTGTGGGGGAGGGAGGCTGTGCACTGTCTGCTCGTGCACTATAGTGTCCGTGTCCTCCATATGTACCACCTATCTCGTGCCAATGCAGTGCCCAGTGGATGCCAGGCATGCAACTTTTTCTGAAACTTTCTGTACTTTTCTGTGTTTGTAAGTGGAAGCATGTATAAGATAATCAGCGATCATAGAGTATTCTTAAAGTTTCATGCCCTCCATAGTCGGGATACAGGTTGCCCTAAACACCCCCTGCAGGGGCAAAAAGCTGCGTCCGTAAGGGATTGGGATAATCAAAGCTGAAAAGCCCCAATGCTTTCTTCTTCCCCATTACTAATAGACATGGTAGGTTGTTCACCGCCACATAGTGCTCATACTTGAACTCTGACTACGACCATAGCAATTCTGCACAAGTGGGATGCTTGGCACAATACCAACCCAGTCCCCAAACCACAGAGCTTACTGGTCATATGTTCACTTGCCAGGTCAGGGCTGGGAGAAGGAGAGGAAATAGCAGGCAGTCTCCGGCCCGTATTGTTCATCGTCGCAGCTGTCGGCGTGATCGCTCTGGCTGCTGCCGTGCCTCTTTGCCAATGTGCATGGCATCAGAGTTGGCACACTCGGGGGTCAGTTTCCTAAGAAAGAGGAAGTTCAGCATGTTCTTCACAGAAGTTTCCATAAACCCCAGATCTAAACTTTTTATTAGTTTACCAAGAAAGCTGGGTGATAAGTAACTGGCGTCATCCAGCTCTGCCGGGCTCCTGAAAGGCACAACTTGCTCTTACGTTGCTGCATTTACCGTTAGATTGTCCGGGAAAGCTGGCAGTTGTACCTCTTGCTTGATAACTTGTATGTTCGCAAATATTAGATTTTTCTGTTATTACTCTCTGATGTCAGCCAAGCCCTCTAATGATCTTTGACGGTCATATCCGTAGTGTTTTTCTTGTAGCTGTTGAGTTATTCATTGGGACATCTTTGTAGTTGGCGCGCAATTTATTTGTGGTGTCAGATTTGTGCGATCTAGAAAGGACTTGGCCCCGAGCTACAGCTTGCGTTTTAATGTTATTTCTGCAGGAGGAGCAGAATGTCACCACACAGGATGTGCATCTTATGTTCCGTGCGCTCGTGTTTTTACAGGGCCTCCATTGTGTTTGGCTTCACTACAGACTGACACTTTCAGCAGCTACTGTCGGGCGCTGCAGCGGAGGACGGTCGTCCCATGGATAGTCGCTCCTACGCCTTAACATGGAAGCGAGGATCGGTCGTGGAGGTGGAGCGGGCTGGAGATCGTTCTGGCCGCCTGCTTCCGTTCACAATAAACAGGCAGTTCTCTGTAGATGGATGACTACCTGTTTACACGGCCGATCGCCTTTCATTTTTATGGCCTGTAGAAACGAAATATTGTTGCTGGCATTTACACCGAATGGTTGTCGGTCAGTTTTAAAGGGCCCTGCGGGTCTTTTTACCCGGTGAGATGTATCTGGACAGCGAGCGGTGACGTCACGATTGTATATTGTTTGCTTGACGTGCACTTATGTCGCTTTCACATCTGCATCGCAGAGACGTCTCAAACTACCGCAGCCGTTTATCTTCCACCTAAAAGCTGGACAGAAAGTAGATAGACCCCATTATAGTCAGTGGGATCCTTCTGGTGATTGTTTGGTTCCATACAGGTTCGGCCCCTTTCCTGCTTGGGGCCACGTGCACAGATGGGAAACCACCCTTAGGCCCAATGTCAACGGCCGGATCGGTTTCCACATGCAGGAGTCCGCAGCGGAATCCGACCCTGCCCGCGGCCGAGGACACCGCGTTACCTGTGCGGGTCTTTATTTCCTGGTCTACGGATGCGTGCGGAAGCGATGTCCGATGCGCAGTAATTTTATTATTTTTTTATCTACTACTTTCTCACAGGATCCGTGGCCCGTCCAGAATACAATTGTGGAAGGGCCACAGCTCGGGCGACTTCCATTGACTTTAATAGAAGCCGTCCATGCAGGATCCACCCTGAAATGGAGCATGCTGGGATTTGTTTTCTGTCCGCATGCTTTATGTAATTTGCGCACTCCCATGTTTCTCTATGGGCAGATTGATTTGCGGATATCCCAAATTAAACCCGCCAGAGGACATTGGGCCTTAGGCTGGACTCACCACACCTTTCATACCGCTGCGTATGTCGGTGACATTGTGCTGCATGTGATTGCGTACTTGCGCGCTGTCATGCACCTTTACACCTGGGTTTCTTTTGTTTATATTTCCCATGCTGTTGCTAACGATGACGCCTGTACCCGCCGCCCGTACACAACGAAATCGCATATGGGTGCGGGTATATACGTGCCCATATAGAACACAGGGCTGTATCTCGCGTATATACGTGGCAAAATAGAATATGCTGTGTTGTATTTTGAACTCGCGTATTATGCAGTTCCGCCACTGTGAGCGGGACTGTGTAAGGTAATGTAACTGGTTGCCAATGAGTTACCGCGTATCACATGGGTGTACATAACCCGCGTAATACGCGGTAAACATAGTCGTTTGAGCCCGACTATAACCCGCCACCACACTATTATCAAGCCTGTGGGAAACAAAATCTGCCTTTGTTGCCCATAGCAACCAATGACAGCGCAACTTTCAGTTTACCTCAGCAGTACAAGAAATGAAAGCTGCGCTGTGATTGGTTGCTATGGGCACCAAAGACGACACATATCGCTCTGCGTAAACAGGCAGTCGGTCGACTGCCAGATTTGGGTGCTTTTACACGGGACAATCTGTTGAGCGACGGATATCTGACAGGTCTTCCCAGCGATTAATCGTTCCTGTGATTTTTGGCTGGATAGAGGTGGAGCGGGCCGGGGATTGTTCCATCCCACCTGCCTCCATTCACAGTAAGCAGGCATTCATAAGTGAATGACTGCTTGTTTATACTGAATGCTAATCATTCCGTGTAAAGGCACCCTTACTGTGAATGGAGGTGGATGGTCTGGAATGATCCCCGGCTTACTCCATCTCCATTCAGTCGCTGGGACTAGCTGTCGGGCATCTGTTGCCCCTCAGATCGCCCCATGTAAAAGCACCCTAAGGTGCATTTATTAACCATGGTATACCGCCATTGGCTTGGGCAGCCGGAAGCAAGCAGTCCTTCATAGATGATTGGCTGGCTGTTTACACAGGCTGACTACTGGCAGGTTTTTATGCCTGTATAAAATGAATGAATTTTCGTCCGTTGTTCATTCGCTGGCAGTATTTACAGTGAACAATTCTCATTCAGTTTTGCACGATTCAACGATATGCTTGGATCAACTGATTGGGCATATATTCACTATTATTTCCTGTATATGAAGTCTATAATCTGATCTGTCTAGTTTTTCTCTTGTCTGCAGACTTTGGCGCAATGGGACATTTACGCGGGTCGATTATCGTTCAAAATTCGTTTAAACGAACAAATTTGAGTGATAATTGTGCAGTCTAAATCTGAACAAATAGTGAGTGTTTTTTTCCAAGCCTTTATCACTGACTTTCAGTCAGTATGAAAACCTTCGCTGGATGGCGGGCTCCTTATTCCGTGTAAGCTCCCTGCTCAGCGCTTCGCATAGAAGGCGAGGCGCTGAGCAAAAAGCCTGCGATCCAGCGGTGGGGTCTCAGTGTAAACACTCTGCATGAGCGTTAACGACATAAGATAATGAAGTTATAGACCTCATAAGAAAGCGGGATATTCAATATTGTATCATTTTATTACAGTATATTGGCCATTAAATCTATGGGCCTCATTTATGAGAACTGTCTAGCAGGAGAGATGCGGTGACTTATCAGACCAGCATGGTGAAAGACTTCAATTGAAAAGCGTTCTGAAGGAAAGTGGATGCCTGCGATGCTGGCTGATTCCGTCTGGAATATTCCAAGGGAGAACAACGGCTGACAGGAAAGAAATAAGGGTGCATTTACACTGCAAAGATCCCTCATAAGATGGCTTTTGAGCAATCATTTTGCATAAACTACTACTCGGCACTAATGCCTATTTGTACCAAGTAGCAGCGTGTGAGCTGCCAGGAGCTGTAATCGGGGAACAGACTTCCTGCTGTTTCCTGATTACTTTTGCTTTGTTCTGTCTGCGTGGCTGACAGCTGAGAACAGCTGATACAATATTATTAGCTGTAATCAGCTCTCCAGGGGCAGAACACAGCCTGTGGTCCTGCTTATCAGCTGTTCTGCTGAACAATGGTTCAACTGAAAACCGTTATTCGGCACAAAACTGAAAGATGGGTACATTTAGACACAATGATTATTGCTCAAAAGACTGCTTTTGAGTGATAATCGTTGTCTAAGTGGGCCTTAGGCCCCCTGTCCACGAATCTCTGCCGGTCAGCCCTATCTGATAGATAGGCTGACCGCGGAGAATCGGGGCAATTTGCAGCATGCTGTGTATTGCCCGCCGCAAGCGGAGAATCGCAATGGCAACTTATTCCACTATGTCTATACAGTGAGATGCATCAGGCTTTGGTTGGAGGTACCTGTTAGGAGATCCTCCCATGTAGTCTGCTTTAGACCTGAACCTAGAGGTGTCATCTGCTGATACAAAGTTTTGTTTTTGTCCAGCTTTACCCCTTGTCCTCACCTTTGTTTACCTGGGGCCAATCGCACCTGATTCTCCTCTCCATGGGCCGTGCAACACCTGAGGCTGCCTCTATGCTAAGAATAGTTCTGTTAGGTATAGAGCTATTATTACCTGATGGCATATAAAGTGTTTATTACATAAGCGTCTACATGTATAGTCATTTGTTGTGACCAGCATGGCTGTAGAATTATAGTTAATGCCAATTTGTTGACCTTCAGGTTTAGTAGTTTGGGTGTCTTTGTCACATCAGTAACTTTGTTTGGGGCTCCGTTTTTGGATCTCACGGACTGAATGCCCTTCGCATTGGTCATGAAACCAATGACCTTTAGACTGTGGAGAATAATTAATCTACGCGGTGCGGTTAAGCTTTCCCAGGGTCTCTGAAGTGAAGCTGGATTGTTAAAGATCAGCCTTGTTGACTTCTTTGGCAGTTTCTCAACTTTTCCCCTCCCAGGCAGCCTTTTTTCTTTTTCATGGTGTTGGAAGAGTTAATCCTGTAAAGGTCGGGCTCGTGACGCCCATAATTTCAATGTCTCTACGCACCTTTTCAGTTATGCGAGATTGATCCTTAGAAGAATAGCAGCACAATGATGGTGGCACTGTTGTGTGTTACTAATGGCACGAGACGACGGCCGCAGCACCTGTACATGAAGAGGAAATACAGGCTGGAAGGAAGGCCTACTTCACATGGATGTGTGTAATATGCTGTACTGCATCTATATTACTGATCTGTTCCCACGTGTTACATACGCCGGTATGTTTCGCTATGGAATGCGCATATCTATATTGCGGTAGTAGATGAAATCGTATTTACATGTTGTGGAAAAAGCTGTCCTGAGATGCATATTATATGTCTGTAGTATAGCGGTTTATGTCGTAGATTCCACCCCTCTGAATGGGTGGCATGACATTCGTAACAAATCCACAGGCATCATATCTGGATTTCTCATCTTGGAATTTGCCCTGGTTCCACAGCAAAATCCCATGTGGGTTTTCTGCTGCTGAAAACCTATTCCGTGTGGATATACCGCAGTATGGCGGTACGAGGGGGGGTTGTCTTCTGTGGCGGAAAGAAATTCCTATATACACGACAGTCCCTTTAAAAAAGCATCTCTATGTAATCCATATATTTTAAACGCCCTCCATTGTCTTCTACCAGAAAAACGGATGAAAGCGGTAGTCGCTGCGTTCTTTTGGCCGCCTTTATACATTATGGTAGCAGGCTGCACAACCAACTACTGTGCAGTAGAACCTCATACTGCAAATTGCTGCAGTTTTGCAATGTATTTAGGGCCCTTTTACACGGGCTGATAAATTGTTTAGATTCCTGCAACCAGCCGTTGTTCAGTCGTTATGTGCAACCAGTGCACAGAACGACTGAACAACGAATGGGGATTTGTTCGCTGTTCGTTCGTCCAGTTTCTGCGTGCAAAAATCTGAATAGTGAATTGGTCCGTGTGAACAGGCAGTCTTACACTTTAGGATGTCTACCTGTTCAATGTGAGTGGAGGCATCCCTGACCCACTCAGCGTCCATCACTGAGCGATGCTCGTTCCTGTGTAAAGGGTTATCGCTGGTACGATCCGTTGGGCACCTGTAAAAATCCCATGGCAAATAACCATATTGTTATAATTGGCACAATCAGGCTAGTTTCACACAGGCGATTGCGATTTTTACCACAAGAAAATCACAACAAGATCCCTTCTAAGTATCGCATTAAAATGGCGCGAGAAAATCACACTTTTTAAACGCAAAAGTCAATAGGCCTTTTTAATGTTGAAATCGCATTGCAACGCAAGTTTGTTGCGTTGCAATACGATAAAAAAAGGAAACATGGGAAATAAATTTTTAAAAAAGCGCAAAACGCAGAAATAGGCATGCTGCGACTTTTATTTATTTTGTGCTTGTTCATGCATGGTTTTTCTCTGCTCTGCGCTTCCTGGTTATTTTTGCATGTAGCCCCATAAGGATATGCATTATAAACGTATCGCACTGGCATGTAAATCACATGGCCTGCAATCCATTATGGAACTGGACAGAAGTTGCACGGAACATCGCCCCTGTGCGGCACACTACTGCTGCCTGTGACCCCAGACTACACATGCACACTTATGGTGGATGACCCTATAGGCTAGCCTTGGCGCCATATTGCACTCCATGAAAAATGTGGAAACTTAACTGATGCGCTCTCTTACACGGGCGTATGCGATCGTGGTCTGAGAAAACCGTAGTATATCACTGTGTGTGCATATTTTATTAGTTTTTTGGTGTGTGTTCTCTGCGTCTTTCACGTGTACAAAAAAATGATACAAAAATCTTGCAGGATGTCCCAATTGATACATTTCTTTACACGGTTTCCTCACAACATGCGTAAAAAGCTCAGTGAATACTTATGTAACATCTGTTATTTTTTCTCTACACTCCCATAGACTTTCATGGGCTGTTTTGGTCCTTGAACATGGACCGGAAAAGTACATGGACTTTTTTTTTTTTTTTAATTCAGATATAAGGTCTGGATATGCCAATTTATTTCAATGGTCCGTATTCAGTCCATTCAAAAATACGGACTGAATCCACGCAGCCCGTGTGCATGAGCTCTAAGCGTTTCATGGCACTGGTCGGTGGACACGCTTCTGCTGGTAATACGTTAGGTACGTAGGTCTTGTGGCTGGGACTTCTAGACCCCTTTAAAAGTCGAAAGAAAGGGTGGGTGAGGTTTGATAAATGCACTCTTCCACCTGTAAACTGTATTGTATTAATAACTATGCCGATTATTCCACAGGGCTCTTCTCACACAAAACTGCACGTGCCTGCCGTGGTAACTTGCCAAACCACAAAAAAACCATTATGAATGGCTGTTTTTTTTTTTTCCTTGCGATCCTAAATCAAGAGGCCATGTGATGTAGTTTCCCTGTGCCCACTGACGTAGGCTTACACCATTGGCAATATTGTACTGCAGGGTGGCACTAAGTACACTGATCGGATGTGGATGAACCTGGTAGTGCCGGTGGATGGTTACGTAAGACTAAAACTCTGAGGTATCGCAGAAGTCTCGGTGGTTATAGGAGTCGGTGCACAGGTCATCCTAGGCATTGTCATGTCTGTCCGATCATGATGGTTCAGATGAAACGCTGTGTTCCTGAATTATAGTGACCCGTCCATTATTTTCACACTTGGGTTAGCAGCATTTACAAAAGACCTCCTGGGACTGAGGGAGAACTGCAGTTCTGTACAAGTCGCGCTGCAAAGAGCTAGGGTGTGTTCCTACGGAGCTGGTAAATGAAGCATGACTGGCACATTGCTAGAGATTGGCAGTGACCGTTCCCACAGTACATGCCAATAGACTCAGATAGCCGTGCTGCTGCCGGCATACTCCTGTAACTGGCGGTATGGCTGTAGGTGGTGGTGTCTTCGTGCCGTACTGTTGGGTAGCCGGTTGCATTACACACTAAAATATCTCTCTAACCTCTCAATTTCCTTGTGGTCGTATACGAGGGTGCATCAAAAAGTAATACCTCCGCCCTCACCACAGCTTTATTAATGAACAGATCAAAGCAGAAGTGACACAGATTGTGTAGCCTGATATCTCCCATTCACGAAACTACTGATGAAGACGGTCACCATTACATGCGATATATTTACGCCGCCGTTGAATCCAAGTATGAAATCCAGATAGTAAAAATTGAGCAGTTTGCTTCGCTGCTTCCGAACTTTACAGTTGATTTATTTTCCTCCAGGTTTTCGACTACCACAAAAGCTGGTCCTCATAGGCCCAAACTGGTAGGAATCAAGCCAGAGAAAGACCCGACAGGGTCGAAACGTTGCCTATATCATGGAGGAATAAAATGAATGCTTGCATTTTATTACACCACCTATGCTGCCACATACGTTTTTTGTTGCTGGACTTATTTGGAACCTCGTTTTGGGGTCCATAGGGGCTGTGCAGAGACATCACCTTACCACTTATGGTTTTCAGGTTCTGCTGCTGACACTTTTTAAATTTTTTGCTTCGGTGTTGATCTGGCAGACTTGAATTTTTTTTCAGATGTGGAGAACCACTATTGCGCCATTCCTTGGATTGAACCTTACTCGGTGGGTCATACAGGTATGCCCACATCTTGTCCCCAGTGACCATATATTTTTAAGAAGTCCTGTTCCTTAGCTTCAAAGGTTTGCAGAACTCTTGACAAATCTTCACCCGCCTCCTCCACTTGTCAACTGCTTGGCAACCCGCTTGGCACCAACTTAGTGATAACCTGAGTCAGTATTCATCGCTTGTGCACAACTAGATGCCACATGTAATGCATCAGCAGCATCATGAATTGTACTGCGTTTGTCGCATTGAATCAACTTTATAAGCACTTTGTTCTCATCGGTGACGGACGTTGTCGGACAGCCACTCCTCGGCTTATCTGAAATTTCGGTTTCTCCTGCTTGAAACATCTTCACCTAACGCCGTACATGGCTAATGTCTATTACAGCATCCCAATAAACATTCTTCAGCCGACTATGGATTTCTTTAGATGTACACTCCTCTTTCGACAGAGATTAAGTTGTTTTAGCCTCCTCAAATCCATGTTCCTAGTCACTTGATCTGAAAAAGAGCATCCATTAGTACAATGAGGACACCTATATAACCTCTCTCATGGCATTTCACAGTCACTCAAATAGATAGTTACAGACATGGAGGCTCGTAAAAAGATGTGTTCAGCATAGAAGAGGGCTGATACCTGGTAGCCATTGTGCCTCAAATCTTGTTTTGCTTGTTTCTTGTAATCAATCGGTCTATGGAAAATATTCCCTGGCTACTAAAAAAATAATCTAACTGGCTCTAAAGCCCCATTTACAAGCAACGACTATTTCTTACAATTGTCTCACAATGTCTTTTGGGTGATAATCGTTGAGTGTAAATGCTACAATCGTTTGCTTTACGTCTGGTCAATGATTTTTGGTTCGGTTTAAAATCCATCCTTTGGCCAGTGAGCTGATAGCAGGGACTGCAGCTGTGATTCTCCACTGGAGTGCTGATAACATTGTATTCAGCTGTAGTCCTGTGGCAAAACAAAGGGGCTGTATGCAGATAATGGACCACCAGCTGCTCTCTGCATACTGCTCAGGGAGGCTCATTTACATGCAAATGAAGCCAGTAAGCAGCTAAAGGGCATTAGTGCCCATTGGCAGCTTATGTAAAATGATCGCTCAAACTGTCAATCATCCTATCTTTTGAAAGAATTTTGAGTGATCCTCTTTGCGTGTAAATAGGGCTGTAGACATTGTTCAAATCTCCCCCAGCGTCTGCACTCCTCCTTTTAAGCCATGATGATGCAAGGAGGCTGCATACGCCCAAAGACTTACTAAGTGGTGATCATCACCATTTATAATAGATCTGATATTGTAAACCATAGAGCTACAAAAAGCATCACAGTTTGATATCATCGCAGTAGCTCTATATTGCCGTTACATTTTTCTAGGTGACTTACATGAGTAATCAGAAGATCTATGTGACACCTCTATTTTAGTAAATACTTGTATTCTTCATAAAATACTTTGGGCTGGGTTCCCACTGGGCGGATTCCCGCCGGAAATCTCCTGATTGGCTGGAATCGGCACATGTGATAGGGGCGGAGCTACGCGATGATGCATAGAAGGGGGCGGAGCCAGAATGCTGCTTGTGCCGGACCGAACAGATGGGAGAAGACCCTTCTGCGCAAGCGCGTCTAATCGGGAGATTAGACGCTGAAATTAGACGGAGCCATGGAGACGGGGACACCAGCGCAGGGAAGGTAAGTGAATAACTTCTGTATGGCTCATATTTAATGCACGATGTATATTACAAAGTGCATTAATATGGCCATACAGAAGTACTTAACCCCACTTGCTTTCGCGGGACAACCCCTTTAAAGAAAACTTTTGGCCAGTTAGATGCCCTAAGAATGATCACTTGCTGTCTTTATCAGGATAGGTAGGTACATTCAGAAATCAGTGTCCGCCTCTGACTGGCTGAGTGTTCTTTGCTATTACAACTTACATGGTGGGAGACTATTTATTGGGTGCACAGAACTCCTGCTGTACATAAAACAGCTGGTGGTCCTGCCAGAACTGTGGCAATACAAGTCATAGGTCCGCTGCAACTCCTTGCCTGCTTCATCAAAGACTGTTTTCATGACACTCTGCCTTAGAAGACATGCTTCCAGGTAAAACTACAGCAACATACAGAAGCTGTACTGTGCGCATGGGATGTCCTATGGCTCGAGGGTACGGAGCCATAGGAACACTATCCTATGGGCTCTATTCACACAGCTATATGTGCACGAGGCCTTTATACTGTAGTCTGGTGAAAACCTGTGGGCCATACAATACTTTAGTTCTATATTTTCTCCTTTTTTTATTTTTGGGTATTTTGATTTATTTTTAAATGTCCGCCACTAAAATAAAAGCGGCCATATCCTGAGGAGGGATGTTGTGGTGTGCTATATCTGGAAGCTTTAGTTTTAAAAAGGCTAATCTTATGAGGGATAATCACCTGTTGGTTCTTTGACATCAGCTGTTTGTGAGGAGAACTGCCAAGTATGAGCATGGATGTTCTAATTTTATAATGGGTGGACTACTTAGCTGCGCCGTTCAATGTATTCAGCAGCGGCTTTCAGCGCTCGCATCGGAGGAACGATGAGGGAGGCAAGTATAACACTTACATCCCCGGACTCCATGGGTCACTTACATTCGGCCCATAAGCTTAGGTAATATGCCTAAAAGTGGGTGACAGGCTCCCTTTAAGGACTAAAACTTCAGGTAAGGACACCCTTATCTGTGAAGTCACACTTTTTTGTGCTCCTTGTAAGCCCTATACATTAGATGCTGCCTTTAGTGCCCCTTCTTGGTTATAATGCCTTCTTCATGCCCCCAGTCATAATGCTCCTTTTTATATGCGCTCAAGAAAAAACCTATACTCTCCTCTTCTGCTTTTCCTCACTGCTGCAATTCATGCCGCTTCATTTCCCTGTCGATTTGCGACCGGCGCGATCATGTGGCAAGCACACATGATTACCACGGTCAATCCCAGACTTCAGTAATCACATGTGCTTGTCACATGATCTCACTAACCAGAAGTCAGTCGGAGAGCAGAACTGCATGGACTGCAGCAGTGAGGAGTATAAAATGTTTGTTCTATTAAAGGGCCTGTTCGGGACTTTAACTATTAATCATCCTTGGGATAGGTCAGCAATAGTAGATCGGCTGGGGCCCGCCGCTCTGGATCCCACTGTCTGGCAGGCTGCTGTCAGTGAGGACAGTCCATCTTGCAGCAACTTGGTTTGGTACTACAGACACGGCTCCCATTGAATTCAATGGGTGTACTGTTCCTGAGCACCAGCCTGGGGGGGCCCAGTGATCAGCAGGGATCCAGAATGTTGGATCCCCACCAATCAACTATTCATGGCTTATCTTGGGGATAAATCATAGTAAAAGTCCTTTAGGCCCCCTGCACACGGGCGGAAATTCTGCAGCGGGATTTCCTGCTGAATTTCCGCCTGGGGAAGCTGTTATAGGATTGCAATAGAAAACGCAATCCTAGGCAAACGGCCGTGATTTGTCCACGTAAAATCACACGCGCAAAACCTTGCGTCATGTTCTATTTCAGTGTGGTTCCCGCAGAGGCCCGCACAGAAATGTCACTCCCGGGCCGCCGGCTGGACGGCAGCCAGCACATCAGAGAGCCGGAGCCGCGGGTGCAGGTGAGAGCCACACTGGTCCCTGCAGGGGCGCGGGTTGGGTCCCGCTGCAAGAATTCTCGCAGCGGGATCGGACCCGGCCGTCTGCAGGCGGCCTTACTGTACCTTCCCTGCTACTACGTTGAAAAAAAATGAAATTTGGAGGTCATAGTTGTATTGCTGGACCCAACAGCCCAGACCTCCCTGATTTCCCCTGTGCTGCCATACCGACTGTACAAGTGTTCTGTCCACTCCTGCTGTGGATACACGAGTTGTACAGTGATGTCAGGCAGCAAGCTACTATTATATCCATGTAACAGGAGAAGCTAAGCTGGCAGCCCGGGGTAAAACCGATAAGAAAGGTGAGACATGCCACAATCTGTTTTTTCCACTTGGTTGTGTAACTTCTGCATGTCTGTGTGCGGCCCCAGACGCAGCGCCCTGACACACACCCTGAGCAGTCTTCACTAGGATAACTGAGTATATCCAGACTGGGAAAATCTGTACAACTTCAGGACCTTTTTGTCCTGATGAAGAAATAGACTCTTGAACACCTCCGTGCCCTCAGAGTTAGCCATAAGGAGTGCGTTTATTATTTTCACTATTTGTATAACTGCTATTCCTCCCAAAGTTTGCATGAAGGAGTGTACAAGTGTTCTCAATGGGGAGTAAGCCACTGCCAGACACCTCTAGAAGAAGCTTATCTCCTGTGGGACCAGAGGCTTCAACCTAACATGCTCAATCGTACTTCTCTCTAACATCTGCTGGAGATGATGGTCAGGAGACCCCCATGCACTTTAGTTTGCTGTTTATGCCATAATTGACATGTTTGGTCGACTTTCCCTTTAGTATGTAAAGGCATCCTTTTGTTGCTTACTATAGGTAAAGAAGTGGTCTGACTGCGTTACTACAGTCTCTTCCACTTCACCAACTTTATCCAGGAAGTTGGAGGTTTGTGATTTTTTTTTTTTTTCCCCCCAGTCGGCACCTTGGGGCCCTTTTACATGGAATGATAGTTCAGTTAGTTGCTGAATCAGAATCTCATACAGGTTACAAAATTGCAATTTTATACTATATTAGAAAAATGTCTTCTGCCGACAGCGGGAGTGATTTAAAGGAAACCCGTCACCTGTCTAGAGCATGATAAACTAAGTTATGGTGCTGTTGGGGTAGGCGATGGGCACCCAGGTGATGTCGTGTTTTTTTTTTTTTTTTAATTTTATTTTTTTGTCACTGAAGGACATAGAGCGCACGAAAACCTGACTCTTTTCAGAGTTCTGTGCACACGCTTTCTCAAAGACTTAGATGTGAGAGGAGAGCGCACGCATGGGACTCTAAAAAGAGTCTAATTTTCATGTGCCATGTAACCTTTAGCGGTGGGCGAGTATAAAAAATACATCACTCAGCTCCCCATCACCTCCTCTAATGGCACCATAAGTTAGTTTATGATGCTTTAGGCAGGTGACGGCTCCCCTTTAAATCGCTCCTTCTGTCGTCAGAAGACGGAAAACGCAATTTTGTAACCTGTATGAGATTCTGATGTTTGTATATGGATGTTTCCTGGTAAGTGATCGATAAATGAGGTGTGAAGAAGAGGGGAATAAAGTGGCTATTGCCTGATTACACACAGCCGAGAAACTCGCATGAGCTTTGTGCATTGTGAGACTTACAAATCTCATGCGAATATAAACCCCCCATTATTTTGGATGGAGTCATATGCATGCCGGGCAGAATAAAATTGACTTTCTCGGCCTGAGATCACGCTCGACCCTTGTGTGTAGGTAACCTTATAAGTGAAGGAAGAGGCATTGTTCTGTAAAAGGCTGGTACAAAGTTCCTTATCTTTGCTTGTAGTACTAATTCATGACCATGTTTAAAGAATAGTAATTTCTTAATGGCAATTGGCTGACGCTTGTCGTAGCGCAGCACCCAAAAGGCAAAAGATTGTTTTGGGACTTTAAAAGCAAATTTAAAAAAACCCACAGTTCTATTCTGAAATGTGAAAACCCACATGGCCCGGTGCTGCAGTTTGGCAATGCCAGACTTTCTTCCATCCCTCTAATTTGGGTGTACTCCAGGTTTAGAACTTGGCCTCAGCATTATGTACACCTTAAATGCCTTTGCTGTACTTTGTTTTACAACTTTTAAACATTCAGGTCACGATGTGTGTAAAGTTTATTTCTTCTAGGGGCTCCACAGTTCTGCTCTCATTCTTTCTGGAAAGTCCTGCGTAGCCTCCATAAGTCTATAGATGTGTACAGCGGTGCCCCAGGCTTCTGGGAGAGGTATGTGTGTATAGGAGAGTGGCCGGTTTGGCTGACGGCCACATTCATACACAGCGGTGCTCCTACCCAGGAGCGTGCTGGAGTTCATCTTCCTTCTTTCCACCAGCTCTGCCTCAACATCACCAGCATGGTTTCCTAATGTTGTAAATCTATTGTGGGGGAGCAGTGAACTGTCAAAATTGGTGTCACCCATTGAGAAAGACGGTGGGGACTGCCCATACTTTATGGAGTTGAACCTAAGAGCCCCTCTGGGCAGAGGGAGTAAAGAGGAAAAAATGGGTCTAGTCGGCGGGCTGCGGCGGTAAAGCCATGCAGCCAGCCCCTCTGACTTTATCCCATGACGGGTCCTATGTACAGTCACCTTAAAACTGGAAAAACCCTCCAGAAAATGTCACTTTTTTTAATTATAGATTTTGAATTTGGCTTTTGTAAATATATTTAACCCAGATCTCAGCCGCCTGAGGCCCGTTTCACATGAGTTTTGTGCATTGCGAGACTCAAAAAAACTCCTGCAAATATGAACTCTATTCTTTTGAATAGACTCCTACACAAGAGCAATGTTTCCCCTCGCAGCTATGCTGTGAGGAAGAAAATCGTGGCACATACAATTTTTATTTTTTTGCGTTCCTCAAAATGTATCGCCCATTGATTTCAATGGGACCTTAAATATATCACATGGCTCTCGTACGCCATGCGATGCCAATGTATGAAATCAATTGGAAACTCTTCTGATCCTCTATTGCGTGTGAAACTTACATGAGAGGATCGAAATTTCGCAGAAGCGATGCGTGTTTACCTGAAAATCGCCATGGGTAAAATGCACATTGACGGGCGCAATATTAAACAAGTTTCTCAGCCAGATATCACGCTTGCCCATGTGCAGTTAGTCTTAAGTGCATTTTTAACCCCTTGGTGAAATAACATATTTTAGCCTTAATAGCTGGTAAATACTTTCCCCTTTTGTGTTCCAGTGGTTATATAGCACTTGCATACCTTTTTGGTTTAAAAAAAAATAAAAAAAAATTTGGGTACATATAGTGTATTCAAGAAGTTTGTTGGATTAAGACCCAATGTCCATTTGCATGCACAGATTCTACTGCTAAATCCCGCAGCGGAATCCATTCGTGCCCGCGGACATTGAGAGAAAAAAAAAAGGTTTTCTTACCTCTCTGGCTCCAGCACGGATCTCCTCTGCGCTGGCCAGATTCTTTTTCTTCAGCGTGGCGGATGCGTCCGGACGTGCCGGAAGCATGCACAGTGCATTTTTTTTTCTTTTATGTCCTGCTTTCCCGTAGATCCACTGCATAGCCACAATGACAGCTGTGGCTGTGCCACGGATATGACTGCTTCCATTGGCTTCAATGAAGCCGTCCCGCATTATCCGCAGACAAAATGAAGCATGCTGGAATTTCGCACACCGGGAAAAAAAAATCACATCTACATGCTTTAAATTGCCCTGCGGATGCTAATGCATCCCTATGGGCTTCTAGAGCTGCGGATCTCCCGCATGGGAGACACTTGCATTTTAGAATTGAAATCCGCACGTTGGGCCTTAGGCCTCCTTCCCACGAGCGTGACGGGCTCCGCCGCGTAATATTACGCTGTGAAGCCCGTCACGGCGCCCCCCCAGAGCCCCTATACTTACCTGTGGGAGATAGCGTGAAATCGCTTCCCCGCCCACCGCCGCCGCGTCACCGCCCGTCACCGCCCACCGCCGACGCGTCAACGAGCGTGTCACGTGACGCGGCCGGCCGTGTCACGTGACGCGGCCGGCCGTGTCACGTGACGCGGCCGGCAGCGTCATATGGCGTCATATGACGCGCGGCGGTGGGCGGGAAAGCGTTTTTTCACGCTATCTCCCGCTGGTTACAGCGGGAGATAGCGTGAACGGACGGCTTCCATTGACTGCAATGGAAGCCGTCAGTGCGTACAGCCCGTCCTCACCCGCAGAAAATAGAGCATGCTGCGGGTGAGGACGGGAGAAATCGCGGTGCGTAATTCCGCGGTGGAATTACGCATCGTGAGCATTGTGCTATTAGGTTCAATAGAACCTAATAGCTGCGGGCAACGCAGCGGATTTTCGCCGCGAATTACGCGGCGGAAATCCGTTCGTGGGAAGGAGGCCTTAATCCGGACATTGGGCCTTAATTTATATTACGGGTTGTTATGGATGTGGAGATACCAGGTATGTGTAGTATTTTGTTTTTTGTTTACATTTTTTCAATATTTAAAGTCTTGTTTAAGAGGAAAGTTTGATAGAGATAGATAATTTTTTTTTTTTTTTTTCCTTAGAAACACTTACATGCCATGTTCAGCAGGCACTGCAGCATCTGATGAGTTAAATGATGTAAAGGAGTGATTTAGATGAGCAAAGCCTCCTCATTTCACTCCTTTTTTGGGAAAAACCCCATATGTGACAATCGGAGAGCAAATATGCTCTCTGATTGATGAGGGTGATAATATGAACAAAACTTCCTGTCACCCCCTTCCTTGTGACGGGGGGAATACAGAAGAATCACAGATGTGCTCTGTAGCAGGTCGGTCTCCCCCTCTCCTCTGCACACACTGAGGTAGAGGTCACATAGCAGTATTGTACACACTATGTGACTACACTTGGGGGTTCCAACAGCTGTTGAAAATGGCGCCGTGAAGGACTCCCTGAACAGAAATAAACAGGGCAATGGACACACCTTTTTTGTGTCAGTTTTTACAAGTTTCCTGATTGTTTTCTTGATCTTTGGAGTACAGGACAGTGTAAACAACTTTAAAATGACATCTAAAGTTTGTTGGTAGACTAATAGAACAAGCTCTGTTCATCCAGCTCTGTGCGGTTCAGAACGAACAGCGCTAGTCATAATCGGTGGGAGGGATAAGCGGCGGTTGACATGCTGTCTTTTCTCATCTATTCTGAAGATGTAGGTGAACTGTGTCCCATCTGTGAGCTATAAGGTATCAGATTGGGGACCACCATCACAACAAACTGTGAGACATTCTTCTGAAGCGAACAGTAAACACGTCAGCCATGTGTGCGGAAGCCTGGCGCAGCTCCCAGGACGTGCCTTTGAATCAGAACCCTTTTGTTTACAGCTGCTTTGTGGAAAAAGGATAATTGGTACTTGCCTTCTGAATTTGTATCCTGTAAATGGCTTTATAGGACGCAGACCTCAAAAGTGCCCTGTTCATTTGAAAAGTGGCTGGAAACTGCCAGGGTGGTTTACTGGGGCCCGTTACATGGGAGGTTATTTCCTTGTAAGTTAAAGATTGTATTTCTACATTTGCTAGTACAATGGCAATGCTGCTGCTGCGTGTCTATAGGATCCTGTCCTTTGTGGGGCTGTACTACACTTATCTGACGGCATCAGACCTCATCTGGAATACTGTGTCCAGTTCTGGGCACCCCGCTTTAAAGAAGACATAGACAAACTGGAGCAAGTTCAGAGAAGAGTTACCAAGATGGTGAGCAGCCTGCAAATCATGTCCTATGAGGAACGGTTAAAGGATCTGGGAATGTTTAGCTTGTAAAAAGAAGGCTGAGAGGAGACTTAAAGGGGTTGTCCCAAGCCAAAGCCTCAAAATTTTCAATTAGCCCATTCCTCCTGTCACCCCCCCCCCCCCCCCCCCGGCATAAAGCAGCCCTTTAAAGCGGTTATAAACCGCTTCCTACTTACTGTTTAGAAGAAATAATAACTTATAAAGTTCTTCATCTAAGATGGCGCCTGTGATGTCCCAGGGTGCGTTCCACGGTGCACCGCGCTTCCAGGAGGCTTTCATGCGCGCTCCCGAGACGCCGGTCACGTGAGCAGGTGACTGACGTCATCGGTGGAGGCGTGCACTGGTAATGAATGAAACGCCGATCCAGCCACCCCATTGGCTGGTTGGCAGAACGCATCACAGCGGGAGGTGGAGTCTGCCGAAGAATACAGCAAACAGCTGTTTCTCCCTTCTTTTGACTCCACACAGGAGCTGTATCGCTCGGGCACGCTGGAGCGACTCGTTCACAGCGGGGAGAGTACAGACTGCGCAAGTGCGTCTAAAACAGACTGCTGAGGAAGAAATTAGACGGCACCATGGCGACGGGGACGCAGAGACAGCGCGAGGACGGAGACAAGTGAGTGAATAACTTCTGTATGGCTCATATTTAATGCACGATGTATATTACAAAGTGCATTAATATGGCCATACAGAAGTGTATAACCCCACTTGCTGCCGCGGGACAACCCCTTTAATAGATGTCTACAAATATCTGAAGGGCTGTCACAGTGCAGAGGGATCAGCCCTATTCTCATTTGTACAAGGAAAGCCTAGAAGCAATGGGATGAATCTGAAAGGGAGGAGACACAGATTAGATATTAGAAAAAAATTTCTGACAGTGAGGGGGGTCAATGAGTGGAACAGGTTACCACGGGAGGTGGCGAGTTCTCCTTCAATGGAAGTGTTCAAACAGGCTGGACAGACATCTCTCTGGGATGATTTAGTGAATCCTGCACTGAGTAGGGAGTTGGACCCGATGACCCTGGAGGTCTCTTCCAACTCTACCATTCTATGATACTAATTGGCTTTTTCAATGTATGGGACCCTGGCTGTGCAGTTTTTTTTGCATGTAATAAAGAAGTTACGCATGCAAATATGCAACACCCGATGCACAAAAACACGATGCAAAGCGAGCCTAAATTGACTTGTCCAATAAGAGATAACGCGACTGCATTGGTCATATGCTGGGCACCAACAGCGCCCAACAGTCCCTATTACAGTCAGGGACACACGTGACATTGTCTAACATTAGAATTTTTTTTGTGATAGGAAATATCAATAACTGTAGCGAGGCAATTCATTGGCATATCCCAATGGAGGACCCACCCTCCAATCTAGCCAAGAACCGCGTCCCGTAAGCATAGCTCTTAAGTTTGGCTCTATTGCTTTTGCTAGGCTTCCCTTGTAACGAACATCCTTTTTTGTAGTCCCCCCAGCTGATTGTGGGGGCTTTTACCCAGGGAGACCCTTGCCCCCTTTCGATAGGAGCCCCTAGGCAGATATTTCATGGAGATGGTATGTTTCAAAACAGACTTCATCTTTTCAACCATTACCGTTGCGCATCTCTGATTAGAAGAAATATTGTGCAAATTTAGAGGTGTGGAGGGGAGAGAATGTTGGGCCTAATTGGCCTAGTTTAGTATATATTTGAATAAATGAGGTGAAATTTTTCATTTCTGCCATGTTTGAATAGCAAGGATGTGTATGACCAGTGCAGACTGTGTGTGGCTGACTTGGTTTTATAGAACCTTAGTCATAACTTGCCTCCCCTTACTCGCCCTTTTAATTATGGACTATTATCCACGTGGGTCCGAGTATTGAAGTTGACCGGCTACTTCTGACACTAATGCACTACACAAAAATAGGAGTTTGGTAGTTGAGATTAAAGAAATTGCCACACTTGTCGCCAGCCTTGTGTTATATAGCTCACCAAACGGCGCTGTCATTGGGCCGAGTATTACGTCTTCTACAAAGGAAAGTCTCCTTAGAACATGTAATAATACAAACCCTGTATGAATTCTACACTATGAAGGTGGCAGATATCAGGTCATTCCTGTTATACTGCGTCTTCTAAGTACTGAAGTTCAATCGCTTGTTCAGATTGTCATACAGGAGAACGCAGACAAGCCGTTGATGACCGCCAATAGTAACCTCTTCTTCTAGGTTAAATGACAATGCATGAGCGGACATGAGGTCATTTCACTAGCCTTGGGTTACTTCTGTCAGCTCTGCCAGCAGTCTTCACGACTACGGCGAATAGATATAATAAAAGCCAGCAGCACTCTCCACAACCCGTAAGGGGGGGGGGGGGGGGGGGGAACAGGAATTTTCCTTTGAAAAGCATAGAATTGCACGCCTGCGCCGGGATTGAATCCAAATCCCAAATCGATCCAATAGCAAACCATGAAGAGACAGGCAGCAAAGTTGTTAGGTGCAAAATAGTTGAATTTTTATGCCTCCATAGGAGAGCAGTCTAATTACCGCATCCTCTCACAAATGTTGACAAAGACCGAATGTTGAGGTCGAAACGTCGCCATTTGTGAGAGGATGCGGTAATTATACTGCTCTCCTACGGAGGCATAAAAATTCAACTATTTTGCACCTAACAACTTTGCTGCCTGTCTCTTCATTGTTCATGACTACGGCGACATCAGAGACGTTTGGATGACAAATCTCTGGGGTTACATTTCGATGGTGTGACTAGCAGTATATACAAAGTATTAGAGCATGACTGCACTCAAAAGTATTTAAACTCTGTAAAAACTGGAGACTCGGTTGCATGAATCACACCTTGCAATGGCATTAAGTTTATGTATTTATTTTTTATATGGCAGGACTTTTTTTAAAAGCCTGAGTGTTTTAGACTTCTGGTTATAAATTGAATTGTTCAAGCCAAAGAGTATTGGGCCGTTAACATGTAACAATTATCGCTCAAAGTTCATTCAAACGAATGAATTCTCATCCCGGTAAACGCTCAGTGTTTCCCATAGAAGCGGTCGAGAAGCCTGCGATCCAGCGGTGAAGTCTTTCTGTGTAAACCCTCTGCACGAGTGCTAACTAACGTAGCCCATGTAAAAGGGCCATAAAGCAGCACTGAAGTCAAATACAGTTATGGGTTTCCCAAAGGACTTGGTCCAAAAGCTCCAAACGGCCAAGAGAAGATGGAGACAACCCTTCCTTCTGTAGAACAACCTCTTTATTTTACCCACTGTAACATTTCAGTTCTTTAGAACCCTTCTCCAGCCGATCCGCAGTGCATTAGCGTTAATGTTGGTCTGCTCCCATATTGTCCTGACCTCTCCTCTGTGCAGCAGAAGGCAGTCATGGCTAAACATGGTGACTTTGACAGCGGACAGATTGTTGGTTCCCGGATGTGTAGTACCTGTATTTCTGAAACAGTTGAACTTGGGGTTGTGACACGGCCAACGGTATCAAGACTGGTTGAACCATATGGCCAATCATCCAACAAGATCACGCATTGACTGGCTATGGGGGGTTGATCCTAAAGATGAGTGTTGGGTAGTGTATCTCAGTACCAATGTGCCGCAGTGGACCAACTACTGATGCAGCAGGACAACAGCGGGGAGGTTAGACAAATATCCACAGTTCCATGATGGCACTGATGTACCCGCAAACTGCTCGGCGCAATAGTCTGTAATCGCATGGCAGAAGTAAACTGACTTGCACATCTGCCATCTACATTACGCACTGAGAGATGGCGGGTCCGCAGCGGGGGGGGGGGGGGGGGGGAGGGGGGGGTCCATTGTTTTTATATGCAATTAACTTTTTATAAATGTACACTATAGCAGGTGGAATAAATGCTCTTATGGATATTGTATATGTATCTGCAATATTCCTTCAGTTGATATTTAATATTTTATGCACTTTGACATAATATACATATACCTTTTTGATTTATCAGATTGAAAATGCATTTTTCTATATATCCCGGATTTCGATTGAATGTTAATGCACTTAATCAAGTGTGTGTGTCTATGTATGTTGTTCGTTCGTTCGTTCATTTTATGCAGGCGTAGAAATCGTCGTTGGCTCGTTCAGTTTAACCTTTAACTGCGGACCTGCGGTCTCAGACCCCTCCCTGTTCTAGATTTCCGACTATATTAAGACTGAAAAGTTCCTATAGTTCTTTATTATGTAACATTACTAAAATATATAAATAAAAGTTGATTATTTCTACGTGGTTTTTAATTATTTATAACCTGAAAATTAATAAAAACAAGTTATTGTAAACATCCAGTTCATTATTGAGAAAAGTCAATCGGAATATATAGGACTGTGGGACCCCACATCCACGGAAGTGTAACAGATTAACCTTTTACTGTGGATGTGATTTAGGCCGCCTGCACACGGGCAGGTCGGACCCTGCATGTGGGATTCCCGCAGTATAGTTCAACCCGGTGCCCGACCGCAGACCCCTGCTTAACTGTCTGGTGTCTTCTGTTCAGCGCTGTAAATGTGCCGTCCGTCATTCCATTGCGCATGCGCAGTAGCCACCAGCGCTCAGCGGTGACACGCAGCCCGCTATTTTTCCACAGGGCTAACCACGGAAGTGCCGCGGGACGGTAGACTTTTATTGACTTCAATGGAAGACGGCCGTGCGTAGCCTGCACAAAACTGCAGCATGCTGCGATTTCTCACCTGCGAGTGGAAAATCGTAAACTATTTCCGCTCGTTAGCAGGAAATCGCGGATTCTCATAGCATGCTATGGGCTGGATTTGCTGCGAAATCCGGAGGCAGAATCTCGCTACGGATTTCGCAATGCAAATCCGCCCGTGTGCAGGAGAACTTAACAGCAATAGTTCAGTCGTTCTCAGTCACTTAGTCCCAATGCACATGGGTATATCTGCACTGCGGGATTCGGAGCGGGCATTCGCCTCTGGATTCCACAGCAAATACTGCTCAGACATACTATGCAAAACGCTTTTCCATGCCCGTGAGCGAAAATCGACTTTTTTTGGTTTGTTTGTTTTTGTTTGTTTTTTCTTTTTTTACCCTTCCACAGAAAATCGCAGCATGCCCTATTCTAGTGCGGACCCCACACAGACAGCTTCTGTAGCGGTGCGTCATTCTCCTGCACTGCGCATGTGCGGCGGCGTGCTGGCCAGCACAGAGAAGAGACCTCGCACGGGGTCTGTTTCTGCTGCGAGATCTCGCAGTCAAACGATGTATCTGCCTGTATACACGGGCTGCACGAGCGAACTCGGGCGTAATTCACTTGCTCAAATGAGAAATCTGCTCATCTAAATGAACCCTTACCCAATTCACTTCCAAAATCTGTCTTTGGTGCATTTTATAAAATGTAGTTACTAAGAACATTCCTTTTTATTTCTTGTTTATCCTCTTTTTGACATTTTTACACCATATGGCAAAAAACTGAAAGGAAAGAATTACAACTTGCTTCCTGGTAAAGGTGTTTTCCGGGACTCCAATACTGATGGCTCTTCCTGGGGATAGGTCATCAGTATCTGATCAGAGGAGGTCCCATGCAACTGACCCACGTGGATTAGATATTGGTGACCTATCCTGAGGATGGGCTGTCAATATTGGAGCCCTGAAAACCCCTATAATGAGGCAACTGGCCTGGAGCGAGAGCGGCCACACTGGAGCTTTACGCACTGTCCGTTCTAGCAGGCTGGACAGTAGTATACAACAAGCCCTCCCATACCCCGTATGTTGCATTTTGGTTTAGCGAGTTCCATTTGCAGCTTGCACATTTTCCTTGCCTTGCGTTACCGGTGACTGACACGACTGCCCATAGCTTCAAACACTTCTAATCATTCACAATTTTAACAAGACAGAAATCTTATTATTTGAGGTTGTGCTTGCAAATGGGTCTTTAAAGTGAACATTAAGATTGAGCCTTTTTGTTCTGCTTCCAAATATTGTCCAGACCTATTCTGCATTACTGTACGGAAGCAGGTTGTGCCAGAGAAATGAACAATGAAGCGTGGTAGGTTGGCAGGAGAGGCAGTCGTCCGTATGTCCTGTTTCCGCAGAGGGAGCGACCCCACCACTTCCACAGAGTCATCTAAAGGCACTTTCAGGGGTAATGATGTCATCTCACTTCTGCTGCACTAAACTAATGATCTCTTTCATTGTCTTGCCTTGTAAAACTGATTGCGACACTGAAGTAAAACTAATGGCTCTTCCTATGCCTTGTAATGGGTGCTGTCCAATAAATGAGGAAGGTGGGTCTTCTGCCAATAAACAATAGATATCCTCACTGATCTCAGAGGACGAGAAGGGGCGGCACCGTGGTTTCCAGGGGGAGATGGTTGATCATATGGGGTCACATTTTGGTAAAATGAATGGAAATGATAGAAGTGCAATGTATTTAGGAAAGGGTTCCCCATATTACTACATACTGCGGAGATTATCACTTTTCTTCTTATGGATTCCATATGTAAAAACTCTGCCTTCACAATAAAGACAGACCCCCTACAATATAGTATGGGCCGTAATGGATCCCATTGCTTGTTTATCGGCTGTTCCCCAGAGTAGTGCATGCCATGAGGGTTTTCATGCAATCTGCGTCCAAACAAAAGTGGATTAATATGGGGCCGTATGGTGTCGGTTTGTAGTTGGTTTTTAATCGGACACCATACAGACAGAAAAACCGCGTGTTGGTGACCTGACAGACAGGTGCCAGATTATTATGTCTGGATTATCATTTCATGACCTGTAATATGGAGCACCTCTAATAAAGTTACCATACACATTAGAGAGCGTTACCACAGCGCTTTTGACAACTCTGGGATTCCATCTGAGGTCCCGTCGCAAATGCCAAAACCCGCTATTGAGATGGATCCTCCGAACAGAACCATTCAGGCACCACTTTGGGTTCACCGGGATTCAGTTTGTTTCCCTAATCTGCAGGGTATAAAATCGTGTAGACTAACAGAACCGTAAGTATGCCCCTTCTAACAGTTATTCGCAAGTCTGTATATTCTTGTGCGCTCACATTCCTCCCTGTTTGTGGCGTTACTTCGGTGACCCCGTGCTGTCTGGAGATTTAGTTGTTGTATACTTTTTTTTCCCTTCTCATTCTCATGGATTTTAGGGAAAAATATTGTCTTTGCGGAAAGGAAATGGCCCAGTTTCCTCCTCCTGTATGTGCAGTTCATGACCATAAGATGTGCTATTTCTCTGCATAGACTCGGTTATTTTCTACAACCCTTGCAGACAGCTGTTTGGTTGGGAGGCGACATTCGTGGAACAATGGAGTTGCTCACACTTCCTAATTTACACTGAGCCTCATTAAACCAGCATGGACAGAAAATGTGTTGCCAGATCCCGCCTGTCATGTGCAAGTTGGGCTCTGTAAACACGGAGTCGGAGCTTACCGGCGTGCGTATACGTCCGGCGGTGGCTCCTAACAGATGGAATACTGTGGCATCCGGCACCCACAGGGATCTATTAGTATACCATACAGTAAACTCTGCTTTTTTGCGGTGGCTTTCGATGTAGGAAGTCAGTTTTACTATAAATTGACAACACCGGTATGCTGATGCTTACCAGCCAGACGGAGGACAAAAGGACACCCCCCCCCCCACACACACACACACACGGCGGCGGCACACGGTAGGGTAAAGAACATGCCATAGGCTCGCCACCGCTGGTATATAGGATGGGTGTTGGATGGACTCGGTGTCAGGGCTTGTTCACATTGGCACTTCTGGGTTCAGTTTTCTTGTTCCATTATGCAGCAGGAAAATAGCCCCCGTGCCCGAACAGAACAGCGCTGAACGGACTCCATTGGCTCCAATCAGTTTTGTTCAGTTTTCATCCAGGTTTTTGGCATTTTACAGTACAAAGTAACGCAGCACGCTGTGCTATTTCATCCATTTTATTTTTTTTTAACAATAGTGTTGATTTGGTTTAATATGGACAGTTCAGTTTGTTATAGAAGGGTTAAATGTATTTTTTTCCCATTAACCCCTTGCAGACCTGCACTGTACATGTACAGTGCACATTGGATGTCTGTATATGGAGCGGGCTTGGACGCCGACCCTGCTCCATACACGGCGAATATCGGCCATCTATAATAAAGAAAGAAAAGAAAAAGTTCTCAGCGCTCAAGGATAAGGGTACAAATTGGTGAGAGTTAGTGATGAGTGATAGCAAATGACTTACTTCACGGAGGCGTCCGTTCTAGACGCCCCCAAATCCCAGTTAGTGTATCAAATTACCGTCGGCAATGGTAAAAAGGTTCCACGATTTATTAGACGCGTTTCGGCCATCTATAATAGATAACACCTGCCGGCAATAGCTGTATTCATGACTATTATTGTCCAAATCCTCGTTGGAAACAGCAGAACTAAAAACCAAGCATCGATCTGCCGTGTAAACAGGAGCCGCTCATTGTTTGAGCAACTCCTATTTAGTGCGGTGGCCAGCTGGAACGATCCTGGCCGCTCTGCCTCCATTCATTTGCTTTACACAGGAGCGATGGTCGGGCGGTAGTCTATGGGACAGCTGTGCAGTGCTTGCGCGCCAGACAGCCCTCTCGTGTAAAGGTACTTTAACCTACAGAATAAAGAGCACGTCATTTTTACTGCACTGTGAACATTGGGAAAGCAAACGCCTGCCAAAAACTCTGCAATTGCATTTTTTTCCCCCAACTTAGAAATTTTTAAAAGCTTTCCAGTACATTATGTAGTAGATTAAATGGTACTACCGAAAAATACGACTGGTCACGCAAAAAACAAGCCCTCATGTAACCGGGGAAATAAGAGTTATGATTTTTTTTGAAAGCTGGGAGGAAAAGAGAAAATGAGAAAAGGGCTGCAGCAGGAAGGGGTTACGGGCTGATATGGCATATCAGATGGATATGCAGAAAGGTTTAATGGCGTTCTGGCATATATACTACCAGGTTCTCCTTTCATAACTCTATATTAATGTAGTTGTATAATAGTCCAGTGTCCTGAATACTACCTGTCCTCATAAGGCGGAGTTTTGTGCAGGTTTAGCACAAACTATATAGAATGCGGCTATCGGGCTGTAGACTTTGTTTAGGGGGTGAGAACTATACTGACAACCACATGTGCCTTAGAATGGTCTTTGCACACAGTCCAGTTTGTTGCAGGTAGTTGGACTGTATCCATCCTTCCGCCAGGCCGGCCCTTGTAGTGAACAGCATTGCTGAACATACCGTGTCCCGTTTTGCTACGGTGGACCTTTTAATTAGCAGTAATCATCAGAAACCGCCTGTGCCTTTAATAATACCTCAGTGGCAATCCAGGATATATCCTAAAACCCAACCTCTTTTATGTATCCAGCAGACTATGAAATTAACATGACATTAACTTGTGTCTTACTTGTCAGGACAGAAAACTCGGTGTTACTTGAATTCCTTGGGGGTGTTATTCCAAGAATGTCAGTGCGGTGCATACACGTAACGCTGGCGAGGGCGCGGAGGAAATGTCTCTTACTGGGTTAAAATTAGACTTGGACTTTTGGCTTTTTGAAACTTTAGTAATGTCTTATATAATGTGGGATTTTCTAAAAAGAACAGCAAAGGGGTGCAAACTATACTTATGGCTCCAGCTACTTTGTGTCCTTTAAAAGCTATCGATGCCTTTGGGTGTGTCAATATTTTTAGTTCTGGCATCTAAATGCATGTGTTTTGGGCTGACGATCCTTTTTGCAGTAGGGTTTTATTAAAATTGTTGCACCATTTGTCTTCAGCGGCTTCCAATAATTGTTCTATACAGACACTGCAATCTAAGGGGCCTGTAACACGGAACGATTCTGTTCAGGTGATCATTGCTACGTGCCAACGATTGCACAATGACTGATAATTGTTTGCTTGTCGTTTCTCGTTTGTTTTATGCTGGCATTAAAATCTGACGGATATTGGCCCGTGTAATCGGGCGATTGTTCATGAGGCGGGTCTAATCAGGCAATTGCAGAGATCTCCGCGTGTTCCACCTCTTTCCAGTGAGCGATTATGGCTGCTGTGTTTCTAACATGGTCCTGGTCGCAACTTTTTGACCTCTTACATGTGCGGTCAATCAATCGCAAGCCCAAGTCCTAAAAAGGGACTAAAAATGTAAAACAAAGTGAAATTAACAAAAAAAAAAATAGAAATGGAAGAAAAAACCTTTCACCCATTTCCCCAATGAACGAATGACAGAATTATGTTTAATATCTATTTTTGTAACCCTGTCTCCCAATAAGTGATCAAAAAGTCATGTGTATTCAAAAATTGTAGCAATAAAAACTACAGCTAGCCCCGCAAAAAAAAATTGTTCTCCCACAGACCTATTAACATAAAAATAAGTGTTATGGCCCTTTAAATATGACTGCAAAAAAGCATTGTTCTCTTTTTCAATTTTTATTAACTTCTTCACACCAGCCTGCTCCATAACTCAGCGATCGGCTGGTTTTCACAGCTGACAGCCCCCGGCAACTGCTGCTCTCAAAGTTGGCTCGGAGTACGGCAGTTAAAGGGGGCTGTCACTTAGGAACAGCGTCATAAACTTATGGTGCTGCTCCTGGAGGTGACCGGGAGCCGGGGGATGTATGTGTTATACTCGCCCGCTGCCTGGTTCTCGCAGTGTTGTCCTCCTGAAGACGTTCACCCGATCATCTGCTTGTGTGGAAGTGCCGACAAGCAAAGGCTTGCTGTTTGGGTCATTCCATCTTTTATATGGGACCAAAAATTGCCTGTTGTCAGCAGAATATTGCTATATGTAAGCACAGAAACAATGGAAATGTATGTGGTTGAACAATCATACACAAGAGCCCTGTGTGACGCAGAGTGCTAAGGCAATAGAAATGCAGTCCTAAGCTCTCGCTCACGACCTGAGTGTTGCAAGTTCAATCCCTGCGTGGTTCAGGTAGCCAGTTCAAGGTTGACTCCATCCTTCCGAGGTCGGTAAATGAGTACCGGCTTGGTGGAGGGTTATAAATAAATTACCTGAAAGCACTGCGGAATAAGTTGGCGCTGTACAAATAACATTTATTTTATTGATGCCAAGTACAGAAAATCGACCTTTTTTTTTAATGGGGCGATTCTCGCTGAAAACAGAATTCAGTAGATGCTCGTCCTGTATACAAGCGGCCGCCAACAGGGCGCTGGGCGAAAAAACGTTCAGCTGTCGGAGTTGCTTTGTTTTTTAGCAGAAATAACTAAGTAACTTTCGGGCTGTGTAAATGGGAGCCACTCAATGTTTGAGCAACTCTTGTTTACTGTGAATGAAGGCGGGCGGCTGGAACGATCCTCGCCCCTCTGCCTCCGTTCATTGGACAACTATTTCTCCTGTATGAAGCGTAGGAGTGGGACGGGCAGTAGTCAGTAGGAAGAGGAAAAGATAGTAGTCCGTATAAAGGGATCTTAAAATCATCTTGTTGACCTGATCTGATATGGAAGACTTATCCTAAGGAAAGGCCAGGTGACCTGCTATAAGTAGAATAAGGAAGCTCTTGCACATAAGTGAGCCGACCATTTGTCCGACAGTGAAGTCTTTTTGGCTCTGCGGGTGATGACGTTTTTGGCACCAGTTGTTCATACAATGCTGTGTATTTAATTCTGCAATCTGATCGACTTGGCATCTGGGAAAAACCACAAAGCAGCTGAAGGAGCGAGTGATGGAGGTTTGCACATTCTTTTTTCATGTTCGAGGAGTTTCATGGAAAACAGAAAATACTGATGTAATAGTAAGGAGTAGGTGTAACAAGGTCGGGTCTCTGGGTACTGGGACATCTTTCAGCCCCTCCAGTGATACACGTAACAAGTCAATTTTTCTATCGGAGCAGTCCCCAGCACAGTCTAAAATGCAGCTCGTAGGCATATGTATCCGTCCTCTGCCATTCTGGGACATTCACCACTATGCAGAATCTTTGTTTTGCAAACCTATCCGATGCAACCTACAATGATAAATGTCTATTTTCACTTGCTTGTACAGTATAAGGCCGGGCTCACGGGGATTTCAGTTGCGGGGTCTACTTCAAGATGTGGGCATTAAAAAGCATGGTAAATTTGATTTTTCACTCGCAGATATGAATTGCGTATTCCGCAAGCGGGGGAAAAATCGCAGCATGCTCTGTTTTGCCGCACATTCCGTGCAGACTGCCTCCATTGAAGTCAATGGAGGCCATCCAACCCACAGCCCATACGCAATTAACATTGCATATGGACCCGCGGGTACCCGCGTCTTCGCTAAGTGACGGTGCAGAAAACAAAAACCTTCAATAAAAGAACTCTACTGGGCATGACCGATGGTGAGCCGCTGCGGTCATCCGCATTAGAGGAATAGAAGGTGCACAGGGACACTGGTCAGGCTCACAAGCGGAATCTGCTGCAGACCTCCCGGTATACTAGCATAATTCTCCCAGGTGCCACCCGCAATGATATGTATGCGCCCAGAATATGCGGCAAGATACAATATGCTGCGATTTTTCTTACGTGCGTATTTTGCACAACTCATGTGAGCTGTAACTTGCTAGATCGGTACAGCATATTATGTGCACAAAACCCGCGTGCGTAATACGCTGTGACCATACGCTTGTGTGAGCCCAGCCTAATTTATGAGACATTTGGAAAGAAAGTTAATCGCTTCCTGGAAGCTGAACTGTCAAAATAACGAACTTTTCCGGAATGTTGCAGTTTGTATCCCTTGCTTTCTGTATTTGTATGCTGTCGACTTGGGGAATGCTGTTTAGTTTTTGTTCTAATTAGTGTTCAGATCATATGAAGAGAAACTAATGAAGGATATTGGGGAGTTGCCTTGTTGACGGCTTGCTATTTTTATTGCCTTGGACATGCAGACAGTGTAATTGAATTACTGAGAGTCCAGGGGTAGCCGGCTTGTGCAACAGACATGTAATTGTCTAATTACTTTAGCAGAGAGCAGCAGAATCTTCATAGGACACTTTGTATCCACCATGAAAGCCTTCTAATTGTTTAGCGTGATGAGATAAGAGAACTGGGATGGGGTTCATCTTGCTTCCATTTCTTTTTTTATATCTAGTAACGGTACTGACAGAAGGAGGGTTATCAAAGAAAGTGCCAAGTCTGAAATGTACTTTGATTACTGCTGATAGAACCGCATCAATTATAGTATGTTAATTCCTCCCTCAGTATTGCAGATCTGTTTCTCCAGTGTAATTATGTGCATGAGGGCTCCTTCACACGAGTGTATTAACAAATGCACACTCTTCAGCGCAGCATATTTGTGCTTGTATTGGAATTTTGCAACGTAATGGGGGGAAAGAGCAAGCTTTCTACCGCATGGACTGTGCATATGCGTGCAACCGCACAGAAAAAAACTATTGCATCTTCCGCAACCATTCGGGTTTGTAACAAGCAAAGCATGCCAGATGAATCTAGAAATGCAAAGTCCTACATCTGGGCAAGAAAAATGAAAAAAGCACATACAGGATGGGAGGAATTGGGCTAAGCAGCAGCACATGTGAAAAAGACTTGGATATACTAATAGATCATAGACTGAACATGAGTCAACAATGTGATGCAGCAGCCAAAAAGGCAAACACAATTCTGGGATGTATTAAGAGAAGCATTGAGTCTAGTTCATGTAAGGTAATTATCCCCTCTACTCTTCCTTAGTCAGACCTCATCTGGAATACTGTGTCCAGTTCTGGGCACCCCGCTTTAAAAGATATATAAACATAGACAAACTGGAGCAAGTTCATAGAAGAGATACCAAGATGGTGAGCGGTCTGCATATCATGTCCTGGGAGGAACGGTTAAAGGATCTGGGAATGTTTAGCTTGGAAAAAAAAGAAGGCTGGGAGGAGACTTAATAGCTGTCTACAAATATCTGAAGGGCTGTCACAGTGCAGAGGGATCAGCCTTATTCCTATTCGCACAAGGAAAGCCTAGAAGCAATGGGATAAAACTGAAAGGGAGGCGACACACATTTGATATTAGAAAAAACTTTCTGACAGTGAGGGTGATCAATGAGTGGAGCAGGTTACCACGGGAGGTGGTGAGTTCTCCTTCAATGGAAGTGTTCAAACAAAGGCTGGACAAGTATCTGTCTGGGATGATTTAGTGAATGCTGCACTGAGCAGGAGGTTGGATCCAATGACCCTGTAGGTCCCTTCCAACTATATCATTCTATGATGTATATGTCTAAAAAATGAATAATTGTAAAATGCATAATTATGCATGTATTGACCCTAAAAATACTGTAAAGGTAGTCCATGAAACATGGTATAAAATCAGGGTGCATGTGTGTAAAACATTTTCTCTGAGACTACACAGAGATTATATAGAATTATTTATGGAACTTCCGATCTAATGCATATCAAGTGTTTGAGTACGTCCATATACTCCTTTACGAATGCTATAACTCCATGCTATAACTCCCATAACACAGCATTCGCCTTGAGAATTGCACAGCAGTAGCTGTTTTATTAAATGCATAGTCCAAGAGTGCCAGGATATGGCGAGAGCCTGGTATAGGCTTAGTTACGCATGGTGATATTAGTTCCCCTGCAGTGGCTGAAGCAGGGGATGTGTCAGGCAACCTGCAGCTTCCCCTGGCAAAATCGTCTGTTTGGTGAGGATGCTGAGAGCAGGACTTGGGGCAATCCGCTGAAAGACTATGTGATGGATGTGTGAATACAAATGGTTTTTAATATCTGCTTCAACATTTACAACAGTTGGTTAATTACTGTATTTTCCCTTGTTCTTAGATACTGTGTCCTGGGTCATGAAGCTTAATCCAACACAAGCTCCATTATATGTAAGTACATTTATTACTATATGAGCTGTGAATTAAAGGAGTTGTCTGGTTACCGGACAACCCCTTTTCTGTACCACTGCCTGCACTAAAATAACAAATTGCATTAAAATAAGAACCCCACCCCTGCTTTGTTGCTGAGATCCAGTTCTGCAACTCCCTATAGTCCCAGTAATGTTTGTGGCAGATGATGTCACAGGGAATCACCTGTTAGGAGATGAAGAGGAATTATCAGTTCACTGAGGGATTTGGTTACTTTTGCTACCTATAGAGGTCTATGGGGGTGGAAGGGGTTGGGAGGAAGCTCCAGAGAGAGAGAGAGAGAGAGAGAAAAGTACACTGATGAACACAAAGCAGCTTCTTAGTAGACTTTTATTAGTGTTCTCTATCACTCAAGTTCTGTATTCACAGCAACACTGCTCAGTAGTGCTGTATAAAGTCCTCAATGCTTCTACTGTTTCTATATCCTTGCTTTCTTTTTTCTCCTGAGCAGTATATTATGGGAGACAACATATTAACAAGTCTCGACCCACTCTGGAACAGTGTTCAGGGAATCTGAGAATTAGGCCTCATGTCTCATGAGGCCAAAAATGTTGTCCTACTCGCCTGTCCGGACTCTGCAGGTCTTCCCTCCGTCGCGGCTTCTTTCTTCTGCCCGGTGGATGTGCTCGGCATGCCAGCAACATGCGCCGCGCATGCTTTATTTTATTTTTTTTAACTCTCCTACACTTACGCAGATCCGCAGCACAGCACAATGACAGCTGCAGGTGTGCCGCGGATCTGGACAGCTTCCATTGACTTCAATGGAAGCCGTCCATGCGGGAGATCTGCAGGAAGATGGAGCATGCTGCGATTTCTTCCCGCACATGCAACATGCACGCCGGGAGAGAAAAAAAAATCACATCCGCATGCATTTATTTGCCCTGCGAATGCTGATGCATCCCCATGGGCTTCTGAAGTTGCGGATCTTTTAATTAAAATCCGCATGTGGACATTGGGCTTTACATATACTCCCTGCGGAATAAAAGAGTGGTGAAAATGCACGATTCAAATCCTATAATGGTCAGAACAAGTGCTGCTACTCATGTACATACATGACCTCTTACTCTGAAGTCACCTGAGACCTTTGAACACATTTCTAATGTTTGGCTGAAATTTCAGGTGATCAGCACTTATTATTATTAATAAAAGTAATCTTTGCATAGCGCCAAATTATTCCACAGCGCTTCAGCAGTCCTGAGAAATTAAACATTGACTGTATTTGGAGCCATTTTCAGCATTATTCTGAGATGTTGCCAGTTCCGATCAGTTGGGTTCTCCGTGTTTTAAATGGTGATTATTGTATAATGTGAAGTTGCACTGCTTCCTAATTTACTTTGCATGCTAAATCCTTACCATTTTCAAGTTCTTCGTTGGGCTTCTAGTGGATGAAAAGGCTGATATCCCTTATAGAACCGACGCTACTCACATTGATACAATTGTATCCAGTCTACGTAATTCTCTGAAAGCTGACTACTTTATCAGGAGAACATGTCTGTCTCCATTCTTAGTTTGTTACAGTGTACTCATAGGTGAAATGTATCAACCTGAAGACTGTTCAGTTTAGGCAGCTTTTACAGAGCACTACTAACACTTGCTATTTAGCACTAATTGCAGGGCCGCATCTGGACTTGCAAGTTAAATCCAGCAATTGGTAGAATGCAAGTCCTAGCAGTGGCTGCTAGCTGCAACCCTTAGCTTTAGGCCTCTTTCACATGGGCAACAGGGATATCGCTGCAAGCAAATCGCTGTGATATCGCAGCTGTGTTCCCACAATTTCTGTATGATTATCGCTGCGGTTTCTCGTGGCAATATCACAATCTATGGCAATTTAGGCACACAACCGAAAAAACAATACATTACTTAACAGGCGCTTCTTCCTCTCCCAAAGCTCCGGCACACTTGTTTGCTGTCTTCAGTTACCGCTTCTGGGTTAGGGTGTTTATAAATCCCGTCTCCAGGAAGCGCTGGCTCTGATTTTAGTTCTTGAGCGCCACAGCTCAGCCAATTAATGCAGCGCTTGATGAACCAATCACAGCCATTAAATGCGATGGGCTTCAGACATATCAGTGTTTTTTTTATTTTATTTTAGCATCTTTTACTACTTCTAACTCTGAGTATACTGAACAATGACCCATAAACTTTCCATAGATTGCACTTCCCTGATTCACATGAACTTACATATGACCCTACCGATTTCTTCCTATCACTTCAGAAAGGCCCTGAATGGTCGTTTCTCACAAATCCCTTGCTGTCTAATGTCCTTCCCCAAACTGCAGGCAGCATGTTATAGAGCATGAGGAGCTGAGCTGAGCAGTCAAATGGGCGGTCCTATTGGTGATGGACAACCTTCCCTGTATGTAGCAGATGGCTGTCAATCACTGATGGGACCACCCATTGGACCGTTCAGCTCAGAATGAGCAAAGGTTTAAATGAATAATATACAAGTTCTACTGAATCTTTCCCCATAAAACTATATATTAATCTGCTCAGCCCCTCCTGATCTATAACTTCATGCCTGCAGTTTGGACAGCATGTTTGAGTTGATAGATTCCCTTATGAAAGGTACCTGTCACGGGGTTCATGCTGTTGGACCCATGGGACGGGTCTACCTAGTGCCCTCACGTAAGTGATATTCTGGAACGCTGCGGTGTTTCAGAATAACCACACTTTGAAGTTGGCCTGTTTGACCCAGGAGCAGAGCCCTTGAGTCAGAGGTGGGCCGCTCCAGGCTCTCCTCGCCCGCGGTGACCGGTTCCCTTTATATTAAACCCCTGTGACTGTAAACCTGTTATTACACGGAGCTCTGCTGTAGGTGCCCTGATGCAATAATAAAAGGTTTATGTAACAAACCTGTATATGATGTAACTCCTATTTCTCAATCATTCCTGATGCTTTATTTCTCCAATACAGATCCCTTTTCTATATTCACGGCTCATCTCATAGTTTCCCATTCTGTGGGGGCTGCTTTTCTGTTAATTTTCATTGAGGCATCTCTAAAAGAGACGCAGCACGGGTTTTAGTATGGTATAATGTGTCATTCAGCAATGGCTGAACAGGTCATTTCATCTGACCCAGATAAGCACCACCAAGGGGGCATCCTTGATGTTCTGGGAAACTACCCCGGTCTGCTGGTTTCCTCTATGGAGTCCCGGCATGCAGAATGCTTCGTCTTTTGCTGTGCATTGAACTGTTACAGTTCCGACCTAAACCCAACAGACACATTCATTTAATGGAAAACTGCAGGAAATTAGACAGTTTCCTAAAATTGGTGAAAGATGGCAAAATGGTTTATGTATAAATTTAATAGTATCTGAAATGGTGTAATAGTCTGAAGAAGTGTATTTTATGCCAAACAGCTGTCTATGGATTGCACTTGTACTTTTTTCCCAATTTTGTCAGACAGGACCTTTATTTTTAAGATCGGTGAGTGCCGCTAATGACTTTGCTCCATCCTTCTCGGATATTGGTAAATAGATTTATCACAGATGAAATTGCACCCATGTGTTGTCAGTATTGCATCACTAACTCTGAGCTACATGGAGAGCCACTCATGTGGCGGGCTCTGGTGAAGCTGGGAATTGGGTTGGGTTAGGAGCTTTGGGGATGGGGCTTTTGTATGATGTGATTGGTGGGGCGGGAACCAGCAAGATGAATGAGCTGAAGCTGTGCTGTGTGCAGCTAAGGCCAAATACATGTGTGTTTGAGATGAAAAGGATGAGGCGGGCTTAATGGGATTGGTAGTGCAATGTATGTAGCTAACAGATCACATACGACGACAGCAGCTAACATGGTTTGTATTCAGAAATATGAGTCAACATATTAAAATATGCTAAATCACATGTTGCAGCATATCTTTCACGCCACATGATTCCATCCAGGTAACTGGGAATCATGTCTTTGTGTTCCGGTCATGCTCTTGAAAACAGACTTTGCTCGTTTCCAATAATTTTCAATGTTGTTGGTATGAGCGCCCATGAGCGGATCGACAACATGTCTGCTGTGATTGACAGTTGGAGAGTCATTATTTGGTGGTTGTGCGATGTTTCGATGCGCTGCCCATTCGTCAGAAATGATAATTGATTCTGGAGCGATGACTCGCTGAATTATTGGCAGCACAGTCGCTGCATCTCTTTTTGTGACAAAAGTGATGAAACCTTTTCGATTCTCAACATCATAGGCTCCAAAAACCCATCGGTCCCGATGTTGCAAGTTGCGGCCGCGATGATACTTTGCTTTCACTAGAAGAGACTCGTCAATTTGCACTTCTTTTCCTGGACCGCCAAGCTGAATAGGCTCCGCTAATAACTTCCAGGAGCATATATCTCTTGAGTATTGATAATAGTCCACTGCAGTATGCGCCGCAATATCCAAACGCTGCATTGTTGTTTGCTGAGGCCTTTCAGTCGCCCAATAGAACACTAAATATAGGAATTTGGCGGGCGCAATTTTGGCTCCTTCCATCAAACTATCTTTTAAAATGTTCTGCTTGCTTCTGCAGCCGGGACGTCTCCACACATAACCACTAAGTTTACTTCAATCTTTGTGAATCTTCCTGTTGACAAGGAATACATTCTACCTTCCTGTGTAGAATCTTGTGGCTGCGCAAGTATTCAATAGCTGATAAATCATCCTTACAAACCCGATTCATTTCCAATACATTCATTTTCGCTTCTGCACACATTTTTCTGTCACTATGGTACGTAGGTTCCCGCCCAAGCTGTCGCCTCATCCAAGCCCCGCCCCTAAGCATCCGCCACCAATCGCATCATAGAAAACCCCTCCCCCAAAGCTCCTAACCCGACCCAATTCCCAGCTTCAGTAGAGCCAGACCTCCCGTCCTCGCAGGTCCTTCAACCACAGTCCCCTATACTGCATGTGTGCCTCTTATCTATGTTGTAGATGCATTATACCTGCCATTCACACATAAATCCTCAGGAATAATTTATTCCTCCATTGAACGTGTCAAACGTTGTTATAAATTTATATTCCCAAATTCTTCTGTGGCTTTGTGACTTGAAACTGCCCTTCAATATCATAACTCTCATATCTCTTATGTCATGTCCATAACCAGAAAAGTGCTCAGCCACAGGTAATGGCGATGAGATTTCCTTCTCTTTCAGTTTTTGGCCCTTTTCCCCAACTGGACATTTTTATTCACTATAACATCATGTATTTTTGTTAGCCATTAACCCTTTCCAATCCACTGTCGGACGTCTAAAGACATTATGATTTAAGGCTGTACAGCTCCAATGTTAGAAGATGTCCGTCGGGGTTCTCTTACTGTGTATTGCCAGCCTCTCTGCTGTCGGAGCCTATCCAATGTGTCACCTGATGCAGTACTGGCTTTAGCGCCATTGTATAACAGCAGAAAAAGAGTAAGCCCCCTAGGAAAACCAGGAAACAAATTGGATTGGAAACGGTTAAAAGGTATCACCTCTACAAGACCACGTGGTCTCTCTTGCTGGGAACAATCACATTGTTTTTAAAGTACACTTGTATTTGATATGACCATGAGAATAGACTCCTAGATTAAAGGGCTTTTTGGTACAACACTGATCCACTTGGAATACATAATCAATAGTTAATTGACGGGTCTGCTGCTTGGGATTCCCGCTGACGGAAGAGGCTGCAACACTCAAGTCAGCGCTGCGGCCTCTACCAAGGCATATGGTGTCATGTGCATCAGTCACATGGCCTGAGAGCAGCTTAGTCCCACTGAAGGAAATGGTATTGAGCTGCAATACACTATAATAATTTCCGGTGCTGTGCCTGGTTTGGACTAAAGTGACAGCGGTGCTCGCCCCGAACACCGCCATCACTTCGAACAGCTTAGTGGTGGACACTTACCCTCAACGATTGTGCCGGCTCTTAATGCTGTAAACAACCTGGTGACAGTCCTGACAGCAACTTTTAAATCCCCCGATTTTGGTTTTGTGTAAAAATGAGTTTAAAAAAGTTTTATTTGAAAAAAGAAAGTATTAAAAGTTAAAAAAAAAAAAAAAAAAAAAAAAGCTTTTCCTATATTTATGATAAACATATTTGCATTGCTGTATCCATAAAAGTCCAATTTATCAAAGTAATGCATTATTTATATCGCATAGTGAATGTTGTATGGGAAAAAATCCTACACAACATTAGAGTTGTGTTTGGTTTTTTTTGACTTGCCCAAGAATCAAAAAGTAGTATGTACACCAAAATGGTACAAATAGAAACAGCAGTTTCCAGTTTTCCAAACAGAACTTTCGGAAACAAAAATACTAACTGTTTATCCATGAATATAGACCACTCTTTTCGTGCATATTTATGTTTTTAAATACTTATTGTAGATAAATAAATATCCTGCACCTAGTAGTTGTAGGCATAGAATTAAAGGGGTTGTCTCGCGGCAAACATCAAAATTTTACCTTACCCCATTCCCCCTGTCACCCCCCCCCCCGGCATAAAATAGCAATTTAAAGCGGTTTTTAAACCGCTTGCTACTCACCGATCTGACGAAATATGAAGTTATAAAAATCTTCTCCCTAAGATGGCCGCCGGTCCTTTCCCAGGGATGCACTGCGGTTTTCTCCCATGGTGCACCGCGGGTCTTCTCCCATGGTGCACCATGGGCTCTGTGCGGTCCATTGCCGATTCCAGCCTCCTGATTGGCTGGAATCGGCACACGTAATGACGTGACGACGCGGGACCAGCTCTCCGGCACGAGCGGCCCCATCCACCAGGCAGAAGCACGGACTGTGCAAGCGCGTCTAAAAACGCCAGAAGACATCAGAATTAGACGGATCCATGGCGACGGGGACGCTAGCAACGGAGCAGGTAAGTGAATAACTTCTGTATGGCTCATATTTAATGCACGATGTATATTACAAAGTGCATTAATATGGCCATACAGAAGTGTATAACCCCACTTGCTGCCGCGAGACAACCCCTTTAAACTATGGCATGGAGGCTCTAGTACCCTGTTGTACCGCCTCCAGCTTGGATACGAGATGTGATACAGGTGGGCATGGAGGCTCTAGTACCCTGTTGTACTGCCTCTAGCTTGGATACAAGATGTGATACGGGCAGGCATGGAGGCTCTAGTAGCTTGTTGTATCGCCTCTAGCTTGGATACAAGATGTGATATGGGCAGCAATGGAGGCTCTAGTACCCTGTTGTACCGCCTTTTGCTTGGATGTAAGATGTGATATGGGCAGGAATGGAGGCTCTAGTACCCTGTTGTACCGCCTCTTGCTTGGATACAGGATGTGATACCTGTGGGCATGGAGGCCCCGTTGTACCGCCTCTTGCTTAGATACAAGATGTGATACCGGTGGGCATGGAGGCTCTAGTACCCTGTTGTACTGCCTCTTGCTTGGATGTAAGATGTGATAGGGGCGGGCATGGAGGCATGCAGGTTCTGTATGGTATCCTGCAGCATAGCACTCTACATTTGCTGTAGATTGTGCAAAATTGTAGGCTTGTGAAGCTGGCACCCCAGATGGTACCAAATATGTTCTGTTGGCGATAAATCTGGCGAACGGGCCACAGGAGTATGGAAATGTTATGGACTCTTTCCTGTGACACCCTTGCTGTGCGCGGTTGAGCATTATGGTTTTGACAGACACAGGGGCCTGTAAGTGGTGCCACCAGTCTCTAGATGGCGAACAACACAACAGTTGGAGCTGCTCGTGCTTGTCGAATCTTTCTACTGGTGGCCTGCTGAGGGTATCCTGAGGCCGGTACATTGTGTACGTGCCCTCACAATCTACTGGTCCCAACACCTCCTGGCAGTCTGGTCAGAACGGCCCGGGTGGTGAGCAGTCCATCGATACGACCATCCAGCTTCTGACATTCCAATAATGCGCCCCTCTCAAACTCTGTTAACTGGGGCTGAATCTCTTCGATTGCATTGTAGAGGCGTCCAGTGGTCAACAAGCTCCACACAAGTGGAAGTAGAGGCCACTACACATAAGGAGCCTCCGAGAGCCTTTATAATCAGGACACAACTCGAATCGGTTACATATCTGCGATGTAACTGCATGCTGAGTTTTGCAGTAAAACTCCTCCTCCCTCCCCTACTAGGTGCTGTATTTTTTTTGACAGTGTATTATCTCTCCGTCTCTCGTTATATATGTGTGTGTGTGTATGTTTATTTTAGAAATTTTAGAAGGCGGCAGAAGTATGGCTTCCTTCCAGCTACTGTTCAGCTGAACTTTTTAAGTGCAACCACATTCCTCCTCCTTTTTGATAGCAAGAATGGAAAAGATAAGCTAATCTTTGGCGTTGAGACTTGACTGCTTAACTGTTTTATGACCGCTATAATATTTGCTATTGTGCTAACTGATAGGTTCAGATTTTAGAGCGGTTGTTTTTAAGGTCAGATGGCGGTATCTGTTTGAGTCTGTGATATATACCGGGGATTTGGTAGTTTCTAAGGCTTTTCACACCAGGTTTTTTTTTTTTCCAGACAAACCAGTCTTTCCTTTTTTTCCCCCTTGTAACTGTTCTATCTTCATGTGGAGAGACTCTGGCTTTGGTTTATATTCCCAGTTATTGTTATAAGGCTTGTTTTTAAAAGGTCTGACATTGACTTGTAGGAATGCTGGCTTCCAATAGGTGGTGCTGTAGAGGTATTATTTCGTCTTCTCATTTGCATACATTTCCCAGAGAAGCATGCATGGCCATATAAGTCTCTCCACACCTAGGTGCTCTCCCTAATGAGAAACAATACCCTTCCTGACCCAGGAAGTCCTTTTTACCACTGTTCTACCAGCACAAAAATAGGCCCAACTTATCTGTCTGGGCAGCATCTTCGTCCTTATCGGTTAGTGAAAGGAGCACTACATCTCCATACCGCACGTAGTGACTTTGACCTTTCCTTGTACTGTTGACCCAGTTCAACTGCTGATCTCAAGTGCTAAGAGCTCAGTCTTGATATCAGGAAAGGTGAAGTCATTCAGAGGTATATAAATAGTTGAGACTAACCAGATGAGATGGCAGCTGCCAAGGAAGCTAGCTAGTGAAACATCAGGGCAGCTTAATGGGAAATCAGATTAACTAAGGCAGTCTCTGTATGTTCACTGTATCCAATTTTACACCTCTCATTCATTCCCGGCTACGTCTTGTCACATTTGTGAATTATTTACTACTGTGTTTCCTGGAAGGTAAGACCTACCCTGAAAATAAGACCTAGCCTGATTTTTAGGCTTTTCAGGGATGCTTGAAATATAAGCCATCCCCCGAAAATACGCCCTAGTTATATTTCATTAAAAAAAAGGCAATAGGAATACATTACCCAGCAGGCTTGGTCCAGGTCCTTCCCGGTGCTCTCCAGAACCCCAATGTGGTTCCCGCAGTGCTTAGCTGCCCACACAGGATCACTTCCTAGTTACGGGATACATAAATCCCGCCTCCACGATGGCTGTGATTAGTTTCTCAAGCTCTGCACTGATTGGCTAATCAGCGCTTGAAGAGCCAATCACAGCCATCGCTTCGTGGAGGTGGAATTTATGAATGGTTCTTTAAGTGCCAGCCAAATCAGTGCAGCGCTTGAAGAACCACCAATCACAGTCATCACTTCGTGGAGGCGGGACTTATGAATCCCATAACCAGGAAGTGATCCTGTCTGGGTGGCCGAGGACTGCGGAATGGCACCGTTGTCTGAAAAGCAGCTGGGAGGACCTGGACCGAGCCTGCTGGGTAAGTAAAATACGACCTTGCGCCTCTTTTGGGGAAAACATTACTATAAGACCCTGTCTTATTTTCAGAGAAACACGGTATTGCACTATACAGTCAAAAGATCATTGTTTAAGCTCTTTTTGCAGAATAGATTCATTATGGCATGTTACTGTTGGGTTGCAGTAGACAAGGATCTGGTCAAAAGAAGTTGTGTGTTATAGCCTTTGTCCACAGGGTTCAGATTCTTGGCATATTCTCATCATCTCTATGCAGTTTGACATGGCAGCTGTTTAGACTTTCCACTTCATCTGAAACTTCAGGCATACATTGCTAAAAAAAATTAAAATCCATGGTGTCTGTAAGTTGAGGATCATTCCGGCGTGATATGAGTTTTAGGTATGTTCAATGTACAAGCAGGATAAGCACTTTTTGTTTAGGGCGTCAACATTTTCCATAAAGTATTTTTCGCCTGCCTTGTTCACTGTTAACTAGATGCTCACAAAAGAGCTTGTTGAGAGATACCAGATGGTGTGGGGATTAGAGGAGTGTGTGTAAAAATATACTGCAGTCCTGCGTGAGGTCGGAGCATGAGACGGGCACTGTTCTCACTACGGCAATGCCCATCATGTCATGAAGTAAGCTGGAGGGGGTAAGGGGTTATTAGGCTTCTGCAGTCATTATATTCACCCCATTTTATTCGCTGCATTGCCATAAAGTGCATCGGTCATGAAACCGATCTGCAAGATTAAACCCCAAAGCTAATAGTGTGGTATGAATAAAAAATGAATACTCCGATTCCAATGGCCAGGGAGGAATAAATGGTAGGCCGTTGCATGCCATGCGTTGTGTATGTGGCCACTCAACGAATCGCAGGCTACGGTGTGATTCTTCCATGACTATTGGTTAGTAGTGGCACTTGCAGACTAGTTGGTGTGAGCTAGACATTCCTTGTAATCATCTGATGCACACCTTCATAGCCTTTTTTTTTTTTTTTGTTTGTTTGTTTTTTTTTTAATTCTTCTCTCCCTTGCACAGATCAGGAAATTTGATCAGAGGATTTTTAGATGATCAATCCTGTTTTATTTGATGTATTACTTTTTTGCCAAAAAAAACCCCAAGACGCCACTTTTTGGTGTTTCGACGCAGTGCTGATTTTCCTGCCAAAATAAAAAGCTGCATCTGGATAGTTACTCTAGATCAGTAGTAAAATACAAGACTCCCTACAAACAGCATACTTTTTAGTACCGTTTTTTTAATCCATGGCATATTTTTTATTTGTATCTTTTTTTTTTTTTTTTTTTTACGCAAATGGCACGCTCGGAGTATTAAACTTTTTTTCTGGTATTTTAGTAAATACTGCCAAAGAGGAAAATGAGTAAAATAAAGAACATGGGTATCATACAAAAACCACTTCCATTTTTTTGGGCTTTACCCAGAAAGACTGACTGGGATCCCTGAAGGGGAATCTGTTATATTGGGGGCGACCTTGTAACGTGATGTAATGAATGAATAGTAGAAAGGACACTGTGCGTCTGCAAACCAGCTGTGTAATGGCTGAAGAATAGGGCACCAGGCAGTGAAAGAATAGTACCGTGGAAAGGGTGCTGTTCACTACATAGAGTGGGCTACTAGGTAGGACTGGGTGATTTGAGCGAAGATTAAAGTCTAAATTAAATTTTTTTTTTTTCTTTTATTAGTTTTAATCTCTTTTTCTTGTTTATTTGCTAAGCAAGCTCTCTGCTATGGGCTCTTTTACATTCAGTTTATCACTGGATCGCAGGAATCTGAACAAGACTGCATGTTTTAAATCGGTGAACGTGGCCAGCCCGGAACGGTTTCTATCCCACTTCACTTGCTTTCACTGATCGGTTATCACTACTTTGTGAAGGCACAGGAGTGATCATCACTGGAACAACGGTCCGGTGCTTAAAGGGATTGTCCCGCGAAAGCAAGTGGGGTTATACACTTCTGTATGGCCATATTAATGCACTTTGTAATGTACATTGTGCATTAATTATGAGCCATACAGAAGTTATTCAGTTACCTGTTCCGTTGCTAGCGTCCTCGTCTCCATGGTGCCGTCTAATTTCAGCGTCTAATCGCCCGATTAGACGCGCTTGCGCTGTCCGGTCTTCTCCCTGGTGAATGGGGCCGCTCGTGCCGGAGAGCTGGTCCTCGTAGCTCCGCCCCGTCACGTGTGCCGATTCCAGCCAATCAGGAGGCTGGAATCTGCAATGGACCGCACAGAGCCCACGGTGCACCATGGGAGAAGACCTGCGGTGCATCGTGGGTGAAGATCCCCGCGGCCATCTTGCTAAGGTAAGGAAGAAGTCGCCGCAGCGCGGGGATTCGGGTAAGTACTAAATGTTTTTTTTTTTTTAACACATGCATTGGGTTTGTCTCGCGCCGAACGGGGGGCCTATTGAATAAAAAAAAAAAACGTTTTGGCGCGGGACAACCCCTTTAAGTGCTTGACAGTTGTCCCATGTAAGAGGACCCTTGAAATTGGCAAGTGGCAAAATGTTTCTATGAAAGTATAACGAATCTGAAAACTTTTCTCCATGATGGGAATTAAATTCAGAATTGCAAAAACAGCATTTTTAAAGGGTTATCTGGGGACATACTTATAAGCCTCTTCAAATAACACCGCTCTTACTCACCCTTTTACGCACCCCCGCTGCTGTCTGCTCTCTGGTTCCTATTGAGCTTCACTTCCTGGTGTTCAGGACCATTTGATCGCTTCAGCCAATTACCAGCTCCTTTCAGCTAGTGAATAGCTGCGGCGTTCACGTCACCCAGTTTCGGATCGTGATCAACTCCCTTCCAGGAAGGCAAGTTGAGCGGGACTCGAGAGCTTCGGAATCGTAAGGTTTTGAAATGGTGAATTAATTTGCTTAATCGCCCGGCCCTACTACTAAGTGTGCGCACATAATGGAGAGGTCTACAACCCCATTTACACTGACAGATCACGACAGTTTAAGTGACAGTTTTGAGCGATCATCTTTGCATAGTCAATAGTAGCTAAGTGGCTACTGAAGAGCTATGCAGGCGGATTGCTATCGCTTGGCGAACAATACAGCTGTTCTGCACAAGCAAACGGCTGTATTGTTTTCCGCGATTACAGCACGCGTCCCCCTGTAAACTACCAGTGGGGCACGGGCTGTAAGAGTCTTATCAGCGCTACCGACTGCGATAACAGCCTGCACCACCGATGAGAGTTCATCTTAAATTGAGCGACGAACGACCTGTGCATGAAAACTGCACAATGTCCGCATTTAAAGGCAACGGTTATCGCTCAAAAAACAGCTTTGAGCAAATTTCCAGCCAGAATCGTTGGGTCTAAATGGGCCTTAATACACTTTATACATCCACCTGCTGCACACAGCTGGGGAACAGGAAGATATAGAAGCATTCAGATGACCCTTTTGAACTGTCCTTTCCAGTATTTCTTACTTTAGATTATAAGGGTCGTCCGAGATGTCAGAGGCTCTTCAATTGTAACCTTTCAAATCCTGATGTCGGTCATCTCGCTATTGGACGCATCCGAAAGTGATCCCTTTCTCATTGGGCCAGTTATTTCCACAGATCCTTCTGCAGAGCCTTTAAACTTTTCTCCACACATTACATTGGAGTACTTGATATGTAGGTCTGTTTCCCTCCAGCATTGATGTTACTGAAAGCCTGAATTAATTGCGATATTTAAACTTTAATCCTGTTTCCTTTTTTCGTTTTTTTTTAAAAGCCTTGATGTAATATTGTCCCGCTGATTGGCAGGTCCCTTTATCCACATAATCTCTGCTGGAGTCAGGATTTGTCAGGGCCACTTTCAGAGATGAAGCGCTGTCTGTGCTAGCCTACCATTGCTAATCTCTGAAACTACAGCATATATTACACCGCACGCCATGTCATCCTGGACTGCAAATATGGATTGTAGAACTTGTGATTGGGTGCCGCTATTTCCAACTGATTTGTACCACAAAGAGGAGGTATTGGCTTGCTGCATTCTGATTGTAGAAAGGCTATTCCTTATAATTCATCGTGCTGGTCATTACCTTCTCTTATGCTGCTTTCTCTCAGAATCCTGCATTGTTTCACTCTGTAGACAGTGCTAACTTTGATGGCAAGCATATTGCAGGTTTCAGGAGTTATCAAAAATATGCATCTAAAGTGCTGGAGTTTCGAAAGACATTCTTCAAGACTAAAGGCCCATTTACAGGCAAAGACAATCTTTCAAACAATTGAAAGATTGACCGTTTTAGCGATCATCCTGCATAAAGTGTTAATAGACACCAATGCCCGTTAACACTTTATTAGCTTAATTTGGTGTAAAAGAGCATCCGGAAGCTGCCTGCAGAGCACAACATGTGGTCTGAGCTCTGCACATAGCTCCATTATTCTCGCATGGGCTGTTGGCAGAATACAATGTAATCTCCAACTCCCGTGCAGAACACAGCGTGCTGTTCCTATTATCTCTCTCTGGCCAATGGATAACAGCGATCATTTAAAGTGGGAAAAAAAAGGTGTAAAAGCTTGCGTTTCATCTCCCCTCACGGATCATATCCATGAGGGAGGATGAAATGACGTACCTAAGGCCCCCGGATTTATCTGTGGACTTTACCCCAGCTTTTGCGCACGTGCCCGTCGCCAAAATGGCAGACGCATGCGCAAAGCCGTGAATTGCCAGGGTAATTTAAAATCTCCCTGCTCCTGGCTACAAAACTTAGCCGAGAGCCTGTAGATTTCACGGGAGCCGCGGTGAGCGGTTCCTGATTACGTGTTCGCCGTTATCCAATGGATAATGGCGATCACGTAAAAGTAAAAAAAGGTGAAGCTTCATCTCCCCTCACCGGTAAAAAGTTTCATCTCCTCTCACCAATCACATCAGAGGCCTCCGTATTTGAACCCCAATGCGATCCTCCTCTGTGAACTTTCCCGGATTCTGCACATGCGACCGCCGTCAAAACACCGGACACGTGCGCAGGAGAGGGGGAACTCGAACTCAGGGAATGTAAAATCTTAATGCTCCTTGCGATCAATGGTCGCCTGGAGTAGTGACCTCGTTCTGTGGTCCCCGGTCACGTGATTAAAAGGTAGCAATCTACCTTGGGCCGGTCTCACACGACCGAATAGGAATTATGTGTCTGATCCGCAGTAATACGCGGATCAATCGCATTGGATTACAGAAGTCCGCTCACATTAGTGGGTCGGAATTGTGTAATCCACTTGCAGAAAATGGAACGCAGCATGTTCTATTTTACTGCGGATATCCGTGACATAGAGCCCATTGTGCTCCATGGTCAATAATATACCCGCAGCCCATACGCAACTACATTGTGTACAGCGACAGTGCGGGAAATGTAAACAAAAAAAATGTACTGCGCATGACCGCCTGTGTGAGTACACAGTTATGCACAGTACATTACATGGCCATGTGAGACCGCCGCACCTCCGCAAGCTTACGGAGACTCAGAGCGCCACTTTTTACACCCCATCACTGCCGATCAAGAAATACCCCACAAAAAGCATGAGAGGAGGGGGGATACATGGTTTTATTGCCTCATGTGCCCATCCCAACCAGCCTCTGTAATTACCCCTCTCTTCGGAAATACCACACAGTTCACATTATTACTTTTATCTAAGATTTAGGGAATGCCAAAAATGGTGGTGGGGGGTGGGGGGGATATTTTTAAGGTGTCAATTTTTTCATTCCGTACAAGTGAGCAATGGGGCCTGGAATTTATTCAGTTGTGCCCTGCAATCCAACGGGTGTTTCCTCCATTATAGGCCTAACCATGTGTCCTATAAGTAGGCGGGAATGTTTCTGAACACTGGACAAATGGGGGTATCAATTTTGGGGTGAACTTCTGAATTTCTATTTACACTGTACAAAAAAACCTGTTTTTAAATTGATGCAATTGCCAAAAAAATGAAAATCGTAATTTTTTTCCTTCTGCTTTGCTTAGATTCATTCAAATACTGTGGGGTCAAAATACGCAGTACACCCCTAGATGAATGCGTTGAGGGGTCTATTTTTCAAAATGGGGTTATTTGTGGGGTCCTCCATTGTTTTGGCCGCTCAAGGGCTCTACAAGTGAGCAATGGGGCCTAAATCACCTTCAAGCAAAATGTCCTAAAAGCCATCGGCTGCTCCTTTCTGTTTGGGCCTCGTTGTGCATACAGACATAATATTAAGGCCACAATGTGCAGTTTTTTGAACAGCGGACAAACAGGGGTATGCATTTTAGGGTGTAAATCCTCATTTTCATGTGCACTATAGAAATGATATATTTGCAATAATATGAAATTTTATTTTTACTCCTCTAGATTGCCTTAACGCCTGAAAAGAAACTGTGGGGTCAAAATACTCCTGACACCACTCAGTGAATATATTAAGAGGTGTAGTTCTTAAAATGGGGTCATTTGTGGGAGTATCTATCATTCTGACACCCATGAGCCTTTGCAAACTTGGCTTGGTGTACGAAAACAGTGTTCCTTAAAATGATGAAAAGTAATGTTAAATTTGTACTTCATCTAAATGGTTAAAAAAACGAAAGTTTTTTTCAAATGTGCTTCCAGAATAAAGTAAACAGATGGAAATGTATATCCTATCAAAAATGTGTACAGTATGTTTGCACATATTTGAGATATTACAGTTGAAAATGTGAAAAAATGACAATTTTTTGTCTTCGTCACTAAAGGGTTAAGAAATGACATGAAGAACAGTACATTATCCTTCTGGAATATCCATCATTTTGTGGTACATGAAGTTCACGACGGGCCGCAAATGGTCACCAAACAGTGAAACACAGCAGGCATCGGACAATGATGTGTTTAGGTGGAGCGGTAGACCCAACCCATGCCATGAGAACACACCCCACAGCAGTATGGAACCACCAGCCAGCACAATGCCTTGTTGACAACTGAAGTCCATGGCTTCATAGGGTCTGTGCCACACATGTACCCTACCATCAGCTAGAAACAGTTGGTACTGTGACTCATCGGACAACACCATATGTTCTCTAGGATCCAGTTAGCAACCTCACGAAACAATGGGACAAGCCTGTAGTGGCTGTTATAAATAACACATCATCATGCTCAGATGTAAGCACTGAAGGGGCTGCGGTGCTTGCAGACGTGCCTCGGCCCCTTCAATCAGCTGTTTGGCGGCAGTCACAAGCTGCGATTTTCCCACCGATCAGAAATTGGTGACCTATCTTAAAGATAGACCATTTTAAAAGGTTGGATAACTCCTTAGTGTTATTCCATGAAGCATTTTTATACCAAAAATTCTAAAAGGCATTTGCAGTGTTTCTAGCATTAACAAATATATTTTCCATTATTTTTTGCTGCCATGTGTTCCCTTGATGCTGCTGCTTATCTGTGCTGCATGGGTAGGCACTGGACTGAATACGGTAAGTCTCCTCCCCCCTCTGGCAGCTGACAGTATAGTTCTTCCTTACCCCCTTCTGTAGAGGCTCTACTCCTTCTCTGACAAGCAGAAAAGGTATTCCTGCCTGTTGGCTGTCTTAAGCCTCCCTCACACAGACGTGGTAAACCCTCAAAAATAGAACCGACACCGCTCGAAAACCGTGGTGCTGAAAAGAGCTGCGATCGAGCGGCTGTCTGAGTGGTCCTATTGAAAGCAATGGGAGCGTTATACTACGATTAACGCGGTGCTGAAAGCACAGCACTAATCGCAGTAACAAATGTCTGTCGTGAAGTACTATGTGAGTAAATGTTATTACTTTTAATTTCATCATTGCTTAATGAGTTTAAAGCACCAAATTATAAACCTTTTATATCCATTTAAAGGGGTTGTCCCATCAGAGATGGCCTCTTTCAGAATACGGCTCCTGCATCTGACACCTCTGGCATGCAGGGGAAAGCTGTGGCCAGCTAGTCTTGGCAAATACAGTGTTTGACTGCCATTCAGATGAATAGCCATCTTTGTAAGACAAGGACATCTTGGGTCTACCAGTAGGGGAGCCGTTGGTAAAGAGCAGCTCTCCTGCTAATACGAGGTCCCGAACAGAGGACTTGGCTAGATTCTGTCCATCTGACCCTAATAAAGTATATGAATAGGGGTTGTCTTCTATTTTACTACATACATACAAATGGGAAGATGGAATAATGCCTCTACAGCGCCACCTCTTAGAAGGCAGCATTCCTGCAAGTCAATGTCTGACCTTTTTTAGCAAACCATGTAACAATGACTGGGAATATAAGCGAGAGGCTTCTCCAGAAAGAAAAGATAACTGTAGGCAGGCAGACAATTTGGGGGTTTTTGCTCATCATTGTGCAGTAGGTTGCTGGCTGGCTGAGAGACCTATAACTTGGGATAAAGTTTCTCCTTAGACAGGGGCCTTCTAGTAGGTGGCGCTGTAGAGGCATTGTTCCCTCTTTCTATTTGCATACATTTCCCAGAAGAGCATGCATGACCTTATAAGTATCCTCACACCTTCTAGGTTCTCTCCCTAAGGAGAAAGTTTACCCCTCCTGACTTGCTACTCACAACTAACTTTTTGACCAACTCGATGACCGACAAAAGCTATCGGGTTCTTTTCTCTGCATACGCTTGCATTATGAACCTCGGTGTTGCTGGTGATTTTCATTCCAAAAAAATATTTAAACACTTGTTTTTAAAATGTTTACGGTAGAAGAGGAGACTGTCTTCACAGTAGCCCTCACCCATACAAGGTCTTCAAGCTTCCATCGCTTCTCTAGTGGCTTCTTTATAGCTCACGCATTTCAGAGAAGGATTGATTTGTCCATGTTGTGTACATGAATCAGGATGAATAGGATTACTAACTGGCTTTTTGTTTGGCCTCTCAGGGTGACTCTGTCCTTACAGTGAGCCTCACCGAACAGAGTGAACTGGAAGACGATGTTGTGTTCTACCTGCTGTTTGCTGGCTCCACTCTGAAACATTTAGCAAGTGCTCGGAAAGTAGACGCCGCAACCCTTGAGACAGTCACCCCAGGTGAGCGCTTCTATTCCTTGCCCTCTATTCTTGTGTGTTTTTATATCTGATGGTTGTAAACTAGAAGAAAAAAAAACCTTAAAAGAATGTGCATGCAATTTTAATTGCGTCTACCTCTCTATAGGCAATAATATGCATAATTAATTTGGTGTCTTTGTGAGGAAGTGAATACAAGACAGCTACTTTAATTGATATGCATTGATCTTCTGCAAATTACCGGGCTAAAATCTGCTAGTTTATGAAATGTCGGAGGAGTTAGTAGCTCTAATTGTGGTGCTGCCAGCTTCGTGCCTCTTTCATTAGTGACTGCAGACAGATTGTATTTGAGTTTACAGTCCGTGAATTGCAGTGAAACCTCTGGCAGAGATGAGGCCAACGGACTGATCACATTGAATTAGTGCATTACACAACATGAATCCAAAATCGGGAACCACCCAAAATCATGTTCAGTTGAACTCCTACAGGAATTGCCATTATAGATTAGTCTACGGGCTTGTTCACACTGGCGTGTGCATGTTGTGCCTGAGAAACTTGGGGGCAACACTCATCAGACTGCACATGCACGTTCGCTCATGCGCTGTCTGATCTACTCAGATCATGCATGTCCTATTCTCTTCCATGAAAACAGGCAAGAATAGGGCATGCAGCGGTTTTATTTTTTTCCTAGTGCCCATGAAGAAACAAACATGTGAACAGCCTCATGGGCCATTATGGATCATGTGCTGTCCGTGCAATGCACTGACGGCACCCGGCCTGATTACATGCCCGTGTGGGTAAGCCCCTACTATTGTACCTAAGGTGTTACGTACTGTTGCCATTATTGACGGTTCGCCCTGTTACATGTGAGGGGCACCCATGGACGATCCGCAGTTCAAGTCGCCCACAGGGAAACATAGGTGTCTGCACGTGAATTAAAGCATGCGGATTTGATTTGCGGATCTTTAAATGCGGACATCACATAGAGGCATGCTCCATTTCAGTGTAGTTCCCGCACAGATGGCTTCCATTGAAGTCAATGGGATCTGATCCATGGCCCATCTACAATTTACATTGCGCAAGGGCCACAAATTCCGTCGGAGAACAGGAGTTTAGAGGAGAAAAAAAATTCCACTGCTCTTCCGCATGCATCTGCAGTCAAGAAAAAACACCTGGACAAGGTGGCTGCGCGTAGGGTGAGATTTCACTGTCGGCTCCCGCATTCGGAATCCCACCTGCCCGTGGACATGAGGCCTTAGTTATAGCTGATTTTTCTGGGCCCCCAGTGAGTGGGACACCCTGTATATTTCCCCTTCAGTAGCTGGCTTGGTTGGCTACACGGCTTCCTGCGTGGAAATCGGCTGTTTACCAGATGTGCCAGCCCCGAAACCCAGAAGGACCAGTTTATCACCCTGGCAGCTGTTGTGGGTTTTTGTTTTTTCCACCATATTGTTGAGATTTATGTTCAGTTCCACTAAGATGTTGGTTCCACTGTACCAATCTAATCTCCCATAGAGGGCCATGTTGCTTCTCACATGAATTGTGCTAAAAATTAGTGAAAGAAAAATCTCAGCATGTTCTATCTTGGTCTCTATTATGCACGCATACACGCCAAGATTATACATGGCGATTGGTGGCGCGCAGCGAGTACGCAATGTCATTGTATACTTGCTGGACAGCTCTCCACGATTTACGGCCGTCTGGCTCAGGTACAGATGGGTAACTGCATATGCTCTTACATGATCATCGCCTAATGATGCCATTTTTAGGGGATTGTCCTTATTCATACAAATGTGGAAGTTGTTGTGTTTTTGCTATTTGGTGATTTATTTGTGAGTGGTTTTCTGTAGTGGCAGGTGTTTATCTCTCCATGGCGTGACTAGCTCTTATCTCTAGACAGCACTAAAGCCACAAGTCCTACTGTGACAGGCGCTGACCAGACTGTCATTGTGATTAACAATTTATGAGGTTTAACTAGAAATCTAACCTGGTTGTTTGATAGTTTTATTATTTTATTGTTGTCCGTGTGCAAGAAAAGAATTGCCTTTTTAATTACCGCTCCTTAGTTTGAATGTACACCGACGCTTTGGTTTGAATACACGTTCTATTCGGGAAATACATTTACAGAAATACCTTAAACTGCTTTTGTTACCATGTTTTATTTATCTGTCAGTGGACCAGTGTGAGGGCTTATTTTATTTTTGGGAAGAGCTTTTGGTTTTCTTTTTGTACCTTTTTTTGGTACATAACTTTTTGATTGCCTTTTGATTAATTTTTTTCCCTCATGAGACCAAAAAAAAGTGCAATTCTGACATTTTCATAACTTTATTTTTTTTCCTTTTTTTCTGAGTGTTCACCATGTGATATTTGAATTATTTGGGCATTTTAGATACAGAAATGCCAATTTTCTTTATTTTTCACTTTTGTTGATGTAATGACTGTGAAAAGGGAAGCTTTTAAAGTATTTTTCTTTAAAAAATTTTTTTTAATAAAAAGTACTTATTAAATTTTTAAGTATCCAAAGAGTAATTGAACTGGTAATGATCTGATCACATGTACATTTATACTGCAGCGCAGGGCTAAATGCAATGAAATGCATGGTAACCGAATGGCATCCCACAATCACAACGGGTCATTCTGGAGCCCCCTCCCTATGTTGGGCTGTTCTAAATGCTGCCGTAATCAGCCAGGATTGAAGATCTCTTCGATCCTGTCTGTTGTAGCCGACATCTGCCATTTATATTGTTGGCTTGGCTCACATGACCCGGCAGCCCGTTTTGCGCGCCATGACTACTACTGAAGCGTCACTGCTACTAAGCAACTTGGTGATCCTCCTCCAGGGGTGCCGAACTACTACAGAAAATCTGAGAAACTCCCACTGAAAAACACTATCCGAGTGAACACTGTTATAGAGGGCTAATGTGTTGTAACAGTACCAAAATGTAGGGATCAAACTGCATTCCTTCACAGTGTTAACTTTCATACAAATGGCAGCCAGATTGTCGTATGTCTGAGGAGGAGAATTTGTGCAAGGATGTCCACCATTATATAGCAGAATCAACCATGCACAAATTGGTGCTGGGACCAGGAGAACACCCCAGGGGTCCCCCCACTACATGGTAACCGTTTCTCCAGCCATAATCTATGTGGTATGAACAAGAACACCAAAATACTGACCTCAAAAACATTTGTTTATTCTTCATATATAGAGCAGACCTCACATAGCCTCCAGTCAATCCAGTGCCTTGAGATAAATCACCAAGATGGAGTATATAGTCACACCGAAATCTCTGCTTGTCGGCATACAATTCCCATCCACACAGTGGGGAGGGATCTGGTTCTCTCCTTGGGATCTACAGTCACCCAACCAAGGCCAACATTATTCATACATAGAGCAGCCCCAATGTATCCGTCAGGATCATTAGAAGAACATGTTAATCCCTTTAGGGAACATGCTGTAAAGAGTAGGAATACATTTGAGTTCCATCTTTTTGAGCCATTTAACTTGACCCTCCTAGGGTCTGGCCCATGATCGATGACCCTAAAACGCAATAGGCTTATAGTGCTCTTTCTCAATGAAGTCTCAGAACTGGTAAATCCATGGACTTTATCTGTAAAGTGCTCTTATGCTCCACCAAATGGGAAAGAACATACACTACCGTTGAAAAGTTTGGGGTCACATTGAAATGTCCTTATTTTTGAAGGAAAAGCACTGTACTTTTCAATGAAGATAACTTTAAACTAGTCCTAACTTTAAACAAATGCACTCTATGCATTGCTAATGTGGTAAATGACTATTCTAGCTGCAAATGCCTGGTTTTTTGTGCAAAATCTACAAAGGTGAATAGAGGCCCATTTCCAGCAACTATCACTCCAGTGTTCTAATGGTACAATGTGTTTGCTCATTGGCTCAGAAGGCTAATTGATGATTAGAAAACCCTTGTGCAATCATGTTCACACATCTGAAAACAGTCTAGCTCGTTACAGAAGCTACAAAACTGATCTTCCTGTGAGCAGATTGAGTTTCTGGAGCATCACAATTGTGGGGTCAATTAAACGCTCAAAATGGCCAGAAAAAGAGAACTTTCATCTGAAACTCGACAGTCTATTCTTGTTCTTAGAAATGAAGGCTATTCCATGCGAGAAATTGCTAAGAAATTGAAGATTTCCTACAACGGTGTGTACTACTCCCTTCAGAGGACAGCACAAACAGGCTCTAACCAGAGTAGAAAAAGAAGTGGGAGGCCGCGTTGCACAACTAAGCAAGAAGATAAGCACATTAGAGTCTCTAGTTTGAGAAACAGACGCCTCACAGGTACCCAACTGGCATCTTCATTAAATAGTACCCGCAAAACACCAGTGTCAACATCTACAGTGAAGAGGCGGCTGCGGGATTTTGGGCTTCAGGGCAGAGTGGCAAAGAAAAAGCCATATCTGAGACTGGCCAATAAAAGAAAGATTAAGATGGGCAAAAGAACACAGACATTGGACAGAGGAAGACTGGAAAAAAGTGTTGTGGACGGATGAATCCAAGTTTGAGGTGTTTGGATCACAAACAAGAACGTTTGTGAGACGCAGAACAAATGAAAAGATGCTGGAAGAATGCCTGACGCCATCTGTTAAGCATGGTGGAGGTAATGTGATGGTCTGGGGTTGCTTTGGTGCTGGTAAGGTGGGAGATTTGTACAGGGTAAAAGGGATTCTGAATAAGGAAGGCTATCACTCCATTTTGCAACGCCATGCCATACCCAGTGGACAGCGCTTGATTGGAACCAATTTCATCCTACAACAGGACAATGACCCTAAACACACCTCCAAATTGTGCAAGAACTATTTACAGCAGAAGCAGGCAGCTGGTATTCTATCGGTAATGGAGTGGCCAGCGCAGTCACCAGATCTGAACCCCATTGAGCTGTTGTGGGAGCAGCTTGACCGTATGGTACGCCAGAAGTGCCCATCCAACCAATCCAACTTGTGGGAGATGCTTCTAGAAGCGTGGGGTGCAATTTCACAAGCTTACCTCAACAAATTAACAGCTAGAATGTCAAAGGTGTGCAATGCTGTAATTGCTGCAAAAGGAGGATTCTTTGACGAAAGCAAAGTTTGATGTAAAAACAATGTTATTTCAAATACAAATCATTATTTCTAACCTTGTCAATGTCTTGACTCTATTTTCTATTCATTTCACAACGCATGGTGGTGAATAAGTGTGACTTTTCATGGAAAACACAAAATTGTTTGGGTGACCCCAAACTTTTGAACGGTAGTGTAAGTCGTTTCTCCTACATGAATTGGCCCACAAGGGTACGTAATCCTATATAAGGAACAAAGGTACACATGCATGTTGTATTCTGCATGTTCTTACCGTGTATGATGTGTGAACCCGTCCCTTTTCACTAAGTTGTTGCAGCAATAGTAATTGAGACAAGGAAAATTACCCACTTTGCAAGTAACACTGTTAGTCTAGGTCCAGGGTCTATATTCGATTTGACCAGTTGATCTTTCAAATTGGGACTCCGTCTATATGACATCTGTGGATTAACAAACTCCTACCACTGTGTGGTGCAAATGGCTTACAATCTGATGCCCGATGTTTCTCCCTAGGTGCCAGCAAGTCCTCCCATAAATGTTGTCTCACCGTATCCCTGTACTTGGAGTACAAATATGTATGATAACCTACATTTTGATGTTGGTTTTATGCTTGACAGAGACCTGTTGGTTTTATATGTTGCTTTATGGAAGAATAAAAGCATTTTTATTACTGCACCTAACATTTTTCTGCTATCCTAAGGATAGGTCATCAATAGGAAAAAAGCCCAAAGTTCCAGACAATCCCTTCAATGAACTGGAGCCGTTCTACTACTACAGAAGGGAACGTTCCTGCAGGTGCCGTCAGCATCTCTAATGGAATTGGATTTGTCTGCATCTCAGCAGCTTTATAATCCTTTCCAGTTGTCAATGTATTCATGCATTTCTAAGAGGAATAATAGAGGAAGACACAACAGTTCTTGGGGATCCTTCCGAGAGTTCTCAATTATTTCATGGAGCATACAAGGGTTTAGTAAAACAAGCGTTCCCTTTAAAATGTAGAATCGAGTAACTTTGCTCTGCATCTTGCTGCCATTCATCCAATTGATGGTTGGTGGAGAAGGCCAGTGCCAGTCATTGTTCTTCTGTAATATCCTCTCTTGGGGTAGGTTCACTCAGTGCAGATTTTGACACTGATCAGCAGCGGATTACACCCTTTGACTTAGAAGGGGTGAAGTCTTAAAAATTTGCACCAACAGTGTAGAATTTGATGCAGATTTTTTGCTGCTGAAAACCCCCACCGATTCCACACTGTGATGACCTATCCTTATAGTCAGTCTGGAGTCAAGTTTTGTGCTGTGAGGAGACGCATGGCGGAAAGGGATTTTAGGATATGTAACAAGTACGGGCCACACAATTCAGAACTGTCTAATTTGAACCATTATACGTATTCTAAATATTTTTTCTAAACCATAAATAAACGGAAAAATCGCATAAAAGGCTGCATTTACTGATACTTGAGAGATGCGGGGGGGGGGTTGAAGTGCTGGTGCACTTAGGTGTGGGACAGATCTGACCTATTTAGTGAACATGAGTGCATATACGACTCATTATTACGACGGACCAATATACACTACCTCAATTTCCAATGCATCCGCTCACACAGACAAATAGACGGCGTATAAAAACGTTGCAACTTAACACGACCGAAATACGGGCTCGGTGATTATACGGTGGGTAAAAAGATAGAACTAGAACTATCTTTTGACAAATATATGGCAGCGACTCCCATAGATTCCAATGGGAGCTGGAAAAAGAAAGGCAGGGGGGAGGCATTTTAACAGCGACCAACACTGCAAAAAGTTTACAGACGCCTCTATGTAGGCAATGGAAGGCATCCAGAGGACTTATGCCGAACGAGGGCTTTCAGGGTGCAGCGTATTTTTCCACTAATGTGAATGGACAAGAAAATGCTAATTAAGCACGGGACTTGAACGCCATGCATCTCGCTAGATGTCCACTATGGTAAAACTATGGGGGGGATGACAGGGTTTTCGGGAAAGGCCCGCAGTCTGATCATGTAATCTTAGGCCCCCTGTCCACGGGCGTTGTGAAGTTCCGCGGCAAATCGGCGCCGCAGGAGCCGCACACGAATCTCCGTCCGTCAGCCTAATCTGATAGATAGGTTGACCATGGAGAATCAGGGCAATTCGCATTATGCTGCGAATTACCCGCCACCAGCAAGGAATCGCAATGGTTCTCCGCTCGTGGACAGGGGGCTGGTGCTCTCCATAGCGATGCTATGGACAGCTTCGGCCGGCGTGATTTGCCGGCAGTTTACTGCCGCCGAAATCGCTCCCGTGGACAGGCACTCGTAAGCATTTGGCTGTTTTGAAATGTCTTTCTTGCGCGGGTGCAAGCAGCAGCATCCTAGTCACTCACCTCTCCCACCTACCCCTCGTTGCAGTTCTGCTTGGCCTAAACTGGACTTCCCTGTACACAAGGCAAACAGAGTTATGTGGGGAAACTTCTGATTAGTTTTTCTTAACTGAAACAATCTTTTATGCTTTCTATGGATACTCTTAACCCCTTGAGCTCCCGAGTTTGTGTCTGTCTTGTTGGTTTGGTCTTGTTGTTTTGCCGTGCTGCCCTGTTAAGCTGAGGCATTGGCAGGCTTACGGTAGGCATGTTGTGCCAGCTTTGTGACTTGTGTTAATATTTGGGCTTCAGTGGTTTATTACCTCATACACCGTACGTATCGGCCTTGTGGTCAGATTTGCTGTACTCTTGGTCAGTCGGCGGCTGAGATGTCAGACTATGCATATTTCACACCCATGATTAATGTGTGGATTTGCAGGCCTCTGCAGTTAGGTAGCGCATGACATAAACAAACCACAGTTTCTAAAACACTGGTTGCCTGGTTATTGTTTTAAAGGGGTTTTCCGGGTTAGTTATTTCTTTTAACGGCAGCCAATCATAATAAAAGCAGCGATCCTCACCGCCTCCCGGCCCCGCCGCTCTTGTTCTTCCTGGTGTAATGGTGATGTTCAATATACATGTGTCCAGCGCAGCCAATCGTACCCCGCCGAGGCATGTGATTAACACGTTACAAAGAAAGAACACATGAATGCACAAATCACTGCCAACGGCCACTGATACAAGGGCGGGTATGGACACCACATCCCTCAGCATGCAGACAGCCACATTGCTACATTACATAGGTGAAGTATACGGATTACCGCTTGTCTATTATTGAACACACTGTATACACATCCCAGCGCAGGGAGTACAAGCGCTCATATAGCATCAGTTGCAGAGCAATTCCAAATAATGGGGTGATGGCGCAACGCCTGAGATAGAAGGCTGTTTCAGACTTGGGAGATTAAAAAAAATTTCCATATTGATTAATTAGTAACCAACACATGTTATGAGTTTCAGGCCTAAGTTCCTTCAAAACTGGCTGGATAAAAGCAGTAATGGTAGCATGTAGGATTATTAAGATAGTAAAACAGAAGGCATATAAGGCTAAGGCCACGCACACATGCGCTTTTTACCGCAGCGTTTTGAACACTGCCGTATAACTCCCACTGATTCCAATGGAGCCTCGCAGACATGCATTCGAACGTGGACTTTTAAGCACTGTCTGCTCTATTTTGCAGTGCGTTCATGCTTTTTAACGCACCTCATCACCTATCACAATGATGGGGTGCGTTTAAAACCACTGTCAGACTAATGTGGCTAGAAGCATTAGATCACCTTAAATACATGGAAAAGCTGTGTGCCAAAGACAAAATGAGACGCGACAAATGCTGTGCCACCTGGATGACTTGGAGCCAGTTCCGCGCCTCTGTGGATTTGTTGGTGTGGCTTGATAGCGGAACCCTTCCTGCGTCCGCCACTCTTACGTCCTTTTTTCTTTTTCTAGATATTTCTCTGATGGATTAATCAGCCCTATTTTTTTGTTTATAAGTACTTCTCTTCATTCTCTATTAGATTTGTTTTTACAAAAAAGTATTAAGAGTTCACACAGGGCGGTTTTTCCGTTGCGCTTTTGCCGCAGAAGAAATGCTTCTGCGGCAAAACCGCTTCAGAGGTTAATTTTGGCTTGCGGATTTTTCTTGCGGAAAAATCCGCAAGCTGTTTTTTTCTGCAGCGGTTTTAACTTTTTGCCACGTATTTTGGTGCGGATTTTGCTACGTCCATAGAGGTCTATGGACAAAAAAGCGCTGCGGAAAAGACAGAAGAATGGACATGCTGCATCTTTGAAAACCGCGCCACAGTTGCATTTCCGCATTGCGGCTGTGCAGATAAAATCCGCCCTGCAAAACTCATTTGTACTGCATTGCACTGCAAACGCAGCAGTTTTGCCGCAGTGCGGATATACAATGGCAATCCGCGGCAAAACCGCAGCAAATCCGCCCCGTGTGAACCCAGGTTTAATCTAGAGTTTCACATACTGTTAAAACAGATTGCTTAATAACAAGAAACAGCAGATTGCAGAATGAAGACAACCCCTGTATAGTTTAATTTATATATTATTGTCATGTTTATACAGTTTGTATTTATCACATAACGCTGGCAGTCCAAATAAAACTTTTTTGAACCATAAAACCACTGTCAGACGCAGTAACATGTGTTCGAAAACGGTGATAAAATGGCGTGAACAATCGCTGTGTTTTGCCGACACCGTGTGAGAGTGGCCTAAAGCATGAGAAAAGAAGAAAAGCAAAGAATAGGAAAAATACAGAAATGTACTAATGAAAATAAAGATGCAATCTAATGTATGTAAATACTAATGTGTGAAATGGGAGGATATCGTACTGACAGCAGTTAAAAAAGGAAATCTAATTAATTATTGGTGGCTGATAAAATACAGGGCTTTTACTGAGAATACATAGTATCCTAGATACTTGGGCCATCAAATCAAATGGGACTAACATATAAACTGAACGCACTTCCTTTATGGATAGATGTGCTATGCAGATAAAATGTTCAACATCTTTATGGCAAAATGTCCTGGTAATATAAATATCATAGTAGATTAGGAAAAATACATCAAAGAAGTAATGAAAGAAATTGGCAAAAAAATGACCACTATATATTACAACAATCGAAAATCCTGGTCAACAAATTAAAACCGCCACCGATAAATCACATAAAATCCCTATTGATAAATCACAAAAAAAAAATAAAATGGCAGACTTTTAAAAGACGTGTTACTAAGAAATGTGTTCTCAGAAAGATTGAGGTTTTATATGATCAATGGGTTGTGGTTTTAATTGTTGACTATGGGATTACGATTGTAATATACAGCGGTCACTTTTTTAGCCAATTTATTTCCTTATTTATTTTAATCTACCATGATTCTAATTTATATTACCTAGATATTTTGCCACAATTAAAAAAAAAAAAAAAAAAAAAAAAAAAAAAAAGCCTTCTATTTTAAGGGTTGCACCTACGGCCCATTAGCTTTAAATTCCCAGCAGCTTATATGATCATGCCCTGTTAGATGCAGTGGTGGCACCAGGGCTGGCAGCAGCTCATCAGCATCTTCATCAAAACTCTTTCATCTGGATTCTATTCCAAGTTGAAGTTGCTCCACCTTTTCTCTTGCTTCCCTCCTTTGCATTCACCATCATGAGTTGTTTTTGCAACTGCATTTTACTCTGTGTTTGATCCATGTTGTGTGTACCCGAAGGTCCAATGCCCACAGCCATATTTACACTGCGGGATCTGGAACGAGCGTTCGCCTCCAGATCTTTCAGCCAATACCCCATAGGACATGCAAGGAAAACTCTTTTCCATGCCCACTAGCAGAAATCATCAGCGTTTTCTCCCCCTGCTTGCGAAAAATGGCGGATCCGTCCGGCTGTGAGTCATGGCGGATCTGCATCATTGTCGGCGCGAGTCTCTGCACTGCACGTGTGCAGCGACGCGCCAGCTGGCATATTCGCAGAGCAGAGAGAGAAGACAACTGACTCGCGGGGGTCAATGCCGGGGCACAGGGTCTGATTTCGCACTCTGAATCTGACCATGGGCATGAGGCCTAATACAGAGCTAATGTAAAGCTATGTATATGGCTACATTTTTCACAGTTCTGTTTTAAAACTTAGCATGAGCTACTTTTGTTCATTTTGGCCTTAAATATTTGCATGCATTGGTATTTTCTATCTGGCAAATACGGCTCCGTATGTAGTCAGTAGAAAATAAAACTGCTGATGGCAAATATGGAAGCAGATGGGGATCAATGATGATGGATTACTGATCACAAACTGTTGCAATGTCCTCTGTAACATGTCCTGTCACAATACACAATGTGAACCTGGCCTAAAGCAGGGGGATGCTTAGATGTTTCTACATTTAGATTACTATAGTGTTAAAGACTAAACTTTTCAGAATCCTAAACCAAGGAATGGGGGGAGGTTTTAGTTCTAGAGACTGCAGAGCTGTTATGCAAGTCAGAAGTTAAATAGCGGCCGTTACTAAGGATCAGTGTAAGATGGGTAAAGCAATTTGAAGTGTTTCAAAAATTTTATGTAGCCTAAGGCCGCTTGCACAAGGCTGAGTCGGATTCCGCTTGCCAGAGCCCACAGCGGAATCATTCTCTGACCACAGCCGGCGACCCGACGTACCCGTCTTACTACTTCATTATTTGTACTGAAGATGGTCCAGCCAGCGAGCTGTCAGGCATGCGCTGTACAGATATTTTTTTCTTCTTCCAAATGCTTATTTTTCTCACGCCGTTGCTAGGCGATGACACGGGTACACGCAACCTATCCACAGTGTCAATTGCGGAAGGACAAAAGGTCGGATGGCTTCCATTAACCTCAATGGAAGCTGTCCATGCAGAATAAGTACTAAAATGGAACATGCTGCAATTTTTTTGAACTTCCCCCTTTCCCTCTGCAAGCGGAAATCGTTGATTTCTGCTCATGTGCAGGAAGAAGCACTTTTCCATAGCATGTTACGAACCGTATTTGCCGCGGATCCGTGGTTTGGACTCCGCAATGCAAATCCGTTCGTGTGCAGCTTGCCTAAAGGCTATGTACACCGTTGCACCTTTTTTTTTAATCAAGTAGTTTTTGGGACTGAAGACTTTGTCATTTTGGTTCTCATTTAAAATTTCTGATGGGAAAACAATGTAGGTGTAGAAATCAAACAAAGCACTGCCGACTGGAGGAGTGAAATGTTAACATTCTGACAGTAAACTGACTAGCTCCTCCCATGCCGTGAACGTGCTGTTTGATGCCGCTGGGGCATGGTGGTGGAGATCAGAGGGACAGAGCAGAGAAAGCTGCTATTACAGATGGTTGTGATTCACTGCTCTTATCCGTAATGAGGGAGAATGGACCTGCAGCTCCTCAGAGAAGATGAGACATAGCTGTGTAGTATTGAGTGGGTGTGATTATGCTACACAGCCTCTGAAAGATTGGAGCTTATGCACATTCATTAGAGAGACCAGATGATCAGTGCTGGGAACACCCTGAACAAGAAACTTGAATGTAGGGAGAACATGCATACCAAGTATGATGCCATCTAAATGCATTAGAAAGAGAGCTTCTGCAAAAAGTGCATCATTTTTCCCCACATGCACTTAGTAAGGTGTGTATTGATTATCATGAACAAAAGTTTTCATAGCTTTTATAAGAAATTTATTGTCTTTTGCTGCTCTCTAAGAGTAGCATAAGGTAGTTAGAGGCACGCTGATCGCAACAATATGTCTATCTTATGTATCTGTGAAGCTGTTAGTAGTATTGTATCAGCAGCAGCACACCAAGGATTACAGGAAATAGTCCTGGATATTCATGTTCTGCCCACCACTCATCCAGTCACTGATTGACAGCTGTCTGCTTATTGCTGTACATGGGCGGTCACAGTGACTGAAGGATGGCCTGGGCTAGCCGGTAGGTAGTTACAGATTACCTTTAAAGCGTTGTCTTACCAGGACAATCCTTTTTGGAATAAAGCCTGCCTGGCAATCAGCTGTTTTTTCCAAAGTTGCTGCAACCATCATAAATGTATTATATGGCGCCCTTTTAAGTGGCTATTTATGTAATACTACAATTAGAAGCTGGGTCCACCAGAGCAGTTGCAAAGGTTTATATGGGACACATGGAAAGGAATAGAACACTATTCTACACCTTAATAAAAAAAGAACAGAGGTGGATGTGCACTTTGCAGACTGGAAACATAAGTGAGGTGAACCATGTAAAACTTTTTCCTGTTCTTAAATAGAGCACTGGCCGGGACTAAGTATAAGATGTTGGTGCTGTGCCGCCTGCTTACCTGGAATTACTTGATCCATAGGTGCTATTTTAGTGAGATAGCAGAGCTCTATAATTATATTGATGATAGAGTATCCTGCGGGTGATGAAATGGGGCAGAGCTGATTCTTCACCTTACAATTGGGTAAATGGGAGCTGCAGTAAGCCTGTAAGATCCACTTTACTAATGAAATGCTCATTTCTCCACTAGCTGCTCCTTGTAAAGCGGAGGGATCCTGCAGCTGCTCACATGTAATTGGATTATGGATTAAGTTCTATTTAGACAAATGACGTTGCCGAGTGTCGTCTACCTGTGAAGCTACTCGCCCTCCGCTCTGCGCTGTCAGATTCTACTTTTCTGCAAGCGTTCTTTGTGAGTTTTGTGACATCAATTCAGACGGTTGCCCTCAGTGTTTTGTATATAAGGATTTCATCTAGAGACCAGTTTTTGAGTCACAATGAGAAAGGTTCGTTATCATAGATCAATGTGTTAAACGGCGATTTACGGAAATGTCCTTTTCCTTCAGATAGCCAGGTGACAACTCCTGCCCGCCAGGCAAAGACGGCCATTGTTGCCCACCGAGGGCTCTTGTGAGTGGCCTCATGCTCATGATTTGAGTGGCATTTCCACTTACTTAAAGACTAATGATAAATTATCGGTTTGTCATTGAGCATCTTTAATTAATATGGTCAGTTGGTAAGCTATTTATTATAATTGGCAAGGGCAAACTAACCTCAACTAGAACAGAAAATACAATAATTACTAGTGGTTTTCGTCTGCTGAATCTTATTAGAAATTAGTATACATTTTTCCTTTTGTCCTATGATTTGCATTATTGGCAGTAGTGATCAGTTCAGAGGTTTTAGTTTTTCTTTCGGGAACACTTAAATTAGCTGTAAAAGCGTCCTCTCAGGACTTATTGCCACGGGCAAGAATCTCGTGTGAGTTTTTTGTGCTTTGCGAGAAGCACAAGTATGAACGCCATTCTTTTGAATGGACTTATTCACATAAGCAATCCCCCCCCCCTCCCCCTCTTCCCCTGCCTGTCAGGAATCGGTGCATCGGGGTTTTCATGTTGGAGAAACTGGACAAAAACTGAAAGTCAGGATGAGATCTCATCGCCACACAATTAAAGAAAGACAGAATTATCTGTGGCGGAACACTTTTCTAGTCGCAGACACAACATGGAACACATGAAAGTCAGTATATTAAAAGGCAACTTTTGACACAGGGCTAAATTCTTCAAGAGGATACATGCCTGACTGGAAAGTATGAGAAATCTATAGCAGAGTTAACTCTCTGGCCTGGTGACCCCCTAATACTAATTTGGAGACCATAAAACTTTCACATCTTTATCAGTGGACTATTTAAGTATTTATTTCTCTACTCTGTCCTGTTCTGGCATTTTTTTAAGTGCAAATTTATCACATCCAAGTCTATGCCTTTTTCATTAATATGTGTGTATATATATTCATGCCTCTTCGGATCTATTTCATTACGCTTGAGAAAGGACCCTGAGTGAGTTTGAAAGCTCGCTATACCATCATGTATTTTTGCTAGCCATATCTACAAGATTACGTGGTTTCTCTTGCTGGGAACAATCACACTTTGCTCTACTGGCTAACACCGTACCAAACCTTTTTCATTTGATAAAAAACGCAGCATGTTCTATCTTCTGGCGTCTCGCAAAACACCTCACCCATTGTTTTCAATGGGATCTTAAAAGAAATGACACTAATTCTGTGTGCTGTGAATGCGAGTGCAATGTTTCCAATTGGAAACCATGGGAAACGCTTACGATCCCCTGCAATAAAATTCTTGGAGGGGTTTTAAAAGAATAAGAAGTTGTTCCCTATCCTGCAATAACAAGAGAATGGAACATAGGAGTCCTGTTCTGCAGATCGTCAGGGGTCTTGGTGGTGAGACTCTCGCCAATCAGGTTATCCCCTATCCTGGGGAGGGGGGGGGGGGGGGGAATTTGCTTTGGGAACAGCCTTTTAAAGCTTCGATTTCCAGTAAGTGGGTCCAGGTTTAGGCAAGCAGCACGCGGCCGAATTTGCATTGGACTCTGCAGCAAATACCCCCCCCCCCCCCATAGCATGCTATGGAAAAGCGTGTTTTCATGTTTACGAGCGGAAATTAATTGCGATTTCCAGTGCGGAGGAAAAATCTCAGCATGCTCTATTTTAGTGTGGTTCCACACGGACGGCTTCTATTGAAGTAATGGGAAGTTGTCTGATTGACCTGGGAAAGGCAGGGGTTTAAAAAAAAAAAAAAAAAAAGCTGTACTGCGTATGTCCGATGGCTCGTGGTGTGGACCATCCACAGTACAGAAGAGGTGGCTGAATGGTGGGTACACTGGGCAAAGGGTCGGATCCGTTGCGGGCTCCCGCATGCGGAATCCGACCTGGTTATGTGCAGCCAGCCTTAGATAGATCGATAGATATGCATGCTGCCCTGATTCATGGTTGCCATGAATATATATATATATATATAAGCAAGTTGGATTTATTCTTGTAGTGTAAATGTCATGTGTAGGTTATGTCTCTACTATAACTTTGTCATCTGTCTTCCTTAGGCCATGACTGCTGCGAGCAAGTAAAAGTGCTGCTGTTTGCTTCTAAGAAAGGTCTGTCTGCCATAGTAGCACAGGAAGACTTTGAGTTTATCAAAGACGAAGCCTGTGAATCGGCTCAGTTTCTAGCATCCAGCGTTGGCAATCAACAAGCTCTGCTATTTGCGAAGTTTTTCTTGAATAAGTCAAGATCGTCTCCTAGGGATGCAGCCGTACTGGATAAGAAGATCACATTGGCTTTTCGACATTTACAGTTACCCAGTGGATGGAACGTTTTGGGCGAATCACCCTGTAAAACAGGTAATCATCATGGTTATATGCTAAGGTACTACAGAATATATGACAGATAATTAAGCCTATCTTAGTGAACTTAATGCTTGCTTTGAAATGAATAGGACCTACTAGAAGAAACTTATAAAAGACCATGGGGTGACATTAAAAAACTGAAGCTGTAGAACACATCAAAAAAAAATCAAGCACCGAGGAGGAGTTACTGGAATTAAATGAAACTTTCTATGTGTGATTGTAACATTGCTATAAGTGATTACAATATGAAAACAAAGGGATAATTTATTGCAAAAAAGGCTCTAGTGGTATTAGTGTATCTTGACGCCACCGGAAGCCGAGGGTTTGACAGGAGTAAAGGCCCCTGTCACACCCCTCGCTCCCGATGGGCTCAAGAAGGTAAGGTCCTGGAAGTAGCTACGAACCGGGGAAGCTAGAAAAATTGTGGGGGAGCAGAAGCGGGACCTATGCTGCCGGGGGAGTGGGACCCAGGGTCGTCAGTGACCACTCCCGCCTGCTTTGGCCGCAGGGAGAGCCGCAGAGGAAGCGTACAGTCGTGGACATCAGAGGGGACACCTGTCACAGCACTGCCGCCTGCTGGGCCCTGCTGTGGGAGAGGAAGCGCCTTGCATCTTTTCAAGTGCTGCAGGAGTGGGACCCAGGGACACCAGCGCCGACGACACTAGAAGCTCTCCCAGATGCTGTGGCTGCAGGGGAGCGGCAGCACAAGACTACTTTGGGCATGCTGCGGGAGCAGGGCACAGCAGCGGGGACGCCACTCACAGTGCTCCTGGCTGCTTCGGTCACAGGGGGAGCGGCAGCGGGACTATACTGTGCAGGGGACGGAGGGGGGGCTGTCAGCTGTGAGGCTTAGGCAAAGCACTGTCTGACAATTTGTGCCAGGAATGGAGGGTTAGGGTGAGGGATACATGTAATGGTGACCCCTTCCCCCACAGTGGTTGCAGTAATGGTGGTGGCGCCCCACCCAAAGCCATAACTTATCTCTCCTTGTAGTTTGGGCGCAGCTCCTCCTCTTCTCAGTGCACTCGGTAGTGTGCGCGTCTGGAACGCTTCCTCCCTTCTCCTCCTCTTTTGCGGAACCAAGGAGGAGAGGTCAGAGGAGGAGGATCCCTGGCGCACAGACTGATGTGTGCACTTGCTAACAACGCTGCTAAATGACTATCGGTTGGGGAGCTGCGGCACCGCCGGCTGGTATTCACTATCTTAGTGAGCAGCCGTTGGCGCGTATGTTAACAGAGTTGGCCCCCTAGATCTCCCCATACATGTTCTATTTGTGATAAATCTGGCGAGCGTACAGGCCACGGAAGTGTGGTAATGTGGTGGAGACATTTCTGTGAGCCTCCCCCCCCCCTACTCTTGTGTGTGCTGGAAAATACCTCTTGGAAGCTCTGCCATGAGAGGGACACTTGTAGCTGCAGGATGTCCTGAACATATTGCTGAGCTGTCATTGTTCCTCGTACTACTACTAGGGGTGACAGACTGTCGTATGCAATGGCCCCCTAGACCATCACACCAGCAGTTGGGGCAATGTGCCGCTCCACAGCAAAGGCAGGTGGGTCAGTTTCAAAGGCAGTACACTTAGGCTTCATGTCCACGGTAAAAAGAAGATTTAAAATCTGGAGCGTTTTTCCTGCTGCGGATCCGCGCCACATAGGGATGCATTGGACAGCCGCAGGTAGTTAAATACCCGCGGATGTCATTTTCCCCTTGAGGCGCAGATTGCGTGTGCGGGAAAAAAACCGCGACATGCTCCATTTTAGTGCGGGTCTCCCGCGGTGACGGCTCCCGCAGGCTTCTATTGAAGCCTATGGAAGCCATCTGGATCCACGGTACACCCACGCCTGAATTTCTGCTCTCCGCGCACGAGAGAGCAGGAGTTAAAATAAAGAAAAATGTAGTGCCCGGCGCGTGTGAAGAAAGAAGATCCTGCCGCAACGGAGGGCGTGTCCGCAGCGTCCGTAGAGGTGAGTAAATTCTTCTTTTTCGCCTCATGTCCCCGGGAATGGAGAGACCCTCTGCTGGATTCTCCATGAAGAATCTGCGGCGGGCCTGATTTTCCCCGTGGACATGAGGCCTTAGTGGGCTCTGTTAGACCAAATGTCCTTCAGCCAAGCGCCTGGAAATGGTTTTGGCAAACAGTGGCCTGTAACGATGGTGCCACCTGTCTCTTGAGTGCAGACAATGAAACCCACTTCAAAACCCACAGCAAATTGTGCAGGGTTGGAGGTGGACATTCTGCTTGAAATCAGCCCTGTGTGGACCCAGCCTTATATAGGCTTCAAGAAATTGAAATGCATACAAAATTTTCTAATATAGAAAAGTTAATTCCTATTCATGTAAGGCAAGTGGTGTGGAAGGGAATGTCATCATTGGCTCCCTATGCAATGACAAAATATAACCCAAAAGATTATAAAACTGCTATGAACATAGCAAGCCTATTACTTGGTCAATGCTGTAACAACAGCGAGGCAGTAAATGCCATGGATACTCAGATAATGGTATATAAGCAGCTGTGTGTGGTGGAGAAAATGATAAAATAGGTCAGCACTTCCCAATAGAACTATACAGGTGCACGTTAAACCATAGCTGCAACATACAATAGAAGCAGAACCAAAAGATGGCAGCCGCACTCATAATAGATTTACTATCAGAGGTATACATACCTATAATCAATACTCTAACCACATTAAATAAATTGATCAAATCATATTGGCCCATCTACAAATGTCCAGGTGACCAAGCTTTCAGATGGGTCCTAACTAGAGATGAGCGAGCACGCTCGTTGAAGGCTGCTACTCGATCGAGTAGCAGTCTTATCGAGTAACTGTGTACTCGCCCGAGCAGCATGCGGGTGGGGTGGTGGGGGTGGAGAGAGCTCTCTCCCTCCTCCTTCCCCCGCATGCTGCTCGGGCAAATACACAGTTACTCAAATAGGCCTTAAACGAGAGTGCTCATCCATCTCTAGTCCTAACACTAATGCCAGGTGGTTTAATCTTAACCTTTGAAAGATTAAACCACCTTGTGGTAGCATTAGGACCTATCTGAAAGTTTGGACGTTGGTAGATGGGCCAATATGATTTGATCAATTCATTTAACGTAGTATTGATTATAGCTATGTATACCTCTGATAATATTCAATCAAATTTTATTAATTTTCCAAAAAAATATTATAGAGACCTAGTTCAACCGTCATAGTTAACTTCACATGACCATGTAAGTACAGCGTTCATCGCATCTTGGTATCATGTAGCATATAGCATAGGCTAGGTAACACCTAATATTTCCTATGTCCCATATCAAAAATTGTAATTTGCACACTATAAGATTAAGAATCAAAAACAAAACTGGGTGGGAAGGGAGATGGGGGGGGGGGGGGAGCAGGGGAAGGGGAAAGAGGGGTCAGGGGGGATATATACCTCTGATAGTAAATCTATTACGAGTGCTGTTGCCGTCTTTTGGTTCTCCTCCTATAGTGTGTGTGGTAGAGCCCATAAGACCAGAGAGGCAGTAGATTTACTCGGTAGTGAACTAGTGGTGTACAAGTGTAGCTGGCAGCATGTGAAGAACGGGGGTTGTAATGTGTCTGGCCGTAAGCTACCTGCAGAAACATCCCGATTAGCATCTCCTGTTCCTCGTTAGATGTGGTGTTGGGGTTGGCACATCTCCCAACAAAAAATACCAGACAAGTTAACGTGGGTAAAGAATGCTTTGTGGTTTGGGGGCCGTGGCTTACTGTAGAGATGGATCTTGGAATTCTGCAATATTTGTCTAAACCTTTTATACTTTTCAGACCTAAACACAGGCTCCGGTTATTATTGTTTCCTCTGGTTTGTCCAATTTTCATTTGCTTATCCGATGGCGCTGGAGCATGCGGCAATCTGTTGGCTCCCCAAAGTAAATAGCCACTGATTAAGTGATTTGACAGGCTTGGCTAGTTTATGTAACGTATAGGCAAGGATCTTCATTCGGAATGCTACCTATTGTTTGTAGCAGTTCTAGCTCAGTGGTTGCCAACCTGTGACAGATGTAACAACTTGCAGACTGTCGGGATATGCAAGGAGTTAAGTTTTGCAACATGCTTGGGTTGGTGACCACGGCTCTAGCTCACAAAGGAAACCTATTACTACGGTACTTCCTTCTGCCCTTTAACTCTAGAAGAGCTCTTGTAGACGGGTGCTATTTCTTCTCTGTTTTCCCTTCATGTAACCGAACCTGCGTGGGCTCTCCGCACATTAGTGAAGGGTATTTAAAGCTCTCTGACACGGTCTTTGCATTTAGAGAGGAAAGTAATTCATTATCTTCCAAATGATTCCGGTATCTTGTACGGAGCGCAGATCCAGTGGGTGGCTTCTTTCAGCAGACACATCAGACACATTTGTCAGTTTACACCAGTTCAGCTGTCTAAACAGCCCAGGCTCCCATTTCCCCAACTCTCCTTGAACTTCACATCTGTGAGGCTGCTGCACATCACAACAATACCATTCAGCCAAGGACACTTAAAGCAAGCAAATCCGCAGCGCCCGGGAGCCTTTATTTACAATACTGGTAGATCTCCTGCTAGTAGCAAAATAGAGACGTGCTCCATGTATTCTGGCATGGTAGCGCAGCAGCTGGTTTCGGATGCACAAAATAGTAAACAATGGCTCGCATCTGCAAACACCCATTTGTTGGCAAATATTAGGATGGATGGGCACAAACAGCCTGTTTAAAAAAAAAAAAAAAAAGATATATATCTATCCTAATTTGCTTATGCAACCATTTTTAATGGACGTGTCCAAGAATACAACTCTACAGCGTTTTACAGGACCCGGTCATTGGAG